>NC_071270.1:22317551-23047551 GCF_023375685.1 Ictalurus furcatus | reverse complement strand
CTCTCTCCATCTGTCTGTATCTCTCCCTCTCTCTCTCCATCTGTCTGTATCTCTCCCTCTCTCTCTCCATCTGTCTGTATCTCTCCCTCTCTCTCTCCATCTGTCTCTCTCTCTCTCTCTCTCTGTCTGTCTGTATCTCTCCCTCTCTCTATCTGTCTGTATCTCTCCCTCTCTCTATCTGTCTGTATCTCTCCCTCTCTCTATCTGTCTGTATCTCTCCCTCTCTCTCTCTCCATCTGTCTGTATCTCTCCCTCTCTCTCATTCTCTGTCTGTATCTCTCTCTCTCTCTCTCTCTGTCTGTCTGTATCTCTCTCTCTCTCTGTCTGTCTGTATCTCTCTCTCTCTCCATCTGTCTGTATCTCTCCCTCTCTCTCTCCATCTGTCTGTATCTCTCCCTCTCTCTCTCCATCTGTCTGTATCTCTCCCTCTCTCTCTCCATCTGTCTGTATCTCTCTCTCTCTCTCTCCATCTGTCTGTATCTCTCCCTCTCTCTCATTCTCTGTCTGTATCTCTCTCTCTCTCTCTGTCTGTCTGTATCTCTCTCTCTCTCCATCTGTCTGTATCTCTCCCTCTCTCTCTCCATCTGTCTGTATCTCTCCCTCTCTCTCTCATTCTCTGTCTGTATCTCTCTCTTTATATATATGTGTATATATATCTGTGTATCTTTCTCTCTGTATGCATCTCATTCTTTGTCTTATTTATTAAATTTTTATTTATTAATAATTATTGAATTGAATTAATTGAGATGTTCTATTTGAACAAGTATTTTTATGCAACTCGTATAAACATTGTAGTTGAACTAGGAGCCCAGTTAGTCTGGTGTGTGTGTGTGTGTGTGTGTGGTGATGGCCTAAACGTGTGTTTATTGCTTGGTCATGTGTAGGATCTGTACACGGCTCTGCAGAAGTTCGGCTTTAAGACGCAGCACGTCGAGGAGGCCATGAAGAGCAGCGTGCTGTACGGAGGCGACCTCCACTCGGCACTCGACTGGCTGTGTCTCAATCTCAGAGACGGTAAAATATACAGCAAAAATCCCCATGAAATACGAGTAAATAAGATCTGTAATGTTGTTTATTTGTTATGGGTTTGAATACTTTTTATAAGGCTTTATATGTATGAGATTACATGGAGGGTCAAGGGGAATTCTCTGTAAGTCTGATTAACGTCACACGCGATCACGCAAACTGATTCAAATCTAAGAGGGCAACTTTCTTCCTCATTCTTCATCCTCCTGTTGAAAGACGAGCTGCCGGAGGGATTCAGCCAGAGTTTACATGAACAGGAGAACAGCAAGAGCCGAGCCAAGTTTCAGGATCAGCAACGAGAGAAAAGCCAAGCAGTGACCCAAACCAAGAACCCCAAACATGAGGAACAGCAACGAGCAAAGGTTCAACACCAACAGACCCCAAATAAACCTCACCTCAGTCACTGAAGTACCGCAGGATGGAATAAGATCAGGATTTCCGTCTAAATCCAAATGCAAAAAGATTCTAATCTAAATCCTGATCCAAAAAAAAGATTCAAATCTAAATCCTCATCTAAAAAAAGATCCAAATCTAAATCCTGATCCAAAAAAAGATTCAGATCTAAATCCTGATCCAAAAAAGATTCAACTTTAAATCCTGATCCAAAAAAAGATTCAAATCTAAATCCTGATCCAAAAAAGATTCAAATCTAAACCTTGATCCAAAAAGATTCAAATCTAAATCCTGATCCAAAAAAAAGATTCAACTCTAAATCCTGATCCTAAAAAGATTCAAATCTAAATCCTGATCCAAAAAAGATTCTAATCTAAAACCTGATCCCAAAAAAAACTTTTTACATTCTAAATCCTGATCCAAAAAAAGATTCAACTCTAAATCCTGATCCAAAAAAGATTCAACTTTAAATCCTGATCCAAAAAAGATTCAAATCTAAATCCTGATCCAAAAAAGATCCAAATCTAAATCCTGATCTAAAAAAAGATTCAAATCTAAATCCTGATCCAAAAAAGATCCAAATCTAAATCCTGATCTAAAAAAAGATTCAAATCTAAATCCTGATCCAAAAAAGATCCAAATCTAAATCCTGATCTAAAAAAAGATTCAAATCTAAATCCTGATCCAAAAAAGATTCAACTCTAAATCCTGATCCAAAAAAGATTCAAATCTAAATCCTGATCCAAAAAAGATTCAAATCTAAACCTTGATCCAAAAAGATTCAAATCTAAATCCTGATCCAAAAAAAAGATTCAACTCTAAATCCTGATCCTAAAAAGATTCAAATCTAAAACTTGATCCCCAAAAAAACTTTTTACATTCTAAATCTTGATCCAAAAAAAGATTCAACTCTAAATCCTGATCCAAAAAAGATTCAACTTTAAATCCTGATCCAAAAAAGATTCAATTCTAAATCCTGATTTAAAAAAAAGATGCAAATCTAAATTCCGATGAAATGCAAAAAAAAAAAATGTTTCAAATCTAAATCATGATCTAATGCAAACAATATTCAAATCGAAATCTAGGGCCGAATCTAAAAAGATTCAAATATATATCCTAATTAAATCTAAATGGAAAAAGATTTGAATCGAAATCATATTAAGATAAGATATTATAACTTTTAGTGCTAAAAGAATGTTTTCTATATAAAATTCAGAAATGAAAATAAATGGAAAAACACCTGACTCTGTGTATAGTTGTGTTAAAAATGGTCACAGATTTTTGTTTATTTAAAGAATACATCCGAAGTGAAACGTGACCCGATCTGTTGCAGGTGAAGGATGATGGGACGAGTGTGAAGGAGTGGATTCTAAGATACGCAGAACAGAAACTGGAGGAGAGCAGCGAGGAGGAGGAGAGGAACGGAGACGGAGCTCACAGCCCAGAGACGGACAAAAAATTCGATCCCGTTAGTCAAAATACTTTCCATCTTCCTCCTTAAATATTTACGCAGACTGAGCTTCCTGATGCAGCCATGCTCCATGTCACGTTCATGTTGTTCATGAAGATGCAGGGGGAGATTCCTTTGCAGCGTGTTGATGATGAGTATGAAATATCTCTCTCCAGAACGAGCGCTATCTGACGCTAACGGCTCAGCTCTACGACGCAAAGGAGATGGCCTCGGACGCTAAAGCCAAGAAAGACAAAGCAGGACAGCGGAGCGCGCAGGACCGCATCCGGGTCATACAGCAAGGTCCGCCGTCTACTTCATCACTTCTTTATTTCAGTTACACACACCAGTTTGATAAAGGATTTTAGACGAAAACCGAGAATTCTGAAAGACGTCTGGAGTGAATTAGAATGTTTAGTTTTAAATTTGTTAATCAGCTAACTAGCTAGATTATTATTCCCTGTAATCCCCACTAACCCACCATCTCCACTTATCTCCGCACGTCACAGTGTACCGTCTTACCGATATTTATCAACGTTGTCGCCGAATGTGAGTGTCTCGGTTGTATGCAGAGATGAAGCCGTTGGAGTCTCACCCGCTGTTTAACCCGGCGATCAAAGTGACCGAGGCTCCTAAAGTAGAGAAAAAACCTCCTCCAGTGGTTGCCGGGAACGACGAGCTCAATTTCAACCTCTTCGACCTAGCCAATCAAACGCAGGCGGAGAAACGTAAGCGTTACGCTTTAACACACATACAAACTCGTAAATATGTACACTACCGGTCAAAAGTTTAGACACACCCATTCTTCATTTATTTACACATTTTAGAATAATAATAAAGTCATCAAAACTCCAGAGTAACACCAATGGATCTATGGGAATTATGTTGTGATAAAAAATCCAAAATAAATCAAAATAATGTAGTATTTTAGCATCTTCAAAGTCGACGCCCTTTTCGTCGAGAATTTCCAGAAATGTATCCTTGGCGTTTTCTCACCCGATTTCTTGAGGAATTTCCCTGAGATGCTTTTTAAACAGTATTAAAGGAGTTCACACCGACGCCGAACTCTTATCGCTGCTTTTCGGAAATGTTTCGCTCCGACTCGACCGTTTAAAAAAAAAAATAAAAAATATTTTTCGTAAATAAAATGTTAGTTTTCTAATGAAAGACATGAATACGTCGGCACGATTATATTTTTGTCTACAAACATTGAGTCACACACCGTCAGATCGAAAGGTTTTTAAGATCATGAGAAACATTTCAGTCGGGTGTCCACAAACTTTTGACCGGGAGCGTGCTTTTTAAAAGAAAAAAAACGTATCCTTTCAACTCGGCGATCTCTGTGTCCGGCGTTCAGCCGAAAAGACGAAGAAGGAGCCGAAGGACGTGCGTGATTTCGACTACACGGGTCGCAGCTGGACGGGAAAGTCGCCCAAACAGTTCCTGATCGACTGGTGCAGGAAGAACCTGCCGAAAAGCCCGGCGCCGTCTTTCCAGAAAGTTCCAGCTGGGAGATACTGGAAGTGCAAGTGAGTCAAATAATTCGAATTCATTATTTCGATACTCTACATAAACGTTGTTGGGTATTTCATCCATAGCATCTTGGCTTATTATTTGTATAGACACTTATGTTATTGTGCGATAATAATAATAATAATAATTAAAATATATATATATATATATATATATATAATATATGTATTATATACATATATATGTATATGTACAGCATAAAATATGACAAAATCCACAGAGAGCAAATGTCGCTTAGATTTTGGTTCAATTTTAACCAATTGATTTATTTTTATTGGATCTTTAATAGTTGTGTGTGTGTGTGTGTGTGTGTGTGTGTGTCAGGGTGCGTATTCAGAGGCCGGATGACGTGTTGGAGTTTTGTCCCACCATCCTGACGGAGGACAGCATGCAGGCGCAGCATTTAGGAGCCACACTTGCTCTGTATAACCTGGTGAAAGGGCAGGTGGGTGGAACAGCCAAAAAAAAGAAAAGAAAAAACCCCATTTTGATTCAAAATCCATATCTGTTGGTATTTCTCTCGTCGTTTCTCTTCTCAGTCTGTCCATCAGCTCCTCCCTCCTCCGTACCGGGACGTTTGGTTGGAGTGGCGTGATGGAGAGCAGCAGCAGGAGGAGCTGACTCGTTCAGCCATTAACAAACCGAGGGATCAGTTTATCTCCCGCCTCCTCGCTCAGGTCAAACAGCACCGGCCCCGGTCAGAGCCCTGTCCCACAGACTTGGGCCCCTCCCACTGCACCGAGGACTCGTGGGAAGCTCTGGCGGACGCGGAAGAGGAGGAGAGAAAGGACGAGGAGAAAGAGAAGGAGGAGGAAGAGAAGTCGCGCTCGCTCTTTTTACAGCTCCGTGGCTCAGAGCTGGCACACAGGTTGTTAAAAAAAATAATATGTAAATAAGTATGTATGTATGATTTATACATCGAACGCGCCACGTTGTATAGCGTTACAGCCTGGAAATGAAATGCAGTTAAGGTGTTTTCTGTTCGCACAGGTTGTTGGCCGAGCGCCAGAGGCTGCCTGTGTTTCAGCACCGCGTGCGAGTGCTCGAGGCTCTACAGCGCCACCGTGTGGTGGTCATCGCCGGAGAGACGGGCAGCGGGAAAAGCACGCAGATCCCCCAGTTCATCCTGGAGGCGGTGCTGGGAAAAGAGGGGGAGAAAGCAAGGCAGTGTAACGTAGTGGTCACTCAGCCGAGGAGGATCTCCGCCACGAGCCTCGCTCGCAGAGTGAACCAGGAGCTGGGGAGCGAGGACCAACCGGGGAGCAAGGTGAGGATGAAATCCTAGCCGGACCTGCTTCCGTTTTTCATTAGAATTCTCCAACTCGTATCGATTCATCAAAACACGTCGCTGAACGATACGAGAACGAAATCTATCCGTGTTCAGATTTAGCTCACAGACTTCAAAGTAAAAAAATAATAATAATAATAATAATGCACAGTGAATAATTTGCTCATTCCGGCGTCCGAGATTTATTTTGAACTTTATCCGTCTTTTATTGACGTGCTGGTCAATTTATCTTCAGCAATTTCAGTAGAAACAAATTCAGTGTGTTTCAGGGTGGAGTTTTCCTTTCAGTAACAGCTGGAACAAATATTAAATGTACAACATTGACAATGTTTCCCCCATCCTCTAGGTCAGTGTTTCCCAACCGGGGTGCCGTCTGACGAGAGCAGGGGGGCCGTGTAAAAATCCTTCAAACGTTCCTAAAACGTGTATAAAACATTTAATATATATCATAAATATCTGATGTCTGAAATAATAACACGGACACAGAAATAATACTACAGGCACACACACGCATAGCAATAATAAATGATATATAAAAAATAATTCCCTCCCCCTCGACCCCCCCCACCCCACCACCACCTCGCTGATAATTAGCGTGTGACGATGCGTGTGTAGTGCATTTAAAAGAAAAGCTCCAGATGCTTCTGGACCATCAACTTCATCCTCATGTAGCTAATGCTGTCTTGCATTAGTGTTTGTGTAGGGTGCCATAAATTTTTGAAAATTTCCTAAGGGTGCCGTGACTGAAAAAAGGTTGTGAAACTCTGCGCTATGTAGTTATTGAGCCAATACATATTATATATATATGTGTGTGTGCGTGTGTGTGTGTGTGTGTGTGTTTTTTCAGAACTCGCTGTGCGGATATCAGATCCGGATGGAGAACCGCTCCAGTGCGTCCACACGTCTCCTCTACTGCACCACTGGCATCCTGCTGAGGAAACTACAAGAAGATCCACTCCTGTCCTCCATCACACACATCATCGTGGACGAGGTGAACACACACGCTCCGTTTCATCTGATTAACTACTTACAGTTAGCACTCCCATGCTACATTTGAATCCTGGTTAGTTTTCCACTTGTTCCTCATGATTCCTGAAGGGTTTTCTGGGGGGTTTTTTTTGTTTTGTTTTTTTAACGCAGGAGTGCTATTTTTTTTTTTTTTTTTAATACATCTTCAATATTTATATATTAGAAACGCACAACTGTTCATTGTGTTGAAACGCGTGTAGGTCCACGAGCGCAGCGTCCAGTCGGATTTCCTCCTCACCATCCTAAAGGATGTGATTCACAAGCGTTCCAACCTGCACCTCATCCTCATGAGCGCCACGGTGGACTGCGACAAGTTCGCTCATTATTTCAACCGCTGTCCCGTCGTCACCGTCCCCGGCAAGACCTTTCCTGTCGAGGTGAGTACCCATTCGCCGCTCTACCGATTTGAGAGCAGGGAAAACACTAAAGCGAGTATGATCCGAGCGTATGTCGAGTGTTTGCTCGTACTCGTGTTAGGTGTTCCACTTGGAGGACATCGTGGAGGAGACGGGCTACGTGTTGGACCAGGACTCTGAGTACAGTCAGAGATTTGCGGAGGAAGAAGAGGAGATCAGCGTCTCCGTCACGCAGAAAGGAGGAAGAGCTGCGCAGTACCAGGTAGGTACACACGAACACACAGTCTCACTTAACGCTGGTTTATATCGGACTTCTCTCGAAAACATTCCGCCGTCGTCGTGATGGCTGTCATGAACGGCGTCTCAAATGGAAATCTATGACTACGGATTTATTTATTTCTATTTGAAAGATGCGGAAGTTCTTCGACGCGAGGAAAAAGTGCTCTCCCATCAACTCCTAATTATGCCACTGGGCAATCAGAATATTGTTAAAGTCATTACGTGGAATCTTCCAGACTGTTTAAAGAGAAATTTGTCCAACTGGAAAGCTGATAATGAGTCTTTATTGATCATATAGACATTACAGCACAGTGAAATTCTTTTCTTCACATATCCCAGCATGTCAGGAAGCTGGGGAAGCTCAGAGTGCAGGGTCAGCCATGATACAGCGCCCCCTGGAGCAGAGAGGGTTAAGGGCCTTGCTCAAGGGCCCAACAGTGGCAGCTCGGCAGTGCTGGGGCATGAACCCCCGACCTTCTGATCAGTAACCCAGAGCCTTAAAAGCCAAGCCACCACTGCCCTAGTCTACAAGTCTAGTCATCTTAGTCGTAACACAGGAAATGTATGTTGACATGAAACGTGTGGAGTTTGAACGTCTTTAGTCTATGTGTATATAAACTTTTAGTCTCGGCTGTATTTATGGAGCTGAAATCTACTTCTTCAGTTCTTTCTTGCACTGCGACTTTTGTACTTGACATAAATGGCGCGTGTATGATGTCATCGTCGTCACCAGGAGACGATCGTGCGGGAACCCGGGGCATGCTGGGATCTGGGCCCGGAGCTGGATCACTTCAGCAGCCGTACACGTCACGCTCTGCAGCACATGAACCCCAACAAGATCAACACGGAGCTCATCCTGGATCTGCTCGACTACCTGGGTAACTCCGACACACACTCGCAGCTGCACAGGTTTCAACACTGGCTCGCGTTTACTTCGACGTCTAAATAGAATCGACTTTTTTTGATTAGCGTATTATCAGCGTTCACAAGTGCACGCGGCTTTAACGGGAATTTCTGCGGTTGTGGGTTTTAGATAAGTCGCCCCAGTTTGCGGAGATAGATGGCGCTGTGCTGCTCTTCCTGCCGGGACTGGCTCACATTCAGCAGCTCTACGACCTTCTCACCACCGACAAGAGGTTCAGCTGTAAGGACAGGTGATGCTTCACGCAATGATGTGTTCGCATTAACCAGCATTCAGTGCTGTTCAGTATTCATAACACAGTATGCATGTTCTCCCCGACCAATCAGAATCGAGAATTCGCCAGCACCGTGGTATAACACTATAAAATGGATCACCTCATCATTTTTCCTGTTCCTTACGACTAAAACAGTGTAACAGGGCAAACAAACTATCACATGCCTATTCTTTTGTTTTGCATTACGGCGTTTTGATTGCGATATTTGATCGTAGGTATAAGCTGGTCGCTCTGCACTCGACACTCTCGTCTCAGGAGCAGGCCGCAGCGTTTACAGTGCCCCCCGCTGGAGTCAGGAAGGTACTGCATGCCTCAGATCTGTGTCTCCGGTCAGGGTGTATGGTTCAGGGCACGTGTGTGTAGTTGTTAACGTGTGTGTGTGTGTGTGTGTGTGTGTGTGTGTGTGTGTGTTTCAGATTGTTCTGTCTACAAACATCGCTGAGACCGGAGTCACCATTCCAGATGTGGTGTTCGTGATCGACACGGGGAAAACGAAAGAAAATCGGCAAGGCAGCACGTTATTAACACACGTCTCCGTCTTTAACACGCCTCGATGTGTAGTTAGTTAGAGTAAAGACAAATATTCTGTTTTCTTCTCCGTAGAGATAAATGTGTGGATTTGTTGTCTGTTGTAAACACACTTACGATTAGATTAGCTTAGCTTAGATTAGATTAGAAAATCAGGTGCCAAAAGCTGGATTTATTATTTTTTTTTCTTTAAGTAGTTCAAGGTAGCATGTGGCTTTGGATTTTTCCACAAGGGAGGTGGCGAAGGAAGTGGACGAGGGCACATTAAAACGAGCCTTCGTTTGTTGGAACGTAAAAGACGAAAAGTAATCCAAGATCGGCTGTTTTTTTTGGTTAAATTTCGATCGTGTGTGTGTGTGTGTTCAGGTATCATGAAGGCAGCCAGATGAGCTCTCTGGTGGAAACGTTTGTGAGTAAAGCGAGCGCCATCCAGAGGCAGGGCCGAGCGGGACGCGTCCGAAGCGGCTTCTGCTTCCGCCTCTACACTAAAACCAGGTGTGTGTGTGTGTTTGTGTATATATGAGAGTGTGTGTGTGTCAATCAATAACACAGAAACAGCCCACGATTCAGCAGTGTCTACCACACTGCTCTCTTTACATTAGGTAACACACTAATGGGTCACATCATGTTTAGGAATTGAAACAGTCCGTACAGTAATGTTTGTTGGTAAATGAGACCTTTGAGCTGTACTCATGTTCGAGACGGCTTCGGTCTGTGGCGATTTTGGAAAATCGCAAGCTCCTCCGAATAACGCAGAGTTTCTGCGAGCGCAAAACCCCGAAATCCTGAAGGGACCGTTTTTAAACCAGCTCTAATTTAGTGAATCAAATGGAAACCGTTAATAAATCGAATGAATCTTAATGTATTGAAATACATTTGTACTGTGGTCTGCTCGATATCGTACAGATTTCTCACACATTATTATAATCAGATCCGCATATTTGCATATTGCATATTTGCATGTTGCATATTTGCATGTTGCATATTTGCATATTGCATATTTGATTTGTTTCATCATCATTGATCTTTCATAACTTTTTATTGCATTTTTAAGTCGGTATAATTATAGTTTAATACTTGTTTTAGATGTATGTTTAGGTTGTTTGTTTTTTAAAAATAATTTTTAGTGTATTTACTGCTTTTAAATTCTTTATTATGAATTACATATAATAATAATAATAATAATAATAATAGAAAAGCATTTTATTATAGTGAAATCGTTTTAATTCGATCACGTACATGACGTGATTATGATCAGACGAGCTCGACAGCTGTTAAGTTGCTCCGCAGGTTTCCTCAGAAGCTTTCTCTCTGTGCAGGTTTAACAGTTTTATCGATTACTCGAAACCAGAGATCCTCAGAGTGCCACTAGAGGAGCTCTGCCTTCACATCATGGTAACTCTCTCTTTCACACATATATCATGTGACTCTTTACTGTCACTTTTTAGCACTTAAGCCAGCGTCTCTCTTTCTCACATACGCACGCACACACACACACACACGCACACACACGCAGCTGTATATATAACCCGTTTGAGGATGCTTTTCGATGTTTAGTTAACTTTCCCGTTGAATCGGATCTAAAAGCTTCCCGTTGTGTATTTGACATGTTGACGGGGTTTATGATTTCTGACTTGATCATCTGACCTGAACTCCTTTCTGTTCAAATCCCACGTGTCTACCGAAAGCGAGTTGCCTTTTAAGGAAAACGCATGGGGATGAGTAGCTCTGGGGGCGGAGCTTACTTGATGCAAACACGAACCTGACCCAAAATTGAACGACGATATGTTTTATCGAATGACGTATATGCGAGATGTTTTTACACCTTTTATAAGCTGTGTGATATTAATTTGACTTCCTTAAGAACTCTCACCTGTCGGCTCTCTGCTAAGACCGTCGTCTGTTCGTGTGTTTTAGAAGTGTGAGTACGGCTCGCCGGAGGACTTCCTGTCTTGTGCCCTGGACGCGCCGCCTCAGCAGGCTGTGTGTAACGCCGTCGGCTTGTTGAGAAAGATCGGCGCGTGTCAGAGGGAGAGTTACAAACTCACGCCGCTCGGCCTTCACCTCGCCTCGCTGCCCGTCAACGCCAAGATCGGCAAGATGCTCGTCTTCGGCGCCATCCTGGGCTGTCTGGAGCCGGTTGTGAGTTCAGATTCAGGGGTTTAATGTTGGGAAACGTGCAATATACTCTACACAACATCTACATATGACGTCTATCTACACACTTCTTCATTTAAAAAATTTGCCCAGCATATTTTACTTGGCACGGTAGTGTAGCCTTCGTGATCACCACAAAACACGTCAGACAAAAGCGTGACTACGCTTATTGCTTGTGCATTCACACCCACACCATCGCATCTCTCAGATCGCTCCACACTGTACTTCTGTGGTTGTTGGGTGTTGGTTGGTTGGTTGCATCACTTGCCTCGCCCACATCTGTATGAGGACGCTTCAGACCACTTTTTCTTGCAGGTCAATACACAGCCGTTTACACCTGTTCGATTCTTAAGCGTCTTTCTTTTTGGGCTTGCAGGCCACCATAGCAGCCGCCATGTCGGAGAAGTCTCCGTTCTCCACGCCCATGAACAGGAAAGAGGAAGCCAACCTGGCTAGAGATGCTTTAGCAACAGCCAACTCTGATCATCTGACCATCTATAACGCCTACCAAGGGTGAGTTCACAAACCCAGACACCAGCAGCACGGACGGTTCTCCAGTTCCCCGTCTGGATCCTGCTCTGCTCTTCCATTTATGGGATTTTAGACCCGCAGATCGCACAGTGCTAACCCGGTGGCTATACACGTCCGTTACTCGGCTACATTCGCCACGTAGCTCCTGTACAGAACTAAAGAAAGTCATTTGGTGTGGAAAGGTCATTTAGTGAGCTTAGATATGTATCCCATGGTGTTTACGTCTTTACTAACAGGTGGAAGAAAGCGAGTCGTGACGGTCTGCGTGCTGAAATGTCCTACTGCAGGAAACACTTCCTGAACCGAACCGCTCTCATCACCATGGAGGTAAAAAAAAAAACCACACTGCAGGTTTGCAGCAACCTCACAGTACAATACGTGTCCTGAAACAAGCATCGCAATATGAATTAAAACCTTGCACAAGGAATAAAACACTTACGAGGCATGCAGTTAGAGGAAAATAATCAAGAACCGGGTGATGTGATGCAGCCTGATGCAAAGCAGAGCTACAGTTACTACACCGTAATCGATAGATGTTAAATAAATATATCCGAAAATAAAGCTGTATTAGAAAGGTGTCATTTACATACCAGGTACCAAAGCCCAAAGCTGCTTATCAAAGATAATCACAAAAATAATACAAAAATCTCGAGACAAATGTGGTGCGTGGTCAGTGCTAGTCTTTATAAGGTGTGTTTTTGTTTTTTGTCCTTCTGCTCAGAGTGTGAAGCAGGAACTCGTCCGGATGGTGCAGCAGACCGGCCTGAGCAGCGTCTCTCTACCATCGTTCTCCAAAAAGGAAGTGCCGGTTCTAGTGGCCGTGCTGAGCGCAGGTGTATATGACAACGTAGGACGCGTCCTCCCCGTACCTTCCGTCCTCCCCGAGGAGCGTTTAGCCTGTACGGTGGAGACACCGCAGGGAAAGGCGCAGGTCCATCCATCCTCCGTTAACCGTAACCTCCAGACACATGGCTGGCTTCTCTACCAGGAGAAGGTACGATAGTGTGAATGGCTTAGCTGATCAGATCATTTTTAGGGACACTAAACACACGGCTCTAAAAATGGGCAAAAGGACGTCACAGAGCTAAAAAAAAAAAAAAATTAGTGTGTTTAGTTTAGACTCACTCAGACTGAAGTAGGGGGCGTGGCTTCAAGTTTGAAGCCAGAATTTGTTAGTGTTGATTTTGTTATTATTGTGTGCCTGATTGGAGTGATTTCAAATCAACCTTTTTCGAGACATTTAGATGAAATAAAATGTCACAAACGTTGTCTCCGTGCACTTACAGTTGTTTCTTACTTCGGTTTTCTACATCTAGCGTATTTAACGTGAACCCGCTTCTCGACGTTTAACCAAAATGTTGAAACGCGGAGGGTTCAAATACTTTTGAGCAGCAATGTATATGATGTATGATATATGATCTTAACGGTATGTCTTTTCATTGTGTTTACGGTCGATTCACCCAGCAACCCGGCTGTTCATCTTAGAGATGAGTAAAAGTTGAAGCGAGTCAGTTTAGAGTTGAGTGTTAGCTGCTGCTGGTAGATGATTCAGGAATAGTTGCTGAAATGTGTCGATTTATTTATTTATTTATTTTTTCTGTCCCCCATCAAGACTTCATAATAATAAACTTCTAATTTGATTTTCATTTCTGAAACCGTTTACGTACAAATGTTTACAGGTGTAAAAAGTTGAATACTAGTTCTCTGAAGTCGGAATTTGGACTTAAGAGTATTTTGTCTCACAGGTGAAATACTCCAAGGTGTATTTACGTGACACGACCCTCACGTCTCCTTTCCCCATCCTGCTGTTTGGAGGGGACATCGACGTTCAGCACCGGGAAAGACTCGTCTCCGTGGACGGATGGATTCACTTCCAGGTTTGACGGCGCATGTTCTTCTACGCTAGTCATTGTTTACGCATTGCTCAGGACCAAGTCACTGTAGCTTCAGTTCAGTCTGCGTAGAGCAGGACACCAGGGGGATGGTGTGTCACAGTTAAAAAACTCATCCCGTCTGTAAAGCTGTCTGATTAGGAGATACCACAGACGTTCATGGTCACGAGTCCACGAGAGTAACGTTGGCCATGTTCTCTGGGTAGGAGAGACAGAGTATTACTTTCCTGTCAATCACAGTGACACTAGCCAATGGCGGGCAACTGTGAGCTTATGTATGAGGAAGAGGTTGGACAGCATTCTCCTCCGAGTGTGTTACACTGCCCTGTGATGCAGCATGAGCAGCAGCGATCTCTTCACCTGTCTTAGCGGATAGCTAACTAGTTGGGGGTGGGAACTGGCTGATATCGGGAGAAAATTGGGTCAATATGACTTTAAATTTTTTTTTTTTAAGTCTCATTTCAATATCCTTCACAAATGGCAAATGAAAAACTTTTCTTTGCATAGTGATTTTATCTGGAGAGGAAACAGACTCGAAAGGGAACGCATCCTCTTTCGGTGACACCCCATAATGAGATTTCGATCATCGATATCCATCATCCATCTTAAAAAAAAAAAAAAAAAAACCCTGCTAGCCAGTGAAAGATGTCTAGATTTAATAAATTTTTTTTTAATACTAGGGATTGAATTAGATTTGAATTTGAAATAAATGACGCTATACTGTATAACAAATGATGAGTTATTGTTTATTTTCCTATCGAGGCCCCAGTCCGGATCGGCGTCATCTTCAAACATCTGCGTCAGCTCCTTGACTTGCTGCTGGAGAGAAAGCTGGCGAATCCTAAACTCAGTCTGGAAGGTAAATCACACGTACTGTTGCACTGTTAGGGCCAGGGATGAAATGGTTATGGTTTTAGGTTTAATGCATAGATATAGTATCTAGTTGACTTTAATTAAACATAAATTTGATGTGTCGATGTGGCAGCTGTCTGACAGACTGGACGCTCTCAGTAAAGAGGAGGCGTGTCCAGGTTTAGCCGCGTTAAGGCCCCGCCCGTATTTGCATCAGAAACATAAATCATAACTGAATAAGCTAGCATATTAGGCAATGCCAACATAATTTAACAAAAACATCATTTAACCCTAATACATGACATGTTGCTCTTAAACTGGAGCATCTTACAGCAAAATGGAAAAACCCATAAACAGTGTATTAAACGTTAACTTCCATCACCCGCTTTTGTGCTCTTTCCTCAGATTCGAAGACCATACAGATCATTCTCGAGTTGATTAAATCGGAGAAAATCCCACGCTGAAGCTCCTGAATCCACGCTGAGGCCGTCAAAAAAAAACAACCAAGTGGACAAAATGGTTTTTCTGCTCTAAAGACTACTTAAGCTCATCAGCTTAAAATACACGTCTACTGTATAGAAACTGCACGGAAGCATGTATACTTGAACCTTTTACATCAGGACCGAGCGCGTGACGGTGCTAAGCTTCAGTTTAGTGTGTATTAAGTGATTTGAGATCATTTGTCTTGTATTGTATAAATGTTATCAAATCTAAACAAATAAATAAAAAGTATTTTAATACAAAGCCAATACATGTGATATTCCTTTAAACCCATATATGACTGGCTGAAATGCAAACTACCCGTCTTGTAATCTAATCTAAGTAATTAAAATAGTAACTATGCAGATTTATATTGCAAAGAAATTACCAATCAAGGCAGGACTAGAATAAATCACATTCATTAACCACAGCACTGTCGAATTCTCAGCTGAGTTTTTAGACGTGTCACATGTTAGTTCACGTGTTTACCTCATTAACAAGGTGATTGATTGATTGATTGATTGATTGATTTATTTATTTATGGTCTGCACTTACATAGTGCTTTTTTTTCTTTTTTTTTTCTTTTTTTTAAACCTTAGCAGTTCCAAAGCGCTTTAAACTGGTTCTCATTCACCCATTCACACACACACATATGATACTTCTGATGCGCTTGTTCACATTTAGGGCATGTGGTTTCATTTTACATATGTGATTTATTTCCCCCCCCCCCCCCCCCCCCCCCATTATCGGTTCATTTTAAAAAATAATTTTTTTACACGGGATCACAAATTGTTCACATGATGTCCCATGAGTTCATGTTCAATTTCAGGGAATAAAATGGTGAAATGAACCTTCACGTGTTTTTCCACATATGATCGCATATTACTCATACACACTAAATTATAGCCGAGTTAGAATTTTTTTTTTTTTTTTTTTTTTTAACAATTTGGAAAGCCAGTACTGTATTGGACTGACCTAACATGGGTTGTTTTAACTCAGTGAGGTTATAATGTTCAGCACCATTTTGGCCCTTTTTGTGATTTTGAATCCGACTTGACTACACTGCTGGACTGCGGACGTGAAAATGGTTATAATTACAATGTTTGCATCTTTATATATATATATATATATATATATATATCTCCGCACAAAAGAATCAGTGTACAATATAGTATGAGTGCGGTAAAGTTAGTTTTATATTTGACATTCGTGACAACATCCATTAAACTCTCCATGCCTGTAACATTTTCAAGACAAACCAACTTGGTTTTCTTTACCTAGCACAAAGCTGAATTTTTATAAAAAATAAATTTTAATTTAAAAAAAAAATTCATATCAATTTTATTAGCCGTATAAATCAATTAAGCAGTTTGACCATCTAATATATTGACATCACAACAAATATGAAATGTTAAAACGATCCCTTTCATGACATAATGGCTCTGTTTGTGGAATTTACATTCTATATGTTTTTAATTAAATAAATTATGTAAATGTCTGTAATAGTCTAATTCCTGTTAAACTCCAATGACCGTTTGACCTACAGACATGAAACCAACTGCAAAACACTCCGAATATTATTCTTTATATAGCACAAGACGAAGTGTTTTTGGGAGTAAATGTTCAGTACTTTTTATACAGATTCAATTACCTCTATAAATCTATTAAAATCAAATAGCTAGCCGCTAATCTGAGATGATATTACAGAGTAAACAAAGTAATTTCATTTCAAAGTTATGTGGCAGCTGAAGTAACTTAATGTTGAGTGCAAATGTAATGATGCAAGAATTTAACCTTCAAATTTTTTATACAAAAAAATTTTTTTTATATGATTTAATACAAGACTTAATCTTAAGCCATATTTCAAATACTGTTAGCTAGCCTACATTTTTCAGCAGGCTAATATTAGCTATCAAGCCAAACTACTTTTTTTTTTTTTTTAAGTCACTGCTTATATACAGTCATGTCCACAAAAATATCATTTTTGAAAGTTTCAAATGCTAAATGAAGTAATATGTGAGCTAAAATGTACATTTCTAGACTTTTCCTCAGGCGCAGTGGAAATTTCCAGAAAATGAACCTTGATTCAAAGGGCCTTTTCTCTTTCAGGTCTCCAGCCTAGCAGGCAGTTAGACCCATTATCAACTCTCCAAGCTAAACACAGGTTTCTGAGGGAAAACCTGCAGTATGACCACGTGTCATTTAATATCAACACCACTTAAAGAGCTGTCAGAGTCTGCATTTAAAACCTGTAGGGAATATGATTGATTTCTTTTCTTCTTCTTTTTTTTATTCTAGGGTATGTTTGTTTCCAGTCTGTTTTTGTTTGTTTGTTTGTTTGTTTTTGGCGCTTTTAAACTGAGCGCGCGAAACCTGACTGGATTGTTCTGTGGGCGCTGTGAAGCGCGCGCGGAGTTAGTTCAAGCACAGCGTCACTATACAGCTCGCGCCTGACGACCAGCACCAAGCAACGTCCACCGCCACAGCGCGCGCTGCACCCGCTCATCTCAACCGCCGGAGCAGAATAGAGCAGAGCACGTGCAGCCGTGCTGTCATAGTGCGCCGGAATGCACGAGCTCACGCACACACCCACACGCACGCATGCACGCACCCACACACAGCTGCTTTTCAGTAAGGTTAGAACCACGGAGGTTTGCTTTGTTTTTGTTTGTTTGTTTGTTTGTTTGTTTAAATAAGCGTGGGTTAATATAAAAAACAGTTTTCTGATTTTCTGCATGACAAAGGAGACTTGTAATCACTTGTTAACTCTGTGGTACTGAGACAAAATATTTCTTAAATTATTTATTTGTTTGTTTTCTATTTGTTTTTGTTCCTGTTTTTTATTTGTTTGTTTGTTTAAAGCAAGTGTGGGTTAATTAAAACTGTTTAATTTTTTTTTCCCAGATTTTCTGAATGGTAAATGCGCTTTTGAATTGTTTGCTGATTTTGAGTTGTTGGAAAAGACTTAAATGTAGACTATATTTAGTTTGTTTGTATTTATTTTTATTTATCTATATTATTTCCATTTTGTTATTTCAGAACCAATTCAGCTGAGAAGATCACGATGGACGCTGTGGATCCCGTTCAACACTACCTGGGTAACGCCATCGAGATGAATAGACAGGTGAGAGAGAGAGAGAGAGACAGACAGACAGACAGGAAGACGATGCTAAACTGGAGTCTAAAAGCTTCCCTTATTGATTAGAATTGCAAAAGTAAGGAAACAAACTTGAGACATCGAACCTGTCTTCAGTCATTAACTGTATTTGGGCTAAAATGGAAATTGTGTATTTAAGTTTTAACCAAACTGTTCCTGTAAAAAAGAGGCTACCTCGTTTTAAAAATCAACTTCTATTCAGTCTACATCGGGTATTATTTGGTATTTAATCTTCTCTAAATCTCTGCGGTGTTTCTGTGTTGTTTCGCGTCTCTCGGTGAGTGATTATTTCCTCCTCTTTCTGTGTGAAGCTCCATGTCTGTGTGCAGAGGAAGCAGGAGGAGATCTCAGCCCTAAAGGAGAGGAACGCTCAGCTGAAGGAGCTGGTCAAAGAGGCCGAGATTTACGCTGCTGTACTGGACGTAAGTCAGGCAGAGCTCTCTATCGTATCTAAAAAGCGATTTGGTTACGTCATACAGTAGGCCCACCTGCGACCGCCGTCATCGTGAGTCAAAGTTTTACCATGTCGTAAGGTATAAAACATAATCTAGTGTGGCAATGACATGGCGAAATGTGGTAATTTGCAAGCCGTAATAACGTCATGTGTCTGTATATAAACTGATCTAAACCCAATACTGCTATAGACTCATTTAAAAGTAGACAAGTGGGACTTTACACTGTTCACAGCGTGAGCGGGCATGTTGATTTGATGTCACAGACCGGTAGCTGAGAAGACTACTCCAAGTTGACGAGCTGAAATTTCACATCGAGGAGGCTTTTTCTCAGACTTTTACCCTGTTGAAGGCAGGGAATTACCACCGAGTTGCCACTTTGCTTCGAACGCATGTTTATAAAGTGCTGTAATTCCTACACCATTCACTTGATTTGGATTTAAATACCCTCAAATTAAAGCGGAACCCTCAGCAAAATCCTATACAGACCAAGTTATGTTGTGGAACATGTGCAAAACAATTTATTTCCTGTTATCAGCTGTTATAGCATCTATACACAGTAGTTCCTTCACCAGCCTCTCTTTTTTTAAAATCTCAATCTCTCTTTATCTGTTTCTGCCAACTTCTATTTCTCTCTCCTTCTTTGTCTGTTTCATTTCTCTCTCTCTCTCTCGGCATCTTTATCTATTTTTCTCTCCTTCTCGCTAGCCGCTTAAAAGTTAAAGCTTTAACTCTGACTGGTCCTAAGCGCTGACACTGGAGACTCCTTCCATGAATACTACGTTTTCATAGTTCTTCGTTGAATACCACCACTAATTAAAGAACTACTCATTATTAAGCTTCACTTAGCTAGCGAATTAGCTGTTGCTATAGAAACGAGAACATATCAGAACAAGCTCATAGCCTGCACGGCAGTCCGAGCTGCCGTTCCGAAAAAAAAAATGTTCACCTTCTGACAAATCAGATTCGAGAATTCAGCAGCACTGTGGTATAAACATAATATAACGGTTGAGTTTTATTAACGATGTGCCTGGTTAGAATGAATTCTAATAAGCGTTTAGAACACTATATTTAGTATAGACAGGAAGTCAAGAAATCGAGGTATTTGCAGCAGGGGGTGCCATGACTTTCACAATTAGCCCATTCACCTTAACGCAACAATGACCTCATCTTCATGTTTTTTCACCCCACCAATTTCCAGGCCTTCACACCGCAGCCTGAGAACACCTCAGAGTGTGTCTCACACCCAGCTTCAGATTTCACACCACACTCGGACTCGTATTCCGCGAGTACGGACCCGTCTGAATGGGATTTCGGTGCAGCTCAAGAGCCATCTTGGCTCGAGTCTCTTCTCAGTCACACACCGCCAGAGGAGGAAGAGGAGTGGTCACAGAGAATCCTGTCTGAACACACCAACACAGGAGTGAAGAGACAATTATGGCCGAGTGACGTCGAGTCCAGCAGCGCTGATAGTCCTGCAAAGTGTCCGGACAAAAAATCCAGACTAGACCAAGAGTTTCTTGACCTATCAGAACATCATTCATCTGAACACCTGGGTTCTGAGACGGTGCAGGTTTTCGGATCCTTCCGCGGCTTACGGGTTTTGAAGGCCACACCCTCTGCGACCTCTGACCTCCGGAGAGAGGGTAGGTGTTCGGTTTTTAAGACGTCCATCAGAGAGCACAGCACGGTCCGGACCAGAGTTTTCCGTCACGGCAAAACGTTCACATCACACACACCTGACGGAGGCTGCAGGTTCCTCTGGATTCCACTGGAACAGAACTGAACCACTTCCTCTATTCTTGTTTGTTTTAGATAGTTTGTGAGTGTAAAACGTGTAGATTGAGCAACATGAAAGCTAATAGGATCTGCTGATGATTGTGCCTTTCACGTATGTATATGTTCGGTTTTGTGTATTAAATTTATAGCTGCAAGTGCAAAATACTACGGAAGCCCTTAGGGGCCTGCATTATTATTATTGTTTTCTTTCTTGTTTAATCATGATCACGACTTAATTTTCTCGTGATCTCGATATAACAAGTTGTTTTCTCATGATCTCGACATGACATAAGTTGTTTTCTCGTTCTCTCAACTTAATTTCCCCGTGATCTCGACATAACATGACAAAAATACGGAAGTCCTAAGAGGCCGTGCATTATTATTCTTTTGTCTTTCTTGTTTTCTCATGATAACGACCTAATTTTCCTCATGATCTTGACATAAAAAGCTGTTTTCTCATACCGTCACGTTACCACAAGAAAATCTCACGCCTTGTGAGTGGGACTGGTATTGCATGCGCGTCGGTGTCCTCGCCCTCGCCATCGTTAAATGTAATAATTGCCCGTCGTAGAGATAGACTTCATCTCCGCATTAAGAGACAGGGGTGTCCCATTCTCAAGCGTCGGACACTGTGACTTCCACAGATCACTGAGAAAGAGAGCTGTTTCAGCTTGAGTGAGTCCCTGATCAAAGTAAGAACAAATCTGGTCATCCGTGCTGCCTCCAGAACAATAAAAACAACGTTGTTATGTCGAGATCACGAAAATGAAGTCGTTATCACAAGAAAATAAGAAAGAAAATAAAAAATCATGCATGGTCTCTTAAGGTTTCTATAAAATACACGGTCGTTCATTCATTTATAAAAAAAAAAATTGCAATTGTAATTGTAAAAAAGGGCTGTGGTATAAGAGGAATAAACCACGTGTTGTTATTGGAAAATAATCAGCTTTGGGGTGGTAACAGTAACTAGTCTTTTCATCATGCCACATCACGCCACCCTGTCGTTAATTATTACCCTAAAACAGCACACCCCCAAATGTTTTATTCTTTACATAACAGCACAGCCATCTATCTGTGGTAATGTGTGTATAAACGGAAAATCCATCCACGTTATTTATATCTGTGTATTACTTTGATCTCGTCCTTGTTCGGCATCAGTGGACTGTGGCATGTCAGCTTTTCCTCCAGAGGAGATCAGAGGCGACATCATGATGACAATCAGATTTTATTAAAAGCAGGAAGCACAGGGCAGTTTAACAGCACAGCAGTCATTAAATCGCAACAAAAGTTCACGCTACTTTCTGTCCGCAAACAGATAAACCAGAAGCCTGATATGAACTGTTCATAACACATTTTATCAGTTTGATATTATTACAAAATGTCCTCAATAACGTCTTTCCTGGTGTTCTGTACATGACATTACCACATTGGCCATTTGAAAGACAGTACATTTTTTAAAAATGACAACTTTTAAATAACTGAATGCAATAAAAAAAAAATAAATAAGAAAGACAGCTGTGCCTTTCGTGAACAGAATAATCTGCTAACAAGACAGACCTCGCAAACGAACACACACGCACTAAGAGTAAAATCCAGTGTATATTTACAATGGGTCAACATATCTACTGACGGTATTAAAAAATTTACTGAAGGCTTAATTACCATATTACTATATATTATATGATTCTGATATTCAAACAGGCAAAAAAAGGAAATAAATTACACATTGGCTGTATCAGTGTAGTGAAATGTGTGGCGTTCTTACTCTCTGTTCTCTTCACTTCTTATTATTATGTGCTGAATATTTGAGGTGAATTCTAAGTGGCACCTACTGAACACCACATCGAAGAGTTAACATTGACACAGCGGGGAGGATTCTCTGCAACAGAAGAACACAACTGACATTACTATTACTACTACTATTACTACTACTACTACTACTACTATTACTACTATTACTACTACTATTACTACTCCTACTATTACTACTACTACCACTATTATTACTACTACTACTACTACTAGTACTACTACTATTATTACAACTAATACTATTACTATTACTACAATTACTATTATTACTACTACTACTACTACTACTACTACTACTACTATTACTACTACTACCACTATTATTATTACTACTACTATTACTACTACTACTATTACTACTACTATTATTACAACTAATACTATTACTACTACTACTACTACTACTATTACTACTACTACCACTATTATTATTACTACTACTATTACTACTACTACTATTACTACTACTATTATTACAACTAATACTATTACTACTACTACAATTACTATTATTACTACTATTACTACTACTACTATTACTGTTGCTATTACCACTATTATTATTACTACTACTATTACTACTACTAATACTATTACTACTATTACTGTTACTACTACTATTACTACCACTTTTATTATTACTACTACTATTACTACTACTACTAGTACTACTACTACTACGATTACTACTACTATTATTACTACTACTATTACTACTACTACTACTACTACTATTACTACTAATACTATTACCACTACTACTACTATTACTACTACTACTACTACTATTACTACTACTATTACTACTATTACTACTACTACTACTACTATTACTACTACTACCACCACTATTATTATTACTACTACTATTACTACTACTACTACTACTACTATTACTACTACTATTATTACAACTAATACTATTACTATTACTACAATTACTATTATTACTACTATTACTACTACTACTACTACTACTACTACTATTACTACTACTATTATTATTACTACTACTACTATTACTACTACTACTACTAGTACTACTACTATTACTACTACTATTATTACAACTAATACTATTACTACTACTACAATTACTATTACTACTATTACTACTACTACTATTACTGTTACTACTACTATTACCACTATTATTATTACTACTACTATTACTACTACTAATACTATTACTACTATTACTGTTACTACTACTATTACTACTACTATTACTACCACTTTTATTATTACTACTACTATTACTACTACTACTACTACTACTACTACTAGTACTACTACTACTAATACTATTACCACTACTACTACTATTACTACTACGATTACTACTACTATTATTACTACTACTACTACTATTACTACTAATACTATTACCACTACTACTACTATTACTACTAATAATACTACTACTACTACTACTACTAATACTATTACCACTACTACTACTATTACTACTAATAATACTACTACTACTACTACTACTACTACTACTATTATTACTACTACTACTACTACTACTACTACTATTACCACTACTACTACTATTACTACTAATACTACTACTACTACTACTATTACTGTTACTACTACTAATACTATTACTACTACTATTACTGTTACTACTACTAATACTATTACTACTACTATTACTACTACTATTACTGTTACTATTACTACTACTACTACTACTATTTGAGAGAAACTGAAGGCATCCAGTTCTCTTGATGTTTACAAAGTTGTTGTTTTTTGGCACATTCAAGACATAATGTTTTACGATTACAGCACGTAGGATATCATGGCACTGAAAGCAGAGGTGCTGCCCAAGCAGATGGCATAAACTCACTTGTTAGCTGAATAAAGTTAGCAAGCTAAACTTGCCCATTATATAGAAGTCCTCAGTAAGAATGTGACCTAGCTATCTAGGTCAGGTACCTATGTTCCATGTACATTTAAGGTGAACTATGTAGGTTTGTTAAAACAATATTATTTATATATATATATATATATATATATATATATATATATATATATATATATATATATATATATATATATATATATATATTTAGGCTTGTTAGGCTGGGCGTGGTCGGGTGGCAGTTTGCGACTGGAGGGTGTAGTCTGGTGAATGAGTGGTAGGGATGAATGTGCACCTGGGGGTAGTTTACTAAGAAGTGTTCTGTGTTTCAGTGAGCCTCGGACCCGTTATCCATCCTAATTGGCTGTAACCACAAACATCTTCAGTTGACTTGGAAAGGTGTCACCCAACGGCAGAAGGTGACATTTTAGAAAACAAATTCTTGTTTATTGGTTTAAAAAAAAAAAAAAAAAATCCATATAGTCTCCCAGTATGTTTTTGAGATGCAGCTGATGTACAAAGGCTATTAATGAGCCAGATGTTGTCTTTTCATATGCGTGTGGGATGATTTAGACTTGTCGTTTGTATGGTGCTAAACTGCTTATTTCCATTGCTTTAGCTTTAATTGAGAAATGATGTACATTTTAACTATCCCATTAGCTGTCTAATGACCTATGGCTTACCTTGTGCATTGTTAGTATCGAATAACACTGTATCCTGGATCATTTATAGTTGAATACACCACATCACCTAGGGAAAAGATTATTATGATGTAAATTAACTTATCATACGGTGTAAAAGTAAAACGTAATCCAGCAATTGGACAGAAAATACGAAAACGTGTATTTTTCAGACCTTCTGTGTTCGGCGGTGGAGGCGCGGCTCCTCTCCTAAAGCAGAACATGACGCAATCCGATTGTTTATTCATTATTCAGATCAATTCAGCTTTTCAGGTAAAGAGGAAAGCAGCTTAATAGCAGGAAGTGACGATGACGCACCTGGTAACGGACGGCGGCTGTCTGTTTGGCATTGCTCTCTGATTGCTGTAGAAATTCTCATATGGTACAGGAGCTGTGGACCGTGAATGTTACAATCATTACTACGATAAGATTACGACTGGATGATTCAATTTGAACTTAAGCTCCACCTATTTTCACCATATCACTCGACAAAATCGTGTGTTTGGTCAGTGTGTGCATCACCTGGGGGTTTGTCTCCGGTTCTCCTCAGGTTGATGAAGTGCTCGATGTCTTCCTGAATGTCACACTGCTCCAGAGACTTCCTCACTTCCTCATAGAGCTGCAATGAAATTGTCAACCGCCCACACACACACAGACACACCAAAGAAATGCAGGCTAACATTACATATTCAGCATCTTATATACAGGCAAACTGCATCAGCAGGCTCCGAGTTTACGTCACAAAAGCACACTATATTCTTATATCACACGGTGTGTACACGGCTATCTAGTACTTGGATGTTTGTGCTGCAGTGCATTCTTGCAGTGTATCACATGGTCTCTTCTGCTGAACTGACATGTCTACACTGCTACTCTCACTGTTTACACACATCATAATCCCCTGTACTTTGTCTGTTCATGCCTAATGTTACTCACAAATGACTGAGAAATGAAAGGGAATTCTCTGACTCGGTTATGCCCTAAGGGGGCATTTATTTTTTATTGATTTTCGTTTTCTCCAAAAAAAAAAAAAAAAAAAGGCAAGTGCAAATCAATACAATGTTATTCTGACTGATCAACTTTATCATATAATGAAACATTTCTATCCTAATGGGAGACTGCCCCAATCCACAAGGCGCAAGGGCTCACTGAATGGTTTAATGAGGATGAAAATCATATGTTAACGCCGTCACGCTCACCACATCTCAACCCAACTGGATACCTATGGGAGAATTTGGAGCGACTTGTTAGACAATCCCCGTTCCCTCCATCATCAAAACACCAAGTGAGGGAATATCTTTTGGAAGGACAGTGCTCATCACTCCAGTACAGTTCCAGAGACTTGTAGAATTTGTGCCAAGCTGCACTAAAGCTGTTGTGACAATTCTTAGTGGCTCAAAACTTTAACACACTTTACGTCCTTCTATGGCATTGTGTTTCTACTCCTGCGCTTTCTATATTTGTCCAATGCATATCTGTTACTTCCTGCCTTCCTGTCAGTGCAATTCTCTGTTCAGATGCTTTCAACATGCCAACACAAATTTCTGTACCAGAGCGGTACTGGCAAATGAACTGATTTCAAATGATGTTTGACAGTTTTTGCAATGGGCATGATGGCTTTTTAATTTTTATACTCAAGAAAAAAATATCCTTTAATCCTTTATGAGGATTAATTGGTACCAAGGCCATGCATCCATTAGGAGAACTGACTGGCACCAAGCCATCCTTTATGGGGACTGACTGAAATGAAGACCATGCCTCTTTTACAGGGAGTGACTGGCACCAAAGCCACACCTTCTTTATGGGTACTGACTGGAACCAGAGCCATGACTTCCTTATGCACCAAGGCAACAACTTTTTATTTATTTATTTATAAATTACAGCTGTCAGTAAATGAGGCATGACCTTCATTCCAGTTAGTCCCCATACAGGAGGCCTTGGTGCCAGTTAATCCTTGTAAAGGAGGCCTATTGATCGGAAGGTTGAGAGTTCAACTCCCAACACTGCCAATCTGCCACTTAAGCACGGCCCATAACCCTCAACTGCTCAGTTGTTTAAATTAGATAAATGTAAGTCACTCTGGATAAAGGTGTCTGTAAAATAGGGGACTGGCTCAAAGGCCACACTTCCTTTACAGCGACTGAAAGGCAGCAAGGCCACACTTTCTCTACAGGGACTAGCAGGCAGCAAGGAAGCACCTCTGATGTTCTGACTGACTAGCAACAATGTCACAGAGCCATGTCTCCCTGCAATTCTCACTTGGTTTCAGACTGAAGCTGAGGGTTGAGCCTAGCCCGTACCTGGATGGGAGACCTCCCGGGGAAAACTAAGGTTGCTGCTGGAAGTGGTATTAGTGAGGCCAGCAGGGGGTGCTCACTCTGTGGTCTGCGTACGGCCTCAGTATAGTGACAGGGACACTATACTGTAAAAACAGCACAGTCTTTCAGATGAGACGTTAAATCGAGGTCCTGACTCTCTGTGGTCATTAAAAATTTCAGGACAGTTATCGTAAAAGAGTAGGGGTATAACCCCGGTCTCCTGGCGAAATTCCCCCATTGGCCCTTCTCTATTATGGCCCTGTAATAATCCAACTAACTAGCTTTCTGCCCAACACACACTGTTCTGAATTGTAAATAATGAGAATGGTGAGTGGTTGATGCACATAGTTAACATGCTCTTTTAGCGTTTAGAACGTGTCTGTGGTTATCTGTATCACTTTGCCAGGCATGCTGTGCATTATCACAAAACCTAAAGGCCCTTCACACTGCCAGCTAAAGTGTCAGTGTGTATTGAATGGTTGAAGTAAAGTGCACAGGATGTTGAGACACTTCCTGTGTTGGAAGATTTGTCTCATCTTTTTAAACCACTGCTTTTTATGTTTACATGTGCTCACAGACGTGTGCATAAAGATTGTCCAGGGTGTTGCTGATTTGACAGCAGAGACAGGAAGGAGGTCCTGACCACCCAGAAAGCAGCATGCTTATGCTCGGTCTTTTCAGGGCAAATGTGGTATTTTCAAGATTCATACTTTCTTATTTTAGTTTGTTTTACTTTATTTCATTTTATTCCAATTAAACTTAACTTTAGACAGCTGCGATACTCGGAAACTAGTGGTTTTTGCCCTCAAGCAAGTTCTGCTCAACATGGAAAATTATAGCCGCAGATTTTTTTTTTCCCTGGCAGAGAACAGCGGTGTTTTGGGGAGGATCACTTTTAAATAAAATTGATCAACTGTCTGGTAATAAACCTGTAATATTAACCAAAGTTATTAACCAAAAAATTAACCAAAAAAACCCCAAATCTCCACCATTGTGGACGGCTGTGGATCAGGTGGTAGAGCGGCTTGTCCACTAATCGTAGGGTTGGCGGTTCGATTCCCGGCCCACGTGACTCCGCATACCGAAGCGTCCTTGGGTAAGACACTGAACCCCAAGTTGCTCCCGATGGCACGTTAGCGCCTTGCATGGCAGCTCTGCTACCATTGGTGTGTGCGTGTTTGTGTGAATGAGAACCAGTGTAAAGCGCTTTGTAGAACCGCTAAGTTTCTATACAAGTGCTTTTACCATTTACCATTCTCCCACTGACTCATTGTGAATCACGTTGGACTTTTTCCTTTCACCACCTTCAAGACATTTGAAGAGTTTTCTTCGTGTATTGTTTAGCCTTTTGTACAAAAGGGTGCACTTTTAGTCACAATAAAAGTAAAAAGAAAAAAAACAAACAAACAAAAAAAAGTCATAGCTGTACAAATTTCCGTATGAGCACAAATTGGCTATAGGAAAAATAACTTTATTACTCACACAGCTCTTAGAGTGATGATTCATTCATCTACAGAGCATGATTTTCCTTTTTGAAGCGACATTTTTGCTAGCTCATTCACTAACCTATGCTGTTGTACAGTTTTCCACCGCTGTAAAAGCAGATGCTTTATATTGCATTACATACTGAATATTGCTATCCTGTTTTGAAATAAAGGAGAGCATGTGACAGATGAAGAAGTTTTTGACTTCCTGTTGATAGCGATATTGAAGCCAGGCAGGTCTGAGCTGGATGAGGAAATGTGTGAAGAGCAGGAAGACATGGTGGAGGACATTCCCAATGGTTGTATGAGGTGTTTGTAGAACACATGACTGATATATTTATATGTCAAGGACGTAATTGAGTCTAATTTAGTTGAATTTCATTCGAAAATAGCATGGCATTGAACGTTACTGAAAAGTTTGAATGTTTATCATCACAAGCCGGTATAGCGTTACCTCATCGCTGCTCACGCACTGTTGTGAGAGCTGGTTCAGGTGAGTCCACACGACGTTCCGCAACACGCCGATTCTCTCCGCTTCTTGTTTCTCGAACATCTAAACACAGATACAGAAAAACGAAATGAATATTAATACATCATAGTTATACCACAGCGCTACTGAATTTCCGAACGTCTCAGAATACTCAGAATATGTTCATTTTCTATAACAGCAGCTCTGATGGTCGTTCCGGCTGAAATTCAATCAACGCGTTTCTATTAACGTGCTCGTTCTTATACGTTATCGTTTCTATAGTAACGGCTCATTCCCAGGGACTTGAATGGTAGACCATTTACATAATCTGAGTCTAATAATGAACTGATGAAAACATGCTCTTATTTACCAACGGGGGGAAAAAAATATCATCATTGATATCATGACGTTCTCTGTAAGGCGACGTTATTGAACGTTTATGGAAGGAGTCTCCAGTGTCGGTGATTCAAAACATTCAGTACGTTTTCCACCATGAGAAAGTCTTCAGGACAGAGGACTTTGTGCTTCCCGGTTTCTCATTAAAATGACAAGCTGTGTTTTTAAAAAAATTTTTTTTTTAAGTTTAATTAATTAATTTTTTTGTCGTGTTAATATCGTGAGACAAAAAAAAAACTGAAGTCGGTGAGGGAACAACTGTTTATAGCTGCTCAAATGTAAGTTCTTTCATGGTAGGAATTAGGGCTGGGCGATATGACTATATAATATCGATATTGTAATGAACTACGTCACGATACACATTTTTTGGCATACTGTAGATATCATGATTTTTTAAAAATATCATAAAAAATTCAAACAATAACAATTATAATCTCTGGAAGCAAATTTGATTTAGTTTTCTACACGTTTTTTAAAGGTTGATTTTGAAATGTAACACTACTATCGCCAGTTTGTTCAGAAACCTACCGTATATATATATATATATATATATATATATATAAAATATATATATATAATCACGAACCATATTGTGTATCACAGAAATGTCTTGAATATCGTGATATGATATTTTTGTCCCATCACCCCACCCCTTCTATGAACGGATACAAAAAAATATGATCTGTCATTCTTTAATACTTAAAAACTGTAATCACTGGTAAATCGCTCTGGTATAAGAGGAGTAAAACACTTCAGGGCATGCTGTTACAGGAAAATAATCAACTTCAGGTTGGTAAGAATAGCTCTGCTTTGTGTCAGGCTGCCTATCACACCACCCTGTTTTGTGTGTGTGTGTGTGTGTGTGTGTGTGTGTGTGTGTGTGTGTGTGTGTGTGTGTGTGTTTCTCACCTCACATGCTTTAATATGCTCATTCAGCCATTCCTCCCGCATCTTTCCCAATGCAAGCACGTTCTGGTTGTAAATTTTGTCTGTATAAGACACACCCAAGATTATACTCCAGCACTTTTTGTACATACATGTGTATAGATGTTTATGTATATAAATATGCTAATACAGAAGGCTGATAAACATTGGCTCGGTTATGCTGTGGGGTGGGGGTGGGGGCGGGGGGCATTATTTAAAATTGATTTTATGGCATGGTTTGAATCCATGTCACTGAATATCAGTACTGTGGTTAGCTGATAACCTTTATCCTGTGATGAAACATTGCTATCCTGATGGGTGTGGTCTCTTCCATGATAACCCCGCCCCCATCCACAGGGGTTCACTGAATGGTTTCACGAGGCTAGAAATAATATTAAATAAATAAATAAATAAATAAATAAATAATTTGCTGTTGCCTTCACATTCACCAGATCTCTGAGCTACTATGGGAGATTTTGAAGCGAAAGTGCTCTCCACCACCACCACCACCATCATCATCATCATCATCAAAACACCAAAGCACCACAATCATGCAGATACGGGCCAGCAGCTTTGGGGAATGTTCTCATTAACCTTCAGAATGGGGATAAAACATAAATAAATGTGATCTCGTTGATTTAACCATGGCAGGATTGTTGGTGCCAGACGGGCTGGTTCGAGTTTTTTTTGTTTTTTAATCTCCTATTTTCAAGCACAACAGTCTCTAGAGTTTACTCAGAATGGCGCAATAAAGGGGGAAAAAACATCCAGTGAGCAACAGGCCTGTGGAGGAAACGCCTTGTTGATAAGAGAAGTCAAGGGAGAATGGCCAGACTGAACCCTCAACTGCTCAGATGTATAAATGAAATAAAAAAAAGTCGCTCTGGATAAGGGCGTCTGCTGAATGTCATAAATGTAATCTCAGAATGCAGAACGTCTTAAATCTTGAGGCTAAAAGAGCATAAGACCACATCGGGTACCACTTCTGTCAGCCAAGAACCAAAACGTAGCCCGGTCTGATGAATCTCAATTTCTACTGAGGCACACAGATGGTAAGGTCAGAAATAGGCACCAATGGCATGAATCCATGGCCCCAACCTGCCTTGTGTCAATAGTCCAGGCTGGTGGAGGTCGTGTAATGGTGTGGGGAATGTTTTCTTGGCACACTCTGGGCCCGTTAATACCAATCAATCATCACTTGAATGCCACAGTCTATTTGAGTATTATTGCTGACCGTGTGCATCCCTTCATCGCCACAGTTTACCCTCGTCTAATGGCTACTTCCAACATGATAACGCACCATGTCACAAAGTAAAAGTCGTCTCAAACTGGTTTCATGAACATGACAATGACTTTAATGATCTTCGATGGCTTTCCCAGTCACCGGCTCTGAATCCAATAGAACACCTTTGGGATGTGGTAGAACGGGAGATTCACAGCATGAACGTGCACCTGGAAAATCTGCAGGAATTGCGTGACGCAATCAAATCAACATGGACCAGAATCTCAAAGGAATGTTTCCAACATCTTGTGCAATCCATGCCATGAAGAACTGAGAGCAAAGGGAAGCCCTAACAAGTATTAGTATACCGTAGTGTTCCTAATAAAGTGCTCAGTGATGTAATCTACAAACCAATTTATGCACATTGATTTATTTCCATGCACGAGACGGGCGTATGTGCTTATCTAAATCTAGCTCTCGATGTAAATGATTTGTAAATGAGCTCACCTGCTTCCTCTGCTGACTGTTTGGCTTGCTGTGCTTTGGCGTAGAGCTGGTCGGAGAAAGAAAGTAAGAAAGAAAGATGCAAAGAAACAAAGTGAGAAAGAATGAGGGAGAAAGCGTGAGAATCGTATCAAGGCTGTGCAACACTCTTCACTCAGTCAACTTTTCCTGTGAGTCAGAAATAAACACACTTTGGCAATACTCGTCTTCTCTCGTCAATGCATCTTTCTCTCTCTCTCGCTCTCTTTCTCTCTCTCTTTTGCAGAGCTCAAACTGAAGTTTGATCGTCAGTGCTCATGCTGTTTAGAATCTAATAAAAACGACGGTCATGAGCGATTCGACAGGGCAAGACATGACAGTTTGAGGAATGTACAGGTTTTTATGTATTCAAGATCATTTCTTAAATTGATAGTTTATGTAAGTAAAAAGTCTTCGTTTTTTTTTTTTTTTTTTTTACACTGACATGGCAGATAAAAGTTTAACATTCGTAACGTAAATACAACCTTATACATTCAAGGCAGTGATTATTCACATTATTTTAAAACGATTACTTGTCAAACTTGTATGAGAATAAAACTTATTCGAATTCTATAATTCTGCCAATATTTTACAACGGTATCTACTACTTATACGAACTTCTTGTTCTTATTTACGAAGCCCATAATTCAGGTGTAATACCTTCTACAAAGTGTTCTCAAAGTGTCATGAATGTGCTGTTAATAAAACTTTAAAGATATGGGTGGGGAAAAAATAAAACACTGAAACATAGTATCTCAGTCAACTCATAATGATAACTGTAACGATTGCTGTGCGTTCTTCCACGTAAACGCAACGGTGCATAAAACTATCCTAAAAATATCATCTTGCGCATTTTGACGTACAGTCCCCTCCAAAAGTATTGAAATGTCCAAGTTTGAGCCCTGGGTTTCGAATGTGAAGACTGCATTTGTTGTTAAAAAGGACTGCATGGCTGCTTCTGGAACAGGCTGGATAATGGTAGCAGCAGAATGAATTACAGGAACATTTTGTTTGCCAATTTACAGAGAAATGCATGCAATGTAACTGAGAGGAACTTCATCATGCAGCAAGACAATGACCCAAAACACATTCAACAAAGGGACTTCATCAGGGGGAAAAGTGGAAGGTTTTAGACTGGCCAAGTCAATCATCCGACTTTAACCCAATTGAGCTGTGTTTCACGTCCTGAAGAGGAGACTGAAGGGAACCCGCCCCGCCCCCCGCCGCCCCCGGCCAAAAGAGGCCACAGAACAAGCCTGGAAAAGCATCACAATGGATGAAGAAAAATGCAACGCCTTCATAAATTCATCAGTATTGCTGTATAAAATATCTACGCACTGCTCAGGTGTGTTTTAAGTTGCCTCGATCTCTATCAGTCGGGGCTTCACTGTTTTACAAAACTTTCAAGCAAGACCAGGAAACATTTTATGTGCTCTGAATGTCAATGTTATCATTTCCTCCTTGGCACACCAGAGCCATTTTACACAGCTTAAAAAAAAAAAAAAATCATTAAACCAGAGAGTGGACAACGAACTTCTTCTCAATGCTCTGTGTGAGAGTGTTTTTCCCCTTGAATAAAAAGGTTGTTTAGCTTTACTTAGCTTCACGTAGCCAAAATAAGACTTGTATTTTATTACCATAACCAAAGATATTCTGAGAGATGCATATGAGCAAGAACTTGCCATGAAGCGATAAAGAAGATGCGACATTACTGAAATAGAGTTTAAAAGTGAAAAGAATTTGACCGCGAGGACACGAGTCAAAGTGAAACTGCCAGGCTGTGGCCGCGGAGAAAGATCCCCAAGTCTTTACATATGGAATTATTCACTCTTTTTCATCTAGATTTTAGTGTAGAAGACTTTTGTTGAGTAGCAGCTAGCAGCTAGGAGCTGGCTAGCAGCTAAGACATGATAACATTTTGGCCGCTCGAAGCTAGATTGGAATTGAGTTACTTAGAAGGAAAGCTGTCAGTAAAGTGTAAAGACACACAACACTCTGACACAGAGAGCTGACAGGAAGTCTAAGTCGAGTCTAGTGATTCACTCAATCTACAGAACTCTTTGTCCATCCACTCCCAGAGTTAATCATGAATCATTTTGGTGTTTTGCAGTGCGAAAAGGTAATGATTATACTAGCATGCGAGATACACCACCCCCCCCCCCCAAAGCCTGCATAAACATCAGCAAGCCCGAAACACAACGCTTACTTTCTTTACGGCATTATCACACACAATCGTTTCTCATTTTTAAACAAAAAATATGCCTGTGTGAAGAACGGTGCTTTGTTTTTCTAATTTCAGTAACAGGAAAAAATAAAAAAATCTGATTTATGATACATATCAATAAAAATAAATAAGCCAGATTGAGGAATATTTCATTATTGTATTTCAGCAATTCATTTTTGGATGGAATCAACTTAAACAGACAAAGCAAAATAAAAGTTTTTAACCGATACCGATCGTTCTGCCTTTTATACCTTCTTTTAAATGAATAAAAATTAATTCCACAATTCTGAAAGAAATGAAGATTAAAAACTTTATTCGCTCCATTTCAACAAGTTGTTTCACAGTAACTGGTCTCAGAAACAGAAAACACGTTACTCTAATTAACATGAACTAAATTCTGAAGATTAAAGTAAGATTTCTTAACTTATTGAATGTTATTAATTCATATTAACATTAACTGAATTCTAAAAAATAAAAAAATATAAAAAAACCTCCTGTTAGTCTTCACATTCACTCTCCACAAACAAAAGCATTTCTACATCATCATTCAACATCAAACTGGTCATATATAGGCCTAATAGAAACTTTTTTTTTTTGGACGATATTAACATTAACTGCATGTGAAACATACTACTCTATAAATAGATTTTTCTGTGCATTATATATTATTTTTTTGTCACTCATCTTCATTTAAATCTTTCAACGGTGTACTGGCACTTTAATTCAGTGTGCGTAGGGCGAATAGCGCGTGGCGGGGGGTGGGGTGGGGTTCTGAATTAGACTCGACGGCGCTTCGCTGCTGCGGCGTCCGATGTAAAATTTTATCAGTGCAGAGCTTACAGAGATTTACAAACTGCAGTTTTATCATCATTCCACACGAGAGACATCATCTTTAACACACGGCGCGGAATTGATGTGTTTTCCCGCCCTTTATTTGAGTGACGGGATACAATCGGCTCTGATCATCGGATGTTTTTAAACTATCGACCGATACCGATAGCGGGAAAAATAGCCGATTATCGGCCGATACGTCGGTGCATCTCTAGTATCGATATATATCAGCCCAGCCCTACCATCATGACAATTTTTTTCAGATGTAAAAAATTTAATTGAATTAATTCATCATCAGACAAATACTACATTGCTGAGACACTGTTCGCAAATATACGTATATACTGAGATACATATCGTGCATCGTAGAAATGCCTTTGAGAGTCATGATATAATATTTTTTTCATATCGTCCTCCCCTACTTTATGCTCAGGAAGCATAAAATAACTGAGAAAAATCTTTACATTTGTATAACATTTCAGAACACTCTTTGCCCTGATGAAAGCTAGAGTTTGGGACTGTGCATCCCATTGAATGGTAATTATAATTATATGAAATAGCTAGCCGTATAGTTATTATAGAAATCGCTATTTCTATCTTAAAGGAATTCTACCCAGTATTGTAATAAAATTGTTAACTGCGTTAAAATCGTGAGCATTTCTCATGATAGCTCGCAAATTTTGCATCATTACATACCTTATCCTGCTGTTTGGCGTTGCTGGTGGTGGCGTTCCTGTTCATCGTCTGCTCGGCGTCTTCTTTATCACGACACTTCTGCTCGTAGGTCTTCTTAGTCTGGAACACACACACACACACTTGCTAGTAAGAGTGATGTTCTGAGCATTCTGAGACAAACTTTCCCAGCAATAGCTATCATAGTTCTTCATGATAGCATGTAATAATAATAATAATAATAATAATAATAATAATAATACTACACTAAATGTAATCCATTAGGCATATGTGTGATGCATGAGGTTTACGTCTCTAGAGTCACTGGAGATACAAGGCTAATGTAGCTAACAAGTAATGAGAACCTAAATTAATTTTTTTTTTTAAATTAATAAATAAATACATACATGCCCAAATTATAATATATTTAGTTCAATCATCATCAAGCTTCATATTCTCACTGTTAAATAACCAAACTTTTTGTAAAACAGCATGGACAGTACTTATTTACATATTTAAAATCAAAACGAAACTACATAATCATCCATGTACAGTCATGGGGGAAAAAGAAAGTACATCCTCCTTCATTGCAGTGTAGAACTGAAGCAGGGTGTACTTTCTTTTTCACACAACTATATACCACAGTAGGGTACACGGTGGTTCAGTAGCTAGCACGTTCGCCAGGGTCGGGAGTTCAATTCCCACTGTGGCCCTGTGTGTGTGAGTTTGCGTGTTCTCCCCGTGCTGCGGGGGTTTCCTCCGGGTACTCCGGTTTCCTCCCCCAGTCCAAAAACATGCATGTTAGCCTGATTGGCATGTCCAAAGTGTCCGTAGTGTATGAATGGGTGTGTGAATGTGTATGTGATTGTGCCCTGTGATGGATTGGCACCCTGTCCAGGGTGTACCCTGCCTTGTGCCCGATGCTCCCTGGGATAGGCTCCAGGTTCCCCGTGACCCTGTATGATAAGCGGTATAGAACATGGATGGATGGATGGATGGATGGATGGATGTACCACAGTGTTGAATTCTTGAATCTGATTGAATTAATCTGATTTAATTGCTGTTCTGGTCAGATGGTGTTGATTAATCTTCTATACTCCATTAGACAACGGTACAGTGAGCCCTCTACATGAACTGTTCAAAAACACGTGTGATTGTTGATATGATGATGTTTGTGTGTTATATGTTTGGAAAAAGTCTCCAGTGTCAGCACTTTGTAACAGTCAGAGGTAAAGCCGTCATTTTTCCCACCCAGGGAACGTCTTCAGGACGGAGACTTTGTGCTTTGTGCTTTTTCTGTAATATCACAAGCTGCATTTTTTGGGTGGTGAGAAAATGGCTGTTGCTGACTGCTACAAGATAAGTGACAACAGGAACTAACATGCTTTGCAGACGTTCCTCAACATTACATGGAACTATAAATGGATCAAATCTGCCGTGGTAAAAGAGAAATTAGATGTTTCCGGACATGTTATTGCAGAATTCTATAACTAGAAAAATAACTCTTTTTTTTGTGTGTGTGTGCGTGTGTGTGTGTGTGTGTGTGTGTGTGTAGTTGATTATTTTCCTATAACAGCACACATCCAAGCAGCCTCGCAGCTCCACTGCAACTAAAGAAGCAAACACCAAACAGGTCTTAAGTGTTCGTGTATATTTGGAATAAAAGAATCACTGCTGTATGCTTGCTTTTTGGGTGGAACGTTTCCGGGAAAAAACAAAAAATCCATTCACATGAGATACAAAGTGAGAAATTGCTTAGCAACATTGAACCACTTATCAGGATCTGATAGTGAAAGTTGATGAAACAGGAACAGGTACACAAACACATACAGATGAAAAAGAAAATGTCCTGTAATAAAGGTTCGTGTTTTTTTTTTTTTTTACATTTTTTATGACGGAAGCACTTCTGTTCCTCTTGCCATCATAATCGGAGTAACTACCATCACGTGGTTCTGCAACTACAGACGCTTTTACACTGACCAAATGTCTTCACACTCGCAGTAAAGACATTTCAAGCTCTTTTTGATAACAGATAAACAACACTGTCTGCTCTGTTCGCTTTAGCACAGAACGTTTCATATATTTCAGTTTTAATGCACATAAATTGTTTTCAAGGTCTATTTCAAAACACACGCTCTATGGCAAGGAAAATATCCCGAGAATAAAATGTAAAAATCCGATCATCAGCTTGTCTTTTTAAAAACTGAACCTAGATTGAGTTTCACACTTATTTGTCACTGTACTCTTTTACTAACTTACTAACTTGTAAGTTTCCATGGAAACTAAATTCGCTAAAAGTCATTTGGCCAGAGTTACGGTAAGGATGTATAAATGTTATAATAACATTAAATGACTGATCAACTGGAAATCGTAATGGAAATTGTTTAATTTTAGAATTTAGTAACTGATTTTTAAGTATGGGGCATACAATATGCTTCATGAATTGCGTGGACTCATTACATTTTGCATTTATTGTATATGAAAATAAATGATTATCATACTAATAAAATACTTTCTATACCTTGCACTAAAAAAAGTCCCCATAGTTATAAAACCGATTATAAATAATACATGCATCATTTTATTTCAATACAAATAGAAACCGTGATAAGAGTAGAATAAAATTGGATAGAATATACACACACACATACACATACATACATATATATATATATATATATATATATATATATATATATATAAAATGTAAATGTAAAATGAAAAACAAAACAAAACAAACAAACAAAAAAAAACGTCGACTCCTTCAGTACAGATGTATTTTACAAACATAATCTTTAATAATAATATTTTGGCCATTTTGGAGACATTGAGCGTTTTCATTTCTGGACGTTTCACTCACAGAGCTCAATTTTTTATTTTTTTTAAATCAAAATTGTCTATAGGTTCAAGTTTCTTGCCTACTTGTTTTGAGTTACTGACTCTTGGAATAAACCTTTTCAATTCAAGTAACTAGTCAAACAGACTAAAAACTACAAGAGCAATAAATATAATTCCATAATGGTGGGTTGTGCACGGTCATGCACATTCCTTTCTAACATCATTTTACCTTAATGGTAGTCTTAATTTGGTCTGTCTGTATTAAGGCGAGTCTGCCAAATGTAGCAAATGTCATAGTAAATGCCGGTGTCTGAGCAGTGAATGTACTGTATATATCGATATGGAAACGATCTGAACTGACCTTGATGTTTTGGATTGTATTAATACAGTATGAGCAAGACAGTTAGTCACTTCCTTTTCATTACTGTGTAAATGAGCTGCCGATATTCACTTCCTCTTCAGTTCCCGCACAACATATGCAGCACAACGATGATCTGTCATGTAGAGTCTCAGTTTTTATGAACTCGAGTAGTTCGTTTTTTAAAAAAAAAATACACGGATCTTTATTCGACAATTCAATAGCAAAAGCATTACTGCACATGGAAAGATGTACCAAAATATATAATTTTAAAATGCTAAACTGGTCATTTGGGGTTTGTTTGTTTTTTTGGTTCCCCCCAAATCTAGCATTAATCTAGCATTAAAAGCCCAGTCTAGCCACAAATTTTGCATTATGAGAAACATTTTAACCCACAACCTAACATTATAGTAAATCATCTAACCAAACATTGGCATAGTAAACAAGCTAACTGAGTAGTATTAAAGCTAAACACACAACACTAGCTTTAAACTGTTTATAAAGCAATTCCCTGGCAAGGCTAATACAAATGGCTTCATAAAGTTCAACTAAAGCTGATGTAGTGTGAGCATGAAAGTAAAAATGTTTGTCAGCTACTTATGTACCTGCTATTCTTGCTAGCTGGCCAAAGGACACTCCATTGGTACAACCACTAGAGCTTTGACAGGATATGCTATTTATACTACAGCTGTGGTTACTATGGCAGAGCATAATAACAATTGAGTATGGCGTACCAGTACAGACTGAATTAGCGCATGCCTTCCGTGGGAAACCATTTACATTTACAGCATTTGGCAGACTTACATTTATCTCATTTATACAACTGAGCAATTGAGGGTTAAGGTCCTTGCCCAACAGTGGTAGCTTGGAAGTGCTGGGGCTTGAAATCCTGACCTTCTGATCAGTAACCCTGAGCCTTTAACTCCTGAGCCATTACCATTACTTGACCTTAATGGTATCCACTAGACATACTATAACATGCCACAAATAGAAGGCAACAAATTACCAGTAGAGACCCACAGGGACCATTACAGTTACCATTAAAACTAATACAATTCCCATTATAACCATTAAAGCCATTACCAAACCATTACTTTTTTCAGCAGGGCTCTTAGCTTTTATGAACTCTAACTCTAATTTTTTTAATACATCAATCTCTATTTGATTATCCAGTAACAATAGAATTACTATGCAAATAAAAAAATATATCATTTTAAATGCTGAAATGGTCATACACAGGTTTCCCCCCCTGTTTAAAAAAACAAAAAAAAACAGTCTATCCACAAAATTTGCATTATTAGAAACAGTTTAACCCACAACCTTGCATTACAGTAAGTCTACCCAGGAAACAGCATAGTAAACATGCTAACCAAGCAACATTACAGCTAAACACACAACACTAGCTTTAAACTGTTTATAAAGCAATTACATGGCCAGGCTAATACAAAATGGCTTCAAAAAGTGAAATTAAAGCTGATGTAGTGTGAGGATGTCAGCTAGCTACTGTATGTACCTGCTGTTCATGCTAGCAGTCTAAAGCACACTCCACTTGTAAAATCACTATATTTATAACAGGGTATGCTAGTTATACTACAGCTAGAGTTACTATATGGCAAACCATGGAATACAAATGAGTCTGGTGTCCCAGTACAGACTGTGCATGGCTCAAAAAGTCCCTGTTGATATGGTGGCGTTTTCTGTGAGGATATTTATTAGTTGATTTAGCATTTATGGTCGCCTGTATTATATAAACTGGTCTCCTGTCTCGCTGCGCAGAGAGGAGTGGAGGTTTACTGTGTGTACGCTCATCTCTCAGGCCATAAAATTGCATCAAAGCTCAAATTACTGACATAAATCTGGTGTTCTGAATATTGATTTATTGAATTTCCTTCACAGCAAAGCTAAAATAAAAGGTGTCATAATTTACTTTAGACAGACTGTATCGTAATTCTGTCACAGGAAATAACGTGGACGGTGAAGCTGTCAAATCTCACATTGTAGCAGTGTACTGCAATAAATGCTATCTTAGGAAATGTATACTGAGAAATATGTACATATGTACACAATACAGTTCTCACGATGAGATTATTATAAACCTAATATAATGTTATTCAGCTTGTTTTTAAGATGCTTTACACATTTCAAGCTTAAAGAAACGGTCATTTTGATTCTTTCTAGAAATAAATGCTTAAAATTAGAAAAAAACAAAAAAATCAATGAAAACCTACAAGTAGAGCGAGACGTGGCGATTTGGTTAGAGGTAATGCTAGATAAATTTGACTATATTCTATATATGTGTAATAACATCTAAGATGTTATTCAGGATCCCTTCTGTTTCAATTTATGTTCGCTATAAATTTCAAATTTCATAGGACTTTTACAGCACAAGGAATCTCGATTTTACATGAAAATGAAAAGTCGAAGGAGTCAATGTATTGTCAAGCACACGTTCTCTAGACATAACCCAGTGCATGCTGCTATTTCCCCTAAAGTCCCGATCACATGCCATTTCATTCACATCATAGGGTTTTCTTCTTCTACGTTCCTGCTCATACTTGATGTCAATCAATGAGAACCAATTAAAAGCCTCAGCGTGATAATGTAGAAACAGCTGACAGCATGAACTCTGTACTTTGTTCATACACACTGGCTTGACACGCTTTTTCTTCCCAGCAGTACAAATCTCTTCTTCACAACGTTAACATTTCCTACTTCCTGGTTTTACACACCGACACATCACAGTTCCAATCGGAACAGTGAATAAACAAAGGGAAACTTTTACCTCCATGGTTTTCTTGTACTGTGTCGCTTTCTGTTTGTGCAGCGTATCCATCTGCTGCTCCACCTGCAAACACATACATCTACCATGAGGCCCTAATTTAAAGTTGTTTTAATAGATTCTATTTTAACAAAGCTTAACATCTTAGCTTCGCTGATCAGCATCATGTCTGAGAGTTTAACTTTTAGACACCAATAATCGCACTGTTGGAGTCGACATACGTATGGCTAATACAGTGTGGGTGGAATATGTAAGGAATACAACACTTCAGGACATGCTGTTATAGGAAAATAATCAACACCGCCAATGTTGGGGTGATGAAGTGGAGTTTATGCTACTACCCAAAGTTGATTATCTTCCTGTAACAGCATGCCACAAAGTGTTTTATTCCTTTTATACCAACGCCAACACATTTTTATTTACTAACAAGCAACACTTTGTACCATATTATATATATATATATATATATATATATATATATACATATATATATATATATATATATATATATATATATATATATATATATATATATATATATTCTTTATCTATCTTTTAATAGTTACAATTCATGTTGTGGAACGTTAACAAAACAAAACTAGTTAGTTCCTGTTATCACTTATGTTATGGCAGCTATGAACAGTTGTTCCTTCATCGTCCTTCCTTTTTTTCCTCTCTCTCTCTCGAAATTAATAAGAAAAAAGACAAACCTCAGCTTGTCACGATACTGAGAAACCTGAAGATTAAAGTTTTCCCAAGACAGAAAACTTAAAGATACAGCTTTCCTGTTACAAAGCACTGACACTGGAGAGTCCTTCCACACAGGTTAAATACACGTTTCCTTTCTTAAAGAACATTTCAGTGTGTCAGCAATTATATGTTGTTGCTGTTTTTAAAAAAAACAAAACAAACAAACAAAAAAAAAATCCCTTCATATGGAGCGTCCTTAATACAGATCGCTGTGAATTAGCTGTTACTATAGAAACGATAATGTAGTTGGACCAGTGCATTAATATAAACATTTTTACTGTCAGAGCTGTTGTTCTAGAAAATTAATCAATCGGATTTGCAATTTCAACAGTGACATATTGTTATTGCCACATATTTAGATGTGTGTGTGTGTGTGTGTGAGAGATATTTGGCTTTACCCTCTTTCTTGCATCTTTTTGTTTTTCTCTGAACTCCTCTAACTTTTTGGCTTCGTCCCTCATGGCCTGGGCCAGATGCAAGTGAGACGTACTCACCTGTTCAGTTTCTGTAAAACACAACCCACACACACACACATCCACACACACATCCACACACACATCCACACACACATCCACACACACATCCACACACACATCCACACACACGCGCAAACATCCACATACATCCACACACACACCCACACACACACCCACACACACCCACACACATCCGCAAACATCCGCACACACATACATAGATACATACATACACACACACACGCGCAAACATCCACACACACACACACACACATCCATACACACACACACACACACACACAGACACGCAAACATCCACATATATCCACACACACATACACACACACAGACACACACACACACACACACACACACACAGACAGACACACAGACACACAGACACACACACAGACACGCAAACATCCACATATATCCACACACACACAGACACACACACACAGACACACAGAGTTTCATCACAAGGGGAAAGACTATCAAACAATCTGGTACTTTACAGAGTTTCCCAATTTTCACAGCTCTTACTTACGCAGTTTGAAAACATCAAGTGATCGCTTCAGCGTGCTAAAAAGAAATACCAGAGTCAGGTTATATTATGTTCAGCCATAACATCCAGTGATCATGAATCATTCTTGATAATCAGATTCGACGTCAGACTGCTCAAACGTATCTGTCAAACATCTGTGGAATACACACTGACTGATCCCCTTTTTTTAAAGCATATATAAATTAAACTAAGATAAACGCTACAGAGAATGTGAACACAAAGGAACAAATGTAACTAAATGAACGAGACGCAGCCAAAGGACAGGTTTAAAGCAAAGTGCAAACCTAACAAATTACAATGCAACTCCACAACGTAAGAGAAGAAAATTATAGTCACGTCATCTCTAATGACACTATCATTAAGCATCCTCTGTAATACCAGTGTGTGTTGAATATTACTATTTATACCACAGCGCTGTAAAATTCTCCAATCTTTTTAACCATAAACCACATCGCAATGCATTCTGGGTAAGTACCGCTCCTTAAATCTACAGTGATGTCGACTCGATCCCGTTATCTAATGCTCGTATAATGACCTGATAAGATAATGGAGCTGCCTTCAAGACGGTAATGGATATCCAACCAAGAGGAAATGGACAGAGGAAGTCGACGAGTGTGCATTAAAAACCTGTATTGGAGCAAGGCCATGCCATTAAATCTGCTCATTCAGCCTCTTACACTCATATCGAGTGTTACTAGAGACCATCTCACCAATGCAAAAGGATCTAAATGATCTTTTAAATGTATGAACTGAAACATGGTGAATGATGTACAATCAAATCCCTATCGAGTATCAAGAGATTTTATTTCATCGAGTTATTAAATACTAGGGCTGTAGGACGCGAGTCCGGTCTCTGGACTTGGTTTTGACTTATTGGGACTGGTACTCGGACCTTTAATTTTTTATTAAAAAAAAAAATGAAAATAAAAAGTCTACACACTCCTATACAATTGCATTTGTTTTGTGATGTAAAAAATAAAATCGAGATATATCATAAGACAGATCTTCTTCCACCATTAATGTGGTTATAGCTTCTAGTGAATAGGGGCAGTGGTGGCTTGGGGGATATGTGGTGGCTTCCTGACATGCTGGGGTATGTGAAGAAAAGAATTTCACTGTGCTGTAATGTATATATGATCAATAAAGACTCATTATTATCATTAGCTGCCAACCAAGTGAAAAACAAATAGAAATGGTTTAGAAGAAAGAAAAAAAAAGAGAAAAAGTTATCATTTAAAAAAAAAAAAAAAAAATGTATAAAACTGCATTAAAGGTGGAAAAAAAAAAAAAAAACATCTGACATGATTTATCTTGATTTCATTTTTCACATCACATCACAAAACCTACCATTTTAACAGCGGTGTGTAGACTTTATATATCCACTGTAGCCTTGATACAATAGGAAACTTGATTATCGTGATTAAAATGACATTGGCCTCGCACCCCCAGGCGGCTATAGGAAAATAATTCCTCCGCTTCCCGTATAATAATAATAACAACAACAATAACATGGCCTGTCGTGTTCCTAACACTCTTAATGCGGTGTGTCTCTTACTTCATTTCATTATGGCCGCACACCTTCTTGGACAAATTCAGCAGCTCCTTTGCGTATTTCTCCTCAATTGCAGCTCTAAAAGGACACCGAACATAGCAGATTAGAATGGTGTCAGTGGTTAAAGCTCTTTAAACTGAACCGATCAGCTCTGTGCAGGACACAAATATAAAAAAAAAGTTATCAAACAAAGTAAAAAAATATATATATATAAAAAATGTAAAAAGTTGTTTTTCAACACTTGCCTGAGGAACTTCACACTTGAGGTTTATTTTACACTGTGACGTGGGTTAGTTCTGCATTTAACCCGTACAATAAAACAACTCTGCAGCTCACTCAGCTACTTTCATTTTCTTCCCCCAAACCATCAGTTTTCGCTTTGGATAACCAGACCATGTGACAGAGTTTAAAATAAGTCCAGGATTATGAAATTATGAGCAATAGCTAGCATTCTAGCATTATGTTTGGCGTTGTGTGGTTTAAAACATCAGGCAAAAGGAAACGAGTCCATGGCTGATGAGCACTACTGAGACAAAAGCTATGCATAAGTGAACTATTTGCTTAGTTTGAAATACAATTTGTATCAATTCCACACATGAGTTTAGTTTAGTTCTGTCCCGCAATGTTTACTATCTGCACGCTGGCTGGCTGGGTGAGAATTATGGGATGTATACAGTGCTCCTTTCAGTGTGTCTATACTGTACACATACTACATTCTGAATGGGACAGTGTTTATCTCAGGGGCACAAGCACCTTAGAGTATCTCTTATACAGGCAGCCATGTAGGTAGGAGAAGTGAGGACATGCTGAACATTTATTTCAGAATAATAAAATAAGTTTAATAGCATAATAGCATTTAATAGCATTTATTAGCATTTATTAGCATTTATTAGCATAGCAGCTTCGCTATGCCCACAGTCACTTTTACAATTTTGGAAAAAAGAAAACACACAAACAGTGATCGAGGTTCAAGGGTGTTGAAAGAAAGCAAAGAAAGAAAGAACGAAGGAAAGAAGGTAGTTAATGTGTTCTGAAAGTGCGAAAGAAAGTGTGTGAGAAGTGCGAAAGTACAAAAAAAAGAGAAAGAACGTGTGAAAGAAAGAAAGCATGAAAAGAAGGAATGAAGGAAGGAAGGTGCACAGTTTCAAAAAAGGAAGGATAGAAAGTGCACAGGTACAAAAGAAAGAAAAGTTCAAAAGAAAGAAAGAAAGAAACGTTTCATATAAATCTACAATATAAATGCTGTTTTGAAGGCAGTTAATGTGTTTGAAAATGCAAACGAAAGCGTGTGAAAAGTGCAACAAATAAGTAAATAAACGAATAAATAAAGTTCAAAACAGGAAGGCAAGAGCAAAAGAGCATGGGTACAAAAGAAAGAAAGTGCAAAAAGAAACCAGAAATGTTCCTTTCAGCTGAAATATAATAGAAATTTACAGTATAAATGCACTTTTGAATTCAAATGTTTGATAACTAGAATTGATCATTTACAGATAATCTAAATTAACATGTGTGTGCATGTAAAATGTGTGCGTGTGTGCATCTAGAGTGCGTGTGTGTGTGTGCGCGCGCGCGCATCTAGAGCGTGTGTGTGTGCATCTTGAATGCATGTATGTGCATCGCGAACACATCAACACATGCGTGTGTACACTGCAGTTTGGTCTGCGGTAACAGTAACTTGCAGCCATGTCAGCAGTTAAAAAAGAAAAGAAAAAAGAGAAAAAAAGAACTAAAATATTACTGAAAGATTTGACCAGTGGAAGTGAGAAACAGGATGTCCTGAGCTCGAACTGTGCTCCAGTAAAGAACAGAAGACGGCGTTTAATATGACACCACAGAACATCCAACTGATATCTATCTGACCACGGTAAGACACAGAACTTTTGATACACCGACACTTGAAATCTTCCTAAATCACCATTACAAAAGATGGTTCCAGGCTACAGGAAGTGAGATATGAACTAGATAACGGAAGATCTCAGTTCAACGTCCCTTCGTTATGTTCTGAAATAATGGCCATTTATACCCTGTAGTGCACTCAGTGTCTGACAGGGAGTCATTTAAGGTTCCTTTCTCTGTATACAGTGTATACTACACTGCGTATGGTATAAAATAACGACTGAACTTTGACCTCGTCATGTACTGGGTGTCATGTCGAAAACATTTACGATTCCCATAGAAGCACTACACTACACAGTGCATGGAATGTCTAAGTGTCCGTTTTTATTCCTCACCTGGCTTTAATGAAGTCTTCGATCTCTTTGCAGGTCCTCTTGCCGTCGTTGAGGTGCTGGAGGATGGTGTCGTAGCCCGCTGTACAGGTCAGCTCACAGTTCTGCCAACAAAGAAGCTATCACTTTCATTCAACTCTTCACCTCATGCAATCAGCCAATCACCTGGCAGCAGTGCAATGCCTGAAATCATGCACAATACAGCGCAAGAGTTTCACAACAAGAGTTTCAGCTAAACCGCTGTTTAAATGGGGTTTTTTTGTGATTGGCAAAAAGGCTTGATTTTTGCTGCAGCTTTTTTGGTGCTTATTTTGCAGAAAACGACTTGAATTGGTGAAATTGCATTTGTACGATGTTTCACGGTGATGTTTGTTGGTAAACGAGACCTCTTAGCTGTACTGATGTTCGACGCAACGGAATCGAAGAGGACTTAAGAGGCTGAATTCGCGTTGTGATGACGTCACGTGACGCGTCTTGGTCCAGATCTGCAGAAAATCTGCATTCATATCGATTCCAACCCCGATTCCAAAAACGTTGGGACGCTGTGTAACATGTGAATAAAAACAGAATGCAGTGATTTGCAAATCTCATAAACCCATATGTCATTCGCAATCGAACAGAGAACGATTTTAAATTGAGGAACATTATTCTGAAATCGTTCCACAAATCGTAGATGCGGTTTTTCACAGACTGGTGAACCTCTGCCCATTTTTACTTCTGAAAAACTCCGCCTCACTAAGATACTCTTTTTATACCCAATCATCTTACTGACCTGTTCACAATTAACCTCCAGCTCTTTCTTTTTAGTAGCACTTACTTTTCCAGCCTTTTGTTGCCCCGTCCCAACTTTTTTGAGACGTGTTGCAGCCATCAAATTCAAAATTGCCTCACATTTTCCTTAAAACGGTCCATTTCCTCAGTTTAAATATTTGACATGTTTTCTATGTTCTATTGTGTAAGGGTTTATGAGATTTGCAAATCATTGCATTAGGTTTTTATTTACATTTATTTACATTTGTCACGTTTCAGTGATCCTGTGCCTATTGCAGCTGCAGATTCCTGTTCTTGGCTGACTGGAGTGAAACCTGGCGTGGTCTTCTGCAGCTGTAGCTCATCCACCTCAAGGTTTGACATGCTGTGTCTTCTGAGATGCTTATCTGCTCACCACAGTTGTAAAGAGTGGTTATTTGAGTTACCACAGCCTTCTTGATAGCTTGAACCCGACTAGCCATTCTCCTCTGATCTCTCTCATCAACTTCCGCCTGCAGCACTGCTGCTCGCTGGATGTTTTTTGTTTTTCCACACCGTTCTGTGTAACTTGCCCTGTATCTGTATGTTTTTATGTGTTGCGATGCTGCTATGTGATTGGCTGATTGGACAACTGCATTAATGAGCAGGGTGAAAAATGATAATCCCAGATTTTTAGCTCAATTATTATTATTGTTAGGATTATTATTATTATTGGGATTATTCATCTAATTTCATTTTATAATGTAAAATAAACGTCATTATAATCTCTCAAGGTACATTCTCGCATACAGCGGCTCTCGGAGACAAAGCGACCACAGACCGTTCATTTTCACTGAGAGCTGACGACTTCCAGCGACATGAATGACAGCGACCGTTGCTGACAAGATGTGGGCGTGTCCAGCGACGCGACCGAGTTGATGCAACCGCGACCGAGCGACTTGGTGCAGCGACTACCAATGGGAGTGAAGACGATAAAGTGCACGTGATCTGTGATCCACCATGCTTGCGCCGCTGATAGATGGCCGTAATGCCAAAGAACACGCAATAATTCTCCTTCATCTCGTAGGATATGAGGCACATGAAAGACTTTGGTAACTTTTATATACGGAACGCTCTCCCTCCAGAATGTTTCGATTTAGTGGCAAGAAAACTGATTTGTTGTCAAAAGTAGAACGCTACTTGCACCGCCCACTGCTAAATGTTACTATGGCAACCAGTAATAGGAACACCTACTGGCGACTTCATGGTACAACAACTGGTGACTTGCAGCGATAAAATCATTGTATGTCAGTACGTTTACATGGACAACAATAATCTGATATTAACCCGATTAAGACAATACTCTGATTAAGAAACTAGCATGTATACAGCGATTACTGATGACCTTAATCCGATTAAAGTCATACTCGAAGTAAACACAAATGGAATTAAGACATGTGGAGTATTCCTGTTTTAGTCGTATTATCGACGTTCATTACAGACATGTACACACCTTAATCACACTATTAACGTTGTGTGAGAGTTTTCATCGCATTTTGCGATAGGACACGTACACACGTCAGTGCTCAACCGTTTGACGGCAAACAAGAGAGCACGGCTGCGTCCCAAACCGCGTACTTACCTACTATATAGTAGGAGAAATACATGCAAGTACGCGGTTTGGGACGCAGCCCAAGGCTTCAAGCAGTCGTCTATTTGCACGTACAGCATGACGAATAATTAACCGCACTTGAAGCTTTCGTAAAATTTAAAATGGAACACCCGAAACTGTATACGGTACCATAACGAAGACGAACTGTATGTCAATAAGTGAAATTCTGGAGGGGACGTCGGACGGTGTGGCGTAGGGACGTAATGACGTGTGCCGTTAATCGCTCTATCTTCTATAACATGTAAAACCTGAACATGAAAGGAATATTCTAAAAGCGACTCATGTAAACACCTTAATCACAATATTATCTTATTCAGAATAAGGTCAATAATTAGATTACTGCTGTCCATGTAAACGGAGTCAGAGAGAGAATACATTTGTATGTATAAACATTTACATCTTTAAGTCACCTTATTAACGCAGCCTTCAAATTTACATAAATGTCATTTAAGCTTGGGTGGTGTGATGAAATGGTGTTACTATTACCACCCTGAATCTGATTACCTCCTTATATCAGCATAAAGTGTTTTATTCCTCTTATACCACAGCAATCCGTCAATGTTTAGAATTTTTATTTATTAAAGAATGACACGCCGGAGACTCCTTCCATAAATGTTCAATAAACACCTCCTTACAGTAAGCGTCACCATATATTCTTTGTCAAATAACGTTTAAGAATCGAGCATTCAAAATTAAATTGACTCGTCCAAACCCGTAGCTTTTTCGTTTAGAATCTAGTGTATTAATGACTTAACGGTGGAGATGTTTGGCTCTTTTTTTTAGGTTCCTGGATACCGTCATCAGTCTTTCAAGTTGAAAGACAAAAGCAACATATTAAGAAAAGGCCTTCCATCAAGACGACACTTTAGATACAGCAGTTGGAGAACTCTAGCGTGCAAACTGCCTCTATAATTATCTGATGCAAATTTTGCACATCGCCGCTACACGCACTAGCACAATGGAAAGCAATGCAAATACGTTTGCAGATATGCCACATTAAGCAGGTAAAAGGTTGACCATCTCATGAAAAACAGATCAAGGCTTCAGCTTTTAAGCTGCTTGATTCATCACCGTATCTTTACTTTATACACAGACAGGCGACAAATTAAAGGAAAAGAAACACTATATAGTGTGCTAGTCAGGGGTCGGGCTCTCTGGCGTTGATTCTACTAGTCTCTGGAACTGTACTGAAGCAATGAACCCTGCTCTTCTAAAAGATTTTCCATCAGTTAGTGTTTTAATTATGATGATGATGAAGAAGGTGGAGAACGCTGTCTAACACGTGGCTCCAAAATCAACCGGCCTGAGATGTGGTGAGCCTGAAGACCATGGCATATGATTTACAACAGTTTCATCAGCGAGTCCTCGTGCCCTGCGGGAGGGGGTGGGGCCTTCCGGGAAGAGACCACTCCCATCAGGATAAAACTTTTTCATCATAGGATAAAGGAGATCAGTCAGATTTTCTTTAAGAAGGCGAGTAAACCCAAACCACACCAGTAAAATAAATAAATCCTCCCACGCATAACAGCGTCACGGTTTTTGGTTTTTTCCCTTTAATTTGTCACACATACGTTTGTACGTGTATACAGTATTTTATAAACGTATTGATTGTTCGTGTTTTATCAGTATCAGCGACTCGAGCTCTCCAATCTCATAACTAACAAAAATCATCATCATCGATCATCGATGTGTGTGTGTTGCGAAGTTAACTAGGAACAGAGAGCTTAATGTGTCGAGACAAAAATGAACAATGAGTAACAAACACTAATTACCTCAAAACAATAGCCTTTTAGTTCCAAAAGGAAATAAATAACTGACTGCAATTAAAATAATGAACTGAGTAAAAAAATGACAAAGTGCACTACCAGTCTAAAGTTAGAAAATAAAAACAATTAAAAAAAAAAAATCTATTTTATATATTTTTTTTTAATTCTTAACAGTAGCATGCATAATCTTCACCCAGAAGGCTTTCCTTAAACTTCTCCATAATAAATACCCCAAGCTCCTCGCTGCTTCCCCGAAAAGAAAACGCCTTGTTCAAGGGGAAACGTTTTCATTTTTAATTACAACAGTGCTGCTCTCAAACTCTCAACTCTGACTGGTCAGAAGGTGCTGATTAGTTTTCTTTAACAGCACCTCTGACAGTATCTGCAAGGTTTATGTAAACGATAAACGAGCTTGTTCTCATGTGTTATCGCTTCTACAGTAACAAGTGACAAAAGGGACTTCGCGTGGTGGGCGCTTCAGGCTAATAATAAACGGATCTTTAGAGACGTTATTTAACGGAGATACGTACAGAACTGTCGATACGTTGAGATGTTCTGCGAGGAGACGTTATTGAACATTTATGGAAGGAGTCATCGGTGTTCTGTCGTTTCTCTGAGCTGTGTTTAATAGAAATAACATAAATAAATTTTTTTTTTTTTTTTTTAAACGTCCTTAACTTAAAACTTAAAAAAAGAGAGCTTGGTGAGGGAAGGACTGTTTACAGCGGCTATAACATAAGTTATAAGAAGAACTTGTTTCATGTGTAATCCAACAATAAATGTTGCTATGATAGAAATAAGTATGTTCTCTAATGAATAGAAAAATGTCATCACTGGCAAATTATGGAACAAAGAGGAACAAAACATGAATAAAAATAATCAACTTCAGGGCATTACGCCACACTATTACTAATTACTTTGCTAGAACATACGTTTTTTTTTCCCCCTCACATAAAAACGTATACTTACATTTTGATTAAGAAATCGATTTATACTTGGGCATTCATTTCACCATTTACATTGGTCTTAGAAACGTATATCAACCACAAGCCTATATCAAAATGCCACGTCGTTTAAGACATTAGGCTTTTGACTTGTAGTGTACACATGGCACATCTAGCACTACTTAATGCCCTGTAGTTACTAACCCTGTATTCCAATCCTGCATTAAGGCATCCTCACTGACGTCCCCTAATGACTCATTAGTACTAATGACTAGTTACTTCACTTCAGCATCGAGAACAATGTAACCGGTGGTCTTCAAACCCAAATTTCATGTAGGAAATGTTTCCTTCAGGAACACCAGGTCGATCCTGAGCTCGAGTTCCTGTCTATGTGGGGTTTCACATGTTCTCCTCATGTCTGTGGAAGTTTGACAAGTTAACCTAAAAGGCAAGTTTAATTGGAACCTCTGACAAGTAAATAGGAAAGGCCTAGGCTTGCACGTCGATATAAACCTCTGAGCTAACAAGAATCATTGCTATGTAAAAGCATAGGCTATATAAAAGCCTCTGACTTACTGTCGGAATGTCATTTTAATGAAAGTTTAGCATGAAACCGTTTTAGACTAAATGTACTAAATGTATCAGAACACTGAGATATTAAAATTCCAGCACTAACTGGAAGATTATCTTTTGAGGTCAGATGATTAATTAAAACAGAGTCGGATATATAAGGCGTAAATTAAAACACACATTCAACCTTCGGCTGCACCTATATCCGTCTTTGGTCATAGGAGAGCAGTGGGCTAAGTAATTAACCTGTAATATTTTAGCCCTACACCCTAGGTGTGACTCAGTGTGTGAATATGTACGTTCCCGGGACCGGAACCTCCAGATAACCAGGATAAAGCGCTCGCTAAAGATAAATGACCGAATGAATGAAACGTTTCATGCATAAAAACGTTTTCTCCACAAGCTTTGTTCACTTTTTTTTTTTTAAAATGTATTTATTTTGTAAAGAAAGGGAGACTTTGCTGCAACACCTTATGAACATGCTCATAACGATGCTGACTCACTCAGTCAGTCATCTACCAGATTTCACTTACACTGACCAGGATGTTTCAAACGTTAAAATGACATTTATCCAAGGGGAAGTGAAGAGGGGAAGTCAAAGGACGTATTAAAGCATCAAAATCGCTTAAAGAAGCCACCCTCAGAAATAACTCTACGGCACATCTATATGAATCATATGAAAATGAATAAATAAATTAAAACGAGAAATAACTCTACGTGTGCTTTGAATAACATGGTCCCAAATTTAACCCATGTACAAAAAAAAATTAAAAGTCAATCCATCTTAAAATAGGCTCAAACAGGCTACATTACATCAACTAGCAGAACTCTGAAAGCGTTCGCAGTATAATCTTAAAATAAACAGTGAAACTATGTGAAGTATCCAGCCAGATAAGGTATAATGTTAAGCCTTACAAGGATAACATAAATACATCCTAGGTGGAAGTCTGAATATTTGACTTCTACCTCCAGCTTCTATCATTATCCAGGGAAGTATCTGGCAATTCCTGTCATTTCTCCACCCAGACGTAATCATAGCCTCGAGCCGCAAACCAGCATGGACAAAATGAGGGTTTAGAAGGTATGAACAACACTTTCTAAAAGAGATGACAAGTCCAGCCAGGATACAATGTACATTCCTCTGTATGAAATATTTCAGATTAGGATGAACACTTATAACAATGCTTATGAATGAATGAGTGAATGAATGATACAGATTAGGTCTAAATACACACTCTGCTGTAATCCTGAGTAAGTAAACAGGAATTAGTAGTTGTTGTTGTTTGTTTGTTTGTTTGTTTTTTGTTGGTTTTTTTGCGTTGTTATGGTGGATTTATAATCATGTCTGATCATGTCAAAGCTCCATAAAGTGTACGTGGCAACATTTCCTAATAAGGAAAAGCACGAGTTTGTTTGGAGATTGACAATTCTGGGCCGGAAAACAAACAAACAAACAAACACAGGCTTTAATTCAATTTGAGGAAGTTGTCACGAGACATAAACAAACTTACTGTAAATATAGACTACACTACTATATATAATAAACACTGATAGAACATACACACTAGGTAAATATAATCTCCAGGAGAGATATTTCCATCACTTATATTCTTTAATCCTCCAGATTAAATCTCCTCTCGTGCAGTTCTTACCCAGAAGTTGTCCTTAAAGTGCAGCTCCCTCATGGTGATGGTGTGGAGTCAGTGAACTGCTGATGACTTTCTACAGTGTTAGTAAAGCAGCACAGCGCGGAGGAAGCGCCGGACGCGTCTCAAACCAAACACAAGTCCCTACTTCCGGGAGTGTTCTAATTTACAGCAATCCGAACAGAACCACGCGCCCAATCGCATGCGCACACATCATCGCGCGCGCGTGTATTTGATTTGATTACTTTACAGCACAACAGCACGGCGTTTTCACTTTCACACTATCCGGTGTGACCCAGATGAGGACGAGTTCCCTTCTGAGTCCGGTTCCTCTCAAGGTTTCTTCCTCATATTATCTTAGGGAGTTTTTCCCTCGCCATCTTTTTGCTCATTAGAGAAAAATTCACACGGATTTAAAATCCGTGTCCTGTGTTTAGACGTTTCTGTAAAGCTGCTTTGAGACAATGTCCATCGTTGAAAGCGCTATGCAAATAAAAATTTAATTGAATCTGTAATGTGACTCATTTTATGACACTACATAGGATTTTTATTTTATTTTATGATACCCAGTAATGCTGGCGCACGGTGACTTAGTGGTTAGCATGTTCGTCTCACACCTCCAGGGTTGGGGGTTTGATTCCCACCGTGGCCCTGTGTGTGCGGAGTTTGCATGTTCTCCCCGTGCTGCGGGGGTTTCCTCCGGGTACTCCGGTTTCCTCCCCCAGTCCAAAGACATGCATGGTAGGCTGATTGGCATGTCCAAAGTGTCCGTAGTGTATGAATGGGTGTGTGAATGTGTGTGTGAGTGGCACCCTGTCCAGGGTGTACCCCACCTTGTGCCCGATGCTCCCTGGGATAGGCTCCAGGTTTCCCCGTGACCCTGAAGGAAGGATAAGCGGTATAGAAGATGGATGGATGGATGGATGGATACCCAGTAATATAAACTACCAGTGGATGAAATGTTAAAACTAACACGCTCCTGTGTCCCTTGGGGTTTCCTTAAGGTTCTCTGGTTTCCTCCTATCTGCTGAAAACCATGCTGGTTTGGTGAATCTGCAGCGCTACAGTAAATCGCCCCTGTGTGTGAAGGAGGACTGTGTGAAGGTGTGTTTGCACTGTTGTGAAATTCTTTTCGGGGTAAAGTAGCTAGAACACCCTCATGCATCCTCTAGAAGTAATCAGATGATGTCATAGACTCATTTGCATATTCATGGTTCATCGGGTTTGTTTGCATATGTGATTACATCTTAGCTCATACAAAGAAGGGAGGTTATTTCTGAAGACATTTCATAGCTATATCGAGAAATAGAATAGAGTAGAACAGAGTTTTATCCGAACAGAAAGACTAAAACAGGGGTGATCGTCATGAGAGGTGAGCAGTCGTGGAGGAAACGGTTACTGGCAGAGCTTCATTTGAGCCGAACAGGATCTCTAAAATAAAGTACACCTGAATTCATTGTCACTATAAGCGAAGCCTACAGGCGTTGCAGATTGTGTCGTGGAGATAAGACCGGCAGTGGGTCACTGATGAAGCTGTTTGGTGAGCACTGCTTTCGTTCCCACGACTAGCAGTGATGACGCTACTCTGACTGTGGAAGGTTTTTAGAACAGCTTACATTGTCAGCCTGCCCACTGCACGTGGCTTTGAAATTGAGATCGACTGCCAGGGATTAAATGGAGTGAACAATCATTCAGGCTTTTATGGAGTACAGGGACTCAAATACACAAACAGTTCCGGGAGAACTGAAGCAATTGAATACCATACTAGGGCTGCAACTAATGGTTATTTTGATGATCGATTAATCCGTCGATTATTTCTTCGATTAATCGATTAGTTGGATTTTTTTACAAAGGCCGATTTTTATTTTCTGTATTTTTTTGTCTTGAAAAAACGTTATTTCACATTCTGCCCGACGTTGTCCTTCAAACATTGTGTAAATTGAAGGCTATGAACAAGGCATTAAATGCATCTATGTGGGCTATGCTATACATTGTGCAAAGCATTTTAAAAATATATTATATTTTGAAAAAAACAAAAAAACATCTAATTGTCCACAAGCTTTAAAGCAGCAGTTAAATTACTATATTAAAAATGCTAAAAAAAAAAAATAATAATAAAAAGTAAAATGAAAATACCGGCGTGTATTCCTAACATTTACAGATAAGGATATAAACTTAAACGTGTCATTTCTGTGCTGAAAAAAACACGTCTGGAACACATTAAACAGCACACGGATCTGACACGACGAGCCACGTTAATACACTTACGAGTTTGTTTGAAGCGCTTAATATAAAACGTTCTTATGTTTTGTACGACTTGGATCGTGTACTTTTCCCACAGCAGCTCACTCCATGACCTCCAGTGTTTTTCAGATGGGTTTTATTCACAGAAATGCGTTTTTCACCGTTGTGAAGTGACATCACTGACGGGGTTATCCACAATAACATCACAGACCCGACTACTCCATAATGACAGTTGTTGTCCATTATTTTCATTATCGATTGATTGCTTGTTGGAGACAATAGTGGTCAGTGATTAGTCGTTGGGAACAGCGGTGATCAGCGATCGGTCATGGACGGACAGACTCTACCTGATCTGTACCACGTCTTTTCATAACAGCACATTTTTGTGACATTTAGAAAATAACTCGTACACCATAAATGTCCCAAAAGGTGCTATTATGTTTTGTATATACAAAAAATATATATATAAAAGAATTAAAAACCTTTGATTTTTTTTTCACACATCACAAGAATCAAAATTTCAGCAAAAGGATGCGAGAAATCAGTTAATCTTAAAATGTATTTTTCAAGGAAGCGGAATGGAGGACGTTTAGACCACCTTACTCAGTGATCCGTGTGCAGTGAGTTAACATATTTAATACTTTAAATTGTAGTGTATTTAAAAAAAAAAAAAACAAAAACATTTCATTTCGCAGAATTCCTGCAAATTTCATGTAGCCATTTCTGTTAATACATCTGAGGCAACTGTTTATTTGATTGTATTTACATCATAGTCCTTGAATTCTCACTCCACGTCATTGATTATTTTCCTACAACACACTACTAAGTGTTTTATTCCTTAAATAATTATAATAAATTCCAGTCAGTTTACCACAATTTGGGACGCACCCCGTGAGACTGACATTCCCTCTACTCTTCTGCCATCTTGTGGTTAAACTCGAACATTTCTTCTCAATTACACAATTTCTGTACGTCTTCATGGGCCGGAGTTTCATATCTATAATATACTCTGTGGTGACGGACCCTATACAGCCGAGTCACCCAGTGAAACGTCCGCAGTATTTTTCCCTCCGAGATCAACTTGTGGAAACACTCGTTCATAAATCGAGCCAAAGAATACATTTGTTTTCCCATCATGTTTATTGTAAAAAATGAGCACAAGTTAAACCCATACCCACCCAGAACAATGCGTAGCCTTTCAGTTGCTTCGTCAGTAGAATAAAAACACAAAGAAATAGAAAAATACGACACTAAAACCTAATCGGAAAATTCACACTATTATTACTAGGGTTGTTAATCTGACTTAGAAAATGTAAGTGGAATCCAGACGGAGGAAAGAAGCAGACGGGTTCGTGAACGTCTCGTGAACAGCTTTTATATTCTCCTCAAGGCGTCGTCGATATCGTCGATCTGCTCTTTCAGCTGGTTCCACTGCTCCGGGTTCAGAGAAATCCCTGAGAACGATTCAGACAACAACAAAAAAACAAACAAACATGAAAATGTACAGTTTCTCCTTTAACCTTTTGTAACTTCTTTTGTATTAAAGAGTTTTTACGACTCTTTTATATTGGAATTTTTTTATTCTATTTTTTGTGTGTGTAGTTCCTTGACTGAATGTTAGCTGCACTACTGTGCACTAAAGTTTTCCCTCAAACGCAAAGTGTATTTGTGAGAAGAAAAAAACCCAAACAACAACAAACAACAAATCTTTTTGCACAACCTCTACCTTGTGCAAAGGAAGTGCTCATAAAAGAATGACTTCCAGTGCAGGAAGAGGTGTGGGCGATTCGACGGGTTTCGTACAGATGCTTCAGTGTTTAGAAGGTATTTTCAAGCATTATTATTTTGTTTTCAAGGACCATACAAGAGATCTCATTCAAATTATATACTATACTATATTATATTATATTATATTATATCTCTATATATAGAGATAGGGAATCTCTAAAGACTTCACAATGCAGTTTTAATGTTCGTTCAGTTATAAAGAGATTTTATCTTGATTTTTATGCTCTGTATCCCACATTATAATGGTAACACATTATGGCAACCTGCTAAATCGCATGTTCTTTTGCCGTGACAGAAACCGCATTCGTCGCCGGGCTCTGGAACGTACAGTACGTCATTCGGATTTTCATATTATTTACCTATTCAAAAGTAAAACGATCCACATTTGAATATTGAAGGTTCCCTGTTCTGTAAGATTAGAGAAACCTATACCGATCAGCCATTAAAACCACCTGCCTAATATTGTGTAGGTCCCCCTTGTGCTGCCAAAACAGCTCTGAGCCGTGGAAGCATGGACTCTACATGACCTCTGAAGGTGTGCTGTGGTATCTGGCACCAAGACGTTAGCAGCTGAAACTTTAAGTCCTGTAAGTTGCGAGGTCTGGCCTACATGGATTGGACTTGTTTGTCCAGTACGTCCCACAGATACTCTACAGTATTGAGATCTGGGGAATTCGGTGGCCGAGTCAACACCCTGAATTGTTTGTCAAATTCCTCAAACTGTTCCTAAACAATTTTTGCAGTGTAGCAGGGCGCATTATCCTGCTGAAAGAGGCCACTGCCATAAGGGAATACCGTTACCATGAAGACGTGTACTTGGTCTGCATTGTTTAGGTAGGTGGTACGTGTCAAAGTAACATCCACATGAATGCCAGAACTCACAGCACATGAGTTTCCCAGCAGAACATTGCCCAGAGCATCACACTTCCTCCGCCAGCTTGCCTTCTTCTTATAGTACTTGCCCATTATTCCTGCTTCCAACACATCAACTTCGAGAAATGACCGTTGCCTCATATGTACACTAATGGTCAAAAGTTTAGACACATTCATTCTTTATTTTTATCCCCCCCCATTTGAGAATAATAATAATAAAGTCATCAAAACTCTGGAGTTACACAAATGGAACTATGGGAGTTATGTTGTGATAAAAAATCCAAAATAAATCAAAATAATTTAATATTTTAGCATCTTCATAGTAGACACCCTTTTTGCCTAGAATTTCCAGAAATGTATTCCCGGCGTTTTCTCACCCGATTTCTTGAGGAATTTCCCCGAGATGCTTTTTAAACTAGTATTAAAGGACTACAAACCTACGCCGGACTCTTATCGGCTGCTTTTCGGAATATTTCTCCCCGAGTCGTCCGTTTAAATAAAGATTTTCATGTAAATAAAAAATTAGTTTTCTAATGACAGACATGAATATGTCGTCACAATTAATTTTTTTGTCTACAACACCGATTTCACACATTTAATCACACATCTTCAGATCAAAAGGCTTTTAACGGTCACGAGAAACATTTCAGTCGTGTCCACAAACTTTTGACCCCTTGACAGGTGCCACTGTAATGATATAATCAATGTTATTCACGTCACCTCTCGGTGGTTTTAATGTTATGGCTGATCGGTGTATACAGTTTACCTGAAAGAGCCTTAGTATCATTTAAGCCTGAATAGCATTATTTAAAACCGGAAATAAAGAAAGAATTTATCATTTAGAAAAATTTTACACCAAAGAAATGAAATATTCAACATTTTGAATCATCACTATTGAAGATTCTGCACCGTTTCTAGATCATTATTTTAAATGTAATAATAAGCAAGTTTGTGTTACTGACCAACTCAGTTGTACAAAAGGTCAGGTTTCGATTAAGGCTTATCTGTGCCATTGAAACACGGCTTCAGATAAGATCTCGGATTCGATTCTGAACACAGATCATCAGGGTTTTAACAACGGTCACCAGCTCGAGGGTCTTTAAAGCAAAATGGGGGCGTACCAAATACTAAGAAATTCATGAACATTTTTTAGAATCCTACTTTTCACTGAAGTTGTTGTTGATAATAGAATTTGTAATTTGTGAGAGATTTTGTATTAACTTTCGAAATGAATGCAAAATAAATATGCTTTTTTTCCCCACTCGTGCTCTCAGACTTTTGGATCCCGAGCGTCAACTTCCTAAATAAACATCTAAGGAATAAAGAGTGTAATAAATCATGCTACAGATAATCACTTTTTTATCTGTGACTGAATCCCGATTGGGCATAAAGTGCATTTATTAATTATTATTCCTGGGCGAAGACGTGTTAAAGATGGTGTATTTACAACAATCCCGTCCGTCTAAGAAATGTAAAAGTGTGTTTAATATCGAAAAGGGAGAACACTGTAGGTAAATAAATAAAAGCGAATCTGAAACAAAGCCTGAGTCTCATGAATATATCACATAAAAACAAAAGTATTGCAAGACTACTGCTGTAGACTCGTTTATATCAAAAGATGAAACCAAATTCAAACCGGAACGCAATTTCCTATAAGAATTTAACTTCCTACAAGTCAAACCCGACCCAGCGGCATTCCCCTTATTGAAATACACTTCAAACAGGAAGGAAGCTACTATGAAAAAAAACTATTTAAGACATTTGATCCTGTTTGGCTCATTTCCAAAATCTAATCGGTTCACCTGCTAATTACAAAGATAATTCAACATAAATCCTACAAACATTCAACCAAACGTTCACGTTTCAGACAGACACACAGACATAAATAAATATTTTTTTAAAAAAGGCCTTAATGCGTAAACCCGAGTAGAAGTCTGGTTGTGATGTTTTGTGCATAAATGCAGAAACATCCACAAGGAAAATCGCGACGCATCAAAGAATCAATTATTTAATTAAATCTCTAATAAAGACTATCGAAAACACGTAGATAAACACCATCACAAACACGTCCTCGGCCAGACACTGACATCCAAGCCAAAGCCTCGCTGTTGTTAAATTTCAATAATCTCTTCTAGGGATTTGAAAACTTACTCATTTTTAGGTACTCGGCAAAAAAAAAAAAAAAAAAAGGAGGGACAAAATGGCCAAATATTAAGCTTTTTAATATTTAATATTTGTCTTAACGACAAATTATTGGTCAGAAAATTTGCAAGAATTAAACTAATATTAATGCTCAATATTTTGCCTTTTTTTAAAAAAAATTTAAATGATACATTTTTATACATTATGACACTACGGTCTTTGCTATAGGGGTGTAAATCAGTGTTAACTCTGTGTAACTCAGGGCGAGGTATTCCTTACCTTTCTTTCCCGGTTTCATTTCACCTTCCTGGTCCATCCAGTACTCGCGAATATCGATGAGGACTTTCCCTTTAAACTCTCGCACACTCACATACCTCATCTTCCCTATCTTAGAAAAGACAACACACAAGCAGAACAGAGAAACCTCAGTCGATTTTGTTCTAAGAGAATTTACATTACTAACAATATGAAGGGCATAAATATCGAATTCGTTCGAAGACGCTGTGTTATACTGCGGTGCTGTATTTGGGTCGTCCAGAAACGTAATTAACTAGGCAGAGTGGTAGCTGACATAATGTAAGAACGTACAGGAAGCTTTTAATCCATCTGGTTGTTGAACCTACTTGTTCGCCAGGCAACTTTGAATAAAAAAACTAATAAGCCTGGACACAAAATCTCCTAGTCCTGGGAGCCTGGCCTACTGAACTGTCCAGCCCTAATATAATACATTCATGTGCCAAATCCATTATGGCAGTTTTTGAGATATCATCATATCCTACAGGTTTCCATTTTCAAACAGAATGACATCAAATCATATATAACATCGCAACACGGTTCAATTATTAGGTGCTGGAATATATTATCAGTCATAACTCCTGACCTGGAACATGTTATCTTTTTTATTGGCGCTGCTTCCGCCGCTTTTAGGTGCACTGGACGTCTTTGATGACTCCCCACTCTTCTGTTTCTTTGCTGGCTTCTCCGTCATTGGCTTCTTCCGTTTGGCCTGGCGAGGCAAACATAAACCGTTAAACGCTGCCAAGCTTAATCTACTCATCTTTTTCCGTTTACTCAAACGCCGGTGATGGTAATTTCTGTACCTTCGTGTCAGCTTCGCTATCTGAATCACTGGTGGATGTTGAAGACAGCACTTCCTTTGATTTAGGCATGCTGGAGACACAATGTAATGCATTTATACACTTTGTCCACGTACAAAGCAAAAAAAACAAAAACAAACAAAAAAAACAGCCTTTAAAAATTAATCTTATATATTGTGTGATAACACCAGTGTAATTAATGGCATCTACTTAATCTGCGTCTAAATACCCGGATGTTCAGCCTCAGTACTGATCACCTAATGTGAATTTACATTGCAAATAAATAAATAAATAAATAAATACATACATACATAAATAACTAAATAAAACACCGTATACCCCCCCCCCCTTCTTCTGCTACAATTTTTTTTCAGTCTGAAACGTTATCTTATATGTACTTAGTTGTCGGGTGAAATCCGAAAGAGGGAATTTGCTTTTCTTTGATCACTCCATGAAATAAAATGAAACCATAACGGTGTAACCCGAGACTGCGCATGCGCAGCAACTGGTGTTTACGTCACACACGGAAGCAAATGAATTTCATTTCGCGGGTTTTTTTTATATATATATTTTTAGTAATTCTCTATATTCTGTAGGCGGAATTTGCATTGCATTAGAACAACGTTTTGCGTTTCTGGTTTTTATTTTTGCCCATCCAAACACGGACGGCAAAAAAATAAATAAAATAAAAATAAAGAAAAGCTACGCATTCCATATACACCCATTCTCGGCCTAGTTAGCGTTAGCATGTGGCTAAATTAGCACGCTAGCTCATTTTTGTCCATTCAGCTACTGTGTTCTTAGTGAAGTCCTTTGCATGTACGTGAGAAAATCGCTTATAATAATAAATTATTATTATTATTATTATTATTATTATTTTTAGCTTTTCAGCTAAATTCAGCCAAGAAGGCCGCGCATGCGCAATATCACTCCCGAGAGCGCGGGGTTTTGCAGCCGGAGACTATTGGGACGGATACCCGGATTAGACTGCGCAACCTGATTGGCTGAAGTCCCCGCGTTGTTCTATCAGATATGTAGTCCGCGGAAATGGACTACAAAAGCAACGACTCTACCGTCTTTACATTTTTGAAAATAAACCAAAACCGGCAAAGTGTCCCAACAGACCGTTAAGCACATCGGTCTTCTATTAGTGTCGCATGGTACATTGCACATACTCACGCGCTAGTTAGAAAACAGAATGTGTCGTGTTGAACGGAAGATCTCTCGGTGGAAACGGCGGTGTTTCTGCGAAGCCACTAAACGTAATCCAAAATGGTCGCCTGTTCGACAGAATAGTGCACTACATAGAACGTAATGGCCATTTCCCCCATACCCTATGTAGTGCACTTATACAGACAGAAGGGGGTGATTTGGGATCGAGCCTCACTCTGCACAAAGAGAGCTGTTCGAAGGTTGTGCAGTGCAGTGCATTGTGGGAAAAGAGTCGAAACAAGAGCCAGGTCTGAGCTTGCCTTGCATAACGACAAGCAAAGTAGAAACTGTAGATCTTTTTAAAAGATGAGCACAGCATAACAGAAATGAAAACACAGCTCATATCACCCCACTACTACACAGTATTTTACAATAAATCTCACTAAAACAAACGTTTTTGTATTTCCACACGCACAAACATTAAATTCTGTCCATTTTCCAATCCGCTTATCCGACACAGGGTCAAAGGGAGCGTGGAGTCCATCCCAGGGAACTCTGGGTACGAGGCGGGGAACACTCTGAAGGTGGTGCCAACACATCGCAGGGCACAATCGCACATTTGGAAATATAACGCATGTCTTTGGACTGTGGGAGGAACACCACAACATGATTCAGGTTATTAGTTCTTTTAACCCTAGAGGTGTCCAATCCCACCTTCTCCCAAAGAATTCTGACCAATCCCACCTTCTCCCAAAGGACTTCTGACCAATCCCACCTTCTCCCAAAGGAATTCTAACCAATCCCACCTTCTCCCAAAAGAATTTTGTCCAATCCCACCTTCTCCCAAAGGAATTCTGACCAATCCCACCTTCTCCCAAAGGAATTTTGACCAATTCCACCTGTTCCCAAAGGAATTCTCACTAATCCTACCTTCTCGCACTTCTCCCAAAGGAATTCTGACCAATCCCACCTTCCCCCAAAGGAATTCTGACCAATCCTGCCTGCTCCTTAAAAAATATCTGACCAATCCTACCCATTCCTGAAGGAAGTTGCTACAGTCATTTTTTAATCGGATCTGACAGGATCCCAGTCAAAATGCACACGCACACCAAACATAAAAGCATTACATTTCAGCCTACTTATCTAGATATAGCAATGAACATGCAGATATGTGGAAATGTTATACTTTCAATTCAAATTAAGTTATACTGACTTATTCCATTATTTAATGAGTGCAGTACACTTGCCCTGCAAATGGTGTAATATAGCTCAACATTTGATACAATATGTAAATTAGTTAATAAACAAATCACTTAAATCAGAAAAACAGATTTTAAAGTATGCCTTTCAAATAAAGTTACCTGTTACCTAGGTGTGTTTTGTGGTATGACCTCAGAAACCTTTTTGCAAGATCTCTTAATGCATCCCACTGAGGCAATTTTAAGCTAAAGGAACACAAAGTTCTGACAGCCCATACATGCTGTCATAATAAGCAGCTGTTTGAACAGGCCCCATCATTTTCATATAAACATGCCACAACAAGCTATCAGTTCAAGACAGCATGTAAAATTCATATCTCTACAACAACAGGAGATAAGCACACTGTCTAGATAACACCATACATCATTTTGTATGATGGAAAATATTTGCAAAGCAATTTTTTTTTAGACCTAGTCCAAAAAAACCCAAAAACAAAACAAAACATTTCTTATTCAAGTACTATATTAAGTCCTTCAGAAAATATTCTCCAAAAAAAAACAAACAAACAAACAAAAATAAATAAATAAAAACCCATTTCACACTGTTAAAGAAAACATCCACTCTTAAAAACATTAGATATGTTCATATTGAAATATCAGCATGTGTTGAACTATATGTGTTTAATGATTTTGGTGATAATTTGTTGGTACCTGAATTTCAGCAGGTTAGTGATCTACAAGATGATAAGCATTGATGCTGGTATTAGCATGAAAGTTGAAGCTTTGTAAGCTGATTTGTTTGAGCAGAGTGTACAGATGAGGTGAAAGAACTGGACAGACTAAAAGACTAAAACGCTGCTGCATCACTCTTTAGAAAGAGATGAAACGAGGGATAATTCTGCATTCGATTAACATCAGGGATAGGCACCCTGTTCACCCTTGTGCCCGATGCCTCCTGGGATAGGCTCCAGGTTCCCCGTGACCCTGAAAAGGATAAGCGGTATAGAAGATGGATGGATGAATGGATGGATGAACATCAGAAATGGGATATTGGAACTTGGAATTACGTCATTGTCGGCCTCCGTGAGTTCCAGGCACAACGTGGGGGAAAAAACATGGACGACTCCATGCTTGTCTTTTGTTGCCATGCTCAGTGGCATGATGTGTATTTTCCATCTCAAAACAGCGAACTCTATAGTCCGTGTTACAGATTTAACAAGCGAATATGTCTGCATGTTGATTGATTTAAAGCAAATACTTGTATGTATGTACAGTATAACCGATTTAAAGGTAAGAAATATTGCTTTGTTTATTGTCGATGCTGTGAGCAGCCATGTTGATTTGACGTCACTTGCTGAACTCAAGAGTTGAGGCGACCATCGCAAGTTTGCAAGTAAGAAATTCTGAGTTGAGGAAGAATTTTCTGTTTTTGTCCCCCCACCCCAAATCTGAAAAACGAGTTACAACCTTTAGTCCGACTGCACCGCTATCAACAAGTGGTCGAACTGCATTGTGGGCAATATAGGAGCCAAAGTATCAAAGAATGATGAAGTTTAATATAAATGTCAATTCATAATTTCATTATAAAAATAAAAAATCTTACACCCCAGTGAAGCTTATATGTTAATGATAAAGATTAATGCAAGTCGTTTATGGGAGATTGTTGTTTGAATTTTAGACGACTTCACTTTCCATCTCTACATTGTCTTTTCTTTCTTTCTGTTCTTATAACCTTTTGCCTGCTTGTTAATCAGGATTTGTAATCAACTATCTATAAAATCATCATCATCATCATCATCGTCATTTCTCAGCAACAGTTTGAGGAAACTCAGAAGTGAAACTGTAAACAGCCTGCAGTGATGTTTCTGGTGACGCACGCGGGGGAAATCCTGAGTCGTCCCACAATAAACGCGTCACCAAATGCGTCATGCGTTTCTCAAATTGTTTCCACTTTCTATGCACGTGCACTACCTAGGGTGTAAATCGATTTGTTTATGCACTCTATCTAGTGCACTCTAGGGGCACTGTGGAGTTGTTTGGAGCGCGGCTCTGTTCTATAAATATCAGCGTTAGATAAAGCTGCCGGTGTAGGCGGAATTTAAATACTCTGAGCTGTTGTTTTTCTCCGGTATTGGCAGAGCGACAGAGTATTTTCTCAACACAGAGCACAGAGACTCGATCCAGTACTGAAAATGGCGAGTAAAGGTAAAGGTTTTCTAGTGGCTACTTTTGTAAAACAAACAAATAAACAAACAAACAAACAGCTTTTATTATTAAGCCTAACCATAACCTTAGGATTGATATATTCTCTTTCTTCTTCTTCTTCTTCTTCTTCTTCTTCTAGTGTTTGTTGTTGTTAGTAGTAGCTGGGCAACTTCTTAAATCTTAAAGATTTTTTTAAAAATGAATTTTCTTTTCTCTGTACACAAAAAAACACAACAACAACAGAAACCCTCATAGAATTTGTGATGGTTTTAATGGCTATAATGGAAATTATATTGGTTTTAATGGAAACTGTAATGGTCCCTGTGGGTCTCTACTGGTAATTTGCGTTCTATTGGTGGCATGTTATGTCTAGTGTATTCCAGTGAGGACCAATAATGTTAATAGTTTGAATGGTTAGCTGATGGTTTGTAATGGTATTTGTAGTGGAAACCATTAGAATTTGTATGATGGTTTTCTAAGAAATTAAATAACAAACAATACGTTTAAAGCAGAGCCAAGGTAATTACTCGTTAATTACTAGTGAGATTTGGATGGACAGTTCCCTGACCAGGAAGTAGAGACTTCAGTGTCGGAAATTTTGGGGAGCGTTCTGGATGCGGTTCTCTGCATAGTTCTTGTTTGTACTTTGTAGTGTAAATGACTTAGTCAGTATGTTAGTTTGGAATTAATTTTTGAGGTTTGGGTAGTCTCATTTAAAAAAAGACAAAACAAGATATATATATATATTTTTTTTCCAAGACAGAGCGTTCTTGTCATCATCCTCCTCTTCCTCAGCTGGACACTCGAGCTGTCGATCCAATCAAATTCTTCTTTCTCATTGTATATTTTTGTTAGTTTCTTGAAAAGGTCAATTCAATACTTTTGGCACAAATTTAAATCTGTACATTCACAATTGGGGCAATCTAGCGTGGCCAAGCCACTGTACTGTACTTTTTAGAGGAAACTGGAGATCCCGGAGGAAACCCACACACACACACACACATGGGAAGAACATGCACAGAAACTCCACACATACAGTAGCTTTGTGCCGAGTGTTCTCTGTATCCACTGTGACCCTGAACAGGATAACGCATTTACCTGATGATAGATGAATGAACGAATGAGTGAACGTGATACACCTGTCCGTTTTAACAAATAGATGAATGTAGGACTGTTTGAGAATATGAGTTCATTAAACTGAGGGAAAAATACACTTAGCCCGACTAACATCAGCCAGACCATGTAGTCGAGTCCGTGTGCTAGTGAATAAACATGACTTTATTATATGTACTAAGAACTTGTTGTGTTCAAATGGTTTCAAACTGATTTTCCTCCTAAATCCTTATTACAGGACTATTATCCAAATTACTTTGGATAAACTTTGTGACTCCCTCGCTTATATTTTTTTTCTCATCTTCCTTTTAGAGCAGTCCGTGGTGGCTGAATGCGCGCTCCAGCTGCGTACGCTTGGAGATCTGATGTACTGGAAATACGTTCTGCTGGAGTTCCTGGCGAGAACTTTACAAGCAGCCAACGAAGATCCAGCCGGAGGGACGTAAGTCCTAAATGAGAGAACCGTCATGAAGATTCTAATCACGAAGAGGTCACTTGCGGACTTCGCAGACATGGGTGCACATCTTCTGCATCCTTGAAAAAAAAAAAATTTAATGAGGGGGAAAAAAAAATGCAAGCTCCTGTGAGGGCTGTTTATCAAATGGAAGGCTCACATCTTGCTGTCGGTTGATGACTGACGTCTGGGGGAAACTACTTCCTGTCTGCTGTTTTACTACCTTGGAGAATGGACTTTGGACTGTGTAGTGGTGTGGACTATGGGCAGAAATCGTTCATGATTCCTTCTGTGACTGGCCTGGTCACATTTTGTCACATAGACATTTCCGGTATCACAAACACCTTCGCATCAGCACTCAACATATATATGCATCCTGGTACATTTGTGGCTCTATAAGTGGTTGCTTAAAAAAAACAGGACGCTAAGAGACTAAATGCAGTTAGCTGTGCATTTGACGTTATTTTTCAGCTTGATCTTTTTCAGGAAAAAAAACCCCACGACACTTTACTTTTAAGATCCGCAAGTCGGGTTTACTCTGTGCGATTGCTGTGCGACTGGCTCATCAAGTTTATTATACTTGACCTACTTTATATGTCGGATTAAAATCTTATGCCAAGAACGTGTAAGAACATGTTCTCCGTATCAGATTGTAAGGATAGATCTTTGAGTAAAGAATGTTCTGCTTATGTTATCAATATGGATTGTGCAGGAAATGGGCTTAGATTACCTGGGGACAAAAAAAAACCACTCGGAATAATAGCAATGTTATGACTTGAAAATAAATAAATAAATAATGATAAAAAGGTGCTCTAAAGCTGTTTAGGAGTTTGGTGACCTTCCTGGCTGGGACAAATATAGTACAACATGGAATATCCATGCCTGAACATGTGCTTTATGTAATGAGGATACAGGAAGCTGTAAGGCGTTGCTGTTTTTCTGTTTTCATCCTCTGCCCTGACAAAGCGGAGATGAGATATCAAATAGACATTCTCTCTTCGTTTAAATCCCATGGTTCGTTTTTAATTTTTGCCTTCACCATTAGCTGTCCTGTGAATTTTGTTATCCTATGCCGCCCTCCTATTGGTGGCCTTTAGACGAGGGTCGTAGGAACGATTTTTTTTTAAAATGTTTTTTTTAAAAAAAATTATTTATTTATATATATATTTTTCATGCTGCCAGATATCGGTCATCTTTGGCTGCAGTGGCACTAAAATGGCCGCCGATAATGTAAACGCATGATATTATGTACCATCCAGAACACTGAGATCATGTTCCTATCTGTGGGGAGTTGGGACTTTCTGTGCTTATGCACCCAGTCGAGGAATCTCCGATTTATTTTATGTCCATAGATTTTAATGTGCACTTTCATAAACCATCTTGCAATGTATTTATCTGGTGTTTGTTTGATTAGATGGACCATTTTTCTCTGGGTTTTATTTTCACTGTTCTACTTGTTACATTATTGTACGTTTATACTTGTTATTGTACTGTAGCTTTCATTCACAGTCTTGTTAAAATACTTTTTAATCAGTTGAGAATTTGTACTTTTTTATTAAAGTTTTATTATACTTATTATACTGGAAGTCTGAATGGCTGTTGATTTCTTCATCTGGTAATTTTGGGTACGGACTCATCGATCTTGATGCTGGTAGCAGGTACTGGCCTGATACCGCTCTTGTCTTTTCTTTGATACTGCTCTGAATGCTTTCTATCAAACCTACCATTTAAATGTCATGACATCTTTAGATATAATGCACGTTTCTAGCAATACAAGGCAACAACAAACAAACAAACATAGCTATATAAAATGTTCCACGGAGCCATTACTGCTTCATTCTCCATAGGTTATCGTATCGACGAGTAACCAAAAACATGCACTTGAACTCGGTCTGGGGAATAAATAAAGTTAATGATACATCCTCGATGTGGCCAAAAGTATATGGACGCCTGACCATCACTGTTATGTGCTTTTTGAAGAATCCCATTCCAGATTTATTCCCGCTTTGCTGTATTAACATCCACTCTTCTGGGAAGGCTTTCCACTAGATTTTTGTAGCATGGCTGTGGGGTTGAGGTACACCCACATATGGGTGTGATGGTCAGGTGTCCACAAACTTTTGGCTGTACAGTGTATTTCTGAGTGCAGCTAGCTTCAGAGAGTAGCACTGAAATGAAGTGTGTTACAAGTATGTTGCAGGCAAAGTTTATTTTGGTCTTACGTCTGGTCCAAAAGGAAGTAAAAGATTTCACAGTACTAAATGGTTGAGCATACCATTCTCCTAATTTAGTACTTCATTCTCTCTCACACACACTCACACTCTCACACACACCGAGTTCATTAAAAAACAAAACGTCTTTATTTCATGTGCATATTGTTCCTGACAGAATGTGCAATTCTTTTCAAATCCGTGCTAACCAGAGGAATATATACACATTGACAAAACCAGTGCATTACTTGGTTCACAGCAGTGACTTTAAACAATAAATCTCTCTTCCTCATGCCTTAATCGTGCCTATATTTTCTTTAATACATGTGCTTGCAGCAGTGGAGTGCTGATGCCAATGGGGATGAGCTCATGTATAATATAAAAAAAACATAATTCAACATAGCATGTGTGGTTTTTAAGAAAGAAAGTGGACAAAAAAAAAAGTAAAGAAATGAAAGGCTGTATCAAAAATGCTACAAACCCACAATAACAGAAACAGCTACACCCCCCCCCCCCTCCACACACACACATCTAGATGTGAATAATTGAATCATTAATACATTTTAGACATTACAAATTCTCAGACGGGATGTTTGAAAAATGCTGAATCACAACTATGGATTGTACAAGACACTAGTTGGAAACCTCAATTAAACAATTGATTTTTTTTATAAAATATGTCAGATTAATAGGCAACCCTGTACCATTTGGTGACATGGAGCGGAAGAAGGATGTTATACAGTTACTTGGTTGAGAGAAATGTAAAAACCTATTTTTATAAGAAAACAATAGCACTGTAGGAAAAAAATAAAATTATATATATGTATATACACACACACACAAAATCAATGAAGTTTGATTTAGCATTCAATTCAGCTGAAGAAAGGATGTACCTAGTCATGTGGTGTGCTGTTATTTATAAAAGGCTGTACTTTTATATTTCTTAAAAAACCAACATCCAAAATTTAGGGAAGGTTACACGTATTCAGAGTTAAGTTAAGCACACCCTTAAGTTGATTTTATGGCTTTGCTATTGAGACGATCTAAGATACCTTTGTATATTTCCCGCCTCCAAGGTTGCCGGATTTTCTTTAGTAGAAGCAGCCGAGACCGGGTTTGTAATAGCTTCTACACCCCCACCTTTAAACACAAACACCTGCCTTTCAGACAGAAAAAAATCAGTATAGAAAATACAGACTGCAAAAAAGAAATAGTTTTTTTTCTCTAATTGAATTGTAAAGCATAATGAGATGGCAAGGATCGAACTAAATCCAACAGGAGTCTAGTATATCGGCGATATATTGGCGCGTGAATGGCTGCCGAATAGCACTTGATGCAGCATATCCTATTATTTGGCTTGTGTAAGGGTCGCAGAGGTAACAAGCCTGGTAACGTTGAGTGCAAACCAGGAGAACTCAGCGGGGTGAGAGATGGGACGCCAGGCCATTGTAGGACACCACACACACCTAGGGGTAATTTAGCATAGCCAGTCCACCTATCTGCAAGTTTTTTGGACAGTGGAAGGAAACCCATACAAACACACAGAGAGCATGTGAAGCTTCAAACTGGATCAAACCGGTGACCCTGGAACAGTGAGACGGCAAAGCTACCTTTTTATATTTTAAATTTCTACATTCAATATTGCCTTAGAGTGTTGTTACAGTCCAAAAACATAAATATATGTGTATATATATATATATATATATATATATATATGCATAAATATATATACACCTTACATAGGTAACTCTTGCATGACTTCTGAATTGTACTCAAGTCTGTGGTTGTGTCCGAGATCTACGTTCCGAGCAGTTTTGGTATCTTATCTAATCTTATCAGTTCTTATCTTATAAGGATAATGATTGATTTCTCTTCCTGCTTTCATCATCGTATCTTATTGGGTAGCATTTTAACATTAAACGAACCTACGTACGCTACGTCGGCTAGCTAATTTTATCCTTGGGAAAGAATTCTGGCCCAAACGTGGCTGTTAATCAAAACACACACCCCTCACCTCAATGTCACGAAGCTGTCGTTGTCCTGAATAACGCAATTGATTGTACAACTTGTTATCGGCACACGTTTAGCCCAAAACAAGAGCTGAAACAATGATAGAAAAACTATACAATATCATAAGGCAAGAAAAAAAAAAAGAAACAACAACTGGAAAACATGTCCACAGCATAACATTTGTTAATAGTAGGTTGTTTCATGAGCAAACTCGTCAGCAGAATGTAACTTAATAAAAAAACAATGCGTTGATAAAAAAAGTAAAAATTAGGGGCAGACTTACAATTTTTTAATGTAATCCCCCCAACACCCCCCACCCAGGAACCTTGCAGTAAAGTGTGTCTTTTATTACTAGGAACAAGGGGTTATCGATCATTTCGATAGTCATTAATTTACAGGTATTATTGCAAACAATGCTTTATATACAATTTTACTCTTATATACAGTTACAGTACAATCAGTCAGATCCCTCAGCACTTAGGTGAAGAATGTGATGAATATCAGTGTCAAGTGCTTCAGAAAAGCAGAGGAATGTGCCAAAAACAGTCAAGTTAGCCTTGAAGAAACAAAATTAGCTATATATTGAGCTCAAATTATATATATTTTACAGTGATTAAAAAAAGAAAACATGTTTATTCATGTAAAGGCCTCCATTGGTGTGGCTGGGACATGAGGGTAAGGCTGAGATGCATTAAAGAAGCTCCGGTGTGAACTGTGATGGAGAGGGTATGATAGGATCTTCCGATATACTTGTCTAATATTAGCTATGCATACAAGTGTAATATACATGGATAAGATTTTATTTCACATTAGTGAACTCCAAACATTTTCCATTTACCATGACAGATGGCGAGGGCGCATATGATATTGAGAGGGGGCGGGGCTGTTAATATGGTACGGTTTAAAACACCTACACGATTGTCAATCATTCCAGATTGATATGTCGGTCGGCTCATCTGAAGTTGATATTGGGGGGAAAAGAAGGCGTGTTTTTGAGTGATGACGCATACTAGCTTATTCCAATGTTAAAATGCGGAGCTCCTGTGCTGGCTTTTTGAAAGGCAAAAAGCATGGCGTATGAATAAGACGACAACCCAAAGTCCATCCTTCAAGGTTGAGAAGCCATCCTGAAAATCCAGAACAATCTAGACTATATCCTCTGTCTCAAGATCTTCAGGTGGATGTTCGTGACGCTTCTGGCCCATTCTGTGAAACCGTAATGCGTAGCATCTCTGTGGGTCTGTGAGTGTGAGTTTGACCTGAGGGCTTTTGAAAGCTGCAGACCTGAACACTGGAGCCTTTAGCTGTCTCGCATATCCTCCTTCATGTCTTCCACTGATTTTCTCTTAAAGAAGCCAAACTGGAGAAGAAAGAAGAAGCATCGTTATAATACACTGCTACACGTAAGTGAATACACATGACGACTAGACTACAAGTACACTATATGGCCAAAATGAACATCCCAATCCAAAACACAGGGGGCATTAATATGGAGTTTTTCCTTCGTTGCTGCTCGAACAGCATCCACTCTTGTGGGAAGGCTTTCCACTAGATTTTGGGGATTTGTGTCCATTCTGAGACAAGAGCACAAGAGGTTGGGGACTGATGTCTGGCAAGAAGGTAGTGTTCCAGTTCATCCCTGAAAGGTGTTCAGTGGGGTTGGGGTCAGGGCTCTGTACAGGACACTCGAGTTCTTCCACTCCAACCTTGGCAAAACATGTCTTCGTTGAGCTCGCATGGTGCACAAGGGCATCGTCATGCTGGAACAGCATGCTAAAGCTACAAAGACATTCTATACAATTGTGTCCTTCTGACATTGTGGCAACAGTTTGAGGAAGAACCACATGCACTAAGGGTATGATGGTCAGGTGTCCACAAACTTTTGGCCACACCTTCTTTACTGGGACTGACTTCTTCATGTCTTTAAATGACTAACTCTGTGTAAGAATGTTTATTTACTTATAAACCATATAAACACAAAGCGTGCCTAAGTGTGCATTAGTCAACCGACCGGAGAAATACATTTCAGCTATGCACGGAACAACGTGTGCTGTGTGGTGTGTAAATGCGTCCCGCTTACCTTCCAAAGACAGAATATAACCAGTGCGAGTATTAGTAGTCCTATGAGGATACTGAGGATGATGATCCATAGAGGAATTCCACCTCGGGACTCTTTTGAGATCTGCACATGCACCTGCAACAGTGCAACACACGATAAACGTCATGTTTTTCTGCCGTCATGTTATCGACATGTCTCGAATGAAAAAGCAGACGTTACGGGACGTGCGAACTCTCATGCCTTTTATTAATAGACGCTCACGAAACAGTCGCATATTGAGCTCACCTCTCTGCTTTCGTCGCTTTTGCTCAACTGGAAGAAATCCATGCCCTTATTCTCCAATTTAGCGTGAACCGTTAAGAAGAGACTGGAAAACTCGCCCTGTAATAATACAGAAATACAAATGAATGAAAAGACAACGAGTGCCTGTGAAACTAGACAGGAATATTGGATAAATACAGTCCCCTCCGAAACTATTGGAACGGCAAGGCCAATTCATTTGTTTTGCTGTACTGTAGACTGAAGACGTTCGGGTTTGCGATCAAAAGATGAATATGAGACGCGAGTTTAGGATTTCAGCTTTTATTTCCTGGTATTTACACTGCATGTAGACGTGTTAAACGCCATAGAACGTAGCAGATTTTGTATCAGACCACCCAATATGGAGGAGAGCAAAAAATAGTGGAACGTGTGACTAACAGGTGTTTCTTGTTACCCAGGTGTGTCCTGTTAGATTGATTGCTTAAACAATAAATAGCTCTGGACATCTACTCTTGGTTTTAGCCTTCAGTTTCGCCTGTGAAGACTGCATTTGCTGTTAAAAAGGATAAACCAACATGAAGATCAGAGAGCTGTCTATGGGAGAAATGCAAGCTGTTTTCAAGCTGAGAAAAGAGGGAAAATCTATCAGAGGCATTGCACAAACATTGGGCCTAGCCAATACAACAATTTGCCATAGACACCGAATGGGTTGGCTGATGATAGGAACATTGTGAGAGCTGTGAAGAAAAACCCAAAAACCACAGTCAATCACCTCAACAACAAGCTTAACTTAACTCTTTTTTGTTGTGGGAACTATTATCTATATATCCTATTTAGACTATTTTCCTTTTAAAACGATACCCGAAAGGAACTTAATTAACATCTGCTTGATTTTATATGCGCTACTTTCAGAGATATTTCAGGATTAGGTGTAGGGTTTTTTAAAATTTTATTGATTTTATTTATGAAAATGTTTTCAGTTTTTTTTAGTTTTAGTTTTTACACATCTAAATTGTTATCGAAGCTTCTCCCTCCCTGAGTTTTGCCCTCCATTCTGTATACGAGTAAATATACAGTGTTTTATGTGAAAGTGAATTATAAAATGTTGTAAAGCGTCTCAGTCTCATCCCCGACTCGGGCTCTGTGATGAAGAGAGTCTTACTAGGATGAACGTCTGCTTCCAGACTCTGAAGGTGACGTTGATCTGGTTGAACCTGGCAGGAGGAATATCACATCTAAACGACGTGCAGGGGTTCGCCTTCTCTTTACAGCTCTGAGAGAGAGAGAGAGAGAGGGGAGAGGGTGAGAGAGAATGAGAGTGAGAGGGAGAGAGAATGAGAGAGAGAGAGGGGAGAGGGTGAGAGAGAATGAGAGTGAGAGAGAGAGAGAATGAGAGAGAGAGAGAACGAGAGAGAGGGAGAGGGTGAGAGAGAATGAGAGTGAGAGAGAGAGAGAATGGGGAGAGGGTGAGAGAGAATGAGAGTGAGAGAGAGAGAGAATGGGGAGAGGGTGAGAGAGAATGAGAGTGAGAGAGAGAGAATGAGAGAGAGAGGGGGGAGAGGGTGAGAGAGAATGAGAGTGAGAGAGAGAGAGAATGAGAGAGAGAGAGAGCGAGAGAGAGGGAGAGGGTGAGAGAGAATGAGAGTGAGAGAGAGAGAGAATGGGGAGAGGGTGAGAGAGAATGAGAGTGAGAGAGAGAGAGAATGGGGAGAGGGTGAGAGAGAATGAGAGTGAGAGAGAGAGAGAATGAGAGAGAGAGAGAACGAGAGAGAGGGAGAGGGTGAGAGAGAATGAGAGTGAGAGAGAGAGAGAATGGGGAGAGGGTGAGAGAGAATGAGAGTGAGAGAGAGAGAGAATGGGGAGAGGGTGAGAGAGAATGAGAGTGAGAGGGAGAGAGAATGAGAGAGAGAGAGGGGAGAGGGTGAGAGAGAATGAGAGTGAGAGAGAGAGAGAATGAGAGAGAGAGAGAACGAGAGAGAGGGAGAGGGTGAGAGAGAATGAGAGTGAGAGAGAGAGAGAATGGGGAGAGGGTGAGAGAGAATGAGAGTGAGAGAGAGAGAGAATGGGGAGAGGGTGAGAGAGAATGAGAGTGAGAGAGAGAGAATGAGAGAGAGAGGGGGGAGAGGGTGAGAGAGAATGAGAGTGAGAGAGAGAGAGAATGAGAGAGAGAGAGAGCGAGAGAGAGGGAGAGGGCGAGAGAGAATGAGAGTGAGAGAGAGAGAGAATGGGGAGAGGGTGAGAGAGAATGAGAGTGAGAGAGAGAGAGAATGGGGAGAGGGTGAGAGAGAATGAGAGTGAGAGAGAGAGAGAATGAGAGAGAGAGGGGGGAGAGGGTGAGAGAGAAAGAGAGTGAGAGAGAGAGAGAATGAGAGAGAGAGAGAGCGAGAGAGAGGGGAGAGGGTGAGAGAGAATGAGAGTGAGAGAGAAAGTGTGCCAGAGACAATGAGATGGAGAGAGGCAGAGACAGAGAGCCGGACAGAGAGAACGAGAGAGAGAGAGAGAGACATAGACAAGGAGAACAAGTGAGAAAGAGAGAATATGAGAGATACAGACAGACAGAGAACAAGAGAGACACAGAGACAGACAATGAGAGACAGAGAGAGAAACAGAGAAAGAGTGCCGGAGAGAATGAAAGAGAGACAGAGCAAACCAGAGACACGGAGAATGAAGGAGAGAGAGAACAAGAGACAGAACGAGAGCAAAATTTACCAGTGATAGAGAGACAGAGACGAGGAGTATGATAGAGACACACACAAAGGCAGAGAACAAGAAATAGAGACAGAGGGAGAAACAGAGAGAATGAGAGAGAGAGACAAGAAGAACAAGAGAGAGAAAGAGAGAGAGAGAGAACATGAGGTGAGACAGAGCGAGACAAAGAAACCAAGTGAGAGACAGACAGACAACAAGAGACAGTGACAGAGAGACACAGAGAATCAGAGACAAGGAGAATGACATCAAGACAGAGACCAAGACGGCGAGAGAATAAGAGAGACACAGAGACACAGAACAAGATATAGAGACAGACAGAGAACCAGAGACATAGAGAATGATATACAGAAAGCCAGAAAGAATGAGAGTGAAACAGACAGATAGAAAGAGAATGAGACAGTCACAAAGAATAAGAGACAGACAGAGCAAGAGAGAGAGAGAGAGAGAGAGAGTTTGTGACCAAATAATTAATATATTTTTTAATATTAACTGTTTGATAGAAAAAGACAAATGACAAAAAGACAATAATGGATCATAATCTCTGTTGCGCGCACACACACACACACACACACACACACACACACACACACACACACACACACACAGTGCTGAACGGTAGACTCACCACCAGATAGTCACTGAGCGTCTCAGCTTTAGCTTTCCGAATAAACTTGACTCCCTGGCTGATCTTCTGAGGGTTAATGTGTGCATTACATCTGATATTCTAAAGGAGAGAGAGAACACACAGTGAGGTGAAACACTTCAAATCCCGCCTCCTCTTTTCCACTCGTTTCCATCAACTTCAGCAGTCATGCATCCCATAACATCTGGCTTAATAATAATGCATTTTAATTATAGCCAAATTCTTTTCCCGTATTTATGACGAGACAAACGCACGTTAAGTCATTAGTTACGTCAGTTATCGATATACGTAAAGCTAAAACAATATAAAGCAAGAAACACTCACGGCTGAGGAAGTGAGGCGAGTCAGGTAGAGCAGGATGTTCTCTGCCGGGGTCATATACGGAAACGTGATGGTCAGACTGAGAGGAGGAGTGTGCGTCTCGGCATCTCTTTCAATCTGTAAAACACAAGCAGCGGTCTCGCTGTAATTCAGTCCTGATTCGGAACGTATGTAAGGAACAAAAAAATCACACAAATAAGGACAATAATCAACCACCAGGTGATGTGATGTGATGTGTTGTGTTACCACGTGGAAGGTCATTATTTTCTACAAACAGCAATGTGCTAAAGTGTTTATTCCTCTTACAGCAATTTACATTTCATATTGTGGAAGATCCATGAAACATGTTAGTTCCGCTTATCGCTATACTTATACATTATAGCAACTATAACCAGGGAGGGAAGTGGTTAAGATGTTGGACTTCTGATTGGAAGGTTGCGAGTTCAAATTCCAGCGCTGCCACTGCTTTGCCCTGGATCAAGGCCCTTAGCCCTCAACTGCTCAGCTGTAGAAATGAGATAATTGTAAGTCACTCTGGATAAGGGAGTCTGCCAAATGCTGTGCTGTAACGTTAAACAGACCAGTCCATACAGGATTCCGTAGAGGTTTCTTTCGTCCTTCTTGCGGCCAAAAATGTTTCATTTCGCTGCGGCTTTTTTTTTTTCAAAATCCGCGATGCCATTTGCGGAGGTTTTCGTGCTTTTTTTCCCCGGAAATCTACTCGAATTAGCATGAAACTGTTTTGCACAGACTTTTGCAGTGATGTTTGTCACTTTATTGAGCATATATACATATTCACAGTGAAATTCTTTTCTTCGCATATCCCAGCATGTTAGGAAGCTGGGCGCAGGGTCAGCCATGATACAGAGAGGTTTAAGGGTCTTGCTCAAGGGCCCAACAGTGGCAGCTTGGCAGTGCTGGGGCTCGAACCCCCGACCTTCTGATCAGTAACCCAGAGCCTTAACCGCCAAGCCACCACTGCCTCTAACAAGAACCTTTTAGCTGTACTCAGGTTCAACACACGTGAATCAAAGAGGGCTTCGTGTGAATGCGTATTGCGATGACATCACATGACGCGTCTTGGCCCAAATCTGTGGAAAAACTGCGGTAATTTGCAAGCTCCTCTGAAAATTGCCGAGTATTTTGCGTTAATTTCTGCAATTGCAAAATCCTAGAGGGAATGACAGACATTTTTTTTGTACTCCCGCCCCCACAATTGGTCAAAAAAACAAAACAACCATCTAAATCTGTGTTTCTAAAATCTTCAAGCTTTTCCTTACCGTATAACTAACGTTCATCTCCTCTCCAATCATGCTGGTGTCGTTGATGATGGGTGCCGTTTCTCCCTCCTTCAAGATGATATGATCCTCCTTCATGTTCTTCTTCCTAAAAAAAAAACAAAAAAACATCATAAATATAAAGGCACAGGCTGTCTAAAATTGGACAGCTGAAGATGGGGGGGGGGGGGGGGGGGGTTCGGGGAAGTTGCCTGATGAACGTCTGATGAATCTGTTGTGATGTGCAGATGGACAGAATTCGGTGACAACAGCATGAATCCATGGACCCAACGTGCCTTGTGTCAACATGTCAGGTTGGTGGTGGTGGTGTAATGATGTGCGGAATGTTTTCTGGGCACACACTGGGCCCTGGGTCGCTGGGGAGCCTGGAGTCTAACGCAGGGAGCTCATAGCACAAGGTGGGGGACACCCTGGATGGGGTGCCAACCCATTTCAGAGCACAATCACACACACCCTAGACAATTTGGAAATGCCAATCAGTCTACAACGCATGTCTTTGGACTGGGGGAGGAAACCCAAGAAGCACACAGGGCGGGGGCAGCATTCGATCCCCGAACTTCGGAGGTGCGAGGCAAACGTGCTAACCACCAACCACCGTGCTCCCTAAAGTTTAGACCAATACTAACTACACAGTGAGACCCGTGACTGTAGTGATGTTCTTTTAACATGCACTTACGCAGTGAACGTCAGACTGGCTTCATATTTCACCGGGATGGAGATCTGTACAAAGTTATCCAGAAGCACCGGCTCTTCGCTATCGCTACGGCGACAAAGACAACAACAGCTGGGTTAAGAGGACAGAAAAAACCACACGGCTCTGACAGATCAGGGTGACAGTAAAACGTCTCACGTGGTCGCGGTGACGTTGATGATGATGTCCTTGCGAATGTGAGATGGATTGACGTCGAACAGAATCCTGAAGTCTTCCTGTGGGAGCAATGGAGCGGGAGTTATCTTTTTATTCCCTCAGTTATGAAATACTTGCCGGCATGCTGTTATAGGAACTTAATCGATGACGTGTGACTTTTTAGATATTAATCAATGGCACATACTAATTTTTTTTTTTTTCATCAGTACATTTATCATTAATGGAGCATCGACATGAATTAGTTATACAGTAATTACGTTTGAACGTTAATCGGGTGTGAACATGATATTCCAGTTGAATTCATCCATATAACATCATTACGAGGATTTCTCACACAGCTCGGAGTCTTCAATAGTAAAGAAGAAAAGTGGGAAATGTTGTGGACGTAAACCTTACCCATGTGTTGGATTTGAGGAACGGGTATCCTACTGCACACACGGACTTGACGTGATTCAGCTCGCAATCTTTCTCTTTAGGCTACAGGAAAATAATAAACATTCAATAGGAAAATACTGAAGAAATACTGATATGCATCAAATTTCAGACAGGCTTCAGGAATTTCAGTCCAAGACTATTGTTTGCAGCGATACACAGCGCACCTTCAAATCATCAGTTATGTATAGAAGGGTGACAAATTAAAGCAGAAAAAAAAACCCCAACATGAAGTGTGTTAGCGCCACCAGGACAAATTCAATGCTCCTTATCATGGATTCTACAAACCCCTGGAACTTGAAAGGTGCTCAAGACACTTTTTTCCTTTAATTCGTCACCGATTTATAGTTCAGTTTCTCAGACAGGTTTGATCCCGACAGCTAAAACCGACCTCCACTTTGACGTAGTTGATGTTTTCCGTGGTGCTCAGTGTGACCTTGGTGTTGTACGCATTATCTCCGCTGTTGCTGATGTTAATGCTGACATAGAACTTCTCCTGGTAGGCCTTAATGACAAGGCTGGGAAGTCACAACACACAAAGAAACAGGTATTAGTGAACACCAAACTGCTGATTTATTTGGCTAGTAATGGTCACTGCATACAGTATAGGCCACAGTTCGGTTATGTTGATGACCTGAAATGATGTCGCATCATAGCATCTTTATTCCTTATATCTACAGAATCATGTTATGTCAGAAGGAACGTTAGTAATAACAGTAGTTCCTGCTTTTTTTATTTTATTTTTTTAAGAAAAGAAAACAATTCAAATCTGTTGCCATTTTTCAGAATGCTGGATATCACATGTTCAGGGTAAACATATTTACATAAGGTATAGAGCAGAATTTCCATGGCCCACAGGGACAATTCCATCTTTGGCCACTAAGGGGCGCCCGGACTGCCTTTGCAGAACTTCTTCCAATGTTGTCTCCTTCCATTCCGTGTCTCATCATACTCATGTGTTTCTCATTTTCCCAGATTAATTAGTGCTCTGTTTAAGATGCCTGTTTTTCGTCCTTAGTTGCTGGAGCATTCATTCTAGTTAGGTCATATTTGTGGTTGAGCCTTTCATGGTTGTTATTGTTTTTTTTAAGCTGTATTTTGATTATGTAGCACTTTTTCCTTAGGGTTTATTATTATTTTTTTAGTTCCTGTGTTTCTGACAATGCTGGTTCCTAGTGTGTCTTCCTCGTGGTTTCCCTGAGCCTGTTCCCTGTGTCTGTGTAATAAAGGAAGTTTTTCTGCAGTTGCATCAGTCCTCCATGGACTCTCATCATGACCAGAATGATAAAAGATGTGCCCTGTATCAAACTCTGGCATTAAGTGAGCACTGTGTTGTGAACATGTTTCAAAAACACCTGATGTAGCTCAATAAATCAGTAAGAGCAATAAAATAAAAATATATGGATGTCAAATTACTATGGCAAAAGGTGAAAAACATGATGAAAAAGATTGTAATTGAAAAAGAAATAAATGATTGTGGCTGCTAATGACCACTAGAGGGCAATCTGAAGCAACAAGTTTAAGTTTAAGGTTTGCCCAGCTCCAAAATTATTATAAAATGATATGACTATATTGTTATTATAGTATATTAATGAATGCAAAGAAATTAAATGTTGTCACCCACAATGCAGAACATTCATTCAACTGCTTTATATTTATTTTCATAGGTTTGTGTATGAACGTTCTCTTCGGTCTACACTAAAGGTTTTCAACAGGGTTAAAATACAGAGACTGAGATAGTCATGGAAACCAGCGATTTTTATTTTGTTCCACAATCATTTCTGTGTTATTTTGAATGTTTGTTAAGGGTCATATGACTGGTATGTCTCCATAGATAATATGGTCCATTACCTAATGCCAAATCTGAACCTCTTGATGGAAGTTTTAGTCTAAAATATGGACCTTTTGCTGACTGTTCTTCACTGCAGTTAAACTGTTTTACCTGCTGACGTTCGGTGAAGCTTGGAGGTGTAAATCAGCGATGCACTTCTCATCATTTCCACAGTCTACTAAAGCAAGCTGAAAAAGAAAATCAATAAATGAATCAAATAAAACATGCACAAATGCGTCCTCCGATAATAAATTGCCAGCTCATCGTATCAACTCCGACATATCACCTAATAAACTAGCAACTACACGCGTTTCGTTTCAAGAAACGATTCGGATAAATTTACACTGCCTTGCAAAAGTATTCACCCTCTTGAACTTTTAGAAGCTAGAACTGAAATGGATTGAACTGGAATTATATGTCATGAATCTTCACAAAATACCAACAAGGGTACATACTCGTGCAATCCCTGGCAATTTTACATTATTATTCGTAAGTGCTGCACAGGCCACTGGGAAAACCCGCCCCCCTGAGCCCTATCATGCTAATAAGCAACTATAATATTTACATTATTACACATACTATACAAACTAGACAAGGAATATAGTACATCATGCTCCCATACTGGGTATTAAAGGAGGCATGACCCACCCAGAGCCCACACGGGGCCCACCCACACCGCACAGCCCATACGCCACTCCCGGCTACTCCAACCCCAGTGCAAGTGAACAGCAGGGAGCCTTCACACGCCATATACACACGCTGCAAATCCTCTGTAAAGGTCAGAAACTGTTTGTATATTGATATATCGTCTAAATATGTCATGAAAACTGGTGTGTTTGTTCTGTTATAATTCCCTGCTGTTTCATACAAATATCTCAGCAATCTCTGAGGATTGTGTACTGCCAGAATCTTATTGCTCGCCGTGGTGTGTGGGCAAGTGCCGTGTCTGGAGGAAGGACAAGATCAACACTGAGAGAAAGAATGGACGAAATTTGTTTGGAAGAATTGTTCTATCAGGATTCACGCTTACAATGAGTCATTGAGCCTCTGAGCCTTAAAAGGAGATTTCAAATTTTCACATTTTGACCAAAATTGGCATCAAATCTTTTAATGAACACGCCAAACACCGTTTGTTTTCAGTGTATGTGTGCAACAAAACGAGAATTTCAAACAACTCGATCACATGATACTTCGAACCAATCCCATGACCCATGTGGTCCGACGTTCTCTTCAGTTCCCCACTCACAGCTTTAGCTCCTACCTTAGTTCCTGTGTAAAAATGGAAGAAAAGGAAGCTTACAACTGTAGTTTCGTCTTTTCTTGTCATATACAACCTCTAATTGATGTGTATAGAGACATTAGAAAGAAAAATTAAGTTTGGAAGCACGTAGATCATCAGGTCATCGGTGACTCTGGTGAGTTTATGTAGCTAGTCCAGTTTTGTCACCTCACAGCCCCAGGTTTCGATCCTGAGCTTGGGTTCCTGTCTATGTGGAGTTTCACATGTTCTCCCCATGGTAAATGGTCTGCACTTATATAGCGCTTTTTTTAACCTTAGCGGTTCCAAAGCGCTGTACACTGTGTCTCATTCACCCATTCACACACACACTCACACACCAATGGTAGCAGAGCTGCCATGCAAGGCGCTAACTTGCCATCGGGAGCAACTTGGGGTTCAGTGTCTTTCCCAAGGATACTTCGGCATGTGGAGTCACGTGGGCCGGGAATCAAACCGCCAACCCTACGATTAGTGGACAACCCATGTCCATGTGGGTTTCCTTTGGGTTCTCTAGTTTCCTCCCATCTCCCAAAAACATGCTATGCGAATTAGCTAAGGTAAATCTAATAATGTGAGTGTGAACGAGTGTGTGTACGGTGGTCTGGACTGGAGTCCCATTCAAAGAGAGAGAGGAGAAGCAGTACCAGGCACTACAGCAAGTCTCTAAGATAACTCCCATTTCTTACTGATAACCTCATTAATGCTACAGGGCCAGATGTGTGTGTGTGTGTGTGTGTGTAAACCGTTAAATCATTGTGACCTACTTTAAGTCACATCTTTTATAGCCCAGCACTCTAAGAGCAGTCACACTGCCACTTCATCTTAAACACATTCCCAATCATCAGCGAAATTTGATATCCAATATTCCCGATTCCCAACGGAGTCACGCAGAGAGCGTGAGAGTTTCCCAGCGCCATCGGCTTCTCGTTACGGCACTGAGTGGGAGAAAAACGTTTTCTCTAAAGAGGGGAAAATCTCAGAGTACTTATGAAACACTTCGCTGAATTTCATCTGGATCGCTCACAGCTGTTACTCACAGCACACGCATTCCTGGCTTAACACTAAATGAGTAACACCAGGTGAAGATAACGCTAATCTCATCCAAAAAAAAAAAAAACTCTCCGCTTCTACCCCGCACTCAAAATAATAAGATTTTTTTTTAATGATTAGCCCCTCTTGGATAGCTGATTTCAATTGAAATCACTAAATTTTTCCATTTAAAGTAGAGCCAGATTAAGGGGCGGGGTTATGTATGAACTCCATGTGTGTTCTCAACAAAACGTTAGCATCTTTTACGCGGGGCGGACAAACGATAAAATCATTAGCAAACCCATTTATCATGAATATGACATTGGAAATCTCATGATCTCCATGAACACTGTATCTTCCCCTAACTTTTTTTTTAAAATACGCAAATGCAACGAGCAGTAAACTAGCCGGCTAGCTATTTGCAATAGCAGGATCACACAGGGGCATTTTCAATTAGCATATTTTTTGCTTATTTATGCATATATCTTTGCATTCTTAATCAGGTCAAAGAGATGTTTCTAGGCAATTAGAGACACATGTTAAACTATTTACGTTTCACCATAGATCATTTTTAACGCTTGCTAGCTTTACGTCATTACACAATAATTTGCATGATAGATCTGAAATCTGCTCACAGTGCATTATTGGTAATACACACCATCATGTACCAAGTCCTACACGGAAGTGTTTGGTAGTAAAACCACCACCATCCCTTTAGATTGAAAGTCTGAACTGAAGATTACCGTTTTATTGAGTGATGTTGGTAAAGCTTCATCCAGCACTGGGCCGCTGTCTGTATCCACTAACCCGAAGTCCAGAGACACCATCAGAGGATCCCTAAAGTCTAATTTGTCCTGCAATAAAGAAAAAACAACAACATGGCACATCTGTCAAGGTCAGGACCTTTCTGGCCTCATTACGGCTCAGGAAGCCTTAAATCAAACCGTACTTATCTCCAGTCAGGTCCAAAAAGTCTGAGACCAGAGCTGTATTGATTATCGTTGCGTTACAGTCCATGCTATCATTATTATTATTTATTTTTTTAAACAGCTGCACAAAATCAATGTGGAAATATTTCATCTTTTTATTTATTTATTTTTTATTTTTTTTAAGCTTCACAGCCGATTATGTCAATTACACAGCACAACTATCGCTAATTATACGATTGTTTACTAACAGCATGCTAGGGAACTCACTAAGACTAGCAAAACCTGTTACCACCAAGCACTAGTTAGAGGACAGTAAGGAATTTGTTAGCAGGGACAGGAAAAAAGAAGAGAGAGAGAGAGAGAGAGAGAGAGAGAGAGAGAGAGAGAGAAACAATTCTAGATAGTGAAAGATACCGAATATCAAACAGTTTTCTTGACAATAGCTGGAGTGATAAGAATAAATGTACCCCCCCCCCCCCCCCCCAGCTCCAGCTGGAAAGTTAACAATAAAGCTAACTATTTAGCTGGCTAACATTACAGTTTTGTAATCAGGCAATTGTTTGTCTTAGCTAATTTGCTAACCTATTATATTGTTTAGTTAAACTCGGGATATTATGCTTAGCAATACACAAGGCTAGCTTCTTAGCATCAGATAGCTACAGCTGGAATGTTAACAATAAAGCTAACTAGTTAGCTGGCTAACATTAGTACAGTTTTGTAATCAGGCACCTGTTTATTTCATAGCTAATTTGCTAAACTATTATATTGTGTGATGCACTACATCAAACTAAATAATGACAAAAACAAAAGCTGGCTACTGACATACAGTATGTAGTTAGCATTCGGCTAATCTAATTATCACACTGAAAAACTGGGACATGTTTCTGTGGAGTTCTCAGAGTTTATGGCACTAAAAAAAAGCATCGGCCAATCAGTGGTAAAATGTTTCAGTAAGAATTTTGAACCATTTTGTTTATCTTGGCTGTTATTATTATTTTTTTTTAATCTACAGAGAAATGTTCTGTTCTGTTTCTGAGTGGTCTGGATGTAATTTTGCTGCTGTCTTCCCTTTGATGCCACACGTTCTGTTCTACATTACACTCCAGGCATGATTGTTACTGATCTTCATATTTTTGCTACCTGTTCTAAAAAAAGGAGCAAGTCAGTTCAAGTTCAATTAAATCAACAAGATAGTGGCGTAAAAGCAATGAATGCAATGTGCGGTGTAATGTTTTCATTGAATTCAGTTACAGATACAATGCAGATCAGCACGCGCACACACACACACCGTCTAGCCAACGCTCCTTTTTGGGGAAAAACATTAAAAATAGAAGGAGAACAACTAGGGCCAAATGCAACAACTAGTGCAAGTTCAAACGATTAAAGCGCACCTATTATGGATTTGAAACGTGCCTAATTTTGTTTTAAAGGTCTCATACAATAGATTTACATGCATCTGAGGTCAAAAAACACTTTAACGTGCTCATAATTTAAACTGCAGCGTTACCTTTTTCCCCCTACAACATCAAAAACGACTCGTTAATTGATTCGTTCTAAAGGATTCATTCTAAACTCCTCCTTTCAGAGAGAATACTCTGCTCTGATTGGTCAGATGTGCCAGTCTGTTGTGATCGGTCTACCGCTGTCAGCGAGCAGCCGATGAAGACCAGAAGCGGGGCTTTTTGTTAAAAAAGCAAGTCTGGAATTACTAAAGACACGTTTCAGCTGTTCAGAATCGGTTCCTTCTTTTGGGAGTCAATAACTCCGTTTGTCGTGCGCTTTGCAGACGTTTTTACATTCACAAACAGCTCTATAACACACTACATGAAGGGTAATATTTGAAAAACCATAATAGTTGCACTTTAAGTAAACTGGCCTGGTGATGTCATATGAACAACTGTGATTAAAGCTCCGCCCTCTTTACCCCCAAACACACCGGTGACTCAGCAAACTCAAGACATTTGTGCTCTTAAGTATGCGTGTGTGTTTACTATGTACGTATACACTAATCGTCCACTTTATTAGGTACACCTGTACATTCATGCAATGATCCAATCAGCCAATCATGTGGCAGCAGCACAGTGCATAAAATCATGCAGCTTCAGTTCATGTTCACATCAAACACCAGAATAGGAGGAAAAATGGGATGTGGCCGGAAATGTGTTCAAGATTATAGGAAACCTATGACGTAAGGGATAATCCACGGCTAGCTGTGTATTACACGATTTTAATGCGCGACATGGAGGCGAAGAAGCATCCGAAGCGAAGTGCATTAAATTGGTGTACTTTAATTTAACCTAGCCATGGATTATCCCGCTTATACGATGGTTACTTGCCAGCGTTGACAAGTTAAAGCCGTCATTGATGTTTGCAGAGCAAAATTTGACTGAAAGGATAAAAATAACGGTTAATTTTAGTTATTTATTTTATACACAGGTTGCTCGATCTAGAATTCTATAAAGTAGATAACGTAAAGTGTGATAAGATTACATTTATTTGAATGAATTATGATAAATAGTTATTAGAGAGAGAGAGAGAGAGAGAGAGAGAGAGAGAGAGCGAGAGAGAGAGAGAGTGTGTATGTGTGTGTGAGAATTACCTGCGTCTGTGCCGAGTCTCTACTGATAATGAAGCTGTGACTTTAACTACGGTATGCTACTGTAACTGTATGTTACTATGGTTACAGTTGTTCATACGCAGCACATTCATATACAACGGTGATTAAACTGACTGGAACTACCTGTGCATTATACGGTTTTGAATGTACACCTTTCAGCCAATCAGAATCGAGAATTCAGACAGACCATGGTATATACCTCAAAATAACCACTCTTTACAACCGTCTTACGGAGAAAAGCATCTCATTTAGAACAGAAGATGATATCCGATTCTACCCCCTCAGCCAAGTAAATGTGTGCATGTGTGCATGTGTGTAGTGTATTTGGCCTTGTTTTTGTCTTTTTTCCTTCTTCTCTTTTATTTATCTATATAATAGAATAGGAATACAGGACAGTTTTGACCGCGGAACGGATTTATTTATTTATTTATTTATTTATTTATTTTTGCAGGCATACAATGATAATTATGGCAATAGAAGATCCTCATAAGGATAGAAAGACATGTGTGTGTGTGTGTCTGTGTGTGGACTGATTTACTTGCCGACATGTAGAAGGAGATTTCACTGCACTTTTCAGTGCTTCTGATGGTGACATTCCTCTGGATTTTTCTCTCGTCCGTATCTTTAAATCTTGCTCTCGAAATGGCACGCAGAGAATCAAGAGTCAGAGTGTAGTGGATCACTACACACACACACACACACACACACACACACACACACACACACACACACACACATTCAGGTTTTTTACTATCTTTATATGTAAAATTACACCTACCCTCAGTAAATACACCTACTGAAAGGGGTAATCTTTGCTTAAAGTTTACGCAGAGGCGTATGAAATAACTGATATGTTGATCTGAGGAGTGTTCTATAAAGTAAGGAAACATCATACAGTCAAAATGAATCAGTCATACGCTGACTATACGCAACACACACACTATACACCGGCATTCAACTAGACGAACCTTTCCTACTCCAAGGTCTTTTTCTGTATTTATTCACGAGCCCAATAAACCAAAGAAAAGCGTTCCAGCTTTTTACAGGACATGTCATCTTGTGGGTGTATGTTATTAAAATATGAGAATTCTGAGACTGTGGAATAAGAGTCTGGACTAGAACAGAGATATTTAATGTCTCACATGTCTCCGGGTCCGTCTCCTTTTCGGACTTGATCGTGTACGTGAAACACACTCTGGTTTTCACACACACCGTGTCCTTGCCGTTCATTTGGCACAGCTGCGTCGGCTGCTGCAGGTTGATCTTGTTGGTGTCGAAGCTCATCTCGGCGCGGAGTTCGGCAACGTCCCGAGACCTGTGACAAAAATAATCGTACCACGGTGCTGTTGAATTCTCAAATTTGATTGGACAGAACAGGCTGATTATTACAATTTATTAATTTTATTCAAATAAAGGTTTATTTCATTGCCCCCGTATAGCGTTTCTATAGTAACAGCTCATTCACAAGAACTTGTATGGCGGATGCTCCACATAAAAGACATAATAATAAACGGATTTCAAAATGGAAAAAAGTGTTTTTATTTAACAGATGAAAACACGTAAATGGCTGATGTATAAACGGTGAAGCCGTTCAAAGACGGTGGAGTCTCCAGTATCAGGGCTTCGAAACAGTGTGTGCGTTTTCCGCTGTGGGAAAGTCTTCAGGAAGGCTCTTTGGCTTTCCTTTTTCTCAGTAACAGGACAAGCTGCGTCAACATGACAAGCTTTTTTTTTTTTTGTCTTATTAACTTAATATATAATGTAAGGGATAACAGGAACTTGTTTTTCTGGACGTCCCACGACGTTAAATGTAACTATAAATGGATAAATAGTGTTACACATACATCGTTCAATGCAAACTTATAAATCACTGGCAAACTGCCATGGTATTAAAAGAAATAACTAAAAGGGTGCTGTTATAAGAAACATTATCTATAAGAGCACATCTCCAAGTGTTTTATTCCTTATGCAAGGCATTGTTTACTGCAAATATGGAAGAAACAACACATCTTGGAGGAGCGAGAACCTTGAAGGCTTGTTTTTATGTGCAAAAGTTTTTTTTCTGAATCAAAAAAGTACCTAATTAAGACTGCGGTTTGCCTGATGCTAAATTGGTATTTATAAGCTTCCTTTACTTAATAGCAACATTAGCCCCATAGCTCATAACTTCCCGTGCCATGCCTCCGCTCCAGGTTTTGGACAGAACTGAATGTTCTCCATTAAAGCAGGAAACCTTTATCCCATTAACAGTTCCACATTCTAACAGTGACATGCAAATGAAAATGTCAAGAGACTGGGTGGAGGATCAGCGAGAGCCAAGACGGCGGAGTTTACTTGTATTCGCAGATCCGCTCGGACATAGCAGCTGTGTGGAGGAAGCGAGGGAGGAGTAAGGAAAGGCGTGAGGGAAGGAGGGAGAGATGGAGTGAGTGGGCGACTTGGATCTCCTCTGCAACTTCACTCCACACGGCTCTGAAAAAGGAAGCGTGGCCGGGCTCTGCGTTTGCTCTTGAGAGTGAGAAATTCCTGTGTTTGAAAACGAGGAGCGAGTACGGGAATATTCAGCAGCGAGAGATGCTGAGGAACAAACCTGAATAGACAAACGATGTCCTGAAGATATTCAGAAGGTTGTGAGTTCGGATCTGTGATCAAAACCTTAGGATTATTTATTTGTACGCGAGCACAAGAACATTTATATAATAACAAAAGGGACTTTGTCTTATTATAAGCGTGTAGCTACTAGATGTGTACATTTTGAGCCATGAGGCAAATGTAGCTAACATGTAATGGAAGTCTAATATACTTTCACACACAATCTATTCTGCCTTCACTTCCAGTGATTTGATAAACATCCATTCATCCGCTTATCCTACACAGTGTCACGTGGAGCCTATGCCAAGGAACTCGGGCCACAAGATGGGGGACATTCTGGACGGGGTACCAACCCATCAAATGGCACAATCGCACATACACTAATGGACAATTTGGAAATGCCTACAATGCATGACTTTGGCCTGGGGGAGGAAACCGGAGGAAACCCCCAAAGCACAGGGACAACATGCAAACTCCGCACACAGAGGGCAGAGGCGGGATTCGAACCCTCAACCCTGGAGGTGCGAGGCAAACGCAGTAATCATTAAAGATGTTTCATTTGTTAATTTAACACACAACACCTCTATTATGGATACACACACACACACACACACACACTCACCAGTACAGCGCAGCCCCTCCGATACCTCCAATAGTGACGTCTATAATTCCATCGTCATTTAAGTCCATGATTCCGTGAATGGACTGACCGAAGAACTTCATCTGCTCGCCGTCACCTCCAGCAGCTATGCGCTAACACACACACACACACACACACATTGATTTTACTGTTTTTGTAAGACTTTATCATTACTGTAGCTACATAACGCAATGTCTACACCTAATCCTAAACCCTTTAACCACAGTTACCAGTAACACAGCTACACTTTTTCACATAAAAGCTGTATTTTTATTTTTATGACAAATCTCCTCATAATCTCCAAATTCTCATGTATTATTATCATTACTGGGACTTCTGGTCCTCACAACTGGCTAAAAACAGGAAATAAATAATAAATACCCAACATATTAACTGTGTCAGGATATATTTTGTAGAATAACAGATAAGGAAGAGGCAAAAATCCCAAACAACATGAAGCGAAGTACATTAAAAACAGAAACCTTTACACAACCATCCTATGATTGAAGCTACGGTTACAGCTCTAACGGTGTCTCGCTCTGTTTCTGTCACCTTTTGAAACAAGTCCACCCACTGTAATGTATGAAATATTTCTGCGTAAACAAATGTCGTTCTAATTCTGATTGTCATTCATTAAAAAAAAGCACTGTCTGATTTGAACCTTTAATAGTCTCATTTCCTGTCATTACCTGGACGTATTTTTCTCGTATCGTGCGAACAGTGCCGTGGTAGATGTACACCGCCCCCCGGTGGTCGTTCTCCAGTGGTGACCCGATCACTACGTCGTTAAATCCGTCCAGGTTGAGGTCGGGAACAGCGGCGATGGCTGTACCGAAGCGAGCGCCGCATGGCTCGTTCTTATTCACACTCGTACAGGAAGCGCGTGAGTGTGCCGTGCAGCACGTCTGGTTTACCGGCCGCAGGGTCATCTCGTGTTCAAACATGCCCTCCTGTGGAATAGTTCATTTTGTTTATTCAGTTTAACCAGTCATACTTTAATATAGTATATTTTTTTGTTAAGGATTTTTTTTTCCTTAATAAATTCACTTCAATTTATTCTAGGAAAAAGGCTTGAGTTCTCTCACAATAGAATTCAATTTCAATTCAATTTTATTCATACAGCGCTTTTAACGATGGACATTGTCTCAAAGCAGCTTTACAGAAATATATAAACATTGGATAGAGATTTTAAGCGTGTGAATTTATCCCTGTTGAGCGAGCCGGAGGCGATGGTGGTGAGGAAAAACTCCCTAAGATGATATGAAGAAGAAACCTTGAGAGGAACCAGACTCAGAAGGGAACCCGTCCTCATCTGGGTCACACCGGATAGTGTGAAAGTAAAAGAAAGTTCATTATGGTTTTAACATCAAGTCTGTTTTGTTGAACTAGTCCACTGTTCACTAAAGGAAACCTGAGTGCAAAACTGCATGTGGTAATTGCAGTCAATGAACCAAAAAGACAGTTTTTAAATAACTTTTTAAAAAAAACAACCATATTTAATAAGGATGCCAATAATTATGGCGCGAATGGTACATTATATGGGGAATGGAAAGCCATCTGGGAATCGACCTTAGCATTGAGATGAGTTAAAGGTGCCAGATTGTTATGTGGATTCCAGGCTGAGCTAAATATCAGCCACGAAATAAAATGTTTGAAATGAAATGCCTCCTTGCTTAAGAAAATAACACCGTTCTGAGAATTTGACTTATCTCTCTCTCTCTCTCTGTCTCAGTACCGTGTTGAGCTTGTAGACGTAGACCTGCCCCTGTTCGTCTCTCTCAGGCCCCATGAACATGGGAGCTCCCACCAGCAGGAGGTCTGTGTACGAGTCTTGATCCACATCCAGTGTTTGGAGGACGCTTCCGAAGTACGAGCCGATCTGCCACACACACAAACGTGGCGTTTAAAAGATGGAGCATTTATTCAAATGTAACTGTCATTTATTCACTATATATAGTATTATAGTACACTATAGTGTACGCGCTGTATTTAACGTGTTCATATCGATCACATTTTTTCAACTGTATCAGGATTCTATGCGGGCACCTGTTCTCCTTCGAGGTTCTGCGTGACCGTGACGTTCTCCCCGTCGAAGCGGTACACGATAACTCGGCCCGTGTGGTTGTATCTGGGAGCTCCGGTGATGTAGAGAACTCCAGAGGGCGTGTACGCCGACTGCACGTCGTAACCTTTATCCCAAAATCCCACAAAACGTTATTTATTAAAGAAAAACATGTCGTTTTTATTTGTTTATAGCTACATTGTCAAACATCTGAGAATGTAGACATCATGAGTTTTTCTTCTAGCACATAACGAGGATCTCGGCATGAAACCTTTCACGATCCTCCGTGTGGGTGGAGCTCGGGATCGGTCACTTATCTCTATGAGGAAGTAATATCGGTACATTTTATTGTGACCTCACATTCCGCTTGAGACGCTATAATGAATGTAAAACAGCTGGAGTGTCATTTGCAATAATTCACTCGGAGTCTTAAACTTTTATTACGTCGGAGGCGTTTGGTTCTGAGCCAAAAGTCCCCATCCCCCCCCCCCCCCCAAACCCCGCCACCTCACTGATGCGCTATTATTATATTCTAAGCTCTTCTCCTTTTCAGTTCAACCCCACGGACACTTCTGACTCTGAGGAAGCTCCTTAAAAGGGGATGTCTAGAGCAGTGGAATTTTCGTTCTCATGGGAAAGTGTTTATGGGAACACAGTGGAGTGTTTAGACTGTGACCGAAGCCTTGATTCTCTGCCTGTGTGAGGAATTGTCAGGAAGAATACGACATGTGCCCTTTATTTATTTACGCGCTCCATCCAGAAGGCTCGTGGTGGAATGAAAGGGGATGACACATGGTGGTTTGAGATGGGAGGATGTTTCTGCAGGTGCCGTATAATAAACGGTTTCAGTTTAATACGTACCCACGTATCCGGCCATGCCTTGGAACCGCTCCACTAAAGGGTTGTGAAAGATGTTGTTTTTGGGCACGACAAACTGATTACCCGACTGCATGACGACGGTACCGTTCCAATCGTACGCTCCCACTGCGCCCAGCATCACACCTGCCTAGAGACGGTAAACAATATCATTAATAATTAATATAAGAAAGTGTATATGCATATCATAGGGAATATGACATGTTCCCTATTCTTTATGCTCTGTATAAAGAGATTTCACAAAATGTAAATAACAACGTCAATATTCAACGGAATGCACAACAAGCCACTTTGTAGATCATGGGGTTCCCAAAGGGTTCTTTATTTATAAATAAAGAGAGGAACTCTAATGTTTCTCGCTTCCTTAATGGAGTCATATTTATATCAAGTGTCTACGTGTTATTTTAGTCAGTTTCACTATCCTGACTGAGCTTAAGAGCACTCAAAGCGAAAAAAGCCCATCTTCCTTCACCAGTTCCTTAAGAATATCGAATGACCCTGACTCAGTGAACTGACAGAAATAACCGCTGTGCGTTCGAGCTACAAAGTGGGAACAAACCATGAGCCCCACCATGTTTGTCTTTTGCTAGCTGCTAGTCAGATTACAGTGATGAATGATGTATATTTACCTCCTCAAAACAGCGAACTAGCTTTATCAACTAGTATATTTGCGATTCAAGATTCAATAACTCCTTTAAAGTCTAGATGTCAGTTGCTGAACTCGGAGTTCACGAGAAGGAATTCCGAGTGGAGCGGGAGTTTTCCTTGGGTTTTCCCGGTTTAGAGGTCAGAAATCACAAGTTACAACCTTTAATTGAACGCAGCATTACTGTAGACCAAGGGTCTTCAATTTTATCCACAAAAGGCTGGCGTTACAGTTAAATTGGAGGCGCACTTGAAAGTTGATTCGAGACTAAGATGAGCTGAGTATTATGATGAGTGAAGGCTCCTTCTCGGTTAGAACGTAAGCCTGCAGCCACGCCGGTCCTTTTTGGATACGACTGAAGACGTTTCTCTAGATGAAACTTTTTTTTTTCTGCATGTTTTGGAGAGAATGGGACTTACTCTAGACGTGTGAGCGCTGAAGCCTGACTGGGACATCTCCATTTCAAAAGACGACGTGTGATTCCCAGACGTAGCTGTTCAGCAATACAAAGCATAGTCATAGTCAGTTATCGTCTCTGTTATATAGTGTGATGCATACATCAAGCAAGTGTCACTGAGAACCAATTGAAAACCTTCAAATTCATCGCACCAGCATATTGTCATTCTGAAAATATTTTCAGTAAATATTTCCTCGGAAAGTTGGCTAGCTAGTGAACCAGCTAGCAGCAATTGTGTAGTAACTTTAGCTAGATAGCTAAATTAGCATCACCAATGAGTATCACACAGAATATATCGTTACCGCTATAGTTAACATTTTTCTTAAAATACTCTTACAACTTAATTCCAGCACTCATAACTCATAACACATTCTCTCATGTCCCTGCATGTTCACTGGCAAGTCTTTTGTATACTTGATATATAGAGAATCGGGAAGTAATGTCTAATGAGACATAGGCTAAAAAAAGATTCAGGTTTCACTATGATATGTAAAGTAAGAAAGTCTTCATTACCTTCTAAGGCAAAGATTTTGCTCCCTAGTGCGTCGACGATGGTGATCAGTGCCCGCTCGTCTTCCACGTTGAAGAAATGATCTTCAGTTTTATTGCTCGCGATGGATTTGATTTGTTCAATGAACGTATTCACTTGCGCTTTGCTTTTATTTTGTCGGTTATAATCACCAAGAACCTGCGAATGACCAAAAACTGAATGTCAGTTCTACTTTAACGGATCCCAATGTTTATCCAAGTATGAGCTGAGACTGGGGACAACAACACACTAAAGTTACCCATTCATGATCTTTTTATTGTATGTAACAGAAAACAGGATCTTCTTTCCCACTGTACATTATAAGGCTTTACAGACTGACAGAGAGGTAACATTAGCTTAGCTAGCGACCAACATGCCAACATTTATTTGGTATTTAAGTGGGCAAATATCTTTTCCATGATACCTATTGGATGTGTGCTGCTGAATGAACGTGTGCTGACTTTGTCTTCAGTTATAAATGTGTTTTGGAGGAACACTGAGACTTTGTTATTGTTGTAACAGGAAGTAAATTAGGTCCCATTAAAAGGGAGGATACAAACTAATATGTGTGCAAAAAAACAACATTTCGACTCATAGGGTCATGTTTTTAAATACGCTTTATCACAGCTGTTCTTGGACTAAACTTTGAGAACAAACTCTAAATTGAAAACTCTAAGGATTTTCAACTGTACTGTCATATCACAGCAAACCAGTGACTACATTTCCCATCCTGCACTACAGCCTACAAACATGGCCGCTATGGACCGCGATTCCCAGAACACTCACTTTCATTCACGCACACCTGCATCCAATCACACAAACACATAAAAGAGACTGTTTGACCGCTAAGTCTTTGTGAAGTCTTTATTCCGTGTGTTTTCCGTATACCAAGCAAACCGTTGTTCATCGTGTTTCGTGTTATAGCCCTCGTTTTCGATTCTTATTTTGCCTCGTTTATGCCCGTTTGCCGATCGCCTGACCTTATTGCCTGTTCACGACCACGTCTATGCTTCACGATTTGGATTTGTCTGCCTGTCTCTCATATAATAAAGCTCTTATCTGCACTCGCATCCGTCCTCAACTCCATAACGTGACAGGTATCAATGAGGAGGACATCTGCTCTCTGTCACTGTCCACAGATGATCTCTTTTATGTGTGTTATGATTGTGTGTGCGATTGGATGCAGGTGTGCGTGATTAGCATGAAAATGAGAAGTTCTGGGAATTGCCGTCCATGCCGCCATGTTTGTAGGCCGCAGTGCAGGATGGGAAATGTAGTCACTGGTTTGCTGTGATATGACATGTACTCTACGGTGTTTTTTTTTTACTTTGGTTTGATTTACATGGTAGAACAACAAAAGGACGACAAGAAAAGTATGCAGGGTAATAGGAAAAATTAAACATATGTACGATGCACGTTTAATTCATATTCTTTATTAGAGAGCATGTTTGATTTAGTTTACCCCGACGTGTTAATTAATGCAGTAACTAACATTCATGCATGAATTCATAGTTAAGGTTAGCTCTTCATTAGTTTGTGATTAGTTCATGCCTTAACTCATCATTAATTCATATTTACGTAAGTATTAATTCGGATATTAATGCATGATTATTCATGTACTGTTACTGTAGAGTGTTACCCAGTTATGTTATTTTTTCAGCGTGTATGTTTTGTTTTGTTTCATTTGTCCAAAATCCCTAAATGTAAATTATTATTAGATGTGTTGAACACGGTACCTAAGACAAACATGAACGATGAACGGTTGGAAAGGCAGCCGTACAAAATGGCCGACACCAAGCACGAGTCTTTAATAGTCTTCCATAAAAAAACGAGCGAATACACTCACAGCGATGGCGAACCTCTCGATCCCGTCCTTCTCACAGTCTTGGACGACGTCTTTCAGTCTGTAGTCATCATGTGACTCTCCATCTGTAACAATCACCATGACTTTCTTGACTCCCGGTCTGGCTCCACGCTCCTCAGTGAACGCTTCTTTCCTGTTAATGGAGAACTGATCAGTTAATCAATTAACAAACAGTAACACACAGTAACATTGTAATACGAATCATTAACTGTCGCCTTTAACTCCTGATATGTAATTAATCACCCGGCGCACACCTCGCCGTATCGATACCCAGCGCTGTCATGGTTTTCAAGCCCCGCCTCTGTTGGATCTTGGATGCGTTTGTAACCAGGTCCTCTGTGCTAGAGAAGTCGCTGAGGTTAAAAACATGGCCGACGTCATCTCCGTATGACACAATGCCCACCTGATAAAACGGATAAAAAAAAAATCCATCATGACATGCCATTCAATAATAAATAAAAAACGATGTAATCATTGACAAATTACAGTGCAATAAAAGGAATAAAGCACTTTGGGGCAGGTTATTATAGGAAAATAATGAACTTTGGTTTGATAATGGACCACATCGCTCTGTCACTGATTATTTTCCTCAAACAGCACGTGTTTTATCTCTTACATATTGCATTCGACAATATATCTATTTACCATAAACACAAACACACACACACACACACACATAATGTTCTGATCAACACAGTGCACAGAGACGTGATTCATTCAGCATGATGTCATACACAGTATTAAAAAGGAAAATACGGTCTTCCTCAGTTTCCAGTGCCACGTTCAGGAAAAGTCTCGACTTTCTCCAAAGCGCGTCTCTGTCTAAAGGATTTTCCTAAAACAGTTTTTAATGAGACACCGCAGCAAAACCTCACTGAGGTTGCACGAGTGATTAACACCGAGGTAGGCGATGTCATAACTTTACCATTTCATACACGATAATATCATTAAATAATGCGATCACAGACTGGTAAAGTGATGAGAGTGTGTAGCTGCGGTAACGTAAGTGATAACCAGAACTAACCTGTATATGGTACAGGGTATATATGGTATAAGAGGAATAAAAGACGTCACACTGTCTCTTTCCATACTGACAGATCTGTTGGAAGGTTTGGTTTAAAACCAGCTTTGTCTAATATCAAGCCACTTTCCAAACCATTCCTCCCACACATCAAATTTCCTGTTCCAAGACATGTACAGCGATCATTTCTGTGGTTCATGCTTACACCGTTTGTACATACGACACAGTTAGGTCTTTATTAAGTGAATACGCTGGAGGAGGAAGCTCACCCTGGCTGGAGGGATTGCGATCTTCTTGAGAAACTTGACCAGAAATTCTGTGATGTGCTTCCAAGGGAAAATGCTGTTGGATCCATCGAGAACAATGACGATGTCCATGTCCTGCTGACAGTCTGGGGAAAAAAAAAAAATTTAAATAAATAAATAAATTAAAAAATGGCAGCAAGGACACAAAGTGAAACATTGAGCGACAAAATAAATGTTTCACAATATATTTGTATGTTGTGCTATAATGTGTAGTACATATCATGGCTTCAGAACATATCTAACACCAGTCAGTCCGTACAGGATTTTGTGGAGTTTTGAGGCCGGAGATGCTCAATCTTGCGGTGGCATTTTTTAAAATTTGTGATGCAACTTGCAGAGTTTTTTGTGCTTTTTTTTTGTGTGGAAAATTACTTGAACTTGCGAATACTGCACAAAATTATCTTCCGCAGTGATGTTTGTTGGTAAACGAGACGTCTTATGTTCGACGCACTCATGTTCGACGCACGTGAATCGAAGAGGGCTTTGACTGAATGCGTGTTGTGATGACGTCACAGGACGCGTCTCGGCCCAAATTTTGAACTCTAAACGGAAGCAAATGCAGATCAAAGGTCTTTATTCCAAACACAAAGTCAATAAACATGAGCAGAGATACGCGGGCGCACAGTGGTTAGCACGTTTGCCCCACACCTCCAGGGTCGGAGGTTCGATTCCCACCGTGGCCCTGTGTGTGTGGAGTTTGCATGTTCTCCCCGTGCTGTGGGGGTTTCCTCCGGTTTCCTCCCCCAGTCCAAAGACATGCATGGTAGGCTGATTGGCATGTCCAAAGTGTCCGTAGTGTATGAATGGGTGTGTGAATGTGTGTGTGATTGTGCCCTGCGATGGATTGGCACCCTGTCCAGGGTGAACCCCGCCTTGTGCCCGATGCTTCCTGGGATAGGCTCCAGGTTCCCCATAACCCTGAAAAGGATAAGCGGTATAGATGGAGGGATGGAGATACGTGGTCTGTAGCATGAAGCGAGATTCAAGGCATGAAACCAAAACAGGACACGAGAGCAAGGCCGTTTAGCATGAAAGTGGCTAACACATACATAACGTACTTAAACGTGGTTAAGCCTGTTTATCATTTAACTAGAATCGAGGCGTGAAACATGAAACTAGAGCAGGGCATGGAAACACTACCACATGGCACAATTACTTATTTAACTAGAACCGGGGCGTGAAACATGAAACTAGATCAGGGCGTGGACACACAATCACGTGGCACCATTACACATTTAAACATTTAATACTGTGCGAAGTGCGCAGCAATCCAGGGGTTTAAATAACAAATGTAATCACCTTGAACGCTGACAACTGGTAACAATCAATACACACCCTCGAAAAACAACCAATGACTAAACAAGGAGGAAACAGAACAGAAACAAACACGTGTCCATTGTAAACAAAGTCTCCATAGTTCATACGTAACCCGCGAGCATGTGCTCGCTCTGGTTCGTGCACGCGCGCGCCCTCCGGCTCTCCGTGCACATCGCCGCCGCAGCGCCATCTGCTGGCATGATCGTGACACGTATATTGTGGAGTTTGCTTGATTTTGTGTTAATTCTGGAGGGACTGTCTTCATGGATCATAATGAATAGACTCCACCCCCACCCCCCACCCGGAAAATACATTCCTAACTGTAAATATCTGCCATTGGTAAACACACAACTTCGAATGTTTTGCCATGGTTGATGTGGCGATGTGAACAATATCTCAAATGTTAAGTCGATGCACTGTACTCCGGCCAAAATGAGATCTTTGAGAAATGTGAATGAAAAGCTGTACATTAGAGGATATCTGTATTCAGATGTATATTCGAAGTGGGCATGGCCCAAATCAAATTTAGTATTTTTTGGACGTAGAAATGTCAGTGCTGTCAGCATGGCATGTGAACTCTGGCTCTGACAGTTCCTCAACCTCAGCTACATCACTCAGGACTCAACTTGATATAGGACTGTTTTTTTTTTGTTGAAAAAAAAAAAAAAATCCTAGTCGCTTTTTATTTTGTACTTGCTCATGGTACATATTTTCTTCTGAATTTATTTAGTGGCTTAGCGGTTAGCATGTTTGCTTCGAACCTCCAGGGTTGTGGGTTCGAATCCCACCTCCGCCCTGTGCTCGCATAGTTTGCATGTTCTCGCTGTGCTTTGGGGGTTTCCTCCGGGTACTCCGGTTTCCTCGCCCAGTCCAAATATATGCTCTGTAATTTGATTGGCATTTCCAAATTGTCCGTAGTGTGTGAATGGGTGTGTGATTGTGCCCTGTGATGGGTTGGCACCCTGTCCAGGGTGTCCCCAGAGTTCCCTGGGATAGGCTCCAGGCTCCCCCATGACCCTGTGTAGGATAAGCGGTATGGAAAATGGATGGATGGGTTACATTCCTAACTCTCCGTTTTTTTTTTTTTTTTTCTGTAGTACAGTACTGATATGGGACACAGAGACTCACTGCTGTAAGTGCATTATCAGGGGAAATGTCTGTGTATATCTGCATGTGTATGTGTGTGTGTGTGTGTGTGTGTGCTTATGATGTGCTTATGATGAGTCACAGGTTCCTGTGCATCTTATAAACCGTATCCTAAATTGGGCATGCAGGCCAAAGAGCAAGCCACAGTTTACACGCCTCGGAATGTGTTAAGATACACACTTGCCACGTGTCCCACAAGAGAATGTGTGTGTGTGTGTGTGTGTGTGTACGGTAGCACTACTTGTATTATTCTCTACTTGATATATCGCTTTGCTTGTATTTTCTCATTTATAAGTCGCTTTGGATAAAAGCATCTGCTAACTGAATAAATGTAATGTAAAAGTGTGTACCTCTGATAGTCGGGGCGATGGAGTTGAGCACCTTGAAGGAGGAGCTGACGTTGGAGCAGATACCCGTGATGTACTGCTGATTTCCACACATGTAGCCGTACTGAGGACCGCATGCCTACAGGAATATTGACACTGATATTTAAAAAGCACTACTTTTTTTTTCATAGTCGCCCACTTTACAAGTAACAGACAAAGAAAAAAGAATACTCCTTTGCTGATTTACGCAAAACAAAAGTTTTCGTTTGTAGTCTTGTAGCTACTGTATGTTTAAATAAAGTACAACCTAAATTTATACATGATTCCATTTCTATATTAAAACATATACTATTTCCTCTATTCATGCTGACAGAATAAAGTGAGACAGAAAAAAACACAAAAAGAGAGAGAGAGAGAGAGAGAGAGAGAGAGAGAGGAATAAAGACATAAGGGAATAAGGGAAGGATAAAGCGCAAGTAAGAGAGAGAATGTGCAAATAAGTGCAATGTTCTTCAAGATGGAGACAGAAAGAAAGATGATGAAATAAAACAGAATACAGAGAGAGAGAGAAAGTGAGAGAGAGAAAGAGAGAGAGAGAGAGAGAGAGAGAGACGGAAAAAGAACATGAGAGTTTCAGGAGACGCCCGAACCTTGTCTACTATAGCCGCAGGGAAAAGTGTGTCAGTCTTTCATTCATAAATGAATTCTTTCAAAAGTTGGTCAGTAATTCAAACTCAAGCTGGAGCACCGCAGAGACACGGCGGCTCTCCCTGTGGAAAATGTGACTAATACTTCAATAAAACCCCACAAACACCCAGCCGTAAACTTTAGCCAGACGGTCCACTGTCCACATGACCGAGGTTTGAGGAACACTTTGAGGAAATGAGTTGGAATCGTGAAGGACACTTTGTCTCCGTACCAGAAATCCGTTCCCGTCAGGATCGGCCACCAGCGTCGTGCCCATGGTCATGTTCTCTTTGACTTCGTGTATGTTTGGGATTGTCGTGTATTCTGGACAAATAAAAACAGACAGCAAGGGTATAAATGATTCGGTCACAAGTTGTGGTTTGTAAAATGCACACAAATGTCATAGACAGAACACACTGTACTGAACACTGGTCCAAGTCCAATCCCAGCATTGCACTTGTATATTATATGCTGATATTTTGAAGTCACACACCACACTACCTGCTACTTCAATGCAGCATATTCATTTATGACCACAAAAACAGCAACAGAGCATGAACAAAATGGCAACATGTTAGCAATAAGCAACAAATTACGCTTCTAATGACAGACAAAAAAACCCAGCACCCAATAACTGAAGACCGGATCGTGACTTCTTTGGAACCTGGCGTTTTGTGTGTAGTTGTGTATTTACAGTCTAGACATTATAAATTTAGGAGAGCACTGCATCTGTGCGATTCTGTCCTTGTCCTTTGGCATTCGAACAAATGTCATGTCTAATAAGACTGAAGGCATAAGGACCGTCATTCACTCTCCAGGAACAGAAGACTCTTTTGAGACCTACAATCAGAGCAATATTGTTTCATAACACACTGCAGTCGCTTTGTCAGCACGCACGGACCGAAGTTCAGCGATAAACGAAAAGGACAAAACAAGCCTTTTATAAAAAAAAAAGGCTTGAAGATGTTCTTTTATGGAAAATAAAATAAAAATTGCATTTAAACAGATTAGTGTACCAAATGAATTTATACACAAGCCTGAAAGAGGCTTATGATAATCATGAGTTCGAATTATTACCGCTCGTACGGACTACACGGCGGTACGGTTATGCGTTTAGTGCCAAACGTGGGCCGAAGAACATTTGAAATCAAAAGTTTGCACACCCCTAAGATAAAATAAGGAAATTTCTAGCAACAAGATTTAGATTAGGCTCTGGGTTACAAAAACGCAAATGACGGCTAATCGGATAATAGAAAGTAGGATTAGAATATGACATGATATATGATATAATATGATGATGATATGTATGACGCATTCTGTGACAATTTAAATCGCATCTTAAATCTTTTGTCCAGAGGCCCAAAAATGGCACCTGTTTTGGGAGTGCCTGTGTTCAGTATTGAATGTAATTGTGACATCACATTTGACAGTAGTAGTTAATAGCTCCTATGAAAGTAGACATTCGTGGCTTTAAGGATTTGCAATTCTTTTTTTACCTAGCCTACTAGGTTTAAATGTTATCATTTTATCGTTGCGGTTGTATACAGTGTTTTACTATCGAAATAGCTTTAGTCGTGCTGTCCGTGTTATCTCTGTACCAGTGTTATTGTGGAGAGGTGTGAATTGTTTGACCAGCAGGGGGCTTTCACCCCTCCCCTTTCCCATTGCCCTACTCACCAGCAGCTAAACACAGAGTCACGTTACTACACACAGAATCCCAACAGTGACCTGACTAATCTTATAACAGACTTAAAATAATGAATTGTTTTTAAAAAAAAAACATTTGTTTACACTGATTGAAAATGTCGATTTCCATTCTGCTGGTGGAACGGAAAGCCAGTGTACTGCGAGCGAGAAAGGGTTAAAAAGACTCTTGGAGTAAAACTGAAACTGACCTTTAAGTGGTGATGCAATGAGAAGCTTTAAAAAAAACTATTCAAGACAGCAACGTTATAATGTAAAATAAAAGTGTGTAGACACAAGAGTACTTTTGTTCAAAAGCCACTTATTTAGTTGCTGTCTCACAGTTCCAGGTTCCTGGTTCGATCCTCAGCTCGGGTTACTGTGGATGGGGTTTCCTAAGGATTTTTCTCATGTCTAAATTGCCCCTTGATGTGAAAGAGTGTGTCAATGTGTATGTGTGTGTGTGTGTAGTGCCCTGTGATGGACTAATATCCCATCCAGCATGTATTCCCACCTCACACCCAGTGTTCCCGGGATAGGCTTTGGATCTACCGTGACCCTGACCAAGATAAAGTGATTACTGAAGATGATAATAATGATGATGGTGATGATGACCCCATCTCTTTGTAGGACAATAAGGACTTCATTTGCAATATATACACCGTACTGGATATACATTTCTATGGGCGTTATTTGGATTGTTGCCTTGTTGCAGGATACACCCACATTTTATTATTATTATTATTATTATTATTATTATTATCATTATTATTTTTACAGTTTGTAGGCTAAATAAACCGTAACGTAGAAATAAAAATCAAGGGGATACAAACTTTTGTACTGAAGTATATTCACTTTTTCATTGACGATATCAAAAAGTTTCAATTTAAAACAATTTCCATGCACAAAACAGCACGCTATGTTCATATTATGTGAAACAATGTGCTACATTCTGTCCATAAACAAAATGCAGTATGGTGGTATACAAAATCTGGCTTTATCATGAAAGTTTCCTCCACTGAATTGAATGAAAAAAAATGTCGACGGCACAAATACACACACAGGAAAGAATCCACTGTAAAATCAGTTCTCACCAGGCAGGTCTAATTTTACACAGCTGGAAGAACTGCCGTGACCCACAGGGCATTTGTAGACGTCTCCGGTCCGCTGAGCCGGCTGTCCCGTCAGAGGAGAACCAATCAGAACCCTTGCGAGAGAAAGGCAGAGGCAGAAATGGGGTCAAATTCAAACCATGAAGCCTGTGGGAATTATGGGACAGCAGAAGAGCACTCCAACTGCACTCCAACAAAGTCAAGCTAATTAATTTTCTGTTTTTTTTTTTTGTTGTTGCAGAAAAGAAAAGCAAAGCAAATACAGTTGAATGTGTGTTACGTTTCAGAAGCCGCGTGTTCGTGTGGATGGAAAAGAGATTATTGTCATGTAAACCCACATTTTCATGGGTCACGGTTCAGCTATGATGATCTGAAGTTGTAAGCATGTTGCAAACAAACTCTGTCTGTCTATAGTTCATGGGTCAGGAAGTCTGGGTCGAACACAAACATTAAAAAACCAAAACAAAAACATTTGCTCGTATTCAATCCAAAGCATTTACTGTATGTGGAGTGTAGTGTCGTGGGGGGGAAAAAAAATGTTCACATACAACTTATTTACAGCATCTTATATACGATTAATACAGTATTAATGTTCTGTCAGAAGCACACGATGTACATGGATTTCATAGTATCAGACTTTCACTAGACTGGTCTGTAGGTCAAGTTCTTCACTACGCCCAAGATTTGACCACGCAGAAATCTTTCCTATGCTATTATGAATAAGACTGACATGCAAGGATGGACAAATCAGCACCCCAGAGCTCAGGACAAGCTTTAAGTTAAGTTTAAAGTCTCTTTACAACTAGGCTTCCTTCTTCAGTATGTATTTTCTATCCCTTCATTTTGTTCTGGCTTAAAGCCAAGTGCTCGTGTTTGAACGTCTGGACACTATTGGAAAAACCCCATCTCAGATGCTTCTACTCAAGAAAAATCTGGCAACCTCAGAGACATGATCTATACAAAGGTAATTCTGAATTCTGAAAATTTAAGCTGGTGTGTAATCTGATTCTGAATACAAATAACTTTTGGGCTAAAGTCGCCAACTCAGTTGACCAGCTTTTAGTTTCAGATGACCATCTCTCACGCATTAAACACCCTGTTCTTGGATCAGTGCACAAGCTATGTGTTACACTTAATCCATAAGTGTATTAAGTCAAATATTAGCTTCTGAAAACCGGTAGTGGAGCAATTAAAGTCATTTAATTGAGAGCATCACGAGCATCTAATGGTGTAAGGCTAAAAATACCATTCGAGATGTTGCCTTGATTTAAGGCTGCACATCAAACAAGTCGAGTAATTAGCATTCCAGCAGGCTAATGAGGTGTGAACAAGCACCCTGGACAAAACAGCAGGAACACACATTCAACATCCCGTTTGTGGCTCAATGTGTCCTTAATCTTGAACTGATCAGAGAGATTAGGAGGGATGAATCAAAAAATATAATCATCCCACTCACTTCTAATTCAATATACACACTCACGCATGAGCAGGAAGTCAAGTGTGTGCCATGTTCTTGTATCGACGATAATCAATAGATCTGTATTCATATAATTTCCTGCTGCTTCCAGTCAATACGCACACACTTTTATAGCCAGCTGAGACAGGTCCGTGTATGCAGTTCTCAGCATTAAGAAGGCCCTCAAAGTCCATATAAATATCAAAGGAAAATGCAGTAACCTATAATCAGATTATAGCAAAGGAACGCCCTCCATACTGGGGCCTCGTCTCATTAGCAGGACTGTGTCTGTTTAAATGAATGTACATGTGGCTCTAGCAAAACGAAGAGCACTTACTTATCAGGAAGTACAATGAGGATACATGAAGATGAAGGAGAGAGAAAGCAGGATGGTCTTAAAAAGAGTAAGAGTAACTCAACATCCTTTTTTACAAGCAAGCTGTTAGAGGAGTTGGCGGATAGCATTATTCATTTAGATTTCTCAGTAAAAATCGTTATTTGGCCAGAAGCCGTTTCATTTTTCATCCTAACTGTCTTGTTATCTTTGAGTATATAAATTTCTGTGCAAAAAAAAAAAAAAAAACCCCAAAAAACTCAGACACCCTAACATGGTGAAATAAAAGTCTTTTGTGCATTGGTGTGTCTGTAGTAAAGAGCTACTTTTGGAGAGATTATTTTGCATGTTGTTAAAGAAAAGAACACATTACATAGCAGATTTATTTATTTATTTATTTTAACTAATTCCCAAAATTAGTCTTGACAAATTCCCACACACACCTCCAGCTCTCACTTATCATACAAACAGCTAGCAACTAAGGAGGGTGAGTCTTTTCCAACTGCTTCTCATGCTGCGTTACAGGGCAGTCTAACACACTCAGAGGAAAAGCGCTATCCGCCCTCTTCCACATACATGAACTAACAGACACCTGTGATGGGCTTGAGTCACTGTGATTGACAGGGGACACAGAGAGTATGCTAATATCTCCACTCAGCATGGCCAATTTTGCTTTCTTGGACTCCTAGCCATGGATGGCTTTAGCATCATTGGGATTGGAACTCTCAGGGTGTTTTCACACCTGGCTTGTATGGAGTGTTTGTTTCGGAACTTGGTGCGTTTTCTCCCTTGGTTCGGTTCATTTAGGTTTATATATATTTATATATAGGTCAATATATATGTCGGTTCATATATTTACATGAAAACAACAATCGCGCTCAGATCCGCTCCAAAACAATCAGTTCGAGACCACCTGAACGTTGTGGTCTTGGCCTGATTGCAAAGGAACTCTGGACCAACGGACCAACCTATATATTAATGCATGATGGGAATTGCGTTACGTAAAAAGCATGTTTGTTTTGCTAATGGCTGGCAACATGAATGGCGGATCAACTGATACCAACGACGCGTTAAATGCTTAATTAAAATTCACATAAAAACACAGAGGCTTACAAGGTGTTTAGCAAGCTTCTCAAGGTGATGGGCTTTAATTGCTGATTCTCAAGAAGGCAACACGACACATTAAAAGCCCGTGGGGTGTAAACTTTTGAACAGGATGAGTGGTGTAAACTGTGTAAAACAGTTATAAAAGTAATAATGAACCCTAAAATGTTACCAAATTTTGTTTTTGAGTCTATGTAATTCAACAACTGGGGGATGAGTTAGAAAACCGTATGACCTCGTCTGATTATAATATACTTTTCCCCAAAGTGGCCAGTTAAAATGTAGACCTAGGTGGATTGGGAACATCCTTTGGATGGCATAACAAATACATAGAATATGTTTTGATTGATTAAGGATTATTTAATAAGACCTTTGGGTGACATAATGCCAGTGTACACTGCTCATGAAAAATAAGCTGTCAGAAGGGCCCTATTCATTTATTTTGGAGGAAAGGTTTTACAGTCTAGTCTATCTCTGCGCTTCATGGCTCTAGTTATTTATATGAGTTGATACATGATGATATAAAACTCAGACTCTGGGATCTAACTGTAGGAGTGTACAGATGTGTATAGGATAATAAGAAGGTCTGTTAGGGTCAGCAGTGAACATCTGTGCAAAAATATATTGATGCATAACACATAAGACATTTGGTGTATATTAAGATCCTGATATATTTATGTATATTTATATTACAGAATTTCTTACTTTATCTGTGGAATAATGTGAGAACCCTGTTTTATGTACTTTCAAGAGAGAGAGAGAGAGAGAGAGAAAGAGAGAGAGAGAGAGAGAGAGAGAGTGAGAGAGAGAGAGAGAGTGTGTGTGTGTTACTCCTGAGGAAAATGACACTGTTTACTGCAGCATAAAACACATAACACACTCCTCAGCCATTTAGCAGATGAGACACTGACACTTTTACAGGTGGCACTGTACAGAAGTGTGTGACAGTAAAAGTGTTTAAGATGCAGTTCAGTGACAAGAGCATATGCTAACATCACTTTTAATGGGTTCCGGGTGTTTGCTTGGGTGAGAGTTGAAACGTTCACTCGTGTGACCTGGGCAGGAAATGGAAAAGGGTTTTCTGATGGCTTACAGATGGTTCAGTCCCAAACGGATGGGACACAAAAGAAAAGAAATCGAGAAGAGCGCAGGCATTTGAACAAGGCCGAGCTAGAAGTGCTGTTGGAGATGAACACATCGAGATGTGATGTTTGGTTGACATGAAAACTGTTGATCAAGTAGTGAAATGAGAATAAAATAACAATATTCTAATATGGTAGGATTTCACATCGGCAAAGACAAATTGTGAAAGACAATTTAATTGTGGAAGACAAAATCGCAAATCATTGTAACTCTAACGGCTGTATGCGTTTCTTCATAGCTTTATTTATTTATTTATTTAAGAAAAAAAAAAAATTTTTTTACTAACCATATTGTTGAATAGATTCAATTTCAAATCACAGGATTGTATTAATGTGCTTGTTCTAATATCATCTCTAATGGCAAAGACAGTCTTGAATGTAAACAATTCGCTAAAATGGCCGACATTTGATATAACCAAAGCCTAATAATAAATACATTAAAAAAGTGCTCTTATTTAACAAAGCTTTGTTGATAACGATGAAGCTGTCTTATTTAGTGCTTTAGGAAGGAGTCTCTGGTGTCAGCACTTTGTAACAGTCAGTGGTAAAGTTTTCCTTTGGCCTGTGTGTTTCTTGGTGAAAGAGGAAAAAAAAAGAGAAGCTGAGGAAGAAATGACTGTTTATAGCTGCTATGACGTAAGTGACAACTTTTTTGCAAACGTAACTTAAAACAGATAAAAAGTACACCAGGTCTTTAATTCTTTAATGACTTAAATCAAACAGAAAAATTAGTTAGATTCTTAACTAAAAATTGTCATTGGTGGCAAATTGCTGTGGTACATTAGAAGAGGGTTAAACACTTCAGGATGTTGTTGTTTTGTTGTTTACTTTTTTATTGTCCACCTTAGGGGGAACTCGTTTTGCAGCTGTTATCGCTATTATTGTTATTGGATGTGCTGTTATCGGTGGCAAAAAAAACAACTTTGGTGTGGTAACAGTAACGGCACTTTATGACACTGTCCTGTCATTGATTATTTCCCTACAACGGCACAATCCCAAGGGTTTCATTCCTTACTTAATACAGATGCTTTGGGTGCGTCTCAATCATCTTCCTAATTCAGTCGTCAGGACTCTGATCAGGGAGTCGGCCATGTTGTCTCAATCCCAAAATCCTTCCAGTGCACTGGAACGTTCGCTCCCTAAAAAAATCCCACAATGCACCGCAAAAACCAGGGAGTATAGATGCTCATTATGTTCCCTTACTGGAAATGATGCCATATTTTCTGAAGCGTCTCAACGCTCAAGGGGACTTTCGCTGAAACGAACACATTCAGTAGTGTTATGATTTGATATCCTCGGAACATCTGCCAGCGAACATTATAAATCGGACCAAATGCGGACCTAAGTGGACATTCGCAACATCCGGGGGACGTCCCCTGTTTGCTGGAACTTCATCTACAAATGTAAGTAGCTCTCATTGTTGTAGCGATTTTTAACTTTATTTGACGTTCTATATACGGTTTGTTTGAATCTAACGACTTTTAAGTGTTTAATGACTTAAAAAAATCCACTAGCTAGCCTACGATCCTGCTTGAAGCACCGTGACAGAAACGCGTGTGATTAATCGAACAAATTTATAAAAGATATCGGTCCTTCCAGGTGTTGATAAATGCCAGTGGTGGCATTGTACAATGCGAGTATGTAGTCATGTGGACGGAAATTGAGTCACTAGTGTCCCAATGTGTAGTAAGCCTGGGTCTTTACCAGTGCCTGAACTCGCGTACACCATATACTGATTCACCACCAAGGGAACTGATTAGGACGCACCCTCTGACTAACTGTGGGAATCAATGAAGGTACTGATCTATGTTAATTATGTTACCCAAGCTAATTCTGCTGTGTGGTAGGTTCAGTGCAGCCGTACCGTCTCTACAGCCATGCTCTATACCTGATTCTGTCAACGCTAGATTTTTGCTGGAACTGTTACATTACAGCACGTATGGAACAGGTGTGAGTATCGGATATGTATATGACTCACCATTTCCCTTCGCTGTTCTCGAACTGCTGCACGGTGTAGCCGAACATGTCTTCTATCGGCCCACTGAAGGACATCCCGTTCTTTTCGTCCACGTTAAAGGACAACAAGCACGATGGCAGCACTGCAGTGGGAGGAAAAAAAAACAAGTCAAGCACAAGCGCATCAAATAATCCCTTCGTATACTAGACGTGTGTTTATATTCCGTTTTAACTTTATGTGAATTGCTTGACTTATAATGAAACAAACAATCAGCTCAAGAATTATTGGCACCCTCAGTGAAGAGCTTTAAAAATATAACCAGGATTCTGTGGTACGAGTCTGAGCTCGATGTCAATGTGGGTTTCCTCCAGGATCTCTGGTTTCTTTTACTTCCCATAAACACACCACTAGATGAATTGGCAACTTTAAATTGTTCCTTTAAATTGTGAATTTGTGTGTGTGTGTGGGTGTGTGTGTGTGTGCATGGTGTCCTGTGATGGACTGGCATCTTATCCAAGGTGTGTTCTGGGGATAGACTCTGGGTCCAGTGCCATTCTGTCCAAGATAAAGCAATTACCAAAAATAAACGACGAATGTTTTTAACAAATATATACAGTCAGATCCATAAGTATTTGGACAGTGACACAATTTTTGTCATTTTGCCTCTGCACACCACCACAATGGATTTGAAATGAAGCAGTCAAGATGCGATTGAAGTATAAACTTTCAGCATTTATTCAAGACGCTTAACAAGAATACCACATTAACCGTTTAGGAATTACAGCCATTTTATTTTTTATTTTTCTTTACAGAGTCTCTCCATTTTCACAGGCTCAAAAGTAACTTGACAACTGACTGATAAGCAGTTTCATGGCCAGCTGTGTCCTGTTTCCTCATTTCAAATTGATTGTGGTGGTGTACAGAGACAAAATTGTGTCACTGTTATAATGCTTATGAACCGGACTGTAAGTTCTTTCCTATTTTCAGTGAGAGATTAAGCTAAATAACCAAAAAAGACATTTTTCTCATAACCTTTTTAACCCCCCCCCCCCCCCCTTCAATAAAGGTGCCAATAATTCTGGAGCTGACTGAATGAGTAAAACAGTCAATATCCGTGTCCAATTTCATTAATTTAATTTTTCCCCCTGCAGATTTTTGGACTCAAAACTGGCTATAAAACTTTTGATATATCCGCATTATTATCTCACAATTCTTCACTCAACTTATGTGAGGAATGCTAAACTTCCAACTAAACACAAAAGCGTCATTCCTTTCACGTCGTATATTATTATAAGATTCTAGATTATTATTTTTGCCGCATTACATTAAAAGACCCCCTCAAATGGTGCAAAAGAAATGAGAAACTTCCGTAACGCTGAAAAACAATTTCTTCATTTTAACCCCGACTGTGTGTGGGAGTAAAACAGCTGCATGGGGGTAAGATGCATTTCATAAATCAATGTTAAAAATCCTCGGATTGGGTCACTCTCTTTATTTCCGCGGACAATGGTGTCTCTGAGTGGCGCATATGAACAGGACAGTAAACTCTACGGTTTTAAATGGCTCATTGTGATGAGGCTACAGAGAGGCTCTTCATCCAGGACATGAAACTACATTCCCTTCATCCCTCACTCCCTTTCTGTGTTTCTCAAGCAGTTATGAGGATAAACAAGGCTTCTCAAGATGGGTCTAAACACAGAGTTCAAATGTTCATAGTTTGTATTTTTGTCTATGCATAATAATGAGTGTTTCGGTGCTAAGCAGGTGAGTAACTCGAAAGTGCCTTTATTCAAACTCGAACTCTTTCATACAGCACCACTCATTGTTAAAGCTGTGTGCGAAAGTGCTGTGTGCATGTGTGAAAGACAGAGTGAGAGACAGTGAGAGAGAGAGAGAGTGACTTTTGACTTTAAAAATTTTCCTTTTATTACTCATTTAGATTCCTCCAAAACTAGAGAAACATAGTGGATAGATAAAATGTGTACGAACCTAAACAGAGGTAATAAAAGAAACTTGAATTCACTTCCCCCTCTTTTTTTTCCTTCTTTTTAACAATTAAACCAAATAAAACTTCTGCATCTACAGAGCATACAACTTCACCCCATAGTTCACAAAATTCTTGCAACCTTCGAGTCATTTTGAAAAACGCATATTCGGCTTTAAGTCTAGCTTTGACTAATGCTGTTAGCATTTTTTCTGCCTCCTGAGTGCCTCCCCTCTGCATTTTGTATTTCCTCGTGAGCCAGATAGCGAGTTTGGCCTGCCCTATTATGAAGCTTAGTAAAACCACAGATTTTTGCTTTGGAACACACTTTGGCCCATATATGTAAATGTGTTCTGCCCATGTGACTCCCAACCCTCTGCACCAAGCATGTATGTTTAGTACAGTGCTGTCTTAGAGGCATCCTCCAATGTTCTCAGTATCAGTGTTTGGAAGGATAAGAGAGCTCCTTCCTCTCTCTGATTCCCCTCTTCTGCTGCGGAGATTCGTAGAGGCTGGCTTTCCCGATGGTCCTGCCCCAGAGCCTCCCTGAAAAGGGTTAAGACTACCTCTCCCAACAGTCTCTGCATGAGGCGGCCCGACAGTACCCCCGTCTTGGCGCACATTTCGCTAGCCGTCTTCCAGCTGTTGCCAGACCTCAGGTCCTTAATTTTGGTGATTCCTGCTCTCCGTAAGTGTTGTCGAATGTATGCGGATGATAGCATTTTGGACTGTATCAGTGGGTTGTGGAACAATGGCTCTTCTTCGGTGCTTGGAAAAGGTCTTGCTGATGTTCAGCACTGAAAACCAGGCTCTCAGGACAGACGGGTAGAACGTTGCTGTTGCTGATAAGTCCATTTCCCTCAAATTCAGCACAAACAGATGTTTGTTGTAAGTCAGATCTTCAATGCGCTGAAGTAAGGCACAGGCTGTGCCGGACCATGCCATCCCTTCTCCATAGATTAGCCCCAGTGCCGTCTGCAGTCGGAAAGTTCTGACCCGACATGACAGGTCAGTCAATTTCATCCCAACTTTTCCCCACTGGAGATTGTCCAGTAGAGTGGGATGGCCTTGATCCTGTCAATGCCCTATTAAAAAACTATCACATTTACCCCAACTGATGCGTGCTGAAGAAGCTCCTGCATAAATGGCTAGGCTGTGAGTCAGTGTTTGAATGTCACCCTGGTTTCTGATTAAAAAAAAAAAACTGTCACGTCATCTGCATATGCTGACAACACCAGCTTTTCCTGCACTCCTCTCACTGACAGTCCATGTAGTTCTGCTCTGAGCTGGCATAGCAGTGGTTCTATCGCCAGACTATAAAGTTGTCCAGATAACGGGTACCCCTGTCTGATTCCTCTTCCCATTCTGACTGGACAGCTAAGACCACATCCAAGGTCCATGTAGAATTCCCTGGCTTCTTTCCTCATTTCATTTGCCTCTGTTATGCTGAGGTACAGCATCTGGTTCCTGGATAAGTTGACAAAAAAAAGGCACTAGGGGCATCCATGTCCTTAATACTGGAGATGCGGGATCTTATTAGGGCTGTTTTGGCTTGTTCATGAAGAAAGGAACTTAAAAACTTTCTCCTTCCTTCCAGTAAACTACTCATGTTAGGGTCATTCCTACAAATCATTTTTCTTTCTATTAAAGTTATTTCTGCCCCGAGTTCTTGAATGTTACCTTGTATTGTCTCTGCTGTGTGTGCTGTGTATTTCTGAGAAAAAACAACAACTTTGATTTGTGTTTTCCCCACCTCCCACCAGGAAAACAAACTGTTAAAATGCTTTTTTGTGACAGACATCATTAGGTCTATTGTAATTAAATGATGATCCGAAAACCCGGTAGGGCTCATGACTGCTTTATAGAATCTATTTCTATTTGTTTTGGTAACGTAAAACCTGTCCAGTCTTGCTGCAGTGATCTTTGTGTCAGTAACTTTGACCCATGTGTATTGTTTTATTCCCTGGTTTCTCTCCATCCACACTTCAAACAAGACACACTGACTGATAAGCCCCTCAAGTGCCTTAGCAGGCTGTGGGTGTGGTTCCTCCCCGTTCCTGTCTAGGGTAAAATCTATGGTGCAGTTACAGTCCCCTCCCAATATCACTAAAGTTTTACTACCACTTTGTTGTAGTGCATTTTTTAGTTTATGGAATAGCTGTACCCTCTCACTACCCTTGTTGGGGGCGTAAACATTTATGAAAATGAACTCCGTTCCCTTTATTTCCACCTGCACCATCAAGACCACCAATTTTTTGTGAGCTGGACGAACACTAGTCTATAAGTCAGCGTCTATAGAAGCTAACTAAAAAGCTCAGAGAACACCAAGAAACCAGAACACACTGAGCATTATTTAAAAGGTTCCTAGAACTGTAACTTTCCACAAAAAAAGTACTAGACTTAAAAGGTTACCAGGATCTCAGAGTTACAAGTCAGTATCAGGTGTTAGTCATTAGCATACATGTCAGGTGTCTACATGTGTTACCGTTTGAGTGAAATACTGTACATATCTAATGATTTATGGAAACAATGAAAAAGAACCCCCTAAACCAAGCAAAGGCTTTTGGTTTATTTTTGCCCTGATTCATTATAATCATTCCTCATCCAAAGAGGAGGTAACTCGAACCTGCTCCAACTCCTTCATCTCCATTAAAATGCACACACACACACACACACACGGGGAAGATAAACCCACTCACTTAGCTGATTCAAGATGGCTGCCGGCCAACAAGTGCTTTAGCATTGATCAGAAAAATGGAAAGGATGTCCATCAGCTTCTGGTTAATAGTTGCTTGGGATAAAAGGATCTGATCAAACATTATAATCGGAGGAGAATCTGTTTTCAGCAAAAGAGCAGAGTCAGACTCAGCAGAAACAAACAGGATAGGTTAATGTAGGAGCTCGAAACAGGAAACAGAGCCAAACAGAAGGGAGAAGACACGCATAAACACAGGGTAATGAAGCATAACAAGGCAAATTAATTATGATGGGGCGGGAAGGGGGGGTGCGGGGTGCGGGGTGGGGGTGGGGGGGCATGGTCAGAACACAGGACACACAAAGTAAACAGGACGTGACAGAATCCCAATCAGGAAATCAAACCCAAGTACATATATAGAGTGTAAATCAACAATTTACCAATGCCTAAACATCATTATGAAAGGAAATGTCCTTAATTGATGTTATTTCTCTAATGAAAACCAAACTGTTTAGTGAAACGCTGGCAGATAGATAGATAGATAGATAGATAGATAGATAGATATATAGATCGATAGAAGGCTGGATGGAGAGAAAGTCATATAGACAGACAGAGAGATGGATGGATGGACAGATGGACAGAGAGTCAGTCTGACAGACAGATTACATTTAATATCTGGTTGTGTCACCTTTAGCAGCAATAACTACAACCAAAGGCTTCCGATAACTGGAGATCAGTCTTTCACTTACTTCTAGGACTAGGATTTACTCCTATGCTTTGGATCATTGCCTTGCTGCATAATCCAGTTGCACTTGAGTTTCAACTTACAGACCGGACATTCTCCTTTAGGATTTTCTGGTGGAGAGCAGAATTCAAGTTTCCCTCAATTATTGCAAGTTGCCCAGGCCCTGAAGCAGCAAAGCATCCCCACACCATCACACTGCCACCACCATGCTTGACCGTAGGTATGATGTTCTTTTTGTGGAATTCAGTGTTTGGTTTACACCAGATGTAACGGGACCGCTGTCTTCCAAACAGTTCCACTTTCAACTCATCAATCCACAGAACATTCTCCCAAAAGGTTTGAGGATCTTTAAGGTGTTTTTTGGCAAAATTCAGACGAGCCTTAATGTTCTTCTGGGTTAGCAGTGGTTTTACCTCGCCACCCTTCCATGGATGCCATTTTTGCCCAGTGTCTTTCTGATAGTGGAGAACCTTTATTGCTGCAAGAGAGGCCTGTAGGTCCTTTGATGTTGTCCTTGGCTCTTTTGTGACTTGCTGGATGAGTAGTCGTTGTGCTCTTGGAGGAAGTTTGGAAGGTCGGACACTTCTGGGAGGATCCACTACTGTGCAGAGTTTCTCCATTTGGAAATAATTGCTCTCACAGTGGTCCTTTGGAGTCCCAGAGTCTTTGAAATATGAGGGGGGTGGTTGGGGTAGATAGCTAGCTAACTAGCTAGCTGTATGGATAGATAGATGGATGGACAGACAACAAAGCGTTAGAGAGATGGATGGATGGATGTATAGACGGATGAACAGACAGATAGACATAGATAGATAGATAGATAGATAGATAAAAATGTACGATAAAAAAATCATCCAATTTAGCATCTGGGGACTAGCAGCTAGCAAGAAAAGAACACAAGAACACAGAATCACCTGGTGTGCATTACCTAAAACTACTTAGGAAAAACTTAATTTGTTTCTACAATTCAATCTCACGCAACACCTGGTTGTTTATGTAACCAGAAGAAACAAAACCACTAATGTTAGACTGCTGTGGTATCTTGTTATAAGCTTTACACAATCAGAAACAGGCTGGATGTTTACAAGCTCTGTGGCATTGCACTTGTTTGTGGTGTGTAATGTGATTTTGTCCTCAGTCATCTGATCACACGACACTTTTCCCCCCTCACATAATCTGCTTAGCCTGAGGCACGATCAGTGCAAGACTGAGCTAACTCTACATGCTAAAGTGGAGCTAAAATAAGAGCTTCAGTTCAATAACAGCGACAGAGGACACACTCCAATGACGAAACAGCACTCAGGCTAATTAATTTAACTAAAGGCAGAGAGTCAATATCTAAAATGATCCTCCTTCCTTTCTCTCTCTCGCTCTCTCTCCCCCACTCTCTCTCATTCTTTCTTAATTAAAGTCCTAACATTTCCTTGTCTGGTCAATATTATATTCATAACATGCCCTGGCTAATATCATATGCAACATACTGTATTACAGAAGTTTGTCTTGTGGGATGCTATCCAAATAACAATGTATGTGACTGATTTTTTTCTCCACATGCAAGACACTTTCTGGTTCTTGGGGTATACTGTAGGTGGTGGGTATTTTAGAAGAAAACAAGCTGTATAAGCACCCCTTTGTATATTTGCGTCTCAAAATTGATTATCCTCAACGATGAAACACATGACTGTCAGGCCCTGTTTACACTAAGTGCGTTTTCGTTTTAAAACAGCCTTTTAAAATGAAAACGATTCTCGTCCACACTGCCGTTTCTGCTGTGTTTCAGAAACGATCTCCACCCACAGTACACGACCGAATACGCATGTCACATGACCATTCATGCACACTAGGTATTATGTATACGAGTGTAAACAAGAAGTTGGTTACTAGTCACCGGCATGCACAACCAATTCGGCGTTCCATGTTGCCGATCGCTCTAATCATAGCTTGCCTCTTGTGCATGTAGGCAGCTGCAGTATTATAAAATACAGAATTTTACTGCGCAATGGCTGCTAAGAATGATAACAAAGCCAGCAAAGCTTGTGGTTCAGTCTCTGTGTTGTTGTGTATACGATCAAGGTAGCGTAACGTTCATATGGCAGGGGCTTGACGAATCAGGGAAGGACACGCAATGATCCAGAAGACCCAATCAGGGGGTGAATGTGGGCGAAGCCACGCCTACATTTTCGAAAGTCTTCATTTTGGTCGGTTTACACTGAAACGTGAGCCCGGTGTGTTCAAACTAAAACGGGGTCTTCGGAGTTTCCGAAATTCTCTGTTTTCGAGAGTCGTAAAACGCCGGAGTAGTGTAGAAGACAGGCGTAACTGTAGCAAAAGCTATGCATTTTAAAACGTAAATGCACTCATGTAAACAGGGCCTCAGGCTCTCCAACTATCTATGCAAACACAGTATGAGCTGTATACGACTCGAATTTGCATGCATGTTGCTGTCTGGTACTGTGGTTAACACAGTGGTGTATTAGCTAACTGTGAAAGAAAGCTAGCGAAATTTGCACTAAATTTACTTCCCAATGCAAAATGCAGTTACTCTTACCACCCCAAAGTTATTCTTTTCCAATAACAGCATGCACTGAAACATTCCTCATATTCCATAGCAATTTGCCAACAACTACAATTTTTATTATTTAAGAATTAAATATTAATTAATTTATTTAAATATTATTTAACACGTCACAATTTTAATTATTTTTTTTTATAGTTACATTTAATGTTGTGGAACATCCACGAAACAAATGAATTCCTGTTATCCCCTATGTTATAGTAGTTATCACACACATTCACACACAATTTGGAAATATCAATCAGAATACAACACGTTTTTGGTCTGGGGGAGAAAACCAGAGTACCCAAAGGAAACCCCCAAAAGCACGGGGAGAACGTTCAAAATCCACACACACAGGACGGAGGCAAGGTTCGAACCCCGAATCCCAGAGGCAAACATGCTAACCACTGAGCCACTGTTTTACGTGGAACATCTATCACGCAAGTCCCTGTTTACACCCTTACTATAAAAAAGATAACATATGAGAATGAGTGCATTAATATAAACCTTTGATTTACAGCCAGCACTTTGCTGTTGTAGTTGCTGTTGAGATTGTTGAGTTCAGGCTTTGCGAATTTAACGTGCTGTCGTAGAATATTACAGAAACCCCATAAACTCGAATATGCATTATAACATTTTAAATATCTCTGAATAGATCAATAACTTTTGAGTGAACATACTTCAAGAAGGAAGACAGAAATACAATCAGATTTGTCCAAGAGGAGAAATTAGCATTGGTGAGTGACTCCACATAGTTTCATTAATTCCCCTGCATTCTATTGAGTGAACACTTCCAAGTCCAGAGCTCTCAATCCAGATGTGTCCTCTAGAGACCCGAATCCCCCCAACCCCCCTCATTGACAAGAACAGCATCCAAATCCATCCACCAAATGATACAGTGCTCCCGCTGCTCATGTAGGCTTTCATCCCTGCATCCTCCCACGACCAGACCCAAGAGATCATGTTTTGTCACACACCCACACACGTACACACACCCTGACGCTCCCGAAAAAGTGCTGATTCCAAGCAGATTTCATGCAGACGCACACCTAAACAAAAACACCTGCCCACGCTGAGTTCAGGAGATGATGATTAATCAAGCATTTCATAGAGAAACTAAAAATACACACACTCGCGTAGGTCATTTCCTGTATCGCGAACACAAAGGAAAGTAATGCAGCGATTCATAGTGTGTAGAGACTGCAGGAAATAAGGATTTGGTTGTGCGCTTATTAATGAAATACTGATGTGCTGAATTTTCTGAATGTTTTTTCCAGAATTTCCAGATGAATATTCTAATCACTACTGGTGCATTCAAATGAAACTCATCAAAAACAGTTGCTAAGCAACTAGGCCTGTCACTATTATTGCTATTATTAGAATAATTCATCATGATTATTATGATGAGCTGAACGTAATACAGTACCCTCCAAAAGTATTGGAACAGAACGGACAATTAAAATTTTTCCCATTATACATTGAAGACATTTGGGTTTGAGATCAGAAGATGATTATGAGACGACAGATCATAATTTCAGTTTTCATTTTCTCATATTTACATCAAGATGTGTTAAACAACTTAGACCATGGCATCTTTTGTTTGAACCCAGTCATTTTGGGTGGCTGTGGCTCAGGTGGTAGAGCGGGTTGTCCACTAATCGTAGGGTTGGCGGTTCGATTCCCAGCCCTCGTGACTCCACGTGCCGAAGTGTCCTTGGGTAAGACACTGAACCCCAAGTTGCACCCGCTGGCAAGTTAGCGCCTTGCATGGCAGCTCTGCAACCATTGGTGTGTGAGTGTGTGTGTGTGTGTGTGTGTGTGTGAATGGATGAATGAGTCACAGTGTAAAGCACTTTGGATAAAAGCACCATATAAGTGCAGACCATTTTTTCAGAATTATCAAAAATATTGGAACATATGACTGACAGGTGTTTCTTGCTACCCAGGTGTGCCCTTCTAAACTGATTGTTTAAAGAATTAATAGCTCTGAATGTGTACTCTTGGTTTGAGCCCTAAGTTTCGCCTGTGAAGACTGCGTTTGTTGTTAAAAAGGATAAACCAATATGACCAGAGAGATGTCTATGGGAGAAAAGCAAGCCGTTTTGAAGCTGAGAAAATATGGAAAATCAATCAGAGCCATTGTACAAGCATTGGGCATAGTCAATACAACAATTTTAATGTCCTGAGAAGGAAAGAAACCACTGGTTTACTAAAACCAGACATCGAACTGGTCGGCCAAGGGAAACAACAGCAGTTGATGACAGAAATATTGTGAGAGCTGTGAAGAAAAATCTAAAAACAACAGTCACTGACATCACCAACACCCTCCACAGGGCAGGGGTGAAGGTATCACAAACCACTGTTTGAAGAAGACTTTAAGTGCAGAACTATAGAGCCCTGAACAGGAGACTGAAGGGAGAAATCCCCAAAACAAACAAGAACTGAAAGAAGCTGCAGTAAAAGCCTGGAAAAGCAACACCAAAAGAAAAATGCAACAGTTTGGTGATGTCAGTGGGTCGCTGGCTTGGTGCAGTTATTATAAGCAAAGGATATGCAACCAAATATTAAGTGTTATATACTTTGATTTACTTTAAATCTATCTGTTCCTATACTTTTGCTCACCTAAAAATTGGGTGGTCTGCCACCAAAGGTGCCATGTTTTAAGTCGTTTAACACATCTTTAAGTTATGAATATCAGGAAATGAAAGCTGACATTCTGATCTATCGGCTCATATTCATCTTTTGATCGCAAACCCAAATGTCTTAAATGTACAGCAAAAACAACAGAATTGGCCTTGCTGTTCCAATACTTTTGGAGGGGTCTTTAAGTTTAAGGTCTTTATGGTTTTTTTTACCCTATAGTAATCATTGTTCTATGAATAAAACTATCGGTCTGCAGTATACAATTGGTCGTATCTGTGTCAATATCTAGTGTAGGTTGTTAGAGGATAATCATGCTACTACCATCCGACGTTGATTATTTAGTGGTATTCCTCTCATACCACACAATCTGCCAATGCTTACACGTTTTTTTTAAATTATTTAACAGTGTGTTTTTAGTAATATTCAACGCTGTGAAACGTCTGGAAAACAAGTTCCTGTTCTGACTTACTGTACTTTACAGCAGCTTCTGTATATACAGTTGTTTCTCTTTTTTCTTTCCCTTGGTATTAATAAGAACATGCAACTTGTCATGTTCTAATTAAAAAAAAAAACTGCAAAGCATAAACAAACTCATCTGTCCTGAAGACTGTCTCACGTCTGAACACTTAGTTATAGCTTTACAAAGTGTTGAAACTGGAGACTCCTTCCATACACGCAGATGGAAAATGAAGCCCATGTGAATGAGCTGTTCCTATAGAAATGACAAACTATTATAATAGGACACTATTATATTTTTTAAAATATATTTTTTATACATATTATACTCATGCACGCTATTTTCGACTGGAAATACTGTCACTCTACACGGTGAAGCGATGGGCCTGATAACATTATTGCTCTTTTCACAGGATGTGCACGTCTTTCCAGATGACGAAATTTCCTTGCCCACAAAACTGGAGGCATTTCCAGTATTAGTGTAATTCTTTCAAAACATGACTAATTTGGTGCGCGTGAAGAGGAACTCCCTGATAACGTCATTAAATAAAAAACCCACACAGTTCTCCACCTCGGAAATATATGCAACATTAAAGTGCTTTTGTATGATAATGATACTTTATTGGACACTTATACATTACAGCACAGTGAAATTCTTTTCTTCACATACCCCAGCACGCTAGGAAGTTGGGGTCAGAGCACACGGTCAGCCATGACCCTCGGCAGTGCTGGGGCTTGAACCCTCTTTGATCAGTAACCCAGAGCCTTTAGCGCTAAGCCAGCACTATATTGTAGTTTGCCATTTCTTTTCAGATTTGCTCATGCTCAAAATCATTAGTTTACATAAAAACAGGCCAGACTTTCAGGACTTATCACACATTGAAATCTCTCCACCAAACTCCATCATATTTCACTAATATGAGTCCAATGCAGTGTGTTCAGTTCTTATCAGATGATATGGAAGATACCACATAATAGATGCACATAATAGATTCTTGTCCTGAGTTTCGAATAATAAATTCTTCAAAAAATAAATAAAGCCAACTCAGTAAAATTAAATTTTTTTATGATAACCGATTACATAACGATTGTTATCAGTAGTACATGTAGACTTCTGAACCCTGTTGTATATACAAAGTCCTATTTGTGAGGGGAAATCGTCTGTGTCTGTGAATAAAATGCCCCTTGAGGATGACTGCTGGATGTCACATGGTGAGGAAGTCGAGCTGAACGTGGTGCTTCTGCTCCTGACATTATCCAGTCCACTTCCTTAAGCAGCTTGTGTTTCCAGACTGTTTTTTCCCCTCTTAAAAAAATTGCCAAGAATTCAACAGGCTGACTGTCTGATCTATATCTAACAAACAGAACAGAACGTGACGACTTTACACGAGACCTCGCTTTAATTATTACATGTACAATCAAGTACATCTATGACGTTTGGTGCCTTAAAATAAACAAAACTTTTGACAAATAACTCAGAATTTGAAAAAAAAAAAAAGAAAAGAAAAAAAGTGGATGTCATAATGGGCTTCCAGAACCTTAAAGCAATGGTTTTGTGATGAAATCAACGTTGATAAAATTGATCAAATAAATGTTGTTCTTGCTACAACTTTATTTGATCTTCCAGTATGGAAAAAGTCAGATATATTAACTATCATATCTGTCAAAACATTTCTATTTTGTACTAACATCAGAAATTATAATAGAAAAGTATTACATTAGGTTACATTTATATATATATATATATATATATATATATATATATATATATATATATATATATAAACACATTCAAATATATTGTGTGATCGTGTACATTTCATGAATAATATTGTAAATAAAATGTAATAATAATCAAACTATAGATTGTTTTTTCATTAAATATGGGTCAATGTACTATTGACCAGCTGTTTCTATATTTCGCATATTTATATGAACATGTAGACTAGTCAATGCATACACTCTAAAACGTCATTATGGCCTTATGTATTTTTTACATATTGATATAATGCCCATGTTACTACAGTAGCTTAAGTTCATAGATGGAGTTATTTCTATTTAATGAGTTCAACAAAAGCCATTATTTACCTATTTACTTTTTGTTGCGCTTATATATTGTACTTAAGTGGAAATGCTGCCCTTAATTTAAACACGTTGATCTAAGAATTTTTTTTTTCCAGTGTATAACGTATGATTTTAATCAATTCTATATCTATAACAGCATCTGAGGCATATATAGCATATTTATAGGAATTTGTGTATTATCTTTTTGTGAAAACTACAATAAAATAAATATTATTCGATTATATGATATTCGCAGGCCTATTTCTAAACATTCTTTTCTAATTTCAAGCTAAAAATGTTTTAAACATTTTCCTAAATGTAATATATTTTCACATGATACAATTTTTAAAAAAAAATATTCGCTAAATGGTTAACAGCCTGTTTGCTAATCAGGTTTTTATGAGCATGATAAAGGACTTGAAGAAGCTTCATGTAGCTATATGTAAATAAATTGACTTCTTAAGGCCCTTTCACGCAGAGCGCGACGTGATAAAGTGAAGCGAATGGCAGACGAACGGTGCTTTCACACCGAACGCGAAACTTTTCATCGCCTTCGGCTAATTCACGCCTGCAGGATAGGTGGCGTTGACCGAGAATGCATTTTCCGCCTGCACGCTAGGCGGTGCAACCCACTGTTCAGCTGATCGGCTTATCGTCTTTGACCACTGAGAAGAAGAATCACTTAAATGTTGGCACCACAAGGCACAAAACTGTTAAGAAGCACAGAAAAAGAAAGAAAATGGATCTCAAAATGGAATTCGCTGTGACTTTTATCAAAATGTTCTCTGTTCTCAGACACCAATGATAACAAGAACTCAATATCCATTCTCATCTCTCATCCTGAATATTTTTCTTTAGTGTTTACACTGGTTTTCAAAACAGCTTTCTGTGCTATAGTGCCACCAATCTCGCCCTTTCGTGCAACAGCAGCGGCTCCGGGCACATCATCTAAAGCTCAAATCTAAAAAATCTCACTTTGTCACGCCCGGTGCGAATAGCTCCATAGGGTATCTATTGTTTCGATTCAAGAGCATCATACATTCGCATCGCTTAATCGCGCTCAGCGTGAAAGGCCCTTTATTTCATCATTCAGTATATCATTGTAACTAGCAGTGTATGATGGGAATCCCTTTGTCATTCTAACTTGGTAGAACAGATCCTAAGTGATCTAGTGTTTTTGTAAAATGACAGAAATAAAATAGCTAAGCTTATCGAATACGGGACACCTTGCCTGACAAATACCACCAGTGTCACCGTTTTTATTACACTTACGTAATATTTAAACAATAAACAGTTTACTTTTGTATTTTTAAGCCTCCTATGGATGAGGCCTGGGAAGAAATCTTTACAGAGGTCAAAGTTCTGCGTCAAATATACCATCATGCTGGGAATTTAAATTTTTGTGGGGATTGAAAAAGCAACTTTCATTGGTGTGGTCTGATGTGAAGAGTCAAAAGAAAAACAAATCAATTTCTGGTTCTGCGTGTTTACCTTTGCTTGAGAAAGAACAGCCAGAGAGCAAAGAGCGAGCTGCTGGACCATCACACGGGCTGACCGGAGTTTTAAGACAGAACATTAACTACGCCAAACTACCCCTGTCCCCCCCTCCCCCCGCTTTAAACGTTGGTATGCACCCTGCAGTTGGATGGTTAATGGAAAACGGATGGTGCCATGTGAAAAAGGAGGAGGGGTGATGTGGGTTTTGGGATCTGGTGAGCAGATGATGGTACGATGTTATTCTCTGACGAACTGTCTCACAGAGACAAGCTAGGAAGTTTGTTCATCAGTTGGCAGATTGGACAAAATCCACCTTGGGTTGGAAATAATACATATTTTTTTATGATTTCATGATCATATTAATTATTATACATCATTTTGGATTGTTCCAATCTGGCAACCCAGACTGACACGTTCTGAAAGACGTAGACAGTTGAGCCACACGCTGGAATGGAAAAAAAACGTCAGATACACAGTAATCTGAAAAAGTTACAGTTAGAGCTGGTTTTAAAGTGGGGTTTAAACCACAATTTGTCTGCTAAATCTAAATCCGGTCCAAACTAAAACTCAGGATCAGCACTCCTGAGAAGATGATAATATAGTTCCAATTTTCTTAAAATGGACTACAGATGATCATTCACGGAGCTTAACAATGAGTTTGATGCAAAAATATGAGGATAGGTGCATATACTTATGGAAAGACATTAGTAGGGTTGGGCAACATGATGATATGATATCAATATCCTGATAAATGATGTAGCAATATTTTTTTTCTGGATATCGTAACATGTTTTTATTACATTTTGAACCTAATTCCAAACTGACTGGAATTGTGTACTTTATTTACTTCACATCATGTACTGGAATTCCGTATCATAGCGATGTGAATGGTGATATATTTTTATCATGTCGCACTCCCTGAACTGTAATGCTACATTAGCCTCATAGCTCTAGCTCGGCCGACTACATTTGGGGTTAAGCTGGAAACTGCGCAAATTAGATTAGACAGAACGAGAGAAAGACAGACAGATAGATAGAGAGAGAGAAACACAGCAGTGGGTTAGACATTATGAAGATTATAGGGAGGAAATGTCTGTTCCTCAGCTATAAATTAAACTTTGCAGATCAAGAGAGCTGGACAGGCCTGGAAGAGTTCAGAGGAAGTCTTTCCTTTAACAAGTTTTGTTTGTTGTGTGTGTGTGTGTGTGTGTGTTGGAGCAGAGACACTTCAGTCTTTCCTCTCTGATACCCTCTGACAGCTGAACAGCCAAAATGAGTCACGCAGCAGAAATTCTCAACTCAAAAATATGCCTTCTCTCTCTGTCTTTCTCTCTCTCTGTCTGTTTGTCTCCATCTGTCTCTCTGTCTCTGTATGTAAATGTAGGTCTCTGTATATCTGTCTGTCTCTCTGTATTTATGTGTCTGTCTGTCTTATCAGTTTGTTTATCTATCTATCTGTCTGTCTCTCTCTTTTTAAATGTGTCTGTCTGTCTCTCTACATATCGGTCTCTCTGCCCGTCTATCTATCTATCTGTCTGTCTGTCTCTTTGTATATCTGTGTCACGATTCCAAGGTGGAGACGGATGCAAGTGCACAATTTCTTTAATTTATAGCACAACCAAGCACAAAACTAGAACTGTGAATTAGCAGCAAAACACTAAGGCTAAGAATAAACATAAACAAAAGATCAAAACACAGCAACAGGAACAATGGCAAAGAACGACAAACGTAAGACAAAGAATGCAGTGCAAACTGTGGCTATATACACGAGGGCTCGTTAACAGGAACGTGATTCAGGTGCAGGTGGTCATGTGACTGTGATGCAGTGGCTGCTGGGAACTTTAGTTCAGAGTTCCTTCTCTGATTACATGACGGTCTGTCTGTCCCTCTCTATATAAATATATATATATATCTGTCTGTCTGCATTATATTTATGCATGTCTCTCTCTCATATATATATATATATATATATATATATATATATATATATATATCTGTCTGTCTGACTGTCTGACCTTGTCGTTCTGTCAGTCTATAAATCTGTCTCTGCCTCTATGTATATCAATCTGTCTCTCTGAATATTCTATCTGTCTGTCTCTGTATTTATATGTCTGTCTGTCTCCCTACATAACTGTCTATCTCTGTATATCTGTCTGTCTGTCTCTCTGTATTTATGTCTCTGTCTGCCTGTCAGTTTGTTTGTCTTTCTATTTGTCTGTCTCTCTCTTTTTAAATGTGTCTGTCTGTCTCTCTGTATAACTGTCTGCCTGTCTCTGGATATCTGTCTGTCTCTATATCCATCCATCTGCTGTCTCTCTGTATAACTGTCTGTCTGTCCCTCTGTATATCTATATGTCTGTCTCTCTATATATCTATCTGTCTGTCTCTATTATATGTGTGCCTGTCTGTCTCTCTATGTCTGTCTAACCCTGTCGTTATGTCTGTCTATATATCTGTCTCTGTCTCTCTGTACGTCAATCTGTCTGCCTCGCTGTTATCTCTCTGAATATCCATCAGTCTGTCTTTACGTGTCTGTCAGGTTGTTTGTCTATCTATCTATCTGTCTCTCTCTTTTTAAATGTGTCTGTATATGTCTCTACATATCTGTCTGTCTGCCTGTCTCTGTATATATGTCTGTCTGTCTGTCTCTATATCCATCCATCTGTCTATCGGTATAACTGTCTGTCTGTCTCCATATATCTGTCTGTCTGTCTCTCTGTATATCTATCTGTCTGTTTGTCTGATCTTTATATCTGTCTGTCTGAATATCCATCTCTTTCTCTCCAGCAATCCGTCTGTCCCTCTGAATATCTGTCTGTCTGTCTCTGTATTTATATATCTGTCTGTCTCACTATATAAAATATATAATATATATATAACTGTCTGTCTGTCTCTGTTTATCTGTTTTACTTCTCTCTGTATTTATATGTGCCTCTGTGTGTGTGTGTGTGTGTTGTCTTGTGCTTGGGGGTACATGCCCCCAGGTCACAGAGTCACAGGGTCACGACCCTGAGGTCACACCTGTCTGTCCCCCCACAGCGAGCTCACTGGTTTTATTTGCTCTGCTGTTCACTGCATGAGTTTCTGAAGCAGTCCGTTTCCTGCCTTCTGAATGACACAGAGTTTATCTCAGGAGCGTAAACGCTGGCTGAAGAAAAGCTGTGTACTGAGACACTGTCCTGCTACTGATCACAATACCATTGCCTTCACACGTTTTTTATTTCATGCCTTTCGCCTCTACATCATCTCTGCGAGAGAAGTACCATTTTTGGGAAGTCACGTTTTATGTTCTTTTGAGAAACTGAGCCTATAAAGTGTTGGATTATTAAAAAGCTTGTACAAAGCTCTAGCACTAAACAGAAAAAAAGAATGTTTTAAAGAAAATGACACGCTGAGCACTCTGGTGCACAGGAAATCACACCTCTGAGTCCAGCAAACAAAGCTTTTACATTGCAAACGATACAATGGAGAAAATCTGCACAGATACAAATTTAGCATCGGGTTTGTTTGCACAAGCCATGCATAAGAAGCATTTCTGTCCGTCAAGCTCAGAGGTGTGACTTCCTGTGTCGCAGGTGAAAGCCCCCATGAAATCAAAATTGAGCTTTTGTGACTTTTAGCTTGAATATGTTACCTGTAAGTTTATCTCTAAGCTAGTGCGCTCCAAAAACGATGACAAAATTCGCACTTAGAAGATATATGCATTCAAAGTTGGTACGGATCAACAATTTCGATCACATCATTCTGCACTTCAGATTCTCATCAGATTTTCTGTCCAATCAAATACACTTTAGAATCTGAAGTGTCCCGCCCCGACGTTATAAAAATCACCCTGATGAAGCTGCTCTGGTCGAGCGAGAGAAATCATATCGGCAACGTGAGCTATAAATGTGTCTTTAGCTGTTCGAATGTGTACGTTTTATTCCGTTTTCCAACTGTAAGTTGGTTTAGAAGGAAATGGAAGGAAATTCATTCACTTTGAAGAAGAAGGTATTTGCGCCAGCTCACGGCTTTGCGACAGGCATTTTTTTTTTCGATTTTGGTTTGGCGTTCCCGATTACGTTCTCTCTTTAATACCCAGCATGACCGCATCAAACATCACATTCTTCTATTCATTCCTCATTCATTCATTCCCTGCCAGTATGTGTTGCAGGCTGCTGCAGCAAATATCGACGTGATATAATAATAATAACAACAACATATGCCGTGGTTTTCTGTAAGTCATGTTTTTAGTTATGTATTTTTCACATATTTCTTTAAGTACTTCAGGTTAAAAAGTTATTTTAAAGCCTAGTAGTTTTTAAAGAGAAAACATCAGATGGGTATCAGAATCAGCTGATACGCAAAAGTTTGAAAAGGTGGTGTCGTGCTTCCTCTAGTGATGTCGTTTATAGCTACAGCTTTAGCATTGTGCAAACTGCATGTCTAGACTGCATGTCACACTCTGTTCAGTCGTTTCTGCTTGCTAACTGTAAAACGTCGGATGAATCACGCTAAATATGTACACAGACAAGTCAAAGACAAAGTATTCATTATTTTATGATCCATATTTGACGCTGCTAAAAAAGTAACCATTTTATGGCTAACTGTTAGATTGTACGTTCTGAATAAATTCCGGAAATATACATCGATGTCAACTAAATCCCTTATCTAATCTCTTTCGCTTGTGCCAAAATTAGTAACGGAAGCTCCTCTAGGGTACAAACTAGCGGAAGTGCTGAGACAAAAGTGAAAAAACGTTCACCATTCCCAAGGCAACAAGCACTGTTTTGATCGTGTCTCCACCCCCGGCCTGCTCAGTTCCCTTACTGCATGTTCACTTGGTCTGGGTTTCATTCTGCCTTGATTGTTTACTTTATAGGTTTCTGTGTTTCGTCGAGACGTCTTATTTTGCAGTTACGTCCTGATTTGACAGAGCCTCGATAATATACTGATTATAAATCATAGACAGATCATCGGGTAATGACTGTGATTTGTGGACTGCCACAAATAAAAACAACACCCTTGCATTGACACGCCCATGAAAGAATAAACCCAACCATGGTTTGCGTCACGTTATCCCAAATATGACAGATAAGGAAAGCTGCAGACTCCCAGGCGGAGGACGGGAGACAGGGTTAGGGTTAGGGTTAGACACCTGATGTTCAAATGGTTTACACCTCAGGAACGGCTGATTGTGACTGCATTGCTTCTAATTACAGAAAAAAAGCAAACATTACAGAAAGACCAAAAAATAATAATAGAGAAACAAGAAATAAAGATTAAAGTAAGCGTGTTAGAAAGAAAAAAAGATAGAGTGAAAGAACAAAAGGAAGCAAACCAAATAGCAACAGGAAGTGAAAGAAAGAGCAAAAGGAAGTGAAGGAAATAAAGAAAGAGCAAAAGAAAGAGTGAAAGAAAGAAAGAAAGAAAGAAAGAGTCAAAGAGAGAAAGAAAAAGTGAAGGCCAAAAAACAACAAAAGAAAGAATAGGTGAAAAAGTTAAACAGCGAAAGAATGAATGAGCAAAAGAAAAAGTGAAATAAAGAAAGGACAAAAAAGAACGAGCAAGAGAGAAAGAAAGTGAAAGAAAGAGCAAATGAGTGAATAAAGAGCAAAAGAATGAATGAAAGAAACAAAACAAAGGAGTGAAAGAATGAGACAGAGTGAACGAATGGAAGATAGAGTGAAAGAAAGACAGTGAAAAAGTGAAAGTGAATAAAAGAGCAAAATAAAGAGCAAAATAAAGAGTGTACGAAAGAAAGGGTAAAAGAAAGAATGACTGAAATAAAGAGTCAAAGACAGAAATAAAAAGTGAAGGCAAAAAAGAAAGAACGAATGAAAGAATAGGTTAAAAAGTAAAATTGCGAAAGAGCAAAAGAAAAAGTTAAATAAAGAAAGGACAAAAAAAGAAAGAAAGAGCAAGAGAGAAAGAAAGAGCAGATGAGTGAATAAAGAGCAAAATAATGAATAAAAGAAACAAAGTGAAGGAGTGAAAGAATGGAAAATAGAGTGAAAAAGAAAAAAGAAAAGAAGAAAGAAAGAAAGTGAAAAAGTGAAAGAGCAAATGAATGAGCAAAAAAGAGCAAAATGAAGAGTGAAAGAAGAATGAAAGAACAGAAAAGAGCTAAATGAAGAGTGAGAGAAGAAAGAAAGTGACAGAGCAAATAAAAGAGTGAAAAAGAGCAAAATGAAGAGTGAAATAAAGAAAGAAAGAAAGTGAAAGAGTGAATGATAGAGCAAAAAAGAGCAAAATAGAGTAAAAGGAGTGAAAGAAAAAGTGAAGGAAAGAAAGTGAAAAAGTGAAAGAGCGAATGAAAGTGTGAAAAAAAGCAAAATAGAGTGAAAGAAAGAAACAAAGAACCAAAGAAAGAGAAAAAAAATTAAAGCATGAATGAAAGAGCGAAAGAAGGCCAAAAAAGAGTGAAAGAAAGAAAGCAAGTGGAAAAGTGAATGAAAGAGCAAAAACTTCTGGTCGCGATATAAAAAAAATTGAGGTTGGAAAAACTCATACAGGATGATACAAGAGAGAGAAAAACAGCCAAGGGTCAGAACCAGAGAAAACACCAGACTAACAGGAACCAGCAGCCAGAGAACTGGGAAAGGGACAGAAGACAAGTTTCAGGAAGTCACGCCTTGTTCTGATTGTATAAATACACAAGACTACACATTGTGCAGCAGGAAGACGAAAAGCAAGCAGGAACATGCGGAAACAGTCACCAGGCAGCATGGTTTCTTTCATGAATAATTAATGAGTGCAGATGGCTTCGACCAATCACAGAGCAAGAACGCTGTGACAACAGTAACTATCCATCTTAGATTTAATCCCATAACATTAGCAGACATTCAAGAAGTTAGCAGACGCTATCTAGCTTGCTAATGTGATCGATTCATTACACCTTTACACTTTTGTGTTGATAAAAAGTGCGACAGAATAACGTTAACATACTGAAAGAAATCTAAACTTTCAAACTAATATTGCAGGACAAATCCCACTGACACTATGCGAAAGGAAGAGGTCCACCATTAAAGGAAACGTTGTCAAGGCGCCATTTTGCGAGTCACAGGAACTTGGTGCTCTGTGATTGGATGAAACCACGTTTTCACGAATTATTCCCGAATTTCAACCCTTTCTTTCTAGATGAAATGATATCGCTTAACAGAGGAAAGTATGTGAGAACAGGAAGTTGTGACCAAATATGGTAAATGGAAGACTTAGTGGCGTAGTGGTTAGTATGTTTGCCTCGCACCTCCAGGGTTGCGTGTTTGAATCCCACCTCTGTCCTGTGTGTGTGGAGTTTGTATGTTCTCTGGGTGCTGTGCCTAACTCCCTAATCAGTTGTAGGCTGATTGGCATTTCCAAATTGTCCGTGGTGTGTGAATGTATTGGCACCCCAACCAGGGTGTCCCCTGCCTTGTGGTCCGAGTTCCCTGGGATAGACTCCATGCTCGCCAGTTACCCGGTGTAGGATGGATTGATGGATGATAATGGATTGATAATTGATTGATGGATTGATGGATTGATAATTGATGGATGGATTCAAGGAGTCTCCAGTGTCAGCACTTTGTAACAGTAATATGTCCACCGTGGGAAAGTGTAGAGGACAGAGGGCTTGGCACTTTGCACATTTCTTGGTAACATGACGAGCTGTGGTTTTCTTATGAACGTCAAGACTGACAGATCAACTGTTTATAGCTGCATGACAGAAGTGATAACAGGAACTTGTTTCACAGACGTTCATTAAATTGTGTTTTATCCAGTTCCATGTAAAAATGTTTTAAACCTCTGAACAAATTGTTGTGGGAGAGTTGAAAAACAAAACTTAATCAGATATTTTCCTTTGAGTCAAACCAGACAGGAATGTCAGCCCATCATGACTATCCATCTACCATCAGATGTACTTTTAGCACCAAATCCAAACAATGCACTGACTCAGCTGCTGTGTATCTGACTAACATTAAAGAAATGGTTCAGCACAAAACATGTTTGGTCGTTTTGTACTGGGCATATGAGACTAATGTACAGAAGCTAACAAGTAAATAAGGTCTCTCTCCACCAAAATCTTCTGTAAATACGTTTATAAATCTTCATATACTCGTGCCAGACAACGTCATTAAGCTATGTAATCTCATTTTACATCTGCAGGTTCAAAGTGGAAGTACATTATCCGCATAAATTCTAGCTTTGCTCTACAAGTCTGTAGGTGGAAAAGTTCAGTGAGAAGAGTGAAAGAAAAGATAAGAAAAGATAGTTTAAGATAGTAGAAAAGATAAAGTTTAAGATGGTTCCCCCTATAATGCAGAGGTGCCAACATTGCTAACAAGAAATTCCTAGCATGCAGAAAGAAAAAAACCCAATTGTACCTTAAAATCCCTAGTATACTGTATGTTGTGAGATGCCAAATTAGTTTTTTATTCGTTTTTTAAATTCATTTTTCCATATATGCACAGCAACAGTATGAAAAGAGCCAGGCAAGGGACTGGTGTGACCGACAGTAAATAATAAGCAGATTCTCCATACTTCTTTCTAATCAAAACGAGACTGAGATCACAGCCCCGCTGGTTTCTATTTCCTAACAAGGTCACGTAGATAAACACTTTCACCTAGAAGGTTTTTCAGGTCCCATGTCCATGCTTTTTTTCCTGGGTGAATTTTATTCATGTGTAGTCTGACTGTTGCTTTAGTTGAACAAACACTGTTGTATCATGATACCTCCTCTGTAGCAAGGGACTTGAAATAGTAAATGCTAGGATTAAAGTGTAGACATTGGTACATTTGTATTAAGTTATAGCACTCAGCGCAACAATGCCATTTTGTCAATGTTTACAGATTAATGTAAGTCACAGTGTGTCTTGGAAGTAGTTTGAGGAAGAGTTCTACAGAAAACTGGGTGGGTGACTGGCGTCAACTGCATCAGCCTCATATTACTAGAAACCAGTGATGGGCACCATACATCTCATCTTGGTTCATTAACGGTATGTGGGCTGAGGCGGAAATTATGCAAGTTTGATATTTGTGCCAAAATATTTCTTTAATACAATCACCGTGTAATTGTGTAAAATCTGATGAGTGAGCACAATCCAGGAAACGATTTATTCCATTAATCCTCATTAGAAGTAACCATGAAGGTCCACTAATTCCAGAAAGCACGAGAAACTCACCACGTGTACGTAAACATGGAGTTACATGTATTACAGATCGTCACGAAGGCCTGGACCCAATCAGCTAGCGATAGAATGCCTTTCATTAGCGTTCAAGTATGGAAAAAGACGGTTCAGAGCCCGGCCTCCTGGGACATTTGATGCATCTGCCTGTACACTGTGTAGATTTATGTCCATCCCTTTCTCGTTCTATTTTAGGAGCACATTATAAAATTAGCCGTAAAACACAGCGCACCACAGCTGCGGCAGAGATAAATGAAGACACGAGGAGATGAGAAAATCAATTAAACGAGGTAAAGTAAGTGAGGTTAGTGGGTTCAGGTCATAAATTTAGAAACGAGGCTTTCAAAGGACAGTTTCGTGGCCTCACGTGGCTAGCAAACAGAGCTGGTGGTCCGAGCTAGCAAGCAGAGCTAGCATTCCACACAGCAAACACACACAAACATAGGAATGTTCAGTATATCAGAGTGTGGAGATAAACACAGCAAACACCAGACAAATGATCTCAGCCATGCTGGGGTCATCTTTAAAATCGTAAAACTTTTAGTTTGTATTTAATTTTTTCAAACAGTAAAGGAGCAGATGTGTAACATCAAGAAAGTGAAAGTCAAAGTGATAACTTAACACCTAATGTGATAAACCAATGACAAATGACTTCACATGCTTGTACTGTGAATACTGTTTCCTAACTGACATGAAACAACTCTAGTTAAAGAAAAAATAGTGACACAACATTGTTTTTAAGCAGTAGTCATAGCATGCTCAGTTTTTGGTGGTGTAAAGTGATTATTATGAAGTCAATAACTAACGTTAACTATCTAACCAATCTGACTTGATTAGTCATTTGATTTTGTGATATTTTACATGTACCAAGTGTTGTATTTCTATTATTGCTAGTGTATTATTGTAAATTTATCTCTTAAAAACAACTAAAAATATTTTTTTCCTAAATATACGTAAAAGATTTATCACATGTTTAAATGTGTACCAAAACTATTACAAAACTTAATCAGTATCGAATCGGTATCAAAATCCACATGCATATATTCAACTTTTAAAAAATGATTAAAAAGTTTTCAAATGTGCTTGTTGTACCAAGGACCATTTCTCTTTTTGTTGAAATGCTCTAAAGCACTGCTCAAACTGACGGCCGAGCTGAGAACAGTCCTAATGGGCGTGGCTTAATATTCTAACGAGCATGCTTGATTCTAACGAGTACAAGACTTCCAGCCTTGTACGCCACTCGCCACTCGTGCAGCTTTCATTCACCAAATGTCTCCGATTCAAACAGTCAAGCATAAGCTTAATCAAGGTCGGCCATGTTTCAATCCTTACAGTGCTTTCTCACGCCCATGCATGCTTTACGGAGAAAGACATTCCAAACAAATGACAAGGACAAATGACACGGCACAACCGTTTACGCTAATCAGCATTTATAATGGAGCGAAAGAAGGAAAAATTCAAATGACTGCAAGTGAAATGTGTGTCATCAGCATCAGGTTGCTCTGATTGCACGGGTGTTTATACGCGTGCAGGTTTTTTCGAGTGTGTTCACTTGTTTCTCACACACACAAACTTATTAAAACCAGATGGCTGATTTCTGGTCTGAAACCAAAACCACCTGCATGCTGCGAAGTGCCGGAGTGTTGAAGCCTCAGATACCACCATAGTGTCACACTTACAGAGCTACGGAAGACATAATATCTTACAGAGGAAGTGAGTAAAAAGGTATGACAGCATGCATAGCCCTGGGACAATCTCTCTCTTTGTGTGTGTGTGTGTGTGTGTGTGTGTGTGTGCGTGTTGTGTGGGTGGATATACACATCTAACTCAATTCTTTAACAAAGGTCACAAGCCTGCATCACATGCACGACTCAAAAGAAAGAGAGAGAGAGAAATGGGATTGAATGAGAGTGAAAGATGAAGAGACAGGACTCAACTTGAACTAACATCCTTTATACCGCAGCGCTGTTAAATTCTGCATTCTGATTGGTCAGAAGATGACAGTAATTCTGACAGGTTTAAATTGATGTCCTCGTATAACGTAAGTGCATAACTTGTTTCCACGACATTAAACATAAGTATAAATGGATAAAAAGTACATTGATAAATGTCTAATTACAAGCATTGGCAAGTCATTGTGGTATAAGAGGATACTAAACTGGTACATATTGTAAGTAAAACTTATAATAAACAATACAATATATGCAACTTTCTAGGTAACAGATACATACGTAAGGTATGGTGTAAAACTGCCCTAGCAGCAAGAATTGGTACAGTTTACTACCCCTTCTTCTGAAAGTGTATGGGTGTGGTGGATTCAGCGCCTATCCCTGGGTACGTCCACATTAATCTGAATAAATCTGAAAACACATCTTTCTATTTTTCCTACGTTTCGGCCTTCCGTCCACACTGAGACAGTGTTTTTGTCCAGCAAAATCAGAGCTTTTTTTTTTTTTCCGAAAACGCTCTCCCAAGTGGATAAATAAAGTGGATAAAATAAAATGCTGTTTTCGTGTCGTAGTGTGGACTGAGAAAAAGGGAGAGATTCAAAAACGGTGACAATCATGTGACCCATTCCACTCAAAACAAACGAGATGATGGATGAGGTTGTACTGCAGTTGATGTGCCTGATATCCAGTTTGATAGTGTTGTTAAAGATTAATGTCACTTTGTACAACCGTCAGGACGGAAATGACGCAGGCCAAAGCTTCTTACGTTTTACGCATGTGCAGTATAGGGATGTAAGCCTTTTCAGACGTTTCAGTGTGGATGAGCTATTTTTGGAATATGTTTGAAAACGCCAGTATATATCACTGAGTGTGAAATAGGAATACACCCCCATTCACTCCTAATGGATGTTTAGAGCAGCCAATTCATCAAACAGCATGTTTTCTGGACAGCGCAGCATATTACTGAGAGGACTGGGAATACACTTCAACACAGTACCACACCCATTTTAACCTTATAAAGCATGAAGCAATGATTCGATTAGCTCAGTCAGATGCATTACTGAAATGTTTCTCTTCTGAGATCGTAGATAGTCAACATTTTTACGCTTTTCCAGGCAGGTTTCTGGGTATTGAGGACTGGGCTGCGAAATGTTGCAGCAGAGCAGAAAACTCATTGTACAGTGCTGCTCAAAAGTTTGTGAACCCTTTAGAATTTTCTGCATGAATATGACCTAAAACATCAGATTTTCACACCTAAAAGTAGAACAAAGTGAACCCAATTAAACAAACGAGACAAAAACATTGTTGTTCAGTGTTCTCCTGATGGTGGACTCGTGAACATTAACATTAGCCAATGTGAGAGAGGCCTTCAGTTCCTTGGACATTACCGTGGGTTCCTTTGTGACCTCGTGAACTATTACACGTCTTGCTCTTGGAGTGACCTTTGTTGGTCTCCACTAATGGGGAGGGTAACAATGGTCTTGAATTTCCTCCTTTTGTACACAATCTGTCTGACTGTGGATCGGTGCAGTCCAAACTCTTTAGAGATGGCTTTGTAACCGTTCGAGCCTGAAAAGGTTACATCAACAACTGTTTTTCTGAGGTCCTCAGAAATTTCCTTTGTTCATGCCATGATACACTTCCACAAACATGTGTTGTGAAGATCAGACTCGGATAGATTCCTGTTCTTTAAATAAAACAGGTCGCTCACTCACACCTGATTGCCATCCTATTGATGGAAATCACCTGACTCAAATTTCACCTTCAAATTAATTGCTAATCCTAGAGGTTCACATACTTTTGCCACTCACAGTGGCACTGGATTATTTTCCAGTAACACTGGATTATTTTCCTCAATAAATAAATGACTGAGACTGAATATTTTTGTCTCATTTGTTTAATTGGGTTCCCTTTATCTACTTTTAGGACTTGTGTGAAAATCTGATGATGTTTTAGGTCATATTTATGCAGACATATATAAATTCAAAAGGGTTCACAAACTTTCAAGCACCACTGTATGCACTATTTCTAAAGGCATAGCCACACAGAAGGCACAGGGTGGTTGTTTAGAATTACACATAATTGTAATTGTTTCGACCAAATCCTTTCAGTATTGGGAGCTATAGAACAACTACGCAGCTAATACACTCACTATGTGGTCAGTCATTCTACAACAAATTATTATTCATTCATATTCACTATGGGCTTTATCTAGGTCAGGGTCAAAATGCATCTGGACCCTATCCCAGAGAGCCAGGTGGCAGAATTCACTCCAGACAGGACGCCAGTTCATCTGCACTCACACACATTCACACACTCGCACCTAGGGGCAATTTAGAATAGCCCGTCTTACTACCTGCATGTTTTTGGACGGTGGGAGGAAACCGGAAAACCTGGAGGAAACCCACATGTACACAAGAATATCCGAAACTCCAAGCTCAGGATCACACCGCGGACGCTTGAGGTGCTGTATCAATTACTAAAACAAACATTGGTCCAACTCATAATTTCATGGTGCTGATGTTACATTAATGCAAAGCCATCCCAACACTCAAGGATCATTATTTAAGCCAAAGACCTTCCTGTGGAAAACTGGATGCTTTGGAATGAGCGTAGGTGTATAAAAGTCAGGTGTAGCACATAATAAATACACCATCTAACACATATACATAGTGATATTCATAGTGATACTGTCCAGCTTTCTCATTACAGTAGTTAATGCGAAGAAAAAAATAGTGCAAAGCACGTGCAAGACCAAACTACAATTAAAACGAACAATCAAACAAACAAATTATACAAAAAACAAGCAAACAAACAACCCCGGCTTCTCCAAAGCTGTGCGTAATGAAGTCTTTGGGAGAACTATACTGAATAAAAAGCACCAAACAACTTTGACCACTTAAAGTGCACGCACTTAATGTTATGGATTCATTATTAATGCATTAGAATAGTCACTTGTGCACAAGTCGCGCGTGCGATGCAGCAGAGATGCCGGTTCTTTCTTTCTTTTTTCTTTTTTCTTTCTTTCTTTTTTTTTTTTTTGGAAAAGCGCTCACGGACACCTCGCAAAAGAATTGACGAAGGAAAATACGTACATAGATTTACGCTTGACTTACCGAGCAGTGCCGCGAGCCTTAACCATTGCTCTCCAGAGCGCATTTCGAGCTGTCTCGTGCTTCTCGTATCGTCTCGCGCGCCTAAAGCTGTTTCCCGGTATACAGCGCGAGTGCGTGTCAGAGCGCAGCAGCAGCGGGCTTTGTGTGTGTGTGCGTGCGTGTGTGTGTGTGTACTACTGAAAAATGCAGCTTGCTTTTTCCCCACTATCTTATTTGCGCTTGGGGTAAATACAGTACCCCTTTCGGGTCGGTATCGCCCTCTGGTTTTGCAAGAAGTACTTGCAAAAGTGAATGGAGTGCATTAAGGAGAAGATTTGTAGTGTGCTGAGACACAGAGAACCAACTATAAATATAGCTAAGTGTTTAAAATCAGCTGCAAACATGGATATCATTTATCCTGGTCTGTTTTATATTGGTTTTTATCCTGGTTAGGGTCTGGGGAGCGCGATTGATTAGAATGACTGCCATGCACCTACAGGGTAGGGGGTTCAAACTCCTGGCTCCGCCCAACATGCGCGGAGCTTGTATGTTCTCTGCATGTTTTTTTGGGGGGGGTGGGGGGGGGGGTTCCTCCCTGTACTCCGGTTTCTTCCTCCCCTCCAAAGACATGCGTGGTAGGCTGATTGGCATTTCCAAATTGTCCGTAATGTGTGAATGTGTGCGTGATTGGGTCCTGTGATGGGTTGGCAGCACGTCCAGGGTGTCCTCCACCTTGTACCCTGAGCCCCTGGGATTACATTACATTACATTTACATTTATTCATTTAGCAGATGCTTTTATCCAAAGCGACTTACAAATGAGAAAATACAAGCAAAGCGATATATCAAGCAGAGAACAATACAAGTAGTGCTACCATACAAGATCCATTAACTGAGTTCCAGAAGAAGCAAAGTACGCAGGGTAGAGGTGTAAGTGCCAGAGTAATTTCATTTTATTATTATTATCATTTTTTGTATGGGTTGGTTAGGTGTTCACGGAAGAGGTGGGTCTTTAGCTGTTTTTTGAAGATGGTGAGAGATTCTGCGGTCCGGATTGAAGTTCATTCCACCATTGAGGAACAGCTAGTTTGAATGTTCTTGAAAGGGACCTTGAGCCACGCTGAGTAGGTTCTACTAAGCGTCGGTCGTTGATTGTTCACAGATTGCGTGAAGGATAGGCTCCAGGCTCCCTGTGACCCTGTGTAGGATAAGCGGTATGGAAATGGATGGATGGGTGGATGAATGGTTAGGGTCTCCATGGATCTGACACCTATCACAGGAATGCTAGGTGTAAGACAGGAATACACCCTTAATTGGATACAAGTCCATCACAGAGCAACATATACACACATTTACCCCTAGGGGCAATTTAGAGTAGCCAATCCACCTGCTTGTATGTTTTTGTACAGTGGGAGGAACGCAAAGGAAACCATGTAGACTGTAACCCGAGCTCAGGACTAATCCAGGGACCCTGAAACTAAGAGCGGGCAATGCTACGCTCTGCAGTACCATGCTGCTCTGGATGTCATGTGAAATAAAAATTTTGTGAATCGTACTAAATACAATCCCTGAAAAAATGTTTAAGTGAGGTCAGTTCAGTTTAAGGGGGAAAAAAACTAAACCAAGAAAATTGAAAGTCAACTGAAAATGTGGACCGATGAAATGAATTCTAAAAAGAAAAAAAACAACGACTTTGAAATAAAAAGAACAGCTGCTACTTTAATTTAGTAAAAATATTTAGAATCAGATTTGTGGTATTGTCACTCGAAATGTCTGGAATGCACCACATTTTGCTGACATGACTGAGGGTCACCGAGGTGTAAACTTGTGCAAGGTGTACCAGTGTACGTACTGTATATGTGCTATCTGGGTGTCCATGTGATAAAGCACATTCATCCCAGGTTGCATTTCGGCAAGCAGTTTGCACAATACTTAACTGGTAGCTATTAACCGGACTTACTTGTTAGCAACATAGTAGCACTAGAGCAAATCTAAAGAAACAAACATACCAGACGCCTTATACAGTATGTCTGAAAACACATGTGTTTTTCTGATTTTAAATAAACACTATGGGCTACGTGGTAATTCAACACTCTTATGAAAAGTTTGTATAGTCTGAAATGTAGGGTTGATATTGTGTAACATGGCACTTAAAAAAATATGCTAGTGTCAGTAGTTTTGACCTGTGTCCTGACACAACTTTGACCTAAACACATCACATCACTGTCAAACACATGTTTTGAAGTTAAGTGATAGCAGCGGTGTGTTAAACATTACCACATGAAGGGGTGAATGCTTGATACCAATCTGCTTCTCGGTCACTTGAAGTAATTTGTTATTTTGACACAGACCCCTATGGAGGCCCCCTTCTCCAGCAGCTTCTCACACCATCACTTATTTGAACAAGGAGATCTGCCTTCCATGTGTTTAGTGCTCAGGTGTTTAAGTCTTCAGGGGCAAAATTATTTTTCACTTTTGATGTTGATTAATTTTCTCTAACAGCAGCTCTGACATTCATTAAGAGCCAGGAAAGGGGGGGGGGTGCAAACTTTTAAACAGGATGATCGGTGTAAATAGTTTTTTCATTGAGTTCTTCCCTTCAGAAGCTAAATAAGATAGTTCCATGTTTCCCAGAAGACAAAAAAAACCCCAAAACATTTTACACCGATCATCCTGTTCAAAAGTTTACACCCCCTTGCCTCTTAACGTATCGTGTTGCCTTCTTGGGCATCAGTGAACGTTTGCATCTTTTGTAATAGTCGTGTACGAGTCCCTCAGCGTGTCCTCAGTGTGAAAAGATGGATCTCAACATCATATAGCCGCTGTTGGAAAGGAGTCAAATATGCAAAATGTGCAGGACCTGGAGGATTTTTCTGAATAACAATGGGCAGTTTAACTGCTCAGGACAAACAAGGGACTCGTGAACAACTCTCACAAAACATAGACACAGTCGTTGATCATCCAGGTAACGAAACACAGTATTAAGAATCAAGCGTGTGTAAACTTCTGAACTGGTTCATTTGTGTAAATTCAGTTATTATTGTGTCTTGTGGACTATATGTAAACATCTGTATTATCATCTGCATAATTTTCAGCTTTAGGAATTGTATTGCAGACGGTGGAGGTGAGCTTCACTGAAATTATGTCAGTTGTCCAAGATGGTCACTCTATAATACTATATAAAACGAGTTTAATATTACACTGTTAATTCATGTTTATAGATGACAATAAGTCCCACTGTATGCTAAACCAGTGGTTCTCAGAGTTGGGTCCAGTGCGTCCATGAAGCATAACCAAGGGGTCTGTGATTTTATTTTGTTACAGTAGTGGAAATCACAACCCACTTTATCAAAGTTATATATTTAGGGGTCCAAGCACCAAGCTCTAATGAGCTCTAATATGTTCAGTGGAATGTTCATGAATAGAAAGCTCTGTCACGCTATATTATTTGAACATTTTTGATAATGTTCATGAAATAAATCCATACTTACAGTTAAAAGGGTCCCTGGATACAAAAAAACAAACAAAAAAAAAACATTTGAGAACCCTGTGCTAAACCACATTCGCTGAAGTTTTCACTGAAGAACTAGATATAGTCGGAATTATTTTGGGTGAGCATGCGACAGACCTCCATTACTTGTTAGCTACATAATCCTCATAGCTTGCCTGAAAAATTATAGAATGTCGCGCAGCAATGTCCTAGATGAGTGAGGACATTTGGTTTAAGGTGGACATTTGAACTGTGTTGTGTATTCTTGAAAAAAGTTATAGCTCTGTTACCGTAAATATAATGAGATAGTATGATGCGTGTAGGGAACAGGAGAGTTAAGAGTAATGTCATATAAAGTGTACAGGATTAATGTTTATCTCTTCCCTTTGTGTCACACACACACACACACACACACACACACACACACAAAACAATGTATCTGAACATCTCAGGAACTGCCTACGAGAGACTGTTTACATTCGAGCTTCCTGTGTCTTCCAGTCCTAATCACCCAAGGAGTGCACTCCAGGAAGTCTGTGATTAGCATTATCCTCTTACTTCTCCCCATTTTTTTTATGGAGGACACACCCATCTGACAAAGAAAGAGAGGTTATCATTAAAAGTGTAAGAAGGTATTATATTATACCTTGTTATAATGCATTATCTTTTCTAAAGTAACATTCTACAGTACACAGGAGCTTGTATGGAAAGTTGTAACTATATGTTTATTTAGCATTTTTGGACGGAGTCATGGGGAGGTATGGTCGCTTAGTAGTTAGCACATTTGTCTCGCATCTCCAGAGTTGAGGGTTCAAATCCCGCCTCCGTCCTGTGTGCATGAAGTTCGCATGCTCTGCCCGTGCCTCGGGGGTTTCCTCCGGGTACTCATGTTTCCTCCCCCAGTACAAAGACATGCAGTGTAGGCTGATTGGCATCACTGAATTGCCCATAGTGTGCAATGGGTTGGGACCTTGTCCAGGGTGTCCCCCAACTTGTGCCCCAAGTCCCCTGGGATACTCTTCAGGCTTCCTAAATGGATGGATGAATGGATGGATGGAAGGAGTCTCCAGTGTCAGAGAAAAGTCTCTAGATCAGAGGACTTTACACTTTCTGGTTTCTCATTTGACCATGACAAGATGCGGTTTTTGTTGTGGTTGAGATAAACAGAGGCTTGTGAGGGAACGACTGTTGAAACAATTCTAATAAAACAAGTTAATGGAATACTTCAGCATCGTTAATCGAATCTCTAACTTCTGCATCTATAGCACAAGTTTTATTACCAAAGATAAGGGGGGGAAAAAAAACAGAAAACCTGTTTACTCAAAAATCACTTTTAAAAGATCTCTAGGGTCAGTTGTTGAATTCTGTCAATAGCACTTTTTGTAAAATGCTTTTTAAAAGAAAGAATTAGTACTGAAGTGCTTCAGTAGTAGTTGTTTACTTTTTTTTTTTTTTGCCTGGTGGTGCAAGAACATGACAATACACAGATTAACTTGAGCGTAAATAGACTAATAAAAATAGCCGCCCAAAATCAGGCATGTGATCAGGGAATAGAAACTAATAAAAGAAGGATGTAAACAGGAGATCAACAGGAATGAGACTTCTGTGAAGAACGGCTAGGCTTCAAAACACATCTCCAAACACATACCAGAGGAAGTCAGCTTCTAAACATACAAATGGACCTGCCGAGAAAAGGTTTCCATTGACTTCGTCATACTGATTGATACAGAAAGACAGAACTAAAGCATTTTATACTGTCACCTGGATTTATCCTGTCAGATTCTGTGCAGTTTCACAGGTAGTATACTGTAGAAACTGTATAAACAGGTAACAAATTAAAGTAAGGACCAGTTGCTCTGTTACTCTGTGTGGCATTTATTTTATTTAGCTGGAAGAGTCACTGCAAATCAATACCTTTATCCTGTGATGAGTAGGAACTACTGCTGGTTTCAAATCTTCTAACTATAATTTTTTTCTATGTTCACAATCTCTTGTCACCAGTAGGGAAAACATGAAATATGCATAATTTATAGAACATAATTAGCAGCTACGATCAAGTGAAAACGTCATTTGTCAAAACACCTGGTTGATTCTCAAATCCACGAATACCTAGCTTTTAATTGTTTGATAAATCTGTAAAATCCTTGCAGGCTCTTGACGACAAACAATTTCTATTGACACAGTTGCAACAGTTGCACGCTTGCAACTGGTGTGTTTGCTTGTTTTGGACACATCAAGCTTTCCCTCCCATGATCTGATTTTCAAAATAGTGCTTTTAAGCTGTTCTGTCTACTTCTTCACCAGGCCGCTGAGCCGTGCTGCTGACTGAGTTAAAATAATAAACCACTCTTAATGTGAATGTGTAAGATGGGAGATGGTATACAGGAAGTCGTCCCACGACAAAATAATCTGTTTAGTCATCTCAGGAGTGGTGTCTGTGCTTTCTTTAAACTCATGAGCACTGTCTATTTCTGGGTTTCTTTTTTTACCTTTGAGGATTCGAAAGGTATGACAAAGACATGTCAGAACATAACTGCTGGATTTCTGTAGACGGCAAAGTTTACGAGAATTTATTGAATCAAAGAAGCATGATTACTGAGTCTGTGTTTACTGGGATTCTTCATCAGGACAGAATAAACAGGAAATAGTTTGCAAGATGAATCAAATGCAAAGACCATGATGATGAGAGATAATTTGGTCAAAGGCACTTGAACAAGACAAAACTTTCAGTTTCATGGTGAGTACATAAAGTATTTTAATGTGAGTTTTTTTTCTTGACATTGCTCCAAAGGTGAGAGGCAAAGCTCAGTAGATTGCTTAATCTACTAGACCTTAAATGTGGCATGCGCTTGAATAATCTCATATGTTGTTGAGTAGTGACTTTGTATTATAGTTGGCAATGGATTTTTTGGGTCATTTAACATTAAACACAGTCACTATTAAACACTAATAAATCAACGTCAAATACCAACACTCACCAACAAACACTAATGACCATAATCAAATACCAACACTCACCAACAAACACTAATGACCATAATCAAATACCAACACTCACCAACAAACACTAATGACCATAATCAAATACCAACACTCATCAACAAACACTAATGACCATAATCAAATACCAACACTCACCAACAAACACTAATGACCATAATCAAATACCACCATTTAGCACCAAAGACTAATATACACCATCAAACACCAACATAAGGCATCAAACACAGTCACCATCAAGCACCAATATTCTCTAACAAACAGCAACATTCACCGTCAAACACTGCCATTCACTATTAAACATGAACATTCATCACCAAACTAACATTCACCATCAAAACTACCATTCAAACACCACCATCTGAGACCAAAATTTCCCACCAAACCCTAATATTCTGCATCAAACACAAACATTCACCAACAAACACTAACCAACCATTTTCACCATATTTAAATACCAACATTCCCCATTAATTCACCAACTTTCACAAACACAAATATTCTCCTACAAACACCAACATTCATCACCAAACATGAACATTCACCATCAAACACTAACACTGACCATCCAACACTAACATTCACCATTAAACATGAATGTTTACCACCAAACAGTAACATTCACCACCAAACACTACCATTCACCATTAAACACTAACTTTCACTCTATTAATCACTAACATTCACCACCAAACACTAACATTAACCAATAAACATAAACATTCACCATCAAACACTAACTTTCACCACCAAACATTAACATCCACCATTAAACATGAATGTTCACCACCAAACAGTAACATTCACCACCAAACACTACCATTCACCATTAAACATGAACATTCACCACCAAACACTTTCACTAATAAACACTAACTTTCACTCACTATTAATCACTAACATTGACCATCAGACACTAACATTTACCATCAAACACTACCATTCACCATTAAACATGAAAACTCACCATCAAACACAACCATTCACCATTAAACATAAACATTCACCATCAAAGACTAATTTTCACCACCAGACACTACCATTCACCATCAAACACTAGCATTCACCACCAAACACTAACTTTCACCATCAAACACTAACATTAACCACCAAACAACAACATTCACCACCAAACTCTAACATTAACCACCAAACACTAAATTTCACCACCAAACTCTAACATTAACCACCAAACACTAACTTTCACCACCAAACTCTAACATTCACCACCAAACACTAACATTCACCACCAAACAATAACATTCACAATCATGCATTAACATCAAACACTAACATTCACCACCAAACACTAACATTCACCACCAAACTGTAACATTCACCACCAAACAATAACATTCACCATCATGCATTACCATCAAAAATAAACATTCACCATCAAACACTAACAATGTCCATCACACACTAGCACTCACCATCAAACATGAACATTTACCAGAAAACACTAACACTCATCATCAAAGACTAACAGTCACAACTAAACACCAACATATTTAACTCCCACATTCTTCATCACACACCAATATTTTTCATCTAACAATCATCATCATTTAACACCAGCATTCACCAGTGAACACGGTCACCACATTAGTTTGTTTTTTGGGGAGTGTGTCTTGTCTTGGCATGATACTGTCTACAACGTCTTCCTCTATGATAAAGTCAAATGTCAACATAGCCTTACTGGTTGATAAACAATGCTGATGTTTGAATACAAATGTTACTGTCAGAGAAGGTGGGAAAATGCTGCTGTGTATTGGTGTTTGTTGGAGAATGTTGGTGAATCTTGGTGCTTGATGTGTGTTTTTGTTTGACAGTATTATTGACTTTTTCTAGTTTTTGGTGTTTGATGGTCATGTTGAGTGTTCGGTGGAGAATTAGTGTGATTTGGTGTTTTTTGGCAAAAGTCAGTGTTTGCTGAAGGATGCTGGTGTTTGAAAATGCTGGTGTGTGATGGTTAATGTTGGTCAGTCTATGTGGTAATGTAGTAATGTTGCTCTCTGTTGAAGAATGCCAGACTGCTGGGATTTGGTTTCTTTGTGTGATGTGGGTGTCAGACTCTTGCATTGGTGTTAATTGAAATTCTCAATGCTGGATTTGATTTAGTTTGTGGAATTCAATCCTGGTGATTTTCTCACCTACGTGGCTCACCTCGGAAGGCCTGCATTATTCACCAGTGCTGTTCGACTCCGAAAGAACATTAAATTATTTGTTGTCCTAGTAGAGCTTCAGAGAATTGGAGAAATGTTGTAATTCACTGTACTCGGACTAATGCAAACTTTAATCGAATTTCACAATGTCATTGAGGTTAATGCATAGTGGTGTACAATGCCGGTTGTCATCTCCGAGGAATTTTAATGCCGCTAGGGTTTATTTATGTCTTTGACTTTGTTGCCCACTTGTTTAGCAGCATGTGACTCTGTATTTGTGTGTGATTTGGAACAAATTAGATTGCGCTAAAAGCGATCTTCGTGACTTGTGGGATGGATGACAGAGGTGTAGCTTACGCTCGTTGTGTTTGGATAATTGAGTGTTATTATACAACTGCAAACTGTGATGTCTGAGCCACGTTTCTGCAGTTAAACACAGATCTCATTTTGTCCTACCGATGGACTGATGGACAGCTGAAAAGTGGAGTATATATTTCTGATTCTGTGGTTGTTTGACAGGTCGGGGTGAGGGGGATAAAAAACACATGTTACAAACGTCTGACTGAGAGCTGTGAGAGTATCGTTTTTACCATATTTTGAGTTAAGTTATACCATTAACAATATATATTAACATTATAAGCACAGCTCACATTTGAAATAGAAAACAGAGTCAGTTACAGTAGTTGATAAAGTACAAATTTTGAAAACTAAACTGTTCTTATTCACATGCTTATTTAAGCAATTCTAGCAGTTTCTCCTTCAATAAATCACTGCTACAGGTTTAAATTTCTAGGTTGGCAGCAGATACCAAGATACTGTATTGTGTTGGGTGGGTATCATACACGAGTTTATATCATAGCTTTCCCTTGTGAAAAAAAAGTATACTTAAAGTAAGTAGTGCTGAAATGGTTATATACTTAAGGTGTTATTTTGGCACCACTTTTTATATACTAATTTGTTCTTGGAATATATTGGAACTACACTTTATATACAGGGCTGATGATTTCTTCTGTTTTTGTGTATATCTCATACTAAATAGTTTTAGATCTTCAAACAAAATACAACATAAATCAAGGCAACCCGAGTAAACACACAATACGGTTTATTTATTTATTTATTTTATTGAAGCAAAAAAAGTTATCCAGCACGTATCACCAATGTGAAAAACTAATTGCCCCATTATAGTTTTGTACGATTGCTATGACAATTTTTTAAATACTTTTAAAGAACTTGATCCTATGTCATTTCAAGTGTTGAATAGCATTTTGCAAAGCATTTTGGTATCTGAAGTAACACAACAAGTGAAACTTAACTGTCATTTTGTCTTGACAAACCAAGACATATAATATATGGATACTGTTTATAAAACGGCTTTTTGTCTCTTGAATGAAGTTCATGAGGCAGAATTCCAATATTTACTAAGCAATATGATCATCAGTGTTTTGTACAGCATATATTTTCATTAACATTCTGCTTTGTGCATGCACACAAGACCAATCAGTACTTTCACACCTGAAGAAAAGGACTTGGAATAATGAGTCATGTGATATGTGAGTAGGTAAACTTGGTCAGCTGACTTGAATTAGTGGTTTAAAATGGCAGGCTTTGAGCTTTTGCACTCTTTGTGCTTTGAGGTTCTAGAAGTCAGTGGTGAAGTGATATAACGGTAGGCCTGAAGCCTTCTGGCAGTCATCAGTTGAGTCATTATGTGGGGTTGCACAAGGTAACGGAAAGTGAACTTTTTGCAGTGTTATTTTTTTTCCTTGACATAAGATGGGTTTGTTTATGATTTTATTATTTTTTTAAATGCTATTTTGTAGGCTCTGGTTGCTGTTCGTTGCTTTACTTCACCTAACAGATGTAAGGGCAATTGGAGGTAAGCTATTATAGCGCTTAGAGCAGTGTCTGTTATCTTGTGTTGATGTTCTTAAATTGTGTGTCTATGTATGACCCTCAAATTATTTTTCTTCTAACAAGTGTGGAGTAAAAGGCCTGCACAGGATTGTTATGGTGTTGATTGCAAGACATCTCTGGATCAGCTGCAGGAAACTGCGTCCTTTCCTGATGGAGCCCAAATTTCCACAGCCTTGAGGGATGAAAGTAAAACCCATGCTGGAGCTTTGCGAACAAGCATGGCTTCATGGATGGGCTTATCTTCATCTGAAGCCCTGACAAATGGCTCTTTTGGTCAATACAAGCCAGTATTCCAAGGTGTTCATGCTTTCCAAAGACAGAACATTGCTTTACAAAGCCGAGGCTCAAATGTCTATGGCCTTTCTCAAGGACCTTCCAGCCAGTATGGTAGCTTCCAAACACAGCAAGGCACAAATCAACTGAGCTCTGCCCCTGCATTAACTGTAACCCAGCAGGCCTGAGAGTGCAGTGTCCAGTGGTTCTACATCTAGTACTTCAAGCTCCTACAGTGGTTCTCAAAGCCAAGGCTCAACTGTCTATGGGCTGTCTCAAGGATTTTCTGGCCCCTATGGTAGCTTCCAAACACAGCAAGGAAAAAATCAGCAGACAACTGAAGGTGCCACGACAGCTAATGGTTCCTCCACCTCCAGTCTATCAAGTTCCTACACTGGTTCCGAAAGCCAAAGTGCAACTGCCTATGAGTCATCTCGTGGGCTTTCCAATCTTTGATGGTTTGCTTACACAGCAAGATGTACAATGGCTGAGCTCTGCCCCTACCTTAACTGTGAACCAGCAGGCCCCTGGAAGCACCATAACATCCAATGGCTCCAACACTGACGCTTCAAGTGCCTACAGTGCTCCTCAAAGTCATAGTTTGTCTCATGGGCTTGTTGGCAGCTCTCTCAGAATAGTCAAAATGTCCAGCAACTGGGGGCCTTCAATCAGCTGGTTCCTCCTCTGGAGTTGGGTCAGCAATCTTGTAAAAAGACTGTGTTCAGGGACTCATCTTCCATGATTTCCCCAAGCTTTCCTGGTAGTAAAAGCTCAGTGGGTCAAACCTTCCCTTGAAACCTTATTCATGACTTCCAGGTTACATCTCAAAGGATTGCTGCAGTGTTCAACTTGATGGTAAAGCAGTGTCTAATTAGTGCTTTATAATAAAATGCCTGGCTTGTCTGTCTAAATGATCTATTAAAGCATACTTGTACTCCATTTTTTGCTGTCTTATTTTACATCCTCCTGTTCAGTGTGGTTTTGGTTATAAAAATAATTGGTTCTGTTAACTGCATATAAATACTTAAAACAAAAAAACCAAACAACTTTTGAAATGTGTTGAGAACTGGCAATAGTCCAGACTTTATCTTAATATCCAATTTATGTGATCAGATCACACATTACATATTCATGTTTTTGACTGTATCTAATGACTACTTGCAACCATTTGGTCAGTAGCAGGATTGCTAATCTGCCAAAACCAAGCCAGTGTTGCTTCAAAACTTCCCCTATGACACTATCCAACACAAACATACCATATTACTTTACAAGCAAGTTCTTAATTTTAAAAAGCTGAACTTGTGGTTTAGGTCCTTAATGATCAGTTAATATAAACTGTTGTCATGCTTATTAAGCATTGCTTTTGACTGCTTTGCATTGTTCTAGTTGGGCCATGATACTTATATGGGGTTTTATTAAGTGTGTGTGTATATACTCAGCAAAAACAAGAATGTCTTCCTTTTTCAGGAGCCTGTATTAAGATATTTTTGTAAAATCCACATAAGCTATATAGATCTTTATTAGAAAGGGTTTAAACAATGTTCATTTTTACATTTATTCACTTAGCAGATGCTTTTATCCAAAGTGACTTACAAATGAGAGATTTGTAATTACTTTGTATTACTCAATGAATCATAAACAATTATTGCACATGCACCTGTGGAACAGTCTTTAATATGCGAACCATTTACAGCCAGTAGGCAATTGGTCAGTTACTATCTCTTTTAGGACACTGAAGAGACCTTTCTACTGAATCAGGAAAAACACCAGAAGATGCTTATGGTGCCTGCTCACCTGTGTGAACATGCTATAGGCCTGTGGCAGGGAGGTATGAGTACTGCAGATCTGGCCAGAGCATTAAACTACAATGTCTGTAATGTAAGATGCTTAAGACAGTGCTGCAGGGAGTCAGGAAGGACAGCTGATTGTCCTTGCAGTGGAAAATTATATATATGTGACCATGTGTCGTCACCCCCCCCCCCCCCCCCCCCCCAGAATTTCAAATGCCTTGGTGGAACAGTCACTGTACAGTAATACATGGTAAAATTACTGTATTTATACTTTGCAGTGAGAGGAGCCCTTATACAATATCATACCTGTTGACTTCTTGACAAACCCAGAATAAGGATGCCATTGTGTCCCGGCTGAGATTTGGTTATTCTCGTTCACCAGCCTCCCTGTATGATAGCCTGTGGTTTATGACATGGTCTATGATAGTAGCTCTTATTTCATCAGGTACCCTAGCTCTGGCCCTTCTTTGAGTGCCACCACGCATTCTAACTCCTCTCTACTACGTTGTTCTTGTCCAGGCATTCCTCACCCTTGCCCTTGTCCCACTCATCTCCCTTGTCCTGGTACTAGTCTTCCTCTCCCTTGTGTAGGCATTTTTCTTACTTACTTTTTGTTGCTCTATATTGTTCCTTTTCCACACAAGATTAGCCCAAGAGGTCCTCTTTTACTGTATACCACATGGGCATGCAATTGAAAGAACCTCAACACCTGAGTGTGTTTCCTAGATGGGAATAGATTAAGTAGTATGTAAAAAGATAAGTATAAAGTGAAACAATATACTTGAAGCATTCTGCATATAATTCAAGTAAACTGTTATATTAAATTATACTTCTTTTTCACAGTGGCTACATTCCTACTAGTCTCTAATGTTTTCTGTTTTCACCATCATAACCTAGTTTTATAAACAGCTTCGTGTGGTTAGTGGTGACTCAGCATTACCGGCAATTTAATACGGAACATCCACTGGTATCCGCTAAGTGCCACACAATGAGAAGCAACCATATTAACCAAATTTCTTTGTTTTAAAAATCATGTATTTTACATTTGTGCTTATTTAATAAAAAAAAATGCTTAACCAACTGGAGAACCATAAAATCCAGAAAAATACTTGCAATGGCCATCTCATTCTCCAGTCTCTAACTTCAACCATCTGTTTTGTTATCAATGAAAAATTCTTAAATGTTTAGAATAAGGCAAACTAACAGGCAGTGTCAAGCTTTAGACTTTTAGCTACTCTATTCCAGGCAGTGTTATTCAGCTTAGCTAGCTCACACACTATCCTGGAGATTAGTGACTTCCTCAGCTCATGCTGCGACTTATCACTTGACCTTTCAACCCACGAAACATTTTTTGCTCCCATGTCTCAGAGACACTTCCACAGCTCAGGTTAGTTTTTAACCTCTAGCGCATTAAACCTCACCTCTGATCTGCCTTAACACACTGCAGAGGTATCTAGACACACACAGATGTTACAGATTTCCAGATCACCCTTTATTACTGTTTATTACTGTTTTATCACCCTTTATTACTAGGTTTGTTTATTATTATTATTTTTTGATAGTTTGTGGCTAGCTAATTATAGCTAGTATGTTATGTACTCTGTTTGTATTACATTAGCTACTTACTTGTAAGACTGTGAGATAGTTAACCATCAAGCTAGGCTACAAGTTACATACACTGTCTGTGAAGTTGTCTTATGTTAGCTAGTAAACTATGACAGAGACACCTAACACCTTACATTTGTAAATGTATTCCTCAGAGAGCCAGTTCTGTCCATCATGGGCCCCAAAATCTATATAGGTAGCCTCCTTCTGTAGTTTTGAAATGTCCATGATTACAAATGACTAACTTTTTACACATGTAAGAGACTGTATTGTGTGTTTCCTGCACTATGTGAGAACAGTTCACAGTTTTCTGAGTGTGCGTGTATGAGTTGCTATTGTTATTGTGTTTACTGGAGGTCCTGCTAGAAGTTCTGGTTGAAAGAAGAAAACGGAAGTTGACATAATGCTGGGTTTGGCAACTGCTTCTGAGAAGCTGTTGAGGAATTGGACCAGTATTTACACTTGATAATGAATTACTGTGTACACTATTAATTAATGAAGGAAGAAATTAAAACCATTCATATTTTTTATAAGTCATTTTTAAAAGGCGGAGGTGAAGAACACCACAACATGAGTGTTTTTACGAGTCTACACCTCCAAGTTACAGCCGGAGCTAGTATATTGGATTGTTGCATTTTTGTTTAGCGATATAAAAGTGAAAAATAAATATGCAGCAGGCTAGCCTAGCCTTTACGCTTTAAATACCTTTACTATATGTACCTTATGTGAATATTTTATTTTGCTCTCAGTTGTAATTTGTGCTTTTAGACAATACAAAGCATCACAACTCTACGGTCCTTTCTTCTATCCTGAGCTCGGGTTACTGTCTGCGTGGAGGTTCACACGATCCCTCCACATGTTCTTGTGTCTGTGTGGGTTTCCTCCTGGTCCTCTGGTTCCCTCCGACCTCCCAAAAACATGCCGGTAGTGAACTGAAGATGCAAATTGTTCTCTCTAGGTTCTATATAAATAAAGTCTACTATTATGTGAGCAGTGTGAATAACTACATGAGATGTCTCTACCAGATTCAGTAACAATCCTCTGAATGTGATGTGACCTCAGTCACTGCCTTCGTATTGCATCAGCCTCATTGTTACTGTGTGAAGCACAAAGCAACAGGATGCAGCTTCCGGCCTTTGTGCAGTCATTCAGCAACTACTGATGATACACCCTTTTTATTTTTTATCAAACAGAGTAGATAAAGTATTTAAGCTACACCATTTTAAGGAATAGCGGTGCGTTTCAAATGAAGTGGTGAATTTATACTTTCGACAGCGGAAGGTGAACACACGATATGATCAGCTTTTAAAGCGATTAATGTTGTAATTACACTTTTTCTGGGAAATATGGACGCCAAGGATAAGCTACTTAATTTTGTCGGTTATTGATTTAGCTAGCTCATAGCTGCCATTGTAGATGATGTAACAACAGTGGAAAGTGAAAACAAGTCAAATCAGTTGGGAATATCTACCAGTTAGGAATAAGACTCACTTAGATGAAAATGACACTGTAGTAACACTTGCTGTAGGCCTCCTCACTTGAGACAGATAAGTAAGATGGTGGAAAAGGAATAGAGGAGAATGCAAGTCAACAAGTGTGTATTAAAACAAGGATTGGAAAATAGGCCCTGATTCCACTGCCTTATTTAGCCTCTGTGCTGAGGTAGTGCTTTCCGAGAAGGAGTGTGTTCTGTTTCCGGGCTTGATACATTTGTTCCCTGGACTATGAAGCACTTTATTTGGATAGGCTCCTGTATCCACATTTAGATAATGTCCAACCATGTTTAGTGGAAAGAACCTAAAACTGTTCTGGGTGCTGTTTCTGCTCTAAATAAGGGAGGATGTGTTCACCATATGGCTATGAGGAGAATGTAACACGTGACTTTGGTAGTGCCCTTTAAATCGTTGACATAATGGAAGATGTGTCAAGAAATGTTTACTAGACATACCATAACAATCACGTTTATTTGTGCAGAAGCTGTTGGATTAATTTTTTTCTCTGTTTAAGGCTGGAACCTCTTCCTAACCTCCCTCTATCAAAGTTATGATTATACAGTGCAGTGATATACTGTACGTATAATATAGAAATATGTAGAAAACTGGAGGTTGGACCACACACTCAGAATATTCATATTTAGAATAAGACCTGTTCATAAATCATGTAAACAACTCAGTTCCAGTGAAAGAAGTGTGGCTTCTGAATCTGTCTCAGTGAAGGAGGTGTGGCTTCTGTATCTGTCTCAGTGAAGGATGTGTGGCCTCTGTATCTGTCTCAGCGAAGAAGATGTGGCCTATGTATCTGTCTCAGTGAAGGAGGTGTGGCTTCTGTATCTGTCTCAGTGAAGGAGGTGTGGCCTCTGTATCTGTCTCAGTGAAGTCGGTGTGGCCTCTGTATCTCTCTCAGTGAAGGAGGTGTGGCCTCTGTATCTGTCTCAGCGAAGAAGATGTGGCCTATGTATCTGTCTCAGTGAAGGAGGTGTGGCTTCTGTATCTGTCTCAGTGAAGGAGGTGTGGCCTCTGTATCTGTCTCAGTGAAGTCGGTGTGGCCTCTGTATCTCTCTCAGTGAAGGAGGTGTGGCCTCTGTATCTGTCCGTCTCAATGAAGACAGAGCTTTGTGACTTTTTACTTTTGTCCAGTTTCTGAACTCGGCACAGCCCTTTAAGGTTAGTAAGTGATGATTTAGGCATGCAGTTTGCATGAAGCTAAACTGATAGCTATAAGCATCCATTACCGATAGACTGCGTTTGGTCTAAGGGGGAGGTTGTTTACGTTTCAATTTGAACGAACTCATCATTCAAAGTGATGTTCTTTGTCTTTGTTTTACAAGTACCTCTGCAAAAATGATGTGAAATGTCGTACAACATTACAAACACCATTAAGACAGAGTGTACTGTTTTTATGAGCACTTTGAGTTTGACATCACCTTTGCTCTACATTACATACATGTGTGTGTGTGTGTGTGTGTGTGTGTGTGTGTGTGTGTGTATGTGTGTAAAACATGATGTAAATCTATCCCTTAGTCTCTAACTGTGATGGTGCATTTAAAAGGTGATGCTGGTCATGAACCCACTGCTGGGGGTTACACATGAAGCTGGAGATGCAGGAAATAGCTCCAATATGACAGGACAAGGAGACCAGACGGTCTTTGATCCTGTCTGGAGTGATTTACACGTCCACTCAGGCCTCCCTGGTTTAGAGATTGATTTCAGCTTGTGTCTGCAAAGATATTGAGCCTGCAGGGTGATTTTAAATATCTAGGACATGGACCATGTTTTATTACAGGGTAGATGGTGCTTTATTCATCCAAGGTTCTTTATCAGTCGAGCTGAATGGTGGGAAATTCTCCACTGCTGTTATATATCTTAAAGAATAAAAGGCCTTTCAAAATTTGGAAATCAATGTCACCTACGCATCGAAGACTATGGTTTTCTGAATGATGCTTAAATATCTTAGCTTCTGAATTACATCTGATGATGACTCAGTTATACGCTCATCTGTGTTACTGTTCAAGCTGCTTTCAGTCAATAAGCACACACTGAACTGTACTGAATCTCATCGTACTGGATGTCACAGGGCCGAATGAGAAATAAAATGTGACAGCAGTGTGTTATAATAGATTAAATACGACAGTATTGATTAATGAGGCTTTTTGTTTAGAAAGCGGAGCTTGTGCACAACTCTGTATCTTGTCCATTTGGATTGTGCACAACTATGTTACGAAAATGGTAAGGCAGATGAAGCACTTGAGCAGTGAGCGTGTGTGTGTGTGTGTGTGTGTGTGTGTGTGAATGAGTGGGTGCATGTCAGAATGTTTACACATGGCATATTTCTATAACTTCAGGATCATTCCTCAGGAGGGAGTGTGAAGATGGGCCATCTCTCATTCCCTCGTTTCCTGTCTTGTGCATATGGTTGTGTCCAAATCAGATTGGACTCTAAATGCCCTCATTAGTCCCCTTTAAACGACGACGCAATTTAGACTAATTACGCCTCAGAAAGACAAGCGACGCAAAAAAATGCATCCTAGCGCACTAAGGTTTAGAATGATATTTGCATTTATATTCATTCCTTCGACAGATGCTACTATCCAAAGCCACTTGAAACTGAGTTGAAAAGATGAGAGAAAAAGACTCTAGTCCAGAGCCCTAACTGCTGAGCCAGCAAAATAAATAAGCTAGCGCAAGTGAACTATTTCCAAATGTTTCCATGACACCGGGGCCTTCGGAACAAGTGACGTTGCAGGTTTCAGCTGAAAAACCATTGTAATGATACTTTCTAGTGGACCTCTTTTTCAGTGGATACTGTGGAACATGCTTCTTTGTACATATAGTAAACCTACTACAAGATTATTACACCTATTTCTGGACATATTTTACTCATTTTAATCAAGCCTGAAATAATTTTGTTCTATTGGCAGATAATTTTGCTAATTTTGCTAATTTCTAGAAAGAAGCAAAATGATCTGACAATAACAATAAGAAAATTTAAAGCTGGAAATGAATAGAAATAGGTTGAATAATCTAATATTTGTTTTACTGTAGACAGTACAAGCCATCATTTGAACACTAAACAGTTCTAGTGAGTTTACCATGTTAGGCTTCCAGACATGCCATTTAAAAGGGCAAAACTCCCTACAAAGTGCACTATGTAGTGAATAGGGCGTGGTTTGGACTCGAATTTGTGATGCAATAATGTAATGTAATGTAATTCAGTTTAGCAAAGAGCGCAGTTCTTTTGATTAGGAGGTTTATGACATTATTACTCTACGTTCACACTACCTGGCATCAAAGCGACGGGTGACCATTTCTTTTCCTATGTACATAGCTGACACGGAGCCACGATTTAGTGACATTGGCAAGCGACGATGCAACAGTGCAACAAGCGACATTTGAATTGAGATTCTCTCCACTCTGTGCATATTAGGTAGCCTATGACATAGTAAAGTGACGAATCCAAACGATCAGCTCGCATGATTCCTCAGAACAGTCCTATGGTGCAACTGGTCCGATGTTTCTTCAGTTCCACAGACTCACACGTTGACACACAAAAATGGAAGATAAACTTATAACTGTAGTTTTTTTATATCCTGTTGTACACAACCTCTCAGTAAATGTATATAGAAATGTTATAAAGAAATAAAGCCTGGGAGGAAGTAACAAAGATTGCTGGTGCCTCTGGGAAGTGCACACTTAATTTGCTAGTATGATATAACATGTAAAATCAAACAATCAGTTTTCACATTGATTAGTGTGTAATTTAATTTATGTTGAACTAGTTAGTTTTAGAAACTCTCTCTCTCTCTCTATCTATCTATCTATCTATCTATCTATATATATCTATATATATATATCTATATCTATCTATCTATCTATCTATCTATCTATCTATCTATCTATATATATATATATATATATATATATATCTATATATATATATATATATATATATATATATATATATATATATATATATATATATATATATATATATATATATATATATATATATATCTATAGATAGATAGATAGATAGATACTACCACTACAAGCAATTTGCTAGTGGGGCGGCGGTGGCTCAGGTGGTAGAGCGGGTTGTCCACTAATCGTAGGGTTGACGGTTCGATTCCTGGCTCAAGTGCCTCCACATGCCGACGTGTCCTTGGGCAAGACACTGAACCGCAAGTTGCTCCCGATGGCAAGCTAGTGCCTTGCGTGGAAGCTCTGCTACCATTGGTGTATGAATGAGTGAATGAGACACATTGTAAAGTGCTTTGGATAAAAGCGCTATATAAGTGCACCATTTACAATAGTGTTCCATCCATCCATTTTCTGTACTGCTTATCCTATGCTGCGTTGTGGGGAAGCCTGGAGCTTATCCCAGGGAACTTGGGGCACGAGGCGGGGGACACCCTGCACCAGGTGTCAACCCATCGCAGGGCACAATCACACACATTCACACACTACGGACAATTTGGAAATGCCAATCAGCCTACAACGCATGTCTTTGGACTGGGGGAGGAACCCAAAACACCCAGAGGAAACCCTTGAAGCATGGGGAGAATATGCAAGTTCTGCACACACAGGGCGGAGGCGGGATTCAAACTCCCAAGCCTGGAGGTGTGAAGCAAACCTGCTAATCACAAACCACTAACCACATGAGGTAATTGTGAAACTTGTGGTAGATTTATCTAGATATTAAAGGTCAGTTATTAAAATCCCGCTGTTCAGAAGGGGCTTTATTTTCTAATCTTGGATGACCCGTTGGAAAGTCTTTGGAAAACTTATCTCAGCTGTTCCTCTTTTGATGAGAAGCTAACTTCTACTGGAGAGGAACCCTAACTGATTCTTTCCAGATTTTCAGTGACTTGCTGCAGCACCTGTTTCTTTTCAATGTCACATTTCACACATTTTTCCCAGAATGGTTTATTTTGCTGCCCCAATCCAAACATATTTTTACCACTCTAAATATGGAAAGTCATGTTCCTGAATGGTGTAATGCTCTAAAGACCTGGGGTTCGAAGTGAAGCATTGTTTGGAGACCCAAATTACACCAGTATACACTATTTCACCGGATATTTCTTTCCAGTGGAATTGGAAACCCCTGGTCTAAAAAGTTTGAATGAGATTAAGTCCTGATGTGGCCACAGACATCCTGACCAAGAGAGCAAAACTGCCCCTACTCTTTGAGTGGGAATTCTAGCACTAGTGTGCTCTTTTTCAGGAAAAGCTTACACATCTGTCATCCTTCAAATTCTCCAGTGTTCAAAACCAAGCAGCTTCCCAAGACTTGGTCTACATTTGGGAATTTGGGAATCTGGGAATACAGTGTATTTTTAGATTATAGGGAACTACAGGCACTTTTTTCTCACAAGACTCATGAACTCTCTCCTCTTTCAGAGCTAGGATTCACTGGCAGCTGTGGGAAAGGACAGACGTGTGTGTGTGTGTGTGTGTGTGTGTGTGTGTGTGTGAGATGTATAATTCTAGTTGTTGGTTCTTCTGCCATTAAGATGTCATCACAGCATGAAGGATGGACAGATCTTCTCTCTGCCTCTGCTCAACACTTCCTGTCCATTTTTCCAAATAGGTTTTCTTTGTGTCCTGAGTGACAGAGCGATATATCAGAAGAAACAGCTCGACATTTATATCACAGGCCATTTCAGTTAACCATTATCTCTCCCAGAGAGATACAGAAATATTTCTCCTCAGAAACATTTTCGTTGCTGAATATCCAAAGCTCTTTTCTGCCATCTAGTGGCCTTCGATTTTTAATACACTTATTTAAATTCCATGTACATTTTTAATCTGCATAGAAGATAATTGTGCAAAAAGTAATGCCTGCTATGTATGGGGTTATTTCTAGCATATGAACTCACACTGAATGTCTCACTGCCTGCACAAGCTCAACATCAGTAAAAAGAGAGGTTGTGTGTCTCAGGATATCATGTGACCTTTCAGGCAGAAAACAAACCAGTATTCAACAGTAAGAAATTCCTATTATGTCTACATTATTTCTGTTGATACCAGAATTTTTCAGTCAAATCACAGAAGGCAAATCACAGGTTTATATTAATGCAATCGGATTAAAGAAGCGCATGTAGTAGTGTATATTTAGCAAAGTTTTCAGTGACGAGAGGAGTTGTTGCTGTGTAGTTTCTCTGTAACATGACAAACTAAATTTTTCTTTTCATCTTATTAACTTCAAGATAGAAAAAAATATTCAGACTGGTAAGGGAATGTTTATAGCTGATATAATGTAAGCGATAACTTGTTTCCCTGACGTTCCACAACTTTTAAATGTAACTATAAATTGACAAAAAGTTGAATTCATTTCCAGTTTGATTTTATTTGTATTGCGCTTTTAACAATGGAATTTGTCACAAATAAGCTTTAGAAAAATATATAAATTCAGGATATACATTTTAAATTTATGAATTTATCCCTAATGAACAAGCCAGAGGTGATGGTGGGAAGGAATCATTCCCTGAGACGGTATGAGGAAGGAACCAGACTCAAAAGGGAACCCATCCTCATCTGGGTGACATCGCATAGTGCGATTATAAATAATTCCCCTCTATACTTGTCTACTATATAGTCAAATAGTGCAATTGTATAACCAGGAAATTCATTATAGTTTTAACATGAAGTTTATTTTGTTTTTGAAGTTATCCACTGTTCACTGATGGAGACTTGAGTGCAGAACTGTTTGTCGCAATTGCAGTCTTAAAGCTATCATAGCAATTGCAGTCCTAAGCCATTGTAGCAGACCAGTTCATATCAATTGCACCCCTAAGTGTTTTATTCCTTAAATAGCAAAAATAGTATACATATATGGTAAAAAAAAAAAAAAAAAATTACTGAAATAAATACTTTTCCTCTCTGAGTTTGGAGGAAATCCTTTTAAGGATTTCAGGATCCAAAGGATCCAAACGAAATCCTTAAAGATCAGTTTGCTAAATCTTGCCTCGACTGTTCCTGCTGAAAAGGAAGAACTGTGTATCAAGCATTTTCATCTACTCATTTTACCCATTTATGTAGATTTATTCAAGAAACATTGGTACATTCATCCATAACAAACACAGCTAAAATTCAAATCTATATGAAGTGTAAATGTTTGTGCTACACTAATGAGAGTTTGCTTTACTAGACTGCTTAATGTACAGTACAGAAAAAAATGGGTCTTCTTCACACTGTTTGTATATCATTTGTGTTTAAATTTCTGTTACGTTTCCGTCATACTAACTGAAATGGTGTTCTAAAGTCCATCTGTTGTTTTTTTTTTACTACTGCTTGAAGACTCTTTTCCCCTCAAAAAATGTTTATCGATTAGCTCTGAAATGAAAAACAGACACATCGGAGATTTTACAAATGCTACCGATAATATAAATAACTCGAAAGCATCTCAAATCATTCATTTCACAATATTTGATGCAAAACAACGTTTCAGAGATAATCTGCCATGCTAATGTCGGATTATTAGCCTTATTTTCACCACCTTTTTTCTCTTAATAAACCGCATTAGCATACACTCCAGTATTAGCGTACGCTCATGCATTAGCATAGACTGTAGGATTAGCGTTCTGTCCGATATTAGCATACTCTTCAAGCATCCTGCGTTCAATTAGACTCAAGTGTGCCTTTCACATCCACACATTCCCCTCTATTCATCTTTTCCCCACATTTCCACTCAGAGAGACAAAGTAAAATACGCTTGGTCTCGCCTCAGGGCCACGACTGATGCCCCTTCTGTTTTTTTGCCTATTGACATACTAAAGAGGAGCTCTTATCAGACACTCGCCTCAGAAGTGTTTTAAGTGAAGGAGGACGCTTCATCAACCTACACACTGTTGTACATTTTAAAAGGACGCAAGGACATCCTTGAAGGACGTGAGATAAATACTTGTTATTAGCCTGAGGAGAAATGCTAATCAGATGTTTTTAAAGCAACGAGCTTTAAAAACATCTGAAAAACAACCCTCTGATCATTTGAGTGTTTGAGGCACATGTACTGTGTGTGTGTGTGTGTGTGTGTGTGTGTGTGTGTGTGTGTGTGTTGCATGAAGGTGTGTTTAACATATGAATCACAGACAAGCATCAGAGCAGCGTAACCACCTGCACTGTGAGACGCAGAATGTTAGCGCCATTACAACACACACTAATGTTCACTTACAGTCCTTATATAGTGCTGAAAAAGTTTTGCCCCATCCTGATTTCTTCCATTTTTGTGTAGATCTCATACTAAATTGTTTTCCAGAAATGATGTGGAAGAAGGTTATTGAAAGACATCAGTCTGTGAAGGGTTACAAAGCTATTTCAAAAGCTCTGGGACTCCAAAGAACCACAGTGAGAGCCATTATCTCTAAATGGAAAAACTTGGCACAGTAGTGAACCTTCCCAGAAGTGGCCGACCTTCCAAAATTCCTCCAAGAGCACAGTGAGAACCGTGATGATCCTCAAACCTTTTGGGAAAATGTTCTTTGGATTGATGAGTCGAAAGTGGAATTGTTTGGAAGACAGCGGTCCTGTTAATTTTAGCATAAACCAAACACAGAATTCCACAAAAAGAACATCATACCCGCAGTCAAGCATGGTGGTGGAGTGTGATGGTGTGGGGATGCTTTGCTACTTCAGGGCCCGGGCAACTTGCAATAATTACATTAATTCTGCTCTCTACCAGAAAATCCTAAAGGAGAATGTCCGGTGTGTAAGCAAGACAATGATCCAAAGCATAGGAGTAAATCCTAATCCTAGAAGTTAGTGAAAGACTGATCTCCAGTAACCAAGCGTTTGGTTGCAGTTATTGCTGCTAAAGGTAGCACAACCAGAATTTAAGTTTAACGGAGCAGTTAGTTTTTCAAATGGGGTTTTGACATAAGTTAAAACTGTATTGTGTGTTTACTCAGGTTGCCTTTATTTTATGTTATATTTTGTCGGAAGATCTAAAACTATTTAGTATGAGATATACACAAAAACAAGAAATCACGGTGGGGGCAAATACTTTTTTTACAGCACTGTACATATGCTGTACTTATAGCTGCTTCAATACACAGCTCAAATGACACGTTTTACAGAATAAATATTTAAGTACAGTAACAAACTACAAGTACTTAAGTATTGTCTACACCTGATTAGGACATAGCATGAACATTGAAATTATTATGGGATATTTCTATCATATTTGTAATAAACCACTCTGTTTCACCATTATAAACTATTTGACTCTTTTTGACTATTTAAAACCAAACTCACTCTGTGTGTTGCTATTAATAACATTTATTTTACATTGAACGGTATCATTTCTAGCTGTCTCGAGGTGATAATGTGCTGTTTTACAGACATTAATGACTGGGTTTTTTGAGGTCACTATCAAAAATGATTACAGGTTCTTGACGCAATTGTTGTCCTTCAAGAAGCCGGGCATTATGAGTTATGAGTTTTGTCCTTTATTTTCAATCATAAGATAGTCAGCTTTATAATTGTTGAACTGTACAGAACGATGGGACACCCAGGAGCTCATGTAAAGCAGTCACACAGAGAGCAGATCTTCTGACTTCTGAGTATCAGTCATTAAATGCTTTTAATCAATACGTTATGCATATAAAAGGAAAGAAACGTTATATAGTGATGAAATATGTAAATAAATGTGCAAGTGAGTCTTCAGAATGTGCTGCATCCCAATTCACCTAATATCCGTCCTAAATAGTATCCAAGATTAGAATTAGTGTGTCCCAAATGGTAGTATGTTGAAACGAGTATCCCAAAGGTAGCCGGATGGTTTACTATTTCCGGTAGATTTTCTGGTAGTTAATATTGCCCTCAACTCCTTATGCGAGGGAAGAAGAGTTTTGTGACAATTTTACAGAGGTGTAAATGAAATGTGGAAAAATAAAACAAAGGAATGGTAAATTAAATTATCTATTATAAATTATATGAGGAATAATGAATGAAGAAAAGATGAAATGCAATGAGGAGACACGGTGACAGTGTGCGTAACTAGGCAACAACATTCTCTGTCATTACGTGACGTGTTAGTATGTCCTGGTACTTGCATACTCTGAAGAAAAAACTACTACACCGTCAAATGTATGTATTTATTTGCACTTTACTTAATACATTTTCTGCACTTGCATTTGCCTTCGCCTCACATACATAAGCCACTCATTTCCTGCCCACCCACCAGCCTGCTACAGTATTATACCAGAAGCCTGCAGAGAAATTGTTGAGAAAAGATTAGCAGGGCAAACATCAGAGAACAATTTGATGAATTATAGCTGTGTTTAACAGTAGAACTTATTAAATACACACTTATCAAATAATAGTGTTGTAGTGGCCCTTAAGCTGGTTGTGCAAGTCAAGTCAAGTCAAGAGTCCTTTATTTGTCATTTGCACAGTTACGCTGGGTATGCTGGGCATTGAAATGCGTGTTACGAGGCTCAGATTTAAACACTGACAGGACAAACACTTACTGACATGAACAAACACAAAATTGGATATAAGGCTGAGATGATCCTGTGATGTGATGGTAAATAAGACAGTGACGTACAATGACAGAGTAAGTGACATGTGCTATTGAGTTGCTATTGAATAGAAGTCATATGAAGATCAGTACTGTAACAAGATGCAGCATTAGCATATCCTCCAGTCTTAACATACACACTGATATTAGCGTGCATGTTAATATTAGCATAATCTCCAAGATTCAGTGCTCATTTAGGCTCTCGAAGACAATGCTATAGATTGTATTATTCATGAACCCAAGAGAACATGTGAGTTTATTTCACACTAATAAAGCCCAGATGCGCGTTCTTTGTGAATTCACATTCGCTCTTGAATCACCATTTTAATTGAAATCTCTCACTCGGGCAAAGGCGGCTATAATTAATATTTTGTCACTCTTTTGAGCAACTTCACAAACCTCCTACATGGGGTTCAAAGATGAAAGCCACGAGAGCAAAAAGCACAGATTCGGTACATTAATTAATTTCTTTTCGGTGAGGATGAATTGCCTTGGTTGAAGCGCTGAGCCTCTTTTCATTATTTGATTTAGAGAACAAAAGCTTGTGGATAAGGGCCGAACTGTAATTGGACCGTATTCACACACTGCGACATACAGAACACAGAATACAGCACACGTTTTACATAGACCTGAGGAAGATGAGATACGCGGAGAAAATTCACTGTGGATTTATATACAAGTTTCTTATTCTGGTTCTCGAAGTGGAGTCTGTGATGTATAGTCAGGGGGTCCGTGAGATTTTCTTTTCTTTTCTTTTTTTTTTTTTACAGTGGTGGAAATCACAACCCACCATTATTAAAATTATTATATTTACTATTGTGATCTTATACAATCAATTCTTGATTCTGACTGATCAGAAGGTGTGGATTAATTTTCAGTAGATCTGGATGTAACTCAAATCAAAGGGTTATATTAATGCACTCGTTCTAATACTTTATTGTTTCTATAGTAACTTAAACAGGGACTTTACATAATCTAAGACTAAAAATCAACTGATAACTTTTCTCAGCTTCCAAGCTCCATATAAATCCTGGTAGATACACTTGAGTATGTCCTTCACCTCCCAGCTTGGTGCTTGTACTGAATGCTGCATTGCTTGTAAGTGGTTTTGAATAAATGTAATTGATGTGTAGGTTGCACAAGGAGACGGCATGAGGAAGTGGGTTTTGCTTTCACCTTTACTTCAAACAAATCCAGTGCTAATATGAATCATTTCTATACAAAGTGTTGTTAGTGCATGTCCACAAGCAGTCCCGTATCTCTGTGGCTTTATCTGTGTTTAGACTGAGTCGATCTAACAGTACAGAGAAACTGAAGGACAGTGTAGAAAAAACCCCAGAAGGAATGTGTGGGGTAGAGGTGTAAAGTAAAGCAAAATAAGCAAATACTGTATAGCAGATAAAGAATGTGATTAGAGAGGATCATTCATAATGAATTATGGAAAATATTTATTACAATCATTATGTGGGGTTTAGAACTTGCCATAAACACAACCAACTTCTGTTGAAAACTTAACAAAGTAAGAAAATAAATTACATTATTAGATAATAAATAGCAATGTTTTCATAACAAAGAAGAATAAACATAACTATTGAGTATATAAAAGACAGTAAATAACATTAATTTCAGATAGAACCAAAGGGTTGGGAGAAATAAGAGAGAAATGACGTTTATTTTTGGGGAATAGTACAAATAAATGTAATAAAAAAACTGAAGAAACATGAACATCAATTTGTAAAAATACAAAAGTAACAAAGAAATTTGATAGTATTTGTACTGTGGTGCTTTTAATGAGAAATAGAAGAAACATTTGTGAGTACTTTGAGGATAATTGGGCCTTATTTTTCAACCTGGATAAGAAAAAAAAAATCTAAATAGTTCACAGGAGCAATTTATGCAAGTTCATCCATCTAACCATCCATCTTCAACTGCTTACTCCTTTTCAGGGTTGCGGGGGAACCTGGAGCCTATCCCAGGAGGCATCGTGCACAAGGCAGAGTACACTCTGGAGAGGGTGACAGTCCATCGCAGGGCACAATCACATACACTCACACACCCATTCATACACTACGGACACTTTAGACACGCCAAACAGCCTACCATGCATGTCTTTGGACTGGGGGAGGAAACCGGAGTACCCAGAGGAAACCCCCGCAGCATGGGGAGAACATGCAAATTCCGCACACACAGGGCCACGGTGGGAATTGAACCCCCGGCCCTGGAGGTGTGAGGCGAACGTGATCTTCTGAGCTGGTATAAATTGTGTAAACATATACAGTGTCTAATTTGCTAATGTGAAACAATTAATTGGGATCAAATTATTTAATTAGAAATTACTTAATGCATTTTTTTAAAATATGGGTTTAAATCAATTATTTATTTCACACAAATATTTCAAAAGAAATTCTGTGAAAATCAATCGGTTTACAAAGAAAGCAATCCAAAACAATTCCTTAAATTAAGACACATAAAACTAACCATTTAATAATGACAAAAGTAATGGCACCCCATAAAAGGAGGAAGGTTGCTGAGCTGCATTACTGGAATATTTAGCGCATGTTGGGATTAAGGGGTGCTTTCACCATTGACATTTTCAGCTCTCTCGTTCTGCCTTTTATGCAGGTTTGTAAGCATCACTAAATGTAAATCAGCTGTGCCATGAACGCACTAGGTAATTTATTACTGATTTGCAGTTTTCAAAATCCTGCATGCACATGCGTACAAAGCAAATCTGACTGGAATTTTAAGTCCAGTTTGTCCCATGAAGACATTTACATAAGATACATAAGGCTCAGTATTTCTTAAGACATTTTAACATCATTATTTAAGATATGGTTTTAAGTTTGTGTAGCACATTTAATAAACTTTGTCACACATCAGCTTGATTTCATTTAGAGACTTTGTTACAGAAAACCCAAAGAAAAAATTAGTTGAGGCTGTCCATTTCATTTTTAAAACTGTCAGCTGGGTCAGTGGTCACGCAGCATGTCTTTATCAACCCAAGAAAAATGTAGTTCACGTCTCCTTTGATGATGAAATTGCATAGAATGCAATAAATGAATAGCTTGGTGGATTTTAACACAGTATAAATTACTGTAGAATAAACCTTCATATTACTGTCTGATATAAACTCCTGAAAATCACAAAGAACAATACTATTACACATTTCCATCCTTCTTATGCACTTAACTCTGATGTAGTGTTCACTACTTAGCAGTGAACATTAGGGCTGATCTATCTGGTTGAGAGTCACCGGTTCCGGATCAGGCGTGTGATCACTGTCTAAATGCAAGAGACTCGTCAGGAGCTTCCAAGATGGCTGGAGACTCTGCAGGTCCAGTGGGTGCATTAGTGTGTCTATGTCCAGGATCTCAGGAGTGACAGCCAACAGTGGCTCATCCATCATATTGATCTGTGAGTAAAATTAAAGAAAGCTAATAATGTTTCCTGCTCTGTACTTTAATAATAACTGCATCTTCATTGGCTGTATATTAACAAATCACTCCTGAGAATCCAAGACATCCCAAACATATTCCTAATAAGGATTCAATCACCGTGCTGCTGAATTCTCACTTCTGATTGGCCAGTAGCAGAAGCGTTGACAGGTTTGTGTTAATGCACTCTTGACGTTTTTTGTGAGGATATATATATATATATATATAGGGAGGAATTTTCAGTCCCAGCACTTTGCAACAGTCAGAGATAAAAATGTACACACAGCATGGGAAAGTCTTTAAGATGGAGGGCTTTTTTGCCCTAGGAATCTAGGGTCCTAGGGCCCTGGGAGTATAGAGTCCTGGGAATATAAAAGCTTGGGAATATAGAGTCTTGGGAATGTAGGATACTGGGAAAATACAGTCTTGGGATTATAGGGCCCTAGAAATATGGAATCCTGGAAACATAGAGTCCTGAGAATATAGAGTCCTGGAAACATAGGGTCCTGAGGATTTAGAGTCCTGGAAATGTAGGACCCTGGGAATATAGAGTCCTGGGAATGTACGGCCCTGAGAATATAGAGTCCTGGGAATGTAGGACCCTGGGAATATACTGTATTGTCCTGGGAATGTAGGTCCCTGGGAATACAGAGTCTTGGGAATGTAGGATTCTGGGAATATAGAGTTCCGGGTATATAGAGTCTTGAGAATGTAGGACCCTGGGAATGTAGGACACTGAGAATATAGAGTTCTGGAAGTATAAAGTCTTGGGAATAAAGAGTCCTGGGAACTTAAGGCCCTGGGATAATAGAATCTTTGGAATGTAGGACCCTGGGAAAATAGAGCCTTAGGAACATAGGGCCCTATGAATTTAGGCTCTGGGATTATAGAGTCCTGGGAATATAGAGTCTTGGGAAGTAAGGCCCTGGGATATATAGAGTCCTGCAATCATAGGGCCCTGGGAATATAGAGTCTTGGGAATGGAGGACCCTGGAAATACAGAGTCTTAGGAACATAGAGCTGTGGAAATCCAGAGTCTTAGGAACATAGGGCTCTGGGAATATAGAGTCTTGGGAATGTAGGCCCTGGAAATATAGTCTTGGGAATGTAGGCCCTGGGAATATAGAGTTTTGGGAATGTAGGCCCTGGGAATATAGAGTTTTGGGAATGTAGGCCCTGGGAATATAGAGTTTTGGGAATGTAAAATCTTGGGAATATAGAGTCTTGGGAATGTAGGAGCCTGTGAATATAGGGCTAAGCCTTCATGATTCTCAAAAGCTGTGCACTACTTGAGAAGTTATATTAAATCAGTAAGAAATGAAAAGTAATGCACATCCTGCATTGGCCTACCTGTTCTCTACACTCTTGCTGCATCTGTCTCTCCAGCATGCTCCTCTTCTTGTCTTTGCATCGTTTGTTCTGGAACCAGACGCGGATGACGCGCGAGCTCAAGCCCGTCAGCTCCATCAGCTGTTCCTTCACCGTAGCGTCTGGTCGTGGGTTAGCGTTGTAGCACGTGCGCAGCACATGCAGCTGAGACTGGCTGAGTGCCGTCCTCACACGTGCAGTCTTCTCAGGCTTGATGGGCTTAATGGGCCAGCCAGAGTCACCTTCTCCGCTTGACTGGGAAGTGTCTGCATGCAGGTAGAAAATACACAGTGATAAATATAGACTACAGATATATAGACTCAAGAATCAAGCTAAATGCTAATTAAGCACATTTAGACATGAGCTGAAATACTGTATTTGAAGCTTGACTTCCAGGTTAAGAAATAAATTGTGTACATACAGAATCTTTTTCATTCAGACCCATGAATATAACACTGGGGATGCTGCTGTGTTGGTTTCTAAGTGCTCCTCTCCAACTGGTTTGTATGTTTACCTGCTCCTTCATCACACCTGTCCAGGTCAGTCACATGTGCTGAGTCATGTGTAAGTGTTATTAGTCCGTGATTGGAGTTTTCGTGACCAGTGCAGTGCAGGAAGCCGTCTCGGATGGTAAACTCATCTCCGGGCAGCAGCTGCCGATCGCAGCACTTGCACCGGAAACACTGCACGTGATAGACGTTAACTCCTGCACGCATGACGTAATCACGACTGCTGAAGGACTTTAGACATTTTGCACATTTGGTGGTGTATAATCTGAAAAGCAAGTTTTAAAAATAATTCGTAATTAATAAAAGAACGTCACAGAAAGGACGTCACACATTGTCCAATCAACGTACAAATTACACAAAAAGACAGATGACAGAACTTATGTTTAATTTTTTACTGCTGTGAATGTAGCTGCCTATTTTATCTTTAAGTGTGTGTGTGTAATAGTTAGTTTTTTTGTTGATAGATATTAGATATTATGTAGCCTCCCATCTAATATCAACAACCAGCTGTCACTGCATGTGTCTACAAAGAACAGAAACATTCTCAAGTGGCTGTTTGTATTACCCATAATACACTGAAAGCATAGGTCAGGTGTATTTAACCCTCACAAATGACAGTGAGTCAGTTTACAAACAAAACATGATTGTGTAATGAAATCAAATGTGTTATCTGTAACATATACAGTAGCTAGAGGTCATGTTAAGTGTCCTCCTTTGTGTCCTCCATCAGGCATCTGATTTATGTACAGTGCTAAATTTTTATTAGATAAATAGCTAACTGGCAATTCATTATTCATTATATCCATACTGTAGTGTAGAGGCTAGTTATTAAATATGATATTATCTTTTCTAGCAACTGATGTGAATTCCAAGTGAGTCAACTATAAGGGTTGAATCTTTCTGCTCTCGAATGGCTCACTGCTGTTCCATTTCTTAATATTATTATTTTATAAACCAGATGAATTTTGTGATATCGTAACCAGTTATTGTTCATCTTTGAATAACTGGCTAAAATTGTTTCATGAACTATCACTCCTGATAATCCAAGACTTCCCAAAGTTATTCCTAATAAGGATTAAAGTACAAACTATGTACAGCTTCCCAAACAACACACATGTTTATTTTTTCATGATGACCACAATCATGTAAACAATAAAATTGATTAAAACCTGATATAATCATCTTTACACAGGGTCTTTCCGTCTTTAATGAAGCAGGTGTGAGACTCGTCCAGGTTTTGCTGACACACCATACACTTCAGACATGCTACGTGCCAACGCAGGTCAGGAAACACACTCAACACGAACCGGTCACGGATCTGAAGCCCACAACCGACGCAGAGTGAGGGGAGGCCTTTTTCTGCTGTGGAGAGCAGAGAATGTATAAGCTCATGATTTCTTATAATATGCATATTCATACCATAGTGCTGTTAAATTCTCAAATCTGATTGGTCAGAAGGTGTTTATTTATTTTCTATACCAGCAACTCTGACAGTGGTTCTTTCTGGCTGTAGAGCAAATCACAAGTTTACATTAATGCACTCATTCTAATATATTAGAGTTTCTATAATAACAAATAATACACAGGGACTCGTATAGGAGACCACATAGCCAAGGCTAATAATAAATGGATAATAAACAGATTAAAAAAAAAATGCATCTTATTTAACAAAGAAAAATGCATAATCATTAATATGGAGAATGTTTCTGTAAAGAGACATTCATTTAATTTTGTAACAGGAGAGTCTTCGGAGAGGAGAGTTTGCGGTGTCTCGGTAACATGACAAACTGTGTTTTTGTCTTTATTAATTAACTTCGATAGAAAGTAAAAACGGAGGCTGGTGATGGAACGACTAGTTACAACAGGAACTTGTTTCGTGGATGTTCCACAACATTAAATGTAACTATAATCAGATAAAAAGTACAATCAAAGAATTGCTGTGGTATAAGAGGACTACCACTAGGGTGGTAATGGCCTGACATTAATTATTTTCCTATAACAGCACACCACAAGTGTTTTATTACTTACCTATTGTATGATTATTCTTTGAAACATTGCATTAAATATAGTATACTTTAAATGTGATATGTATATCACTAACATCAGCAACTAATGATATTGGTTAGCATACACAAATAATTTTGGTCCTAAAATACTCAGGCACTCTTTTAATCATGAACATCAAAATCAACAAGGGCTGAACCGATAAAACTGGTAGATGATATTTTGTCAGCCATGTTTTGATGGAATTAGTTAATGGTCATTGTTAGTATCAACTTTGTGCATTTTAAATATCTTTAATAATGATCACTTACCTTTTTGTGGCTCTTCCATTGTTAGAGTAAATGTTAGCGTATCCGTTCCGACCGTGAATCACCTCTCAGCATCCTCACAACTGCGCTTTAATCCTGTGCCCTTTACAACACCACTTGGACACTACACTGAGCCCCTCTGAGTCTTGCTTGTTTTTCTATTGATGTGATGCTGAATCGTCCTGCCTCTGAGAAGACTGATTGGCTGGGACACAGCTGTTCAAATGTAATCTACACTCATTCAGAGTTTTTTCTTCTTCTCAAATCTAACAGGTGCAGTGTTAGACCATGTTGCACCTCCCACCTTTTAAAGGTGAGAACAGCTTTTGGGTTTCTCGAAGCAGCAGTTTGTGTGATGCTAAACTGGAAGCTGTAAGTTTCAATAATGTGTTAGCTACATTGGCCTTCAGCACATAACTAAAGAAGCCAATTCTGGGCACCAAGCATGCCTTGGCTGAACTGGGATTTGGTCTAAATTTCAATTTTAGCTGAACTGTTCCATTACACACAGTAGCTGTGTAAGGTTTTTGCTGTTGTACAGAGTGTACAGGCAATTTTTTTACTTGAATGTGGCAAACATCATATAAAAAGGGGTGAAACATCAGATGCAGAACTATAATAGAATAATACAATGCATACATGTTTACTTATGTTATTTCATGAAAATTATTTAAATGTGTACAATAATATTTTGCCTATTTATAAAAGTCAGAGAGGTTTATATTACTGGACTTTCCACCAACAGAACACTTTAGGTCCAAGTCAACTTTAAGAACCTAATAGTAAATAAACTAGCTTTGATAAAGGTAGGCTATGATTTCCACCGGCTGTAACTAAATAAAAAATCATGGACCCTCCTGGCTATGCTTCTCAGACCCTCAGACTGTCTCCGGGCCCCACTTTGAGAGCCACAGATCTACACAATGACCTCAAAGCAACGCCATGTGACGTGACCTACATAACATCTAGTGCACTCCACTTGGTAGAGAGTGTATAGGAAATATGTTTAAACCACAGATCATAAAGTCACTCACTTAAAATGCAGGTGTAAAGAAACACCAAGATAACACTGCCTGTTGTTGATCTGGTTGCCTTATCAGTCTTGTTTGAAGATAATAAATCAGGTCTTTTTCCTAGGCTGAAAAAGCTTAGCATACAAAGCATTCCTATTGTTCTATGATTGACCCAGGACCAACATGGGGGCTCTGTCTGAAATCCTACCCTACACACTATATTCTTACACTATACACTAATTCACTAGCTAGTACCTGCCTGTATGTACACTGAATGGAGATCACTGTGCATCGAGCGACAGAACAGAACAGCCTCCACAGGAACAAATGCCCATGTCCGCGCTAAAGTTGTTGAGCCTAATTCAATAATTAATTTGTTAATTCATTCCTCAGACCATCTCAGCACACATTTATTTTATGAACATAATTTAAAATATACAAATATTCACCTCATTATTGGCTATTTGTTGGAACCATAGAGCTTAACTGTTCCTGAACTTTCCACCGCAGAACACATTAGATTCAAGTTGACATTATTTTGGCTTAACAAATTAAATTCAAGTAATCAACTAACGACAAAGAACTTAATAATGTCATAATGGTGGGTTGTTTCACCACTGTAGCAAGATTAAAAGGACTGTGATCATAAGCCCTAACTGCACTATTATCACTTTAACACTAACATGGCTGGAGACTGACATATATATATATATATATATATATATATATATATATATATATATATATATATATATCACAAAAGTGAGTACACCCCTCACATTTTTGTAAATATTTGATTATATCTTTTCATGTGTCAACACTGAAGAAATGACACTTTGCTACAATGTAAAGTAGTGAGTGTACAGCTTGTGTAACAGTGTAAATTTGCTGTCCCCTCAAAATAACTCAACACACAGCCATTAATGTCTAAACCGCTGGCAACAAAAGTGAATACACTCCTAAGTGAAAATATCCAGATTGCGACAGGAATAACTCAACCCTATAAATATGATCTCTTTGTAGCCTTCACTGGCTGTAAAATAAACGATCTGCCCACTTCCGTGATCTCTGACGTCACCCCGGATCTCTCTGTCGTCATCTCCCTCGCCATATTGAATCAGGAAATCGGGAGCCGGGTGCATGTAAACATCCACGTCAACGAGCAGCTGTTATTTCAAAAACGAGGATAAATTTATACTTGTGTCCCTCCTCCCCAAACTGATGTGTTATTAGACAGAACTGCTGATCGGATTACCGGACTGTGAGTGGGAATAATGACTTCGCTGACGCAGAGGAGCACCTCGGGCCTGGTGCAGCGGCGGACCGAGGCCTCGCGTAACGCCGCCACTGACCGAGAGAAGATCTCCGACGGGGACGAGCACGAAGAGCGCCGCGGGGAGGAGGACGAGGACGAACGGGGAGACTCGAAGGAGACGCGGCTGACACTCATGGAGGAAGTGCTGCTCTTAGGACTGAAAGACAGAGAGGTGCGGGACACACACACACACACACATACACACACACACACACACACACACACACACACACACACACACACACACAAAATGAATAATATTTAATAAATGTAATAAGATAACACTGAATTTATCAGTAAGACCCTAAATGGAGCTATGGAAATGACCTGAGAAGGCCCAGGTTTGAGTAATAATAATAACAATAATCCTTATTAATCTTAATAATAATAATAATAATAATAATAATAATTCTTCATCTGAGACACACACCTTGGTATGATATTATCTCACTCACTCACTCACTCACACACTGTAATCCGTAATTCATTTGTATGTCTAACAGTTAAAAACAGTTAAAAGTTAAAAACATTCTAATGATATCCAGTATATATTATAATATCTAATCTGGCTTTAGAAGCAATAGGTAGAGCGAAGGGTTCTGCTCCTAAGCTGTGAAGTATAAATATGTATTTGTGTTTGTGTTTATCCAGATATTATTGCAATATTTAATATTAAAAGTATTTGCCTTAGATTACAAGATTAGCAGACAGAATGATTAGTCAGTCGGTAGGTAGATTAATAGACATACACATTTCACCCATTTGTATCTGTGTATAAAAACAGTAAGAAAAAGGGTTCATGGTGGTAATTGAGGAAAAGTAATGGGTGGATATAATTGACACAGTATTAGATGTTTCTTTGTTAGTGAACTCCACCTAACAGCCTGTTTGCCCAGCAACCAGTTGCACTTTGTGTGTGTGTGTGTGTGTGTGTGTGTGTGTGTGTATGGTAATGGATATCTGAATGTAGCAAAGATGTTTCATCAGTTTTCCCAGCTGACGTGTACCTTAAGAGACCCGGTCCCCTTAGTATCCTGAGGACTTTTTAATGTGATTTATTAGTGACATCACATTAAATAAAGGCACATTAGTTTCAGTGATTGAGGCGTGGCCTCTGTTCCTGTCAGTTCACTGAAGGAGGCGTGGCCTTCCGCACCTCAAAGCTGACACATTATTTTCCCCCAATTTAACTTATCTCAGAAGGACATATACAGCCAGACTCTTCATTCTTTAGGTAGAACTTACCTATTCAGCAATAGTAGAGAGAAACAGCTGAGCTGGCGACATCCTTTTGTAATACAGTACAAGGTGGCAAAATGAAAGAAATCTGCTTTGTTTAACTGGGAACACATTCATACAGCTTCTCCAAACAAGATTTATTAAGAGAAGTCCAATGGAAGTAGACAGTGGTGCTTGAAAGTTTGTGAACCCTTTAGAATTTTCTATATTTCTGCATAAATATGACCTAAAACATCATCAGATTTTCACACAAGTGCTAAATATGTAGTCCAAGAGATCCCAATTAAACAAATGAAACAAAAATTATCAAACTTGTTTTTTTTTTTTAAGAAAATGGTCCAATATTATGTATCTGTGAGTGGCAAAAGTATGTGAAGCTTTGCTTTCAGTATCTGGTGTGAACCCCTTGTGCAGCAATGACTGCAATTAAACATTTCCGGTAACTGTTGATCAGTCCTGCACATCGGCTTGGAGGAATTTGAACCCGTTCCTCAGTACAGAACAGCTTCAACTCTGTGATGTTGGTGGGTTTCCTCACATGAACTGCTTGCTTCAGGTCCTTCCACAACATCTCTATTGGATTAAGGTCAGGACAGTGACTTGGCCATTCTAAAACATTAACTTTATTCTTCTTTAAACGTTCTTTGGTAGAATGACTTGTGTGCTTAGAGCCGTTGTCTTGCTGCATTGCCCACTTTCTCTTAAGATTCAGTTCACAGGCAGATGTCCTGACATTTTCCTTTAGACTTTGCTGGTATAATTCAGAATTCATTGTTCCATCAATGATTGCAAGTCATCTAGGACCAGGTGTAGCAAAATGGGTCCAAACCAGGATACTACCTCCACCATGTTTCACAGATGGGATAAGGTTCTTCTGCTGGTTTTCCTTTCTCCAAATATAACGCTTCTCACTTAAACCAATAATTCTATTTTGGTCTCATCCATCCACAAAACATTTTTCATTAACAAACTGCAGAAGGCCAGCAATGTTCTTTTTGGAGAGCAGTGACTTTCTCCTTGCAATCCTGCCATGCACACAGTTGTTGTTCAGTGTTCTCCTGATGGTGGATTCATGAACATTAACATTAGCCAATGTGAGAGAGTCCTTTACAGGTCTTGCTCTTGGAGTGATCTTTGTTGGTCTCCACTCCTGGGGAGGGTAACGATGGTCTTGAATTTCCTCCATTTGAACGCAGCCTGCCTGTCTGTGGATTGGTGGAGTCCAAACTCTTTAGAGATGGTTTTGTAACCTTTTCCATCCCGAAGAGCATTAACAACTCTTTTTCGGAGGTCCTCAACAATCTTCTTTGTTCGTGCCATGATACACTTCCACGAACGTGTGTTGTGAAGATCAGACTTTGATAGATTCCTGTTCTTCAAATAAAACGGGTCGCTCACTCACCTGGTTGTCATCCCATTCATGGAAATCACCTGACTTGAATTTCACCTTCAAATTAACTGCAAATATTAGAGGTTCAAATACTTTTGCTACTCACAGATATCTAATATAGGATCATTTTCCTCAATAAATAAATGACCAAGTATAATATTTTTCGTCTATATATATAAATAAATATATATTTTGCAGGCTACAAATATCTGATTTCTGGTTAATTATGGTGTGTGTGTGTGTGTGTGTGATGTCACAGGGTTATACGTCATTCTGGAATGACTGCATATCTTCAGGTCTCAGAGGCTGCATGCTAATTGAGCTCAGCCTTCGAGGACGACTACAACTCGAACCTTGCGGCATGAGGAGGAAAAGCCTGCTGGCCAGAAAGGTGTGTGTTCAGTACTGGGCGGTTAGTCTATTGTTCTGGTACACCCTTTGACATAGTTTTTAGCATATGAATTTTTTTCCATGCCATTATACTGGTATGGAACCCTTTTACATCAGAAAACATGTTACAATAAAAACTGAGCTACATTAAAAACTTGAGAACTTCATTGTCTATTATGGTAAGCACACTGGTTGTTTGTGACAACAAACATAGCGTGATGTCGCTCGTATGCCGCATCGGAGCTGTCCGACATTGTGATTAGATTGGCTGTTTGGCCGGTTTGTCTTGCTCCTTAGTCTCTTAGTTGCATATTGTCATTCTGAGTAGTGTGGGAGGAGGGAGGGGAATGCCACGCACGCACACACACACACACACACACAAAAATATCTTCAGGATTATTTGCGTATCAGTCGTAGAGGATGTGATTCTGGCAACTGTGGTGGCATTCAAAAAGGCTGCTTGAGAACTCAATAGTTTGAGTTCACAGAGTTCCTGACCCCCCACATCTGTTTGCACATCATCTTACCTCATATGAAGCAATGTTTCAGGAAATTCCTCACTCTTTCTCCAGCAAGAAAACATGAAAATGACCAGTCTGACACCCAGTGTCCTGTGATACTCAGCATGTGCATGTCGTTATTCCAGAATAACTTGTTAACTTGTAACTCTGGAATAATTAACTTGCAGTTCTTCAGCTGTAACTAATCAGTAGATATGGAATATTGTTTATCTGTAGTTTTGGAATATTGTTAATTTGTAGTTTGGAAATACTAATAACCTGTAGTTCTGGAATATTGTTAATCTATAATTGTGGATTATTGTTAATTTGTAGCTCTGGAATAATTAACCTGTAGTTCTTCAGCTGTCACTAATCAGTAGATATGGAATATTGTTTATCTGTAGTTTTGGAATATTGTTAATTTGTAGTTTGGAAATACTAATAACCTGTAGTTCTGGAATATTGTTAATCTATAATTGTGGATTATTGTTAATTTGTAGCTCTGGAATAATTAACCTGTAGTTCTTCAGCTGTCACTAACCAGTATATATGGAATATTTTTAATTTGTAGTTCTGGATTTAAAACATTAAATTGCATCGCTTCACAGTTTCCAAGTGCATTAATTTTAGTTCCTTCTCCCACGTGTGTTTAAGGTGCTGTGTAAATCGGACGCACCAACAGGAGACGTGCTGCTAGATGAGGCACTGAGACATGTGAAGGAAACGCAGCCTCCTGAAACGGTGCAGAACTGGATAGAGCTGCTCAGTGGTGAGAAGGAACACACACCTCTTACACATCACTTTATAGCCAGAATCTGCATAATGGATATTATACCACAGCACTGTTGAATTTTCTAATCTGATTGGTCAGAAGGAGTTGAACTAGTGTCAGCAACTATAAGATAAATCACAGGTTTGTATTAATGCGCTCAATCTAAAACGTTCTCTTTCCTTGTATACTTTCTTTGCTTTGGACAGGAGAGACCTGGAATCCCCTAAAGCTCCACTACCAGCTTCGCAATGTTCGGGAGCGTCTGGCGAAGAACCTGGTGGAGAAGGGTGTGCTGAGCACAGAGAAGCAGAACTTCCTGCTGTTTGACATGACCACGCACCCACTGAGCAACGACACGGTGAAGCAGCGCCTTGTCAAGAAGCTCCAGGAAGCCATGCTCGACAAGTGGGTGAGAGAGCCGCAGCGTATGGACAAGCGCCTGCTCGCGCTCATCCTCCTTGCACACTCCTCCGACGTGCTGGAGAACGCTTTCGCACCACTGCAGGACGAGCAGTATGAGCTTGCGACAAAGCGTGTACGCTCACTGCTCGAGCTCGAACCGGAGGTCGAGGCGACCAGATCCGGTGCCAATGAGCTGCTCTGGGCTGTCGTGGCCGCTTTCACCAAATGAACCTGACTGGAATGGAAGAGATGGAAAGAATGGGAGCGAGTGGACTTTTTATATTTGATGAACCTGTTAGAGAGAGAGAGAGAGAGAGAGATTGTGGCTGCTTGCACCAAATGAAAGGGAATGAGAGAAGCTCATCACCCTTGGATTTATAGCTTGGGTTATACTGGACTATATTGGAGGTGGTGGGATTATAATAATGGTGGAATTCTTGATAATGAAGGAGATTATTATAATGATGATGGTGATGATGATTATAATAGCGTTTCTCAATGAAACCAACCTCCACAACTTGGAGATTTTGTGTAGCTCAGTTGTGATCAGAAATTAATTGTTTCTCTGTGAGATTTTCACTTACTTCCTTGAATAAGCTCATATCCTTCACTTGAGGAGAGCTTGATCTGCTTGTACACAGGTATCCACCAATGCACGTTCAGCAAGAATGGTTCTGCTGTCTGGTCAAGAAATCACTGCCTTCATTTCCACTTTAGAATAAAAGAATGGTTAGGTGAAAAAAAATGTACAAAATCGCACAACGTTCCTTTACCACAAGCAAACAGAGTTTACACTTGGGCTGTGGGTCAATGTGTCTAACAAATAATACTAGTCTAACTCAAAGAATCTTTTATATCTAATATCTGCTATAGAAATGTCAGATGTTGCACATGTCATGGCTGATCACTATCTTGTCACACTGTTGCTTTAACATGCGATCTGTATCTGGATATTGATGTTCCTTTGTTCATTGTTTCTCAGACTGGTATTTCTCTCTAAAGCTGACATGACGTGATCATGCTCTGGCTGAGATCCGATCCTAGTACCATCTAGAGAAACCTCTAGCTTTTGTCCCTAGTATTTTTATTTAGCACATCAGATCCTGATTCTCACAAAATCACTGTAAAAATCACAGATTTTAAAATTTTATCTTGTTAATGTTGTTTGTAAACCACCAGACCCCAATAGGGCTGGTGGGTATTTTATTATTTTTATTAGGGATTCACTGTTGGCTTGATTACGGCGAGCACTTCGGTGTCGGCTTCGTATCAGATGATGTTATTCCAACAGCCAAATTTTTTTATTTTAATTTTCTAGCTAGTATATGATTCAGGGTTTCCCCGAGAAGGGAGTGTGTGTGTTTCCAATGAGCATGAGTGATTTAATGCACATCATATGTATTTCTAAACTTGACGATATTTGCACACTTCTTAAAGCAGCCTAGCTGTTTTTTTTCTTCTGTCCAGCAGGTGGCAGTGTAACTCTGAGCCATTCAAACCCAACAGCTCTGGCAGAGCACAAGGCCAGTTGAACAAACGTAGTTCTGTTTTTGAATATTTGGCTTCCCCTAACTTAGAAGTACTAACAAATGGCATCATGAGTGCACACTTAGAGATCAAGAGGAAGAGTGTTTAGTGGGAGTGTATTTGCAGAGGAAAGAAATGTATCTCCATCAGCAATCAGGAACAAACCCCTGAACAAAAAACATTTAACATTAAGTAGGCCTAATTACTTTGTCCTGCATACACTTCTGAAAAGCTTTGTCTACCATTTTCAGCAGCTTTACAAAAGAAACTGCATCAGATTGCAGAAATACCTTCTGGGTAAGTTCTAGACAGGTTGTCACCTTAGCCCTTCATATAACCATCATCTGAGGAAGTTCACTTGAGCTAATGAAGAAATTAAATGGCCCACAAGATGTGCAAGAGGATTTACAGTAAAAATAGGACATGAATATAGTTATTATCATCAATTAATTTAAAAGGGAGTTCGAACTTCTTAGGCTGTAACTAGCAGGGGAAAAATATCAACTGATGTCTAGTTTCTAAATCCAATCTCACACACTAACGGAACTCTCAATACAAAACCATTTTACCTCCTGACGTTGTTGTTTTCTTAGTGTCCCCCCCCCCCCCCCCCCCCATCCATTGCCACCATTCTTTTTAAACACTATAATATGGTTTCAAAATTTCCAGATCTGTATTTCAGTGAGTCCTTTTATTTTGTTTGGGTTCTTTATCAGGATGTACCGATCTAACGCTGAGTATGGCTATTGGACCAAAACTTTACTCAATCGCTGGATCATTATCAAATTTGACAAATTTTCTGGTCCTGTCCATTGACGTGATTTGTCTATGAGCTTGACTGGTCATTATTTTCTTCAGAAGCTCATCTTTTGCTGCAAGAGAATCACAACAAACAGGATATCTTCACAGCAACACCTTTTCTGTGAAATGAGAAAGTAGGATCAATTCATCCCTAGTTCTTTCTCAGTCATTCCCTCTTACTGTGAATGAGATGAATTTTTGGGTTTTGGTTGTTGATCTGCTATTAGTTAACTACTGTGTAGAAGTAGTACTAGTGTGAGAGGAAACTGTGGGATTGTACACATGCTTTTTACCTTATAATAAAGGATGATCCTTTAAGTGCCTGAACTGGACGGAAACAAAGTTCCCCCCCTGCTTTTATTTTTCATCATAATGAATGTGCAGATCTTTCACCGTATTCAGCTAATCATGGCATACAGTACATGATACTACAAAAATCTTAGCAGGTTTGAAAACCTGAGAACACTTATTTAGAGAAGTTTATTTAGCATTTATTTAAAATAAATGGGTGTAGTGATCTTTAATAAATAAAAAGTTGTTTGCACTGCCAATAAGAGGTATAAAATACTTTGGGACGTGATGAAAATAAACAATAACGTGGTGGGGTGATGTGATGTTCCTGTTATCACCCCAAAGAACAGACAAACCAGACAAATCCAGGGTCAGCAACCCAGTCCTGCTAACTCAGCAATATAAATACAAAGAAAAGGCCCTAGGTCATAGGTCAGTAATTTAATTACCAGTATTCTTCAAGTTCATGCTTACAGATTTACACCACCTACATTTTAAAAAGATCAGTAGTCTTCATGAACAGAGACCAGAGCTGTTTGTTCTGCTACCAGAAAATACTGCACCTTTAACAGACCCCTAAAAAGTCCGGAACTGACCTCTGGTCGGGCCAGATATTCCAGTGTTAAATAAATCATAACATAACATTCTGCATGCAACTCTCAACTTCTGCTTCTCTCTGACATTTCAAGTGTTTAATAGCATTTTGCAAAGCATTTTGGTATCTGAAGTAACACAATGAGTGAAACTTAACTGTCATTTTGTCTTGAGAAACCAAGACATATAATACATGGAAATTGTTTATAAAACTGTTTTCTGTCTCTTGAATGAAGTTCATGAGGCAGAATTCCAATATTTACTACACAATATGATCAGTGTTTTGTTCAATATATATTTGCAGTAGCATTCCGCTTTGTGCATGCACACAAGACCAACCAATCAGTAGTTTCACACCTGAAGAAAAGGACTTGGACCAATGAGTCATGTGATATGTGAGTAGGTAAACTTTGTCAGCTGACTTGAATTAGTGGCTTAAAAGGGCAGGCTTTGAACGTTTGTGTTCTTTGTGTTTTGAGGTTCTAGGAGTCATTGGTGAAGTGATACAACGGCAGGCTCTAAGCCTTCTGGCAGTCACCAGTTGAGTCATTATGTGGGGTTGCACAAGGTAACTGAAAGTGAACATTTTGCAGTGTTATCTCCCCCCCCCCTCTCTGTAATATGGGTTTGTTTGTGATTTTTTAAAAAAATTTTTTTAAATGCTATTTTGTAGACTCTGGTTGCTCTTCATTGCTTTACTTCACCTAAAAGATATAAGGGCACTTGGAGGTAAGCCATTATAAAGCTTTGAGCAGTGTCTGTTATCTTGTATTGATGTTCATAAATTGTGTGTCTGTATGTATGACCTTCAAATTATTTTTCTTCTAACAAGTGTGGAGTAAAAGGTCTGCACAAGATTGGTACAGTGTTGATGGCAAGACATCTCTGGATCAGCTGCAGGAAACTGCATCCTTTCCTGATGGAGCCCAAACTTCCACAGCCTTGAGGGATGAAGGTAAAACCAATGCTGGAGTTCTGCAAACTAGGATAGATTTATGGACAGGCTTATCTTCATCGGAAGCCCTGATAAATGGCTCTTTTGGTCAATACAAGCCAGTGTTCCCAGGTTTTCAAGCTTTCCAAAAACAGAATGTTGCTTCAGAAAGCAGAGGCTCGACTGTCTATGGGCTTTCACGAGGGCTTGGCAGCCAATATGGTAGTTTCCAAACACAGCAAGACAAAAACCAATTGAGCTCTGCCCCTGCTTTAACTTTGAACCAACAAGCCTCTGGCATGTCTTCCAGCTCCCACACTGGTTCTCAAAGCACAATTTCCGACTGGTTGTCCCTAGGACTTTCCAGACCCTATGTTAGTTTCCAGACACAGCAAGGCACAAATCAACTTGGCTCTGCTCCTGCATTAACTGTAACCCAGAAGGCAACTGAAGGTGCCACAACAGCTAATGGTTCCTCCACCTCCAGTTTATCAAGTGCTTACAGTGGCTCTCAAGGCACCACTGGCTATGGACCGTCTCAAGTGCTTGCAAGCCAGTATGGTGGTGGTCAATCAAGCCCTGCCCCTGCCATTGTGACCCAACAGGCCTCTGGGAGTGCTGTCTCCAGTGGTTCTACGTCTAGTACTTCAAGCTCCTGCAGTGGTTCTCAAAGCCGAGGCTCAACTGTCTATGGGCTGTCTCAAGGATTTTCCAGGCCCTCTGGTAGTTTCCAGACACAGCAAGGCACAAATCAACTTGGCTCTGCCCCCACATTAACTGGAACTCGGCAGGCAACTGTAGCTGTCGCAACAGCTAATGGCTCCTCCAGCTCCTCAAGCTCCTTCCATGGTTCTCAAAGCCGAGGCTCAACTGTCTATGGACTGTCTCAAGGATTTTCCAGGCCCTCTGGTAGTTTCCAGACACAGCAAGGCACAAATCAACTTGGCTCTGCCCCCACATTAACTGGAACTCGGCAGGCAACTGTAGCTGTCGCAACAGCGAACGGCTCCTCCAGCTCATCAAGCTCCTTCACTGGTTCTCAAAGCCCGTCTTCCAATTGGCCTTCACTAGGACTTTCCAGACCCTATGGTAGTTTCCAGACACAGCAAGGCACAAATCAACTGAGCTCTGCCCCTGCATTAACTGGAACTCAGCAGGTAAGTGGAGGTGCCACAACAGCTAATGGTTCCTCCGCCTCCAGTTTATCAAGCCCCTACGTTGGTTCTCAAAGCTCCACTGGCTATGGGCTATCTCAAGGGCTTGCAAGCCAGTATGGTGGTGGTCAATCAAGCCCTGCCCCTGCCATTGTGACCCAACAGGCCTCTGGGAGTGCTGTCTCCAGTGGTTCTACGTCTAGTACTTCAAGCTCCTACAGTGGTTCTCAAAGCCGAGGCTCAACTGTCTATGGACTGTCTCAAGGATTTTCCAGGCCCTCTGGTAGTTTCCAGACACAGCAAGGCACAAATCAACTTGGCTCTGCCCCCACATTAACTGGAACTCGGCAGGCAACTGTAGCTGTCGCAACAGCTAATGGCTCCTCCAGCTCATCAAGCTCCTTCCATGGTTCTCAACGCCGAGGCTCAACTGGCTATGGGCCGTCCCATGGGCTTGCAAGCCTGTATGGTCGTGGTCAATCAAGCTCTGCCCCTGCATTAACAGTATCCCAGCAGGCAAGTGAAGGTGCCACAACGGCTAATGGTTCCTCCAGCTTATCGAGCGCCTTCACTGGTTCTCCAAGCCCAACTGCCTACTGGCTGTTGCTTAGACTTTCCAGCCAATATGCTGGTTCCCAGGCACAGCAAGGCAAAAACCAGCTTGGCTCTGTGGCTGGATTAAATGTAATTCAACAAGCCTCTGCAAGTCCAGTGTTGAATGGTTCTACTTCTAGCACTTCAAGCTCCTTCCATGGTTCTCAAAGCCGAGGCTCAACTGTCTATGGACTGTCTCAAGGATTTTCCAGCCCCTATGGTAGTATCCAGACACAGCAAGACACAAACCAACTGAGCTCTGCCCCTCCTTTAACTTTAACCCAACAAGCCTCCGGCATGTCTTCCAGCTCCCACAATGGTTCTCAAAGCCGAGGCTCAACTGTCTATGGACTGTTTCAAGGATTTTCCAGACCCTTTGGTAGTTTCCAGACACAGCAAGGCACAAATCGGCAGACAACTGAAGCTGCCACAACAGCGAATGGTTCCTCCACCTCCAGTTTCTCACGCTCCTTCACTAGTTCTCAAGGCCCAACTGCCTACTGGCTGGTGCTAAGACTTCCCAGCCAATATGCTGGTTCCCAGGCCCAGCAAGGCATAAACCAGCTTAGCTCTGTGCCTGGATTAAATATGATTCAACAAGCCTCTGCAAGTCCAGTGTTAAATGGTTCTACATCTAGTACTTCAAGCTACTACAGTGGTTCTCAAGGCTCCACTGGCTATGGACTGTTTCAAGGGCTTGGCACCCAGTATGGTGGTCAATCAAGCTCTGCCCCTGCCTTCGTGACCCAGCAGGCCTCTGGGAGTGCAGTGTCCAGTGGTTCTACACCTAGTACTTCAAGCTCCTTCCATGGTTCTCCAAGCCAAAGCTCAACTGGCTATGGGTTGTCTCAAGGGCTTGGTAGCCGCTATAGTAGCTTTCATACACAGCAAGACAAAAACCAACTGACCTCTGCCCCTGCTTTAACTTTGAACCAACAAGCCTCTGGCATGTCTTTCAGCTCCCACAATGGTTCTCAAAGCCCGTCTTCCAATTGGCCGTCACTAGGACTTTCCAGACCCTATGGTAGTTTCCAGATGCAGCAAGGCACAAATCAGCAGACAACTGAAGCTGCCACAACAGCTAATGGTTCCTCCACCTCCAGTTTATCAAGCCCCTACATTGGTTCTCAAAGCTCCACTGGCTATGGACCGTCTCAAGTGCTTGCAAGCCAGTATGGTGGTGGTCAATCAAGCTCTGCCCCTGCCTTCGTGACCCAGCAGGCCTCTGGGAGTGCTGTCTCCAGTGGTTCTACATCTAGTACTTCAACCTCTTACAGTGGTTCGCAAAGCCACGGTTCAACTGTCTATGGACTGTCTCACAGCTTTTCCAGGCCCTATGGTAGCTTCCAAACACAGCAAGGCACAAATCGGCAGACAACTGAAGCCGCTGCAACAGCTAATGGCTCCTCCAGCTCATCGAGCTCCTTCACTGGTTCTCAAAGCCCGTCTTCCAATTGGCCTTCACTAGGAATTTCCAGACCCTATGTTAGTTTCCAGACACAGCAGGGCATAAACCAGCTTGGCTCTGTGCCTGGATTAAATGTGATTCAACAAGCCTCTGCAAGTGCAGCGTTAAATGGCTCTACATCTAGTACTTCAACCTCTTACAGTGGTTCGCAAAGCCACGGTTCAACTGTCTATGGACTGTCTCACGGCTTTTCCAGGCCCTATGGTAGCTTCCAAACACAGCAAGGCACAAATCGGCAGACAACTGAAGCTGCCGCAACAGCTAATGGCTCCTCCACCTCCAGTCTATCAAGTTCCTACACTGGTTCCCAAAGCCAAAGTGCAACTGCCTATGGGTCATCTCACAGCCTTTCCAATCTTTATGATGGTTTGCATAACGGCATGATGTCCAATGGCTGAGCTCTGTCCCTGCCTTAACTGTGAACCAGCAGGCCCCTGGAAGCACCATAACATCCAATGGCTCCAACACCGACGCTTCAAGTGCCTACAGTGCTCCTCAAAGCCATAGTCTGTCTCATGGGCTTGTTGCCAGCTCTCTCAGCGTACCGAACCAAAATGTCCAGCAACTGGGGGCCTTCAATCAGCTGGTTCCTTCTCCGTGGTTGGGTCAGCAATCTTGTGAAAAGACTGTTCAGTGACTCATCTTCCAAGATTTCCCCCAAGCTTTTCTGGTAGTAAAAGCTCAGTGGGTCCCACCTTCCCTTGAAACCTTATGACTTCCAGGTTTATTGGAAAGGGTTTAAACAATGTTATTCATTCTTACTCAATGGATCATAAACAATTTATCGCACATGCACCTGTGGAACAGTCCTTAGGACACTCTCAGTTTACAGGCAGTAGGCAATTGGTCAGTTACAACCTCTGTTAGGACTCTAAAGAGACCTTTCTACTGTTGTGGAAATTAGACAACACTCGCAGACTCCTCCTCTGACATGGCCTTCTTGGGTGTTATCCTCCGATGAACGAGAGCAAACTTATTACAAAGTAAAAATGAGTAATTTCGCTCACACTACTGACTTTGAAAAACACCAGAAGAAAGATGCCTAGGGTGCCTGTTCACCTGCGTGAACATGCTGCAGGGAGGCATGAGTACTGCAGATGTGGCCAGAGCATTAAACTGCAATGTCTGGAATGTAAGATGCCTGAGACAGGAAGGACAGCTGACTGTCCTTGCAGTGGAAAATTACATGACCATGTCTCCCCCACAGACACGGTAGAGAACTTGCAAATGCCTTAGTGGAAAAGTGGGTTAACGTCTCTCAGCAAGAACTGACAAATCTGGTGTAGTCTATGAATATGAGATGCACTGTAATATGCCATACCAGATACTGACTGACTTTGGATATTGATGCCTCCCCCCTGTTCAGGGTCTCATTATTCCATGTCTTTTCGTCAGATGAATGTGAAACTTGTTCAATTTATGAGTCAGCTGTTGAATTTTTTTTTTTTAAATTTTAATACAAATGTTCGCACGTTAAGAAATTTGCTGGAAATGAAAGCAGGTGAATGTGAGAAGACATTTCATTTTTTGCTGAGTCTATTTACATTGGTTATATCACTGTACTCTTAAAGCAAACCTTGGATTTCTACTACGAATTAACATGCCTTCAGGCTTCTACCTTTTATGAAACTATCTTTACTTTCCAAAAGGAAAAGAAAATCTGATGAGATCAGACAGCAATGTGGTCAGTAGGGAAAAGTAGAGCAAGAGAGGCAGGGGTAGCTCGGGAACAAGAATCAGCACAAAAATATGCCTCCATGAGTTGTTCATAATATCAGTGAAAGTGCCTCAACTAGCATTAACAACATCGGGTTACATTAGGCAGATCTTTCACCGTATTCAGCTAATCGTGGCATACAGTACATGATACTACAAAAATCCATAACACTTATTTAGAGATGTTTATTTAGCATTTATTTAAAATAAATGGGTGTAATGTTCTTTAATAAATAAAAAGTTGTTTGCACTGCCAATAAGAGGAATAAAATACTTTGGGACGTGATGAAAATAAACAATAACGTGGTGGGGTGATGTGATGTTCCTGTTATCACCCCAAAGAACAGACAAACCAGACAAATCCAGGGTCAGCAACCCAGTCCTGCTAACTCAGCAATATAAATACAAAGAAAAGGCCCTAGGTCATAGGTCAGTAATTTAATTACCAGTATTCTTCAAGTTCATGCTTACAGATTTACACCACCTACATGTTAAAAAGATCAGTAGTCTTCATGAACAGAGACCAGAGCTGTTTGTTCTGCTACCAGAAAATACTGCACCTTTAACAGACCCCTAAAAAGTCCGGAACTGACCTCTGGTCGGGCCAGATATTCCAGTGTTAAATAAATCATAACATAACATTCTGCATGCAACTCTCAACTTCTGCTTCTCTCTGACATTTCAAGTGTTTAATAGCATTTTGCAAAGCATTTTGGTATCTGAAGTAACACAATGAGTGAAACTTAACTGTCATTTTGTCTTGAGAAACCAAGACATATAATACATGGAAATTGTTTATAAAACTGTTTTCTGTCTCTTGAATGAAGTTCATGAGGCAGAATTCCAATATTTACTACACAATATGATCATCAGTGTTTTGTTCAATATATATTTGCAGTAGCATTCCGCTTTGTGCATGCACACAAGACCAACCAATCAGTAGTTTCACACCTGAAGAAAAGGACTTGGACCAATGAGTCATGTGATATGTGAGTAGGTAAACTTTGTCAGCTGACTTGAATTAGTGGCTTAAAAGGGCAGGCTTTGAACGTTTGTGTTCTTTGTGTTTTGAGGTTCTAGGAGTCATTGGTGAAGTGATACAACGGCAGGCTCTAAGCCTTCTGGCAGTCACCAGTTGAGTCATTATGTGGGGTTGCACAAGGTAACTGAAAGTGAACATTTTGCAGTGTTATCCCCCCCCCCCCCCCTCTGTAATATGGGTTTGTTTGTGATTTTGAAAAAAAAATTTTTAAATGCTATTTTGTAGGCTCTGGTTGCTCTTCATTGCTTTACTTCACCTAAAAGATGTAAGGGCACTTGGAGGTAAGCCATTATAAAGCTTTGAGCAGTGTCTGTTATCTTGTATTGATGTTCATAAATTGTGTGTCTGTATGTATGACCTTCAAATTATTTTTCTTCTAACAAGTGTGGAGTAAAAGGCCTGCACAAGATGGGTACAGTGTTGATGGCAAGACATCTCTGGATCAGCTGCAGGAAACCGCGTCCTTTCCTGATGGAGCCCAAACTTCCACAGCCTTGAGGGATGAAGGTGAAACCAATGCTGGAGTTCTGCAAACTAGGATAGATTTATGGACGGGCTTATCTTCATCGGAAGCCCTGACAAATGGCTCTTTTGGTCAATACAAGCCAGTGTTCCCAGGTTTTCAAGCTTTCCAAAAACAGAATGTTGCTTCAGAAAGCAGAGGCTCGACTGTCTATGGGCTTTCACAAGGGCTTGGCAGCCAGTATGGTAGTTTCCAAACACAGCAAGACAAAAACCAATTGAGCTCTGCCCCTGCTTTAACTTTGAACCAACAAGCCTCTGGCATGTCTTCCAGCTCCCACACTGGTTCTCAAAGCACAATTTCCGACTGGTTGTCCCTAGGACTTTCCAGACCCTATGTTAGTTTCCAGACACAGCAAGGCACAAATCAACTTGGCTCTGCTCCTGCATTAACTGGAACTCAGCAGGTAAGTGGAGGTGCCACAACAGCTAATGGTTCCTCCAGTTTATCAAGCCCCTACGTTGGTTCTCAAAGCTCCACTGGCTATGGGCTATCTCAAGGGCTTGCAAGCCAGTATGGTGGTGGTCAATCAAGCCCTGCCCCTGCCATTGTGACCCAACAGGCCTCTGGGAGTGCTGTCTCCAGTGGTTCTACGTCTAGTACTTCAAGCTCCTACAGTGGTTCTCAAAGCCGAGGCTCAACTGTCTATGGACTGTCTCAAGGATTTTCCAGGCCCTCTGGTAGTTTCCAGACACAGCAAGGCACAAATCAACTTGGCTCTGCCCCCACATTAACTGGAACTCGGCAGGCAACTGTAGCTGTCGCAACAGCTAATGGCTCCTCCAGCTCATCAAGCTCCTTCCATGGTTCTCAACGCCGAGGCTCAACTGGCTATGGGCCGTCCCATGGGCTTGCAAGCCTGTATGGTCGTGGTCAATCAAGCTCTGCCCCTGCATTAACAGTATCCCAGCAGGCAAGTGAAGGTGCCACAACGGCTAATGGTTCCTCCAGCTTATCGAGCGCCTTCACTGGTTCTCCAAGCCCAACTGCCTACTGGCTGTTGCTTAGACTTTCCAGCCAATATGCTGGTTCCCAGGCACAGCAAGGCAAAAACCAGCTTGGCTCTGTGGCTGGATTAAATGTAATTCAACAAGCCTCTGCAAGTCCAGTGTTGAATGGTTCTACTTCTAGCACTTCAAGCTCCTTCCATGGTTCTCAAAGCCGAGGCTCAACTGTCTATGGACTGTCTCAAGGATTTTCCAGCCCCTATGGTAGTATCCAGACACAGCAAGACACAAACCAACTGAGCTCTGCCCCTCCTTTAACTTTAACCCAACAAGCCTCCGGCATGTCTTCCAGCTCCCACAATGGTTCTCAAAGCCGAGGCTCAACTGTCTATGGACTGTTTCAAGGATTTTCCAGACCCTTTGGTAGTTTCCAGACACAGCAAGGCACAAATCGGCAGACAACTGAAGCTGCCACAACAGCGAATGGTTCCTCCACCTCCAGTTTCTCACGCTCCTTCACTAGTTCTCAAGGCCCAACTGCCTACTGGCTGGTGCTAAGACTTCCCAGCCAATATGCTGGTTCCCAGGCCCAGCAAGGCATAAACCAGCTTAGCTCTGTGCCTGGATTAAATATGATTCAACAAGCCTCTGCAAGTCCAGTGTTAAATGGTTCTACATCTAGTACTTCAAGCTACTACAGTGGTTCTCAAGGCTCCACTGGCTATGGACTGTTTCAAGGGCTTGGCACCCAGTATGGTGGTCAATCAAGCTCTGCCCCTGCCTTCGTGACCCAGCAGGCCTCTGGGAGTGCAGTGTCCAGTGGTTCTACACCTAGTACTTCAAGCTCCTTCCATGGTTCTCCAAGCCAAAGCTCAACTGGCTATGGGTTGTCTCAAGGGCTTGGTAGCCGCTATAGTAGCTTTCATACACAGCAAGACAAAAACCAACTGACCTCTGCCCCTGCTTTAACTTTGAACCAACAAGCCTCTGGCATGTCTTTCAGCTCCCACAATGGTTCTCAAAGCCCGTCTTCCAATTGGCCGTCACTAGGACTTTCCAGACCCTATGGTAGTTTCCAGATGCAGCAAGGCACAAATCAGCAGACAACTGAAGCTGCCACAACAGCTAATGGTTCCTCCACCTCCAGTTTATCAAGCCCCTACATTGGTTCTCAAAGCTCCACTGGCTATGGACCGTCTCAAGTGCTTGCAAGCCAGTATGGTGGTGGTCAATCAAGCTCTGCCCCTGCCTTCGTGACCCAGCAGGCCTCTGGGAGTGCTGTCTCCAGTGGTTCTACATCTAGTACTTCAACCTCTTACAGTGGTTCGCAAAGCCACGGTTCAACTGTCTATGGACTGTCTCACGGCTTTTCCAGGCCCTATGGTAGCTTCCAAACACAGCAAGGCACAAATCGGCAGACAACTGAAGCCGCTGCAACAGCTAATGGCTCCTCCAGCTCATCGAGCTCCTTCACTGGTTCTCAAAGCCCGTCTTCCAATTGGCCTTCACTAGGAATTTCCAGACCCTATGTTAGTTTCCAGACACAGCAGGGCATAAACCAGCTTGGCTCTGTGCCTGGATTAAATGTGATTCAACAAGCCTCTGCAAGTGCAGCGTTAAATGGCTCTACATCTAGTACTTCAACCTCTTACAGTGGTTCGCAAAGCCACGGTTCAACTGTCTATGGACTGTCTCACGGCTTTTCCAGGCCCTATGGTAGCTTCCAAACACAGCAAGGCACAAATCGGCAGACAACTGAAGCTGCCGCAACAGCTAATGGCTCCTCCACCTCCAGTCTATCAAGTTCCTACACTGGTTCCCAAAGCCAAAGTGCAACTGCCTATGGGTCATCTCACAGCCTTTCCAATCTTTATGATGGTTTGCATAAACGGCATGATGTCCAATGGCTGAGCTCTGTCCCTGCCTTAACTGTGAACCAGCAGGCCCCTGGAAGCACCATAACATCCAATGGCTCCAACACCGACGCTTCAAGTGCCTACAGTGCTCCTCAAAGCCATAGTCTGTCTCATGGGCTTGTTGGCAGCTCTCTCAGCGTACCGAACCAAAATGTCCAGCAACTGGGGGCCTTCAATCAGCTGGTTCCTTCTCCGTGGTTGGGTCAGCAATCTTGTGAAAAGACTGTTCAGTGACTCATCTTCCAAGATTTCCCCCAAGCTTTTCTGGTAGTAAAAGCTCAGTGGGTCCCACCTTCCCTTGAAACCTTATGACTTCCAGGTTACAGCTCAAAGGACTCCTGCAGTGTTCGACTTGATGGTAAAGCAGTGTCTCTAATTATAGTGCTTTATTATAAAATGCCTGGCTTGTCTGTCTAAATGATCTATTAAAGCATGCTTTTTGTATTCCATTTTTCGCCGTCTTATTTTAGGTCTGCCTGTTCAGTGTGGTTTTGGTTATAAAAATGCATTGGTTCTGCTAACTGCATATAAATACTTAAATTTGAGAAACTTTTGAAAGGTTTTGAAAAGACTGGCAATAGTCCAGACTTTATCTTAATAACCAATTTGGTTGATCAGATCACACATTCATGGTTTTTTGAATGCCTCTAATGGGTACTTGCAACCATTTTGTCAGTGGCAGGATTGCTACTCTGCCCAAACCAAGCTAGTGTTGCTTCAAAACTTCCCCTACAACACTACCTAATACAAACATACCATATTACTTTACAAGCAAGTTATTTATTTTAAAAAGCTGGACTCGTGATTTAGGTCATTAATGATCAGTTAGTATAAACTGTTGTAGTCATGCCTACTGGGTATTGCTTTTGACTGCTTTGCCTTGTTCTAGTTGGGCCCTGGCACTTGTATTGGGTTTCGTTCATTTATTTTTGTGGGTGTATATACTCATCAAAAACAAGAAACGTCCCTTTTTCAGGAGCCTGTATTTTAAAGAGAATTTTGTAAAATCCAAGTCAGCTTTACAGATCTTTATTGGAAAGGGTTTAAACAATGTTATTCATTCTTACTCAATGGATCATAAACAATTTATCGCACATGCACCTGTGGAACAGTCCTTAGGACACTCTCAGTTTACAGGCAGTAGGCAATTGGTCAGTTACAACCTCTGTTAGGACTCTAAAGAGACCTTTCTACTGTTGTGGAAATTAGACAACACTCGCAGACTCCTCCTCTGACATGGCCTTCTTGGGTGTTATCCTCCGATGAACGAGAGCAAACTTATTACAAAGTAAAAATGAGTAATTTCGCTCACACTACTGACTTTGAAAAACACCAGAAGAAAGATGCCTAGGGTGCCTGTTCACCTGCGTGAACATGCTGCAGGGAGGCATGAGTACTGCAGATGTGGCCAGAGCATTAAACTGCAATGTCTGGAATGTAAGATGCCTGAGACAGGAAGGACAGCTGACTGTCCTTGCAGTGGAAAATTACATGACCATGTCTCCCCCACAGACACGGTAGAGAACTTGCAAATGCCTTAGTGGAAAAGTGGGTTAACGTCTCTCAGCAAGAACTGACAAATCTGGTGTAGTCTATGAATATGAGATGCACTGTAATATGCCATACCAGATACTGACTGACTTTGGATATTGATGCCTCCCCCCTGTTCAGGGTCTCATTATTCCATGTCTTTTCGTCAGATGAATGTGAAACTTGTTCAATTTATGAGTCAGCTGTTGAATTTTTTTTTTTAAAATTTTAATACAAATGTTCGCACGTTAAGAAATTTGCTGGAAATGAAAGCAGGTGAATGTGAGAAGACATTTCATTTTTTGCTGAGTCTATTTACATTGGTTATATCACTGTACTCTTAAAGCAAACCTTGGATTTCTACTACGAATTAACATGCCTTCAGGCTTCTACCTTTTATGAAACTATCTTTACTTTCCAAAAGGAAAAGAAAATCTGATGAGATCAGACAGCAATGTGGTCAGTAGGGAAAAGTAGAGCAAGAGAGGCAGGGGTAGCTCGGGAACAAGAATCAGCACAAAAATATGCCTCCATGAGTTGTTCATAATATCAGTGAAAGTGCCTCAACTAGCATTAACAACATCGGGTTACATTAGGCAGATCTTTCACCGTATTCAGCTAATCGTGGCATACAGTACATGATACTACAAAAATCCATAACACTTATTTAGAGATGTTTATTTAGCATTTATTTAAAATAAATGGGTGTAATGTTCTTTAATAAATAAAAAGTTGTTTGCACTGCCAATAAGAGGAATAAAATACTTTGGGACGTGATGAAAATAAACAATAACGTGGTGGGGTGATGTGATGTTCCTGTTATCACCCCAAAGAACAGACAAACCAGACAAATCCAGGGTCAGCAACCCAGTCCTGCTAACTCAGCAATATAAATACAAAGAAAAGGCCCTAGGTCATAGGTCAGTAATTTAATTACCAGTATTCTTCAAGTTCATGCTTACAGATTTACACCACCTACATGTTAAAAAGATCAGTAGTCTTCATGAACAGAGACCAGAGCTGTTTGTTCTGCTACCAGAAAATACTGCACCTTTAACAGACCCCTAAAAAGTCCGGAACTGACCTCTGGTCGGGCCAGATATTCCAGTGTTAAATAAATCATAACATAACATTCTGCATGCAACTCTCAACTTCTGCTTCTCTCTGACATTTCAAGTGTTTAATAGCATTTTGCAAAGCATTTTGGTATCTGAAGTAACACAATGAGTGAAACTTAACTGTCATTTTGTCTTGAGAAACCAAGACATATAATACATGGAAATTGTTTATAAAACTGTTTTCTGTCTCTTGAATGAAGTTCATGAGGCAGAATTCCAATATTTACTACACAATATGATCATCAGTGTTTTGTTCAATATATATTTGCAGTAGCATTCCGCTTTGTGCATGCACACAAGACCAACCAATCAGTAGTTTCACACCTGAAGAAAAGGACTTGGACCAATGAGTCATGTGATATGTGAGTAGGTAAACTTTGTCAGCTGACTTGAATTAGTGGCTTAAAAGGGCAGGCTTTGAACGTTTGTGTTCTTTGTGTTTTGAGGTTCTAGGAGTCATTGGTGAAGTGATACAACGGCAGGCTCTAAGCCTTCTGGCAGTCACCAGTTGAGTCATTATGTGGGGTTGCACAAGGTAACTGAAAGTGAACATTTTGCAGTGTTATCCCCCCCCCCCCCCCCCCCCCTCTGTAATATGGGTTTGTTTGTGATTTTGAAAAAAAATTTTTTAAATGCTATTTTGTAGGCTCTGGTTGCTCTTCATTGCTTTACTTCACCTAAAAGATGTAAGGGCACTTGGAGGTAAGCCATTATAAAGCTTTGAGCAGTGTCTGTTATCTTGTATTGATGTTCATAAATTGTGTGTCTGTATGTATGACCTTCAAATTATTTTTCTTCTAACAAGTGTGGAGTAAAAGGCCTGCACAAGATGGGTACAGTGTTGATGGCAAGACATCTCTGGATCAGCTGCAGGAAACCGCGTCCTTTCCTGATGGAGCCCAAACTTCCACAGCCTTGAGGGATGAAGGTGAAACCAATGCTGGAGTTCTACAAACTAGGATAGATTTATGGACGGGCTTATCTTCATCGGAAGCCCTGACAAATGGCTCTTTTGGTCAATACAAGCCAGTGTTCCCAGGTTTTCAAGCTTTCCAAAAACAGAATGTTGCTTCAGAAAGCAGAGGCTCGACTGTCTATGGGCTTTCACAAGGGCTTGGCAGCCAGTATGGTAGTTTCCAAACACAGCAAGACAAAAACCAATTGAGCTCTGCCCCTGCTTTAACTTTGAACCAACAAGCCTCTGGCATGTCTTCCAGCTCCCACACTGGTTCTCAAAGCACAATTTCCGACTGGTTGTCCCTAGGACTTTCCAGACCCTATGTTAGTTTCCAGACACAGCAAGGCACAAATCAACTTGGCTCTGCTCCTGCATTAACTGGAACTCAGCAGGTAAGTGGAGGTGCCACAACAGCTAATGGTTCCTCCAGTTTATCAAGCCCCTACGTTGGTTCTCAAAGCTCCACTGGCTATGGGCTATCTCAAGGGCTTGCAAGCCAGTATGGTGGTGGTCAATCAAGCCCTGCCCCTGCCATTGTGACCCAACAGGCCTCTGGGAGTGCTGTCTCCAGTGGTTCTACGTCTAGTACTTCAAGCTCCTACAGTGGTTCTCAAAGCCGAGGCTCAACTGTCTATGGACTGTCTCAAGGATTTTCCAGGCCCTCTGGTAGTTTCCAGACACAGCAAGGCACAAATCAACTTGGCTCTGCCCCCACATTAACTGGAACTCGGCAGGCAACTGTAGCTGTCGCAACAGCGAACGGCTCCTCCAGCTCATCAAGCTCCTTCACTGGTTCTCAAAGCCCGTCTTCCAATTGGCCTTCACTAGGACTTTCCAGACCCTATGGTAGTTTCCAGACACAGCAAGGCACAAATCAACTGAGCTCTGCCCCTGCATTAACTGGAACTCAGCAGGTAAGTGGAGGTGCCACAACAGCTAATGGTTCCTCCGCCTCCAGTTTATCAAGCCCCTACGTTGGTTCTCAAAGCTCCACTGGCTATGGGCTATCTCAAGGGCTTGCAAGCCTGTATGGTCGTGGTCAATCAAGCTCTGCCCCTGCATTAACAGTATCCCAGCAGGCAAGTGAAGGTGCCACAACGGCTAATGGTTCCTCCAGCTTATCGAGCGCCTTCACTGGTTCTCCAAGCCCAACTGCCTACTGGCTGTTGCTTAGACTTTCCAGCCAATATGCTGGTTCCCAGGCACAGCAAGGCAAAAACCAGCTTGGCTCTGTGGCTGGATTAAATGTAATTCAACAAGCCTCTGCAAGTCCAGTGTTGAATGGTTCTACTTCTAGCACTTCAAGCTCCTTCCATGGTTCTCAAAGCCGAGGCTCAACTGTCTATGGACTGTCTCAAGGATTTTCCAGCCCCTATGGTAGTATCCAGACACAGCAAGACACAAACCAACTGAGCTCTGCCCCTCCTTTAACTTTAACCCAACAAGCCTCCGGCATGTCTTCCAGCTCCCACAATGGTTCTCAAAGCCGAGGCTCAACTGTCTATGGACTGTTTCAAGGATTTTCCAGACCCTTTGGTAGTTTCCAGACACAGCAAGGCACAAATCGGCAGACAACTGAAGCTGCCACAACAGCGAATGGTTCCTCCACCTCCAGTTTCTCACGCTCCTTCACTAGTTCTCAAGGCCCAACTGCCTACTGGCTGGTGCTAAGACTTCCCAGCCAATATGCTGGTTCCCAGGCCCAGCAAGGCATAAACCAGCTTAGCTCTGTGCCTGGATTAAATATGATTCAACAAGCCTCTGCAAGTCCAGTGTTAAATGGTTCTACATCTAGTACTTCAAGCTACTACAGTGGTTCTCAAGGCTCCACTGGCTATGGACTGTTTCAAGGGCTTGGCACCCAGTATGGTGGTCAATCAAGCTCTGCCCCTGCCTTCGTGACCCAGCAGGCCTCTGGGAGTGCAGTGTCCAGTGGTTCTACACCTAGTACTTCAAGCTCCTTCCATGGTTCTCCAAGCCAAAGCTCAACTGGCTATGGGTTGTCTCAAGGGCTTGGTAGCCGCTATAGTAGCTTTCATACACAGCAAGACAAAAACCAACTGACCTCTGCCCCTGCTTTAACTTTGAACCAACAAGCCTCTGGCATGTCTTTCAGCTCCCACAATGGTTCTCAAAGCCCGTCTTCCAATTGGCCGTCACTAGGACTTTCCAGACCCTATGGTAGTTTCCAGATGCAGCAAGGCACAAATCAGCAGACAACTGAAGCTGCCACAACAGCTAATGGTTCCTCCACCTCCAGTTTATCAAGCCCCTACATTGGTTCTCAAAGCTCCACTGGCTATGGACCGTCTCAAGTGCTTGCAAGCCAGTATGGTGGTGGTCAATCAAGCTCTGCCCCTGCCTTCGTGACCCAGCAGGCCTCTGGGAGTGCTGTCTCCAGTGGTTCTACATCTAGTACTTCAACCTCTTACAGTGGTTCGCAAAGCCACGGTTCAACTGTCTATGGACTGTCTCACGGCTTTTCCAGGCCCTATGGTAGCTTCCAAACACAGCAAGGCACAAATCGGCAGACAACTGAAGCCGCTGCAACAGCTAATGGCTCCTCCAGCTCATCGAGCTCCTTCACTGGTTCTCAAAGCCCGTCTTCCAATTGGCCTTCACTAGGAATTTCCAGACCCTATGTTAGTTTCCAGACACAGCAGGGCATAAACCAGCTTGGCTCTGTGCCTGGATTAAATGTGATTCAACAAGCCTCTGCAAGTGCAGCGTTAAATGGCTCTACATCTAGTACTTCAACCTCTTACAGTGGTTCGCAAAGCCACGGTTCAACTGTCTATGGACTGTCTCACGGCTTTTCCAGGCCCTATGGTAGCTTCCAAACACAGCAAGGCACAAATCGGCAGACAACTGAAGCTGCCGCAACAGCTAATGGCTCCTCCACCTCCAGTCTATCAAGTTCCTACACTGGTTCCCAAAGCCAAAGTGCAACTGCCTATGGGTCATCTCACAGCCTTTCCAATCTTTATGATGGTTTGCATAAACGGCATGATGTCCAATGGCTGAGCTCTGTCCCTGCCTTAACTGTGAACCAGCAGGCCCCTGGAAGCACCATAACATCCAATGGCTCCAACACCGACGCTTCAAGTGCCTACAGTGCTCCTCAAAGCCATAGTCTGTCTCATGGGCTTGTTGGCAGCTCTCTCAGCGTACCGAACCAAAATGTCCAGCAACTGGGGGCCTTCAATCAGCTGGTTCCTTCTCCGTGGTTGGGTCAGCAATCTTGTGAAAAGACTGTTCAGTGACTCATCTTCCAAGATTTCCCCCAAGCTTTTCTGGTAGTAAAAGCTCAGTGGGTCCCACCTTCCCTTGAAACCTTATGACTTCCAGGTTACAGCTCAAAGGACTCCTGCAGTGTTCGACTTGATGGTAAAGCAGTGTCTCTAATTATAGTGCTTTATTATAAAATGCCTGGCTTGTCTGTCTAAATGATCTATTAAAGCATGCTTTTTGTATTCCATTTTTCGCCGTCTTATTTTAGGTCTGCCTGTTCAGTGTGGTTTTGGTTATAAAAATGCATTGGTTCTGCTAACTGCATATAAATACTTAAATTTGAGAAACTTTTGAAAGGTTTTGAAAAGACTGGCAATAGTCCAGACTTTATCTTAATAACCAATTTGGTTGATCAGATCACACATTCATGGTTTTTTGAATGCCTCTAATGGGTACTTGCAACCATTTTGTCAGTGGCAGGATTGCTACTCTGCCCAAACCAAGCTAGTGTTGCTTCAAAACTTCCCCTACAACACTACCTAATACAAACATACCATATTACTTTACAAGCAAGTTATTTATTTTAAAAAGCTGGACTCGTGATTTAGGTCATTAATGATCAGTTAGTATAAACTGTTGTAGTCATGCCTACTGGGTATTGCTTTTGACTGCTTTGCCTTGTTCTAGTTGGGCCCTGGCACTTGTATTGGGTTTCGTTCATTTATTTTTGTGGGTGTATATACTCATCAAAAACAAGAAACGTCCCTTTTTCAGGAGCCTGTATTTTAAAGAGAATTTTGTAAAATCCAAGTCAGCTTTACAGATCTTTATTGGAAAGGGTTTAAACAATGTTATTCATTCTTACTCAATGGATCATAAACAATTTATCGCACATGCACCTGTGGAACAGTCCTTAGGACACTCTCAGTTTACAGGCAGTAGGCAATTGGTCAGTTACAACCTCTGTTAGGACTCTAAAGAGACCTTTCTACTGTTGTGGAAATTAGACAACACTCGCAGACTCCTCCTCTGACATGGCCTTCTTGGGTGTTATCCTCCGATGAACGAGAGCAAACTTATTACAAAGTAAAAATGAGTAATTTCGCTCACACTACTGACTTTGAAAAACACCAGAAGAAAGATGCCTAGGGTGCCTGTTCACCTGCGTGAACATGCTGCAGGGAGGCATGAGTACTGCAGATGTGGCCAGAGCATTAAACTGCTGTGTCTGGAATGTGAGACAGTGCTGCAGGAAGGACAGCTGACTGTGCTTGCAGTGGAAAATTACATGTGACCAAAAGCTGTGATTTTATTGATGTATTGATCAGTTCTGGTTCTCCTCACAAATTACAGAGTTACTTGAATAGAACCCACCTGAGTGCATTTATTTGTGTCATGAGTTTGATGGAGAATGTACAAACAGCATCATGAAAACTAAGCAGCTATCAGAAAAAGTCTGAGACATGTTTTAAAAAGCATCAGGGTTTGATTATAAAAATATTCCCAACACCATTACATCCAGTTTAAAAAACAAAAACATAAGTCTGTCTAGAGGAGGCTGTCCACCTAGTCACTGACCAGGTAAGGAGAGAGTAATGTTTTTCAGAAGTGTTACAGTGAGCATCCACCAGATGTCACTCTGGTCATGTGAAAGTAAAGATTGCTTTCCTGAGAACAGGGAATTAGAGGATAAAAAAATATGCAAAACTCCACATGAAATAACTTTTATTTTCAAGTAAATAAATTATGTAAACAGCTATGCAGAAGAGTCATTAGGTTGAATATCAATTAGCTACAAAAGAGATCAGCCAATTAAAGCTGAAAGATACAAAGGAGGCAAACATGTCAAGCGTTTCATACCTTTTGAAAACATGAGGCACAGACAAGCTATATCAGCAAAGAGGAATACCAGATCCAACAGGGCCAGGGGGTATATCAAGGCTTTTTACATGACCAGGTACAAATGTTCTCTTATGATACTCCCATTTCTCCATAAAACTGGACAATGTACTGTACTGTTTTAATCATTATTGCAATACTAGCATTTGCAATACTCATACTGCAGAACCCTGCATATGCAAATGAGCTAAATAATATTTTATTGAGTTCTGTGAGCTTTCTAACTACCTCAGTGGCAGTACTGTGATACAAATTAGTCAAATTAATGCAAGCTAATTTAACCATGACCATTACAGATTCACTAATTTTGTTTTAAAGGTATATCAATATTGCACAGTATAGAAATCGAATTGTAATATGCCTTTTTCTCAGTTTAATTCATCCCTAAAGGAAGAACAAAAGTATGCATCAGATGCCAACCCAGATATGTAAGAGTCATCACAGTCCAGCTTCAGGCAGGAAAGAAGTTACAAGGTGACTGTAAAAATCTGTAGCCAATCACGAGACAGAGAGAGGAAAAGGGATTCAGGACGGATGGCTTCTTACCTCTTTGCTGAACAGTTAAGACATCTATTTGTTTTCTAATTTGGTGGGAAGCTTATGAATGATATGTGATAGTTGATTTATCCTCTTTGGGGAGTTAGACGTTTGTGTGTTTTTCTGTATCTTAGCATTGCAAACTTGGGTTATACTAGATGAGAATAAGTCACCTGGGGTATTTGCTCATGTGTTAGCTAGCATGTTAATACTATCCAGCTCATGCCTAAGATTTCTGACATTATATCTTTACCTGTTAGCAGATAATTATATCTTTAATACTGGTGTTGCATCCCAGTCTACCATACTAAATGGTTTGTCACTAAACTACTGGTGTCATTACTATTGAGGAAAACTACTTATTGCTCATTATGCAGTTTGGAACTCTCTCAGAATATGTGCAGATTGATTCACAGTTGCAGGACAACCCACATTATGCAGTGTTGTTCCATAAGTAGCTTGAATTAGTGTTTTTCTAGTAGAGAGGATGAAAATCCAGAGTCTTACATCCTATAGCTTTAAAAATTGTTGCCATTTGGGGGGGGGGGGGGTCTACTGGGTTTAAAAAACAATGGTGAGGGGGATTTAATGAATGTTATTAACAATTTTAACAATGTATTTGAGTATGAAAATTGTGCTTCAGTTGAATATTTGTGGGTTGATTTTTATTTATTTCATATTTGTTTGTTGTGAACATGATCAGTGAGTGCACATTTTGGTATTTTGTGATGCAGACCTGCCAACCTTGACATGAGGTTTAATACTTTTAGAAGCTTACGGAGCTTAAAGCGCAAATCTTCATATTTTCTTTTCTTCAAAGAACTGGTGGCTTTTATTCTTGATGAATAGCTGTCAATACGTGGACCTTTGGTATAATTTGAAGTATAATTTCCTGTACGTGAATAGCACAATGACTAGTTGGATGAATATATGGCTTAATTGGATGAAATTACTAAGTCATTTTGGCATTTGAAAGCTTGCTTTTAGCAGTTAAGGCTGTAATTATTTAAAAAGTGAGGCATTTTCGACATGGCCCATACAAATGTAAATAAAAGAGTAAATGGCATTCGTCCATCCATCCATCCATTTTCTATACCACTTATCCTACCGGGTCATGAGGAACCTGGAGCCTATCCCAGGGAGCATGGGGTACAAGGCGGGGTACACCCTGGACTGGGTGCCAATCCATAGCAGGGCACAAGCACATACATATTCACACACCCATTCATACACTATTTACACTTTGGACATGCCAATCAGCCTACCATGCATACCTTTGGACTGGGGGAGAAAACTGGAGTACCCGGAGGAAACCCCCGTGGCACGGGGAGAACTCCACACACACAGGGCCGCGGCGGGAATTGAACCCCCAGCCCTGGAGGTGTGAGGCGAACGTGCCACCCATGACATTAGTGATTATTCTATAATAAGCTTCACTGAATTTCACATAAATTTGTCATTCAGGGGATTATTGAGGCTGCATAGTCATTTACCTCCATAAGCCACTAAATGATGAATATATAAACAGTCAGTCAATAAATGTCCGAGTAGAAATACAGTGTTCAGTGATGCCAGTAAGGGAAAGTAAGTGATCGTTACTCATACATCATGCATCATTTGTTTTCTGGGATCTCAGTGACAAGAGTAGAGTCAATATTTGTTAAGGATTCCTGTATTCAGTTTTTTGGTGTTCATATTCTGTCAAGCAAACGAGTAGCAGAGGAAGAACATGAGAACATGTGCAGCATTTTTTTTTTTTACATAAGTAACGCATATATATTACATACAGTGTATATACACTCACCATCCACTTTAACAGGAACACCTGTACACCTCGTTTATGCAGTTATCAGCCAATCATGTGGCACAGTGCATAAAATCATGCAAATACAGGTCAAGAGCTTCAGTTAATGTTCACATCAAACATCAGAATGAAGAAAAAATGTGATCTCTGTGACTCGAGGCATGGATATTGTTACCAGATGGTCTGAGTTGAGTATTTTAGTATTTTATTATCTCCTGGGATTTTCACACACAACAGTCTCTAGAGTTTTGGAGTCTAGACCCCAAACACAGGGGTCCCGCTACATCTGGCATAAACCAAACACAGAAAAAGAACATCATACCCACAGTGGTGGAAGTGTTATGGTGTGTGGATGCTTTGCTGCTTCAGGGCCTGGGCAACTTGCAATAATTGAGGGAAACATGAATTCTGCTCTCTACCAGAAAATCCTAAAGGAGAATGTCTGGTCTTCAGTCATTAAGTTGAAACTCAAGCACAACTGCAGCAAAACAATGATCCAAAGCATAGGAGTAAATCCTAGTCCTAGAAGTAAGTGAAAGACTGATCTACAGTTATTGGAAGCATTTGGTTGCATTTATTGCTGCTAAAGGTGGCACAACCAGATTTTAAGTTTAAGGGGGCAATTAGTTTTTCACATTGGTGATAGGTGTTGGATAACTTTCTGGCTTCAATAATAATAAAAAAAGAATAAATAAAAACTGTATTGTGTTTTTACTCAGGTTGTGTTTGTTTTCTGTTGTATTTCGTTTGAAGATCTAAAACTATTTACTATGAGATAGACACAAAAACAGAAGAAATCAGGATGGGGGTCAAATTATTACAGATGCTGGCACTGGAGACTCCTTCCAAAAATGCTAAATACATGTCTACTAACAGAACTTCACCATATCAACACTGACACATTTGTAAAAATCTGCTTAAGGGGGGTGTCACACCATAGAATGCCCTGTGTAAGTTGTTACTATGCTACTATTTTTTACTGTAACAACAATAAGAATGAGTGCATCAGTATAAACTTGTGATTTGCCTTGCAGCAAGAACTACTGTCAGAGCTGCAGTTATTGAAAACTAATCAACACCTTCTGATCAGTCAGAAGGGAGAATTCAACAACATTGTGGTAGGAAATGTTCATAAATGATCATATTCAGAAAGTCTGGCCAGGAAGCTGTGATTTGTGAAGCAGAGGCAGCTTGGGGATTCTCCAATTTTCTGTCCTCATAAAGCAGCATTGAGAATCGGCATACAGATGAGATTTGGTTTGCTTTCAGTCCAATCTGCATACATAGCATTCGTGGGCAGCTGAATTGAACAAGCTTTTGTGAATCTGTAAATAGAACATTTAGTACAAGCATGGTGCATATTTTCTATGCAGAAATACAACATGTGTCTGTGTAAATCCTACTAATAAAAATGATACCCACTGCAAATGCTGGATTTTGATGTTTGAGGACCAGAGGTGGTTTTAGCTGGCTAATTTTGCCTGTGGTTTGCTGTATTTAGACTTGCAGAGTAATGGGAACCTCACAGAGCTGAAAAGTAGCATCATGCCCGAAGACGATATGTACACTGAATACACATTCACCTTGGAGACTTTGGCAGTGTTGTTATCACAGTGATACAGGAGTTTCTGGAAGAAAAGACACTGGGGGCCTTGGTGTCCATCTTTCTGTTTGGAGTCTGACTGATTTATCAGTTGGCTGATATGAAGGTTGCTTAGATTGAGGGGAAATTGTGTCATTAATATCTCTTTATATTTATCTGTTGTATAGGAAAACCACATTCATGAAAGTGATGATATTTAAAATAAGAACGACATACACTATAGGGCACTAGGGGTTCATTTATGAAGATTTATTATGCTCTCTTGCGTTTTCAATGGTGGAGCAAAACTTTAACTTGGGAGCCCACAATGTACACTACTTTAAATTTCCTTGGTTTTGTATGTAAAGGTTTACTTTTGGAAACAGCTCCAGGGTCCCCTGGGTTACTCTCTGGTTGGAATTTTTGTGCATGTTCTTTGTGTGGGTTTCCTCTGGGTTCTATGGTTCCTCCCACCTCCCAAAACATGCCAGTAAGTGGAATGGCTATGCTAAATTCTTTTGAGTGTTTTGACACCAATTTTAGTTTTCTTGGTTGTAGCCAAGGAATCTTATGTAGAAAAAAAAAAGATTTTTTTTTACTCTCTAGGTCTTATGATTCTTGAGATACTGGCGAAAATGTTAAACTGCTTCATTATAGTGCCACCATCAGGCATTAGGGAAGAAAAAGAATGAAAATAATAAATATAGCCATAAGCAGCAATCTGTAGGGTCCAAGCACTCTTCACAAATGGCCAGTTCTTGTGAAGTTACACAGATAGACTGGCATCACATCCTGTATTCCAACCCCATGCCCAGTGTTCCTGAAATAAGGTCAGTATTTCACTCATGTATTAAAAACTTCTGATTTTTTGTTTTTTATCTTACACGTTACTTTAAGTATGTTTTGCAAAAAAAATAAAGTAAATAGTTTGGGAAAAGTCTGCATACTTAGTCAAAGCCCACTGATTATACTAATGATCACAAGAAATGAAAGATGGTGCCTCTGTCACTGCCAGTGTGAAAAATGACTTGCCTATGGTAAAACAATATTTGCACCAGTAGTCAAATCATCCGAAGTTGGAATTTATATTAGCATTCCTGTGATTCTTAGAGAATATGCACTTCTTTTGAGTTCGGTCTCACCATTTATGTGGAAATAAATCTCAGAACAAATGTAAAGGTGACTACTGAGTCATATGGTCTGAAGACATTAGCTATGAGTCAGAATCTGTCATATACACTAACATCTCTTTCTGTCCATGAAACAAATGCAAGCAGTATTCTTGATTAAAGGGTGTATCCATGCTTGGTTTGAAAAATGGATGTTGTGAGGAGTTGGGGGCACACTGGCTTAGTGGTTAGTGGTTAGTGGCATGCAGGCTTAGTACCTCGCACCTCCAGGGTTGGGGGTTTGATTCCTGTCTCTGCCCTGTGTGCTTGAAGAGGTTTCCCCCGGGTACTCCAGTTTCCTCCCCCAGTCCAAAGACGTGCATTGTAGAATGATTGGCATTTTCAAATTGTCCATGTAGTGTGAATGTGTGTGTGAATGTGCCCTGTGATGGGGTGGAACCCCATGCAGGGTGTTGCCCGCTTTGTGCCCTGAGCTCCAGGCTCTCCGTGACCCTGTGTAGGATACTCGGTATGGAAAATGGGTGGATGGATGTTGTGAGGAGTGGCACCTGCAGGGTTCCTGAACTGAAATTCTACATGGATCTTAACCAGAAGTAAAGTCTGGTAAAGTCCAAAGAGAAAAGGGAGAAAATAGCACTTAAAGAATGCATTCCAATTTCACTGAAATAGTTTCACCTAGTCTTTTTTTTCCTTCCAATTTTCAACTGTGCAGTTTTGGTGAGCCTGAACCCATTTTAGGCTTAGATTTATGTTCTTAGCTGACAGGAGTGGAACACGATGTTGTCGTCTGGTGACAAGTTGTGTGTTCTGAGATGCTTTTCTGCTGTCTATGTGTGTAAAGAGTGGTTATTTGAGTTACCATAGCCTTCCTGTCAGTTCAAACCAGTCTGGCCATTCTCCTCGGAAATCTTTAATCAGTGAGGCTTTTCCATCCACAGAACTGCCATTCACTGGATGTTTTTTGTTTCTCGCACCATTCCATGTAAACTCTAGAGATGTTTGTGAATGAAAATTCCAGGAGCTCAGCAGTTTCTGAAATACTCAAACCAGCCCATCTGGCACCAGCAACCATGCCACGGTCAAAATCATTGAGATCACATTTTTACATGGTGAGTGTAGATATCCACAAGGTTAATGGGTTTATCAACATTCCTTTGCTTCCTTTGCTCTGACACCCAAGCTTAGACTAAAATGGAAGAAAGAGACATAGGACAGATTAGTGTAACAAATCATAAAGCATTCTTGTATTCCAGTTTTATCCCTTATTGATTGAGCATGCATCCAAATTATCTTGAATGGTGTTGGTAAAGTAAATTAAAAGCTAAAAGTCTTCCTGATCTTTATTGCCTCAGTTTTTTTTTTTTTTTTTTTTTTTTTAGCTCTCTCAGCTCCACCATTTGACCTACTTCACGAGGACATTAATCAGATGTCCGTGGGACTTTGACTCGCATCACTTCCTCCAAGTCCTGAGGGCGCTGGAGGGCCCTCATCATACGCTTGTGTGTTCATATACTTTCAGCGATTCTAATCATGTCAGTATATTTTGGAGTCAATCTGCTATTACCTCTCTCATGAATTTTAATGCACCACCCTTGGCGTATGTGCATCACATTAACACGGTGGCTCCAACAGAGATGTTTTGCTTCCGCTGTGTCACTTTCTATTGCTGTTGTAATCACACAGATTAAGAGCCATTTTAGGGCAGAAGTGAGCTGTGTGTCAATAATTGTCAAGGGTGTTGACTGAAAACTCTTCAGTGATGTTATATATATATATATATATATATATATATATATATATATATATATATATATATATATATATATATATAAAATGATCATGTGTATATGATGTGTATGATCAAAATGGTTTCGAGCTCGAAAATTTATTGAGCAGAGTGAAACTGTTTTCACTTTCAGAGGCAAAGAAATATTTCATGAAGACTTCAGACTTCAGCAGTGTAAGATGTTTTCTCAGCAATCACTCGGTTGCCCAGTGGTGCGTTCAAGACGTCATCTTCCCGTCAACTGAACTGAACCAGAGTTCGCACATAAGCACTCTGAACCTCACCTGACTCTGAAATGAACTCCCAAACAATCCACAGGCCCTGAGGGTGATGTGATTCTTGCCATATTTACTGCTCACTCCTCTGCTGTGAAGATGAAAACCGCTCATAACGCACACATTTCTGAATGACTCAAAATCAACCTTATTTTAAACACTAGTTAGGATTTCTGATGCCTGTGACGTGCACTAAGCTCTGTGACTGAGTCAGATATTATTTTAGTCTGATTAAGTATCGTGAATAAACATCCACCACCCAGGTTTGTGATAATGGATAAAACAGGTGCATACATTTACATATTTACATAAAAGAAACCGTAATTAGGCAAGCTCGAAATGCCTGACTTGTGTAGCGAGGGTTTGTAGCTTGGCTGAGATGCAGCTCGGGCTTGGCAGGCTCTTGCCGCAGTTCATAGTCTGCAGTTGGCTGATCTGGCTCGAGACTGATTAGATGGCCTGATTCCTTCAATTATTTACATTTGAGGCAGCGAGCACATCCGAGGGAGCAGTTTGGAGGGCACATAACCCTTGTTTGGGTTTTAAGGAAACAGATCGGAGATAAGCTGACACTGTGGGGGAGCGAATGAATGAATGTTCACATACCTGGATCTGTAAGATGGAATAACTCTTTAACTACACACATGTTAGATTAGTAATCTAGTATACAATATGTAAGGAATAAAACACAGCATGATGTGCTGTTATAGGAAATAAATCCACTGTGGGGTGGTGTGGTGTAGTCCAAAGCAATACAGAGATACCGTTACCTCCCTGAACTTGATTATTTTCCAATAATTTGTCAACGCTGACAAATTTATTAGAGAACGACATGTCATACTTTTTTCTTGTATTGTATTGTTTATGTATTGTTTTGTTGTGTTTCTCCTTCTTAAAGTTTTAATACTGCTTGCCATGTTTCCAAGAAACTGGAAACTCCTCTGTCCTGAAGACTTTCCCCTGGCAAAAACAAAAAAAAAAAACAAAACCAACCTACAGACTGTTACAAAGAACTGACACTGGAGACTCTTTCCATACACATTAAATAATCATCTTTTTGTATATAAAACTTTGAGAATTCAGCTGTGTTGTGGTATTTTCCCTTGGGGATATGATGCAGCCTGACACAAAACACTGCTGAATTCTTGATTCATTATATATGTTGTTTGTCTATTTGTGTTAACTTGTGAATCAATAAAAGTGTTAATTACAAAACACTGCTGAATTCTGAGATCTGATTGGTCAGAAGGTGTTGATGAATTTTCCATAACAGCAGCTCTATCTGTAGTTTCGGCTGCAAGACAAATCAAAGTTTTATATTAATTCGCTCATTCTACTACATTATAATTTGTATAGTATCAGCTCAAACACAGGGATGACCTATATAATCTACTGCTAATAATAAACTGAAATAACATGCTGTTGTTTAACAAAGAAAAATATGTTCTTTGATATAGTGAAGCTTTCTATCCTTCACTTATGGAAGGAGTCTCTAGTGGCAGCACTTTGTAATGGTCAGTAAGTTTTCCGCCATGGCAAAATCTTCAGGAAAGAAAACTTGGCCAATTACGGTTTCTTGGTTACATCCATACATTTTCTGTACTACTTATCCTACACAGGGTCATGAGGCTATCCCAGGGGACCCCCCCCAACCCCCCTGGAGGTACAAGGCAAATGTGCTAACCACTAAGCCACCGTGCCTTCTTGGTAACATGACCAGCTGAATTTTTTTGGTCTCATTAACTTCAAGAGTGGTGCATGAACAACTGTTTATAGCTGCTATAACATATGTGAAAACACCTGAAAATCTTGGAATATCTAATCATTTCCTAGTTGCGTGATGAAAATGAGGGGAAAAATCTAGTTCCAGCTACTTGCATTAAGTAAGCATCTTTTTATTCTGCTGCTAATTGAAAAGCTGTTAGTCATTCCCAGACCCAAAACATTCCTTTGCTTAATGGTGTCCTCGAAATGAGAGCAACATGGCTAATGAAAGCATTTTGCTGGAAACCTACTGTGATCTCATTTTAATGGCGAGAATGTGCTTGTGTCAGAAGAATTATCTCCCATATGTTATTTGTAATGACGTTTGAATTATAGCATTCTCTCCACACCACGCAAAGCAACACACAAAAATACATTCAGGGATCCATTCATCCTGTTTGAGTTTATTATAGCTTGAATCGTGCTTATTAAAACCATTTGGCAGGCTTTCCGGTACTCATCCACTGTCTAAACTGTCCTCTCTTTTATCTCTTTTGCAATGTAATTTGTAATAAGAACTTATTTTGACACATGGGAGTGTAAAATGGAGGTAAATTCGATTTGAAAAACTCAATTACACGACTGGGGTTTGAAGCAGATGAGTCCATATGGATAGACAGAGCCGTGGCCAGAAAACTGAAGAGACTTTTGCAAAGCCAGAGCTCTTAAAATCCCACCTGAGCTGCTTTGTTCATGGCGTGTTATCTAATTAGCAACCTAAAAAAGCAGATCGCTGACAGCCGGTTTGTCTCTTCAAACTATAGAGCCATGAGCCAGAGGTCTGCTTTATGCCAACAGGAGAAGCACGAACCTGGCTTAAAGAGCAAACTATCATCATCCAAACACGATTGGCATGGCCAGCTCAATCCCGAAATTGCTCCCAAACCTTTTCCAAATATTGATTAATGGCATGGTGGGTGTGTAAATGCACTCTCACATCCCATCTGAGCAGAGTGGCGGGGTTATTATCGTTTCAATAGAGGCAGCAGCATCTCTGTGCTGCTTTTCTCCCTGCCATTCTGTTTGAACTAAAAGGAGTACAGACGACACGCTTCAGGCAGCATTGAGATCAGCTTCTTTGCACTGTGCAGGAGGGATTGCTGTGTCCGAAATTCATATTTACAGGATTTTTTTTTTTCGCCCAGAGAGGCTTGCAGAGGTATACATTATCTGCTGGAAAAATATCCCTATGTTTGTGCAAATAGTTGCAAGTGTACAACAGGCAAATTTTGCCATTTACAATTTTTCAGAAATCTGGCATCATAAAGAAATGAAATGCTTGTGTGTTTTTGATTTCTTGACTCATTATACTGTATATTGTTTTACATTTAATGTAAAATGACCCACTACTGAGACATTTCCGTTTGTCAAGGCAAAGAAAAAGGAAAATCTATAAAGAAAACTACCAATTTAACCCTAAGTGGAATGTTAAAACATTAAGCCAATGTATTTGCTCTGCAATTAATGTACGTCTGTAAAATATAAACTAATATAATGTGAAGATCAGAACACTTTTCAGTGGTTGATTAAACTGCATTTAAAAAGCTACTGTTTTGAATTGCTTTTTATACTAATGGCCACCATTCTGTTAAACTATATGTGGAAAAGGAAATTTGGGAGCAGCATGGGACCTGTTTGTCCAATGGCTCATTCCATAACCAGGCTTGTGTTTCTCCTTATGGCATAAAGCAGGAGCTCATGGCTCTGTGGTTTGAATAGACAAACCGGCTGTCAGCGAGCTGCTTTCTCATGTCGCTAATTAGGTAATGCACCAAAAGCTCAGATGGAATTTTAAGAGCTCATTTAGGTCTAGATCCAGCCACACAAATGTCATTACAAATGGCTCATCATTATCTTTTCACTATATAGGCCACATAAACACTATTATAAACGTTTCACCATCATCAGTCCACTGTGGACATGTCCCAAACCACTACGGATGTCTATCAAACCACAGTCTTTTACTATGTAGGCCACATAAAAACACTTAAACATGCCTTACCATCATCATTTCACTATGGATGTGTCCCAAACCACATTCTATCTACTATATAGGCCACATAAACAGTAATACATTTGCTGCTCCACCATCAGTCCACTGTGGCTGTGTCCCAAACCACACTCTATTTACTACAAAGACCACAGTATCATAATCATCATCCCAAACATTTAATAACACAGTCCACTGTGTCCTCATCACTATAAAGGCCACTTCTTGTGTAAATTATTTTTTGTACCTCTAAACACTATGCCTAGAAAAAAAATCCTGATGAGGAGGAGGAGGAGGAGGAGTAAGACAAGCTGAACGTAAATGACTCCATATCTTTTTTTCTTGTTCTTAAGGCACTAATTGCCAGTCTGGCACCGACTATTGGCCACACTCTAATCCCCCTCCACCTTTCTCCTGACTCTGTACTCATGCTACTGTCAACATGTCTGCAGCGGGCACCTTCAACCTCAATTACATTGTCTTCAGTTAATTAGAGGAACCTTAATGCCAATCAGACGCTGCCCCCTTGTATACCACTGGATTTATTTGCAGGATTTGCCGGTAATTAAGATGGGCGCAACCAGCCAGACAAGAAAGGGTTTACCGTCTAACTATATATAAATCTGTTCATTCTTTGGGCACTTACAGGCTATTAAGCACAATTTGCATGTGTGGTGGGGATTGATCGTATAGAACTGTGTAGTACAAAGAGAGACAAGGTTCTTTAATGGCCTGATATTAGATCTATTTCAGGATTTAGTGGGAAATGTCTTGAGTAGAGACTAGCATACAATAAGAACTCCATAACTTCGTAACTTACCATCAAACTCCCACCACTGAGCCATTTTTAATGCATTGTTATGTGTTTCTTATGGAAACGCTAAGTGGCCATGCATTATTAATTTTTTATTTCTTTTTCTCATGATATTGACCTGATATTCTGGTAATCCATCATCCTGAAGTCAATGGGCTTTTTGAACGGGCTTTTGGTTAAATGACTGAAATAAGGTCTGTGGTTAACATAATCTCAAGATATGGTCGCGTTTTATACTATGACATAAAATACATCAGTAAGACCCCAACTGTGATTTTGTTAAGACTGTTGCTAACAAATGGCTAAATGGGACTACAGAGGTTGTCGGGGACATTAAACGTCATCACAATGAACAGGAAAACTTATCTACTACAGCCTCTTGCAAAACTATTCCAACTCAAACTTTCCAACTTATAGATTTATCAATTTATAGTATTTTCCAATTGTAGTGTTTTTAAATAAAGATTGAAAGAGTTGTCAGAAGCGTAGTGGTGGTGCTGACGTTGGAGTCATGCGACCGTGGTGTAGTTTGTTTATAGCCTAACTTTAGCTTCAAAATTCATAAAAGTTGTGCTCATTTGTGAAGATTATCTTGATGAACAAAACGTAAGAATCATAAACTTTTGTTGGTCACAGAGCTTATTTCCGGCAATAATCCAAAAGCCAATGGAAAAATCCTATTGGCTTTTTGTCGAGGGAACCAGGGTGATGCTAACTCCCGGTTTGGCCTACAAAAATACGTCATCCCTGCCGGATTGACGACTTCCAGATTAACGTTCGACACTTGAGAAGGGGACACCCCTCTCTCTTAATAAAGTCCATCTGTACAGCGGACAATTATTAAATTTATGATGGCGAAGATGTCAACGTGCATGTAACACCAGTCCCATTCACAAGGCGTGAGATTTTCTTGCGATAAAATTATACCTTGAGAAAACATGTTGAATTCACAAGAAAATTAAGTCGATATCATGAGAAAACAACTTTTGTTATGTCGAGATCATAAGAAAATTATCACGAGAAAACACGAAAGAAAAAAAATTAATAATGCATGTCCGCTTAGGGCTTCCATAGTTTCTGGTTTGTTGTAGGTATGTTTTGTAAATGAAGACTATGTTTCCCTTCATGTCAGATCTATTTTCAGATTTTCAGATATACTAAGTGCCCAAACCTATGTGGACACCTGACCATTACAGCCATATGTGTTTTTTGCCCAAACTGTAACCACAAAGTTGGAGCACATGATTGTATAGAATGACTTTGTATGCTGTAGCATTACAATTTCCCTTCATTGGAACTGGGAGGCCCAAACCTGTTCCAGCATGACAATGCCCCTGTACACAAAGCTAGCTCCATAGTTTGCCAGTGTTGGAATGGAAGAACTCAAGTGTCCTGCACAGAGCCTTGACCTCAACCCCACTGAACACCTTTGGATTGAACTGGAACACCCAGGCCTCCTCATCCAACATCAATGCCTGACCTCACTAATGCTCTTGTAGCTGAATTATCACAGATCTCCACATCCGTGCTCCAAAATCTAGTGGAAAACCTTCCCAGAAGAGTGTTATTATAACAGCAAAGTCTGGAATGGGATGTTGAACAAACACATATGGGTTTGATTGTGAGGTGTCCACAAAATTATGGCCATTTAGTGTATATTTTGGTTGTATTTACTTAGATGGATTGGGTAACTTGAGCAGTAGAGGAATAAATCACTTTGGGATGAATTCTCCAAATGAGAATGTAGTCATGATACTGTAATTACTATGTATGTGCTAAGAATCATGTATATAATATATAAATAAATTATATGTATATACACAGTAGTGTTATCATGGTTAATTGAATTTATTCACTATCTTTGTGTTACTTTCAGAAGGAGGCCTTTCTTGGTTTAAGTAGGCAGCCTTCCTGAGCAGCATTTGTGTTCCCAAAATAAATGCTGTCCCATTTAGAGGGCAGTGTAAGGACAGCTGTCTTCTAATGTTCCTTATTTTGGAAAAAAAATTGAAGGCTGTATCATATACTGCTGGGATTCATTTACAGTTAAAATATTGCCCAAGGACAACAAGAACAAACAGACAGGATTATATCTGCAGCAGCCTGGGAAAATGTTTTACATGGTGAAATTTGGACTTTTCCCCAAACTATATACAGTTCTGAAAACTACAAACTTTCCTCAGCTGAAATAAGTAAGGGCAAACTGCACTTTATTAGAAATCATATCTATATTTACATCATAAACTATTTTAAGATTCTCTTGACATCTCTATGTTATCTCAGATAGAATGATCTTACTCTGATTTAATATTATCCTGAGCAGACAGCTTTTTCCTTGTGTAGCACTCTCAGCAGTTTTTCAGTTACAAACTTTAAAGATGAGCACTTTCCTTTAAGCCTGGAAAAACAAGGATAATAAATGCAATCTGACAAGAACAGATCATGTTAATCACACAATCACTGCAAATTTATTGAAAGTAATAAGAGTTAAACACACATTTATTAGTTGCTAAATATAAAATACCACTTGATCCAGCACATCGTTAAAAATAGCACTTGATCCAGCACATCGTTAAAATTAGCACTTGATCCAGCACATCTTATAAAATAGCACTTGATCCAGCATATCATTAAAAATAGCACTTGATCCAGCACATCTTATAAAATAGCACTTGATCCAGCACATCGTATAAAATAGCACTTGATCCAGCACATCGTATAAATTAGCACTTGATCCAGCACATCAAATCCAGAAATTGCAATGCAATGCGTATGATGCACTTTTTCATTGCTTTCATTTTGACATTTTGAGTTTTAGAATTAATGAATTGGTCCCACATTTTGGTTAATTTTGTGCTTTTCTTTATAGAAAACATATTATGATTTAATGTATCACCTGACCAAGCATTCATCTGCTATGCTTACAGCTCACGTTAAGAAGGTGGAGTTCCTAATGTTACTGTAATCATCATAGGAATTATCTCTGATAAAGATGACATCTCTTCCATGCAAATCAAAACAATTGTGACATCTACAGGGAAGATTCAGTTAATCATTTCATCATATACCACAATGCAGTTGAATTCTCGAATCTGATTAGTTAGAAGATGTGCATTAATTTTATATAGCCGCAAGTCTCAGACAGTAGATTTGGCTGTATCCTGAATGATATCTTTATATTAATGTGCTCGTTCTATGTTATTGTTGCCATGGTAACAGCTCATTCACAGGGACTTGTTTGGTGGATGCTCCACATAATCCAACAAAGAAAAACATCTATTTGTTGACATGGTGAAGTCTATGCCATTTATGTCACATTTCCGAATGGAGTCTTGAGTGTCAGCATTTTTGTAACAGTCACAGTGCTTTGTAAAGTTTCCCAGCAAATCTTCAGGACAGAAGAGTTTACACTTTCTGGGTTTCTCAGTAACATGACAAGCTGTGTTTTCTGTCTCGTTAACTTAGAGGGAAAAAAAGGCTGGTGAGGGAATGATTGTTTATCGTTGCTATAAATTTAGTGATAAAAAGAAATTGACTTGTCTTGTGGATGTTAAATGTGCATTAAAAGTAATTATTAACTGTTCAAATACCGTTCATTAATAAAAAAATAATTTAAAAAAACATGTTTTCCTTACATGTCACATCTTTATCTATAATATAATATAATATATAATATAATATTGTCCATTCCACGTGTTTTAGGTGTATTTACATTCTCCAAAGTGTGTCTCAAGGTGATATAAAGTCAAGGTCTGAATACAGGTTCCCTGTATTCAGACCGGGCCTGGGTTTGATTCCCGGTCAGGGAACCACCCCAGCCACTGTAGGACTGCCGGTCCCAAGCTCGGACAATGGGGAGGGTTGTGTCAGGAAGGGCATCCAGCATAGAACTTGTGCCAGCATCGAGTGATCCGTTGTGGCTTAAGAAAAATACAGGTGTGCACAAATTGTGTATTAACTCCTCACTACATGTGTGTAACTTATCACCGAATACAGCTCATAACACTTAAAATGTCTAATTACATGCACTGACCACACACCCACAGCACATAATTAGAAACACATGTCTATAAAAATCGATTAGGTCCTTGATCAACAACTCTATCAAGTCAGAGCAGGTAATACAGAGCAGATTTACACACCGCTGTGGATGCTGCTGAAATCCACTCGCGCCCTTCATCCTCCCTTCCAATTTGTTGATTTTTTTTTTCCTTTGGACTGCTGACCTTGGAGCTTGAGAGTTAAAAGGGTTATGCATGTAGCAATAATGAGTATCTCTCACTCACACAGACACATACAAACACAGAATGTTGATGGGGTGGGTTTTATTTTCCTGGTAATAAACAGACACAGCGTTTAAGAACCTCCAATCTGGTGTGTGCTTTATATCCACAACCATCATTTAATAATAATAATTAAAAAAAAAAAACCCACAGAAGATGGGTCAACATGATGACCTTCTGTATTTAGAGTTTTGAGGTGTGTGTGTGTGTGTCAGTATAAGGGTTGTAAATCTGAGACTTTCACTCAGTACGATACAATATTTAACAATATGAGTTTATCTGCTATGATGCAACAATACAGTAGGATAAAATACAATATGAGTTTGATTCATAAAGCTACGATTCCATATTTGAGGATACCAATAGTCTCCAATTAATATGTCACCAACTTTGTTCAGAATCTGTGGTAGGCCTACATGAATTATAATGAAGAAGATGATGATGATGATGATGTAGAGAACAACTATTTTAAGTACTAGCTGTCTGTCCTTTTTTTGTGTTAAATCAATTTATAATTATTCATAATTAAATCCATCCATCCATCCATCCATCCATCTATTTTCCATACCACTTATCCTACACAGGGTCATGGGGAGTCTGGAGCCTATACCAGGCGACTCAGGGCACAAGGCGGGGGACACCCTGGATGGGGTTCATAATGAAATCGATTATATAATTTAAATTAGTGCTTCAATCCAAATCATCCTATCATTAAACCCCTAGTGAGTATAGCAGCCAATCCATGGTTACAACAACTTGCTATGTTTTTTAAGGAAGCTACTTTATCCTGCTACCTTGTTATCATTTGAATTGTCTTTAGATTTGGATTCATCAATCTGTCTATATTTGTTTAGAAAAGAAATCAACCTTGAGCAGCAAGAGTTCCTGGCAAGCTTCATGTTTATATTATCTGCCGTTTCTTTAAAAAGGATGTTTGGTATATGCCTCCAACAAGCTTCCATTTTCCCTTAAATCTTTAAAGTCTTTGATTTCAGTGAAGTGTCTGGAGAGCACAAGATCCCTAAAGGTCACGAGAATCAGCAGTAAGATCACAAGCTTTTTTTTTTTAAAGCTGACATTTCAAAGACACAATAGTGGACAGATATGATGAGCTATAATAACCATGTGTCACAGATTCCCCATCTGCGTGCTGCATGCTTGATTTCTGCCAAGTTCCCTCTGTGTTCCCTTTGTTTACACTGACGTGCATTTGTTTTGATTCTAGGCTAGTCTCTGTTTACACTGACAGTAACATGCGTCCTACATGTGGACAGCTGAGATGCATACCCGTTCACACCCGGCGTTATGAATGCGTCATCAGTGACCGCTTATGACCTCTTATGACCTGCCACCAGGCAGAAATGTCCCGCAAATCTGATCTCATCAACTTGCACACACTGTTTCAAACGTTTTAATAGCATGGTCAGTTGCAATCAGCGCGATTTCCAAACAGTGAAACAATGACTCTTGCAATGATTGCATATTTTCCGGCTAAGGCAATGACACAGTCGATTAATTGGTCCTTTCTTGCTTTCCAGGACGCATCTAGACACATTTGCGTTCACATTACAGATGTGATCTGACCATATGCGTCCCAGACCACCTCCGAATGTGGTTTGAGTGATCCGCATGCGTCTTCACTCACCTGTACTTAGCACTGTCCACTTCCAATCTGATCACCCAGGACACATGTTAAAGCCAGGTGTGAACAGGGCCTCTCCCAAAGTCCTGCCATTGCTTTGTTTACTGATTGTGTTCACCTGTTCGCTTTCGCTCTTAATTAGTTTGTCCTTTGTCTGGTTGCGAAGTCTTATCATGTATTAATGCAGTGCATCGTGTATTCATCATGTATTCAAGTCAGAGCCTTGATTTCTCCGTTTCGTGTTCTGTGTTTAGACTCTCTCCTGTTTTGCTCATTTTGATTATGAATATAATCTGTTTGGTGCTGCGTGCCTGTTATTTGATCCCTGCTATGGACTGACAATGAGTCTTGGATTTCCCTCAATCAACATCACACTGAGTGATACACACTTGGATCTTTCCTCTGACTGCACATTACACTGCCTGACCTTCATGTGTATTGATCAGCTCTATTGTTTAACCATTTTAGTCAGAGGGGACCAACATATGGTATACAAGCTTGAAGGAACTGAGTATTCTTGTGAAATTTATATGTGTGCATGTACACGAGTTAAATTTTAAATGAACTACATGGCGTCACAACTGAAAAATTCAATATAGCCCTTATTATTTAAATAACACTTATTATTGTGAAACGCGACAGTTCAGTAGTGATTCATGTCCTTTCATTTGGTTTGAGAAAGGTTTACGTACTGCTCTCTTTAGATAGCCTAACTGGTATTTTCTGCAGACTAAAAAAGATTTGCAGCGAATCCCTACTGACAGTATAATTTAGTCCCAGATACACATTAACCTGTGTCGAGGCCCTGCAATTAAATCCATGCAACAAATAGGTGTAATTTTGCTTCTTATAAAAGTTTCAAGACTAAAAAATTTCTTCCAGAAACTTTCCCTTGTCTTTATAGATTCCTACCTCTCTACAAATACACAGAATAAAAACTATGCATCTGTCATCTGGAGGGTTATAACAGTTTGCCGTGTGCAATGTTCCGTCATGCAGTTGGTGCAATTAATGTAATGCGTTCAGATACAAGCTGATTTTTTTTCCACCATCAAATAGATGTTGTTGTTTGGTAGACAGACAAGCTGCACGCATAAATCTGCACTACTGTCATCGTTCGTCCTTCACTGTTGACTGCTGTACACACTCGGAGCCCATCTGGTTGGTGAGTTGTTCTTTGGTTTTATTCATTTTCACTCATTATGCAGTAGTCTTAGCGGTATGCCTAAATGATCATATTATGAAAATACATAATGGTACATTTTTCAATATACTATATGCAGCATGATACTTAGTTTTGTGAATAAAGTGCCAACAAAACAGTCACGTGCAAAAGTGCAAAAAGTTTAAGGGACAAAAAGTTAAAGGGACTTTATCATCTGTGCAGTTTCTGAAGAAATTTGTATTTTGTGCGCTTCTGAGAATACGTTATGTTCTAGTACAGATTAGGCAGCTTTATCCAAAAGTGCTTCATCAGTCTGAAATAATAAGCTGCCTCAATTGTGCCCTATGTAAAGGTCAATCAGCATCCCACTGGCTCTAAAATTACGCTGTTAATATCGTTCTTTTCATGAACGCCCTTCATGAACACATTCAGTTCTTCTCAAAAACGTTCTTTTCTTATGGTGATGAAAAAAAAAAGCCGGAATGGGGAAATTCAGTGCCTGCAAAATGTTTAATAATGCAAATTGCCTTATTATATTTCATTTGCCATCGAGAGCTTTGTTTCTCCTCTTATCGTCTTATGATAACTTTAGAGAAATTCCGTTTGCCTGACTTCAAATATTGTTGTACTATAGTGTTATTGAGTTCTTAAATCGGATCTGTTGATTAATTTTCTATAAAAGCAATTTAAATATTAAACTCAGGCTATTACATTATTGTTTCTGTAGTAAGAGCTCATTCACAGGGACTCGTACGGTCGACGATCCACAAACGTGTTATTTAACAAAGGAAAATGCTAATGTGAAATTTATACAAGGAGTCTATAACGGTCAATACGTTTTCCAGCACTGGAAAGTCTTCAGGACAAGATTTTTGCGCTTTTCACTTCCTCAGTAACAAGACAGGCTGGCTTAAATACTACATATTTAAGATTTTATTAATCAAGATCACAGTGTTGCTATTTCTCTAACTTATCTTCTACTCTATCAAGTAAGCACTTCATTGGTAGTCTGTGTCCATGAAAAATAAATGACAGGGTGTAAGGACCGTTTCCTGATTGTTTAATACAATCTGACTGAGCTGTGCTGATTTCAGAAAGCAGCTCTTCAATATTATCTTTAAGGCTGTAAAAACAAAACAAAACAAAACAAAACAAAACAAAAAAAAACCCCACACAGTTCTTTAAAGACAGTGTTCTTGAAAAAAGAAACCGATTATAGCAGCTTGAAAGCTACTGCTCATGACTGCTCATGATCTACAGGTCAAAAACTGCCTCAGTTGTAGGGTGTTACTTTAAAATTGTACGTTTTCTTTGATCACAAAAGAACACTACAGAGTGAAGGGAAAATAAAGCAGCAACAGAATGAAGTCAGAGCTCCAAGACTGAAGCAGAAACTCAGATTTAATGCTGTTTAATGATTTAAGGCTATGAGTATACTTGCTGCATTTACATCAGAGTAATCTTTTCTCAGCCAAGATGGAATTAGTCATTTGAAACCATTGTAACTCTTTCTACTGGAAATTTAAAATCAGAATGTGGAAAAATGTCATCTCGCTAACTTTATGGCATGATTGTTGGTGCCAGATGGACTGGTTTTTCAGAAACTACTGATCTCCTGTGATTTTCACACGCAGTCTTTTACTGTATTGAGCACTGTTCCACTGAAGGTGTGTACTTGGTCTGCAACAATGTTTAGGTAGGTGGTATGTGTCAAAGTAATTTCCACAGCAATGCAAGGACCCAAGGTTTCCAAGCAGAACATTGCCCAGAGCATCACACTGCCTCCGCCGACTCGCCTTCTTCCCTAAGTGCATCCTTGTGCCATCTCTTCCCCGGGTAAACGACTCACATGAACCTAACTGTCCACATGATATAAAAGAAAATGTGATTCATCAGACCAGGCCACCTTCTTCCATTGCTCCATGGTCCAGTTCTGAGCTCATGTGCCCATTGTAGTCTCTTTCAGCAGTGGACATGGGTTCAGCATCAGGACTCTGACAGCAATCTGTCTGTTCGAACACCTTTCTATTACCTTTCTACCAGACAGGCTAGCCGTTGTTCCCCGAGACCAAGGCCCATGACATTGTTGCCGGTTCACCGGTTGTCTTTCCTTGTACCAGTTTTAGTAGGCACTAACCACTGCATACCGGGAACACTCCAGAAGACCTGCCGTTTTAGAGATGGTCTGACCCAGTCGTCTGACCATCACAATTTGGCCCTTGTCAGAGTCGCTCAGATCCTTACAGTTGCTCATTTTTACCGCTTCCAACACATCAACTTCTAGAACTGACTGTTCACTTGCTGCCTAATATATCGCACCCCTTGAAAGGTGTAACTGTAACAAGATAATCAGTGTTATTCACGTCACCTGTCAGTGGTTTTAATGTTATGGCTGATGGTATACAGTGTATGGTATGGTATACTGTTCACAACAATGATGAGCATGAAAAGCATCTCAGAACACACAACATGTCAAACCTTGAGGAGCATGGGCTACAACAGTAGAAGACCATGCCAGGTTCCACTCCTGTCAACAAAGAACAGGAATCTGAGTCTACAATGGGCACTGGAAAGTACACTGAAACTGGAAAGTTGAAGATTGCAAACAAGACCAGCTGATGTTTTTTTTTTCTTCATCTGTCTGCTTTCGGTTTCCATAATATGTATTATTCTGCTGCCACATGATTGGCTCTTTGGAAAATTGCATGAATGAGCAGGTGTCCAGGTGCTATAGGCTCAAAGAAAGTATATAGTCTCTTTTCCAAAATATGTGATTCTCAGATGTATCTCAGCATTAATTCTGTGCATGTCTAAAACTTTTTACTGATGCTCACAAATATCTGCTCCATATCTCTTCAGAACTTTCAGATTGTCCATAACGCTGCACCCCGGCTTCTTTCCGACACACTATCCTGACACCATATTACATCCATACTCCAAAATCTACACTGGCTCCACATAAAAGAACACATTCACTTTGAAATCCTCTTACTCATTTATAAAGCCCTCAATAATCCTGCTCCCTCCTGTGTCTCTGACCTTCTCCGTCCTTCCAATCCCTTTCACCTTGTAGATCTTCGTCTTCTGTCTTGCTCACTTTATCTACCATCTCACCCTTGGAGTCCAGTAGTCTGAGTCACTTTCTGTCTTTAACACTTTTCTGGTTTCTCAGAGTTCTTCTTGCATTTCTTTCCTAAAAATGACTTTTAATGTCCCTGATATTGTCTGCTAATGTTCTTTGGTCAATTAGTTTAATGTTTCTAATATTGTCAGTGTTCTCAAGCCTTGTAAGCATCTTTGGGTTTTCAAAAAAAAAGAGTATTATTTTCATTTTCAGTAAGCACTTTATACTGGTCAGGGTTACGGTGAATCTGGAGACTATCCCGGGAACACTGGGAGTGGGGTGGGAATACATCTTGGATGGGGCATCAGGGCATCACACACACACACACACACACACACTTATGGGCAATTTATCATAGCCAATCCACCTCCTTGTATGTTTCTGGGAGGTGAGAGGAAACCGGAGAACCTGAAGGACACCCATATGGACACGGGGAGAACATGCAAAATTCCACCCGAGTCAGAGATGCTGGAGCTGTGAGGCGGCTCGTTTTTTTTTTTTTTTTTTTTAAATGCTACTAAATTAATCACATCTTCTCAAAATTAAACTGTTCTCTGTACAAGGCCAGCTCTCTTTTTCTATTCTCTCCCAATGTGACTGTTTTTTTTTTTATCACTTCAGTCATCTTCAGTCTTCACATAGAAATGTGTTACTTTTTCAGAATTCAGTTATTAATAGAAGAATATTTTCATTTCAGAGGTTTGAGAGAAACAAAGTCTGATGTCCTGGAGGATTCAGATAGAAGAGAATACACATGAATTGGCCAAGCACAATGAGTGAGAAAACTTTAATGGTCTGAAAAAGATTGACACAGACAGACTGGTAAACTAGCAAGGAAAGATTTCTGATGAATCTGAATTGGTAAATATCAAACAACCCCCCCCCCCCCAAAAAAAACAAACAAACAAACAAACAAAACAACAACAACGGTTTAAACCCACGCATTTTTCAAGTGATGAAAAATACTGGAACATGCGACTGACAGCTGTTTCTTGCTGTCCTTGTGTGCCCTGTTAGATTGAGTGTTTGAAGAATTAATGGCTCTGAATATCTACTTTTTATTTGAGCCCTGGATTTTCGTTGTGAAGAATGCATTTGTTGTTAAAAAGGATAAAGAAACACAAAGACCAGAGAGCTATCTATGGGAGAAAAGAGGGAAAATCAATTAGGGCATTTGCACAAGCATTGGGCATAGCCAATACAACAATTTTAATGTCCTGAAAAAGAAAGAAACCACTGGTGTACTAACAACCACACATAGAACTGGTCGGTTAAGGAAATCACCAGCAGTTGATGAAAGAAACATTGTGCAAGCTGTGAGGAAAATACCTAAAAACAGTAGTTAGCGTCCTCACCAACACCCTCCACAGGGCAGCGGTGAAGGTATCAAAATCCATTGTTCATGCAGCAAGACAATGACCCAAAACACACTGCCAACACAACAAAGGACTTTATCTGGGGAAAAAAGTGGAAGGTTTTAGACTGACCAATTCAATCACCAGACCTTTACAAAGTTGAGCTGCATTTCACTTCCTAAAGAGGAGACTGAAGGAAGAAACCCCCTGAAACAAACAACCACTGAAAGAGGTTGCAGTAAAAGCCTGGAAAAGCATCACAAAAGAAAAATGCAACAGTTTTGGTGGTCAGTTAGTCGCCAGCTTGATGCAGTTATTGCAAGCAAGGGAAACACAACCAAATATTAAGTTTTATTCACTTTAATTTACTGTAAAGTCTATTGTTCAAATCCTTTGCTCACCTAAAAATTGGATGGTCTGCCACAAAAGGTGCCATGTTTAAGTTGTTTAACACATCTAGTTGTAAATATCAGGAAATGAAAGCTGAAATTGTGATCTATTGTTTCATATTCATCTTTTGATCTCAAACCCAAATGTCTTCAGTGTATAGCACAAACAATATAATTAGCCTTACTGTCCCAATACTTTCAATAGGGACTGTATGAAGACTGTATGAAGAATAGGGACTGTATGAAAATTAAGATTACCATTAAAAATCTGAAAACTGTCCTGGTTCTTCAGCTTAACCTGTGACTGTTACACAAAACTGACACTAAAGACTACTTTCCAAAGCTGCTGTTATTAAAAATGAATCAACACATTCTGACCAAACAGATTTGAGAAATCAACAGCGCTTTGGTATAAACATTTCAGTTTTGTGTTGTCACTGATGAGAATAGTCCATTACCCAAATAAAGTTAGTAACTGTACACTTACAAATGGATAACTACAATATAGATGTACCTAATAAAGTGACCCTGCAGAATATAATAGTTAAGGCACAACAATAAAGCTAACAATAGTCTACAATTCCTTAGCAATGTTTTGCAATGTGCAAATTGATGCTGCCACCACCATGCTTCACCATGGGTATGGTGTTCTTTTTTGTGCTAAACATATCTTTTGGAATTATGGAATTATTATACCTTTTTGGATCGTTCTCATTAGACTCTGACTACGTTTACATGGACAGCAGTAATCTAATTATTGATCTTACTCTGAGTAAGACAATATTGTGATTAAGGTGTTTACATGAGTCGCTTTTAGAATACTCCTTTCATGTACCTGTTTTACATGTTATAGAACATAGTTCAATTAACAGCACACGTTGTTACGTAAAAGCGCCACACCGTCCGACGTCCCTCCAGAATTTCACGTATCAACATACAGTTGGTCTTCATTATGGTACTGTATACAGTTTTGGGTGATTTTATTTAAATTTTTTACGAACGCTTTAAATGCAATTAATTATTTGTCATGCTGTACGTGCTAATAGACGTCTGCCTGAAACCATGGGCTGCGTCCCAAAACGCGTACTTACCGTCTATATAGTAGCCGAGATACATGTATTTCGTCTACAACAGGCCTATAGTAGGCAAGTACGTGGTTTGGGACGCAGCCGTGCTCTCTTGTTTGCCATAAAACGGTTGAGCACTGCCGTGTGTGTACGTGTCCTGTCGCAAAATGCGGTGAAAACTCTCACACGATGTTAATAGTGTGATTAAGGTGTGTACATGTCTGTAATACAAAAACCCCAAACAGGAGTACTCCACATGTCTTAATTCGATTTGTTTTTACTTCGAGTATGACTTTAATCAGATTAAGGTAATAAAAAATTGCTGTTTACATGGTAGTTTCTTAATCAGAGTATTGTCTTAATCGGGTTAATATTGGATTATTGTTGTCCATGTAAACGCAGTGAATAACACATTTTGCCACATTGGTTTGGGTGATTTAGTTGGGCTTGGATGTTTTTTTTGTGAGAAAGGGCTTCTGTCTAGCCACCCTACCCTATAGTCCAGACATGTGAAGAATATGAGAGATTGTTGTCACATGCAGAGAGTAATCAGTACTTGTCAGATATTCCTGCAGTTCCTTTAATGTTGATCTCTTGGCAGCCTGCCTGGTAAGTTTTTGTCTTGTTCTTTTTGAAAATTTCAGAGGGACATCCTGTTCTTAGTAATGTCACTGTGGGGCTCCTTTTTCCACATGGCCTCCATTGGTGCTACATTGATGATGGCCCTCACAGTGTTCCGTGGTATATCTAATGTTTTGGAAATTCTTTTATACCCCTCTCCTGGTCGATACCTTTCAAGAGTGAGATACCATGCATGCTTTCTGTTCTCTTTGCGGACCATGACTTCAGCAGTCAGATGAAACCAAGGAGATATATAGAAAGTCCTACAGAAACAGCTGGTCTTTATTTGGGATTAATCAGAATAATTTCATTGATGACTGCTGTATGATAATTACTTTTGAACATGAGATTGAATGTGGTTCATTCAGAACAGAGCCACAAATGCCGAATTATAAAAGGGTGTGCACACTTATGCAACCATGTTATTGTAATTTCTTTCCCCCCTAAAATGTTTGATTGTTTTTCACTTAATTTTTTATAACATAATAATATAATTTTCTAATTGTAATTTCACATTGAGGCTGGAAAATTTCTGACAGGATTTATCTTGGTTTCATTTTTTTACTTCACAGAAACCTGCCATTTTAACAGGTACTGCATCTAATAATACCGTCATCCAAAAAGCATTTGGATTTGTGTTATTCTCATACATTTTTTTGTCTATAGGTTTCTGCTTTAGTCATTACTCTGTAATACGCTGCTGACAATATTTCATATAATGTTCCAGAGAAATCTTCTCCAGCACTCTGTGACCTCCTTGAAGCTCAACGCTTTTATCTCCGGTTTGATCTGTGCCTACATCGTGAGCGGCTAGCTATTATAGTGAACCCATTTAATTCTCATCTCTGAAGACAGCTGGACAGATCTTTAAAAAAAAACAAAAAAAAAAAAACCCAAAGACTCTGTGTTCTGAACTATGAGTAAAGACTGTCATTGCTTGTGGTTAATTTTTTTTTCTCTGATTTTGCAGACAAAGGAGCTGTTTCTAAGATGCATGAAATCCTTGGCCTAGGGAGACAATAATCCATCTTTCACAACGTCATTTTTCAATATCTGTTCCTCAGCAGTGTGGCTCGGAGCTCAGTTAAAACGAAAGACAAGTGAAGCGATGACGCGGCGTTTCATGGTTTTATATTTTACTTGGTGTCCCATCAGAATTGTCACTGTGACTCCATGACATCTCAGAATCTAAGATGGATCCATTTTCATTACTCGTTCTTTAGCAAATTTGCTCTAAGCTCAGTAGAAATGACAGGTTTTGCGGCTTCTGTCTGTGATACGTTTTTATTTAAAAACGTGTCCACTATCCAGCCAGGCACTTTACTGTCAAAAGCTGGTGAATCTGTATTTTTTTTTCTTAAATCTGAATTTCAGGCAGATCCTTTTACAACATAATGTATGCTCTTCTGCAGCAATGACAGAAGTCTTATAGTGCTTTTCCACTTCACGGTACGGCTCGACTCGACTCTGCTCACTTTTTGGGGGCTTTCCACTGTGGATAGTACCTGGTACTTTTTTTAGTACCACCTCTGTTGAAGTTCCAAGCGAGCCGAGCCGATACTAAACGTGAGCCACGCACTGACGGAGTAGGGAATTCTCCTTAACGAGTGGTTCTGTATTGTGCCTGGATAAATGTGTGTCATTTAATACATACTTTGCATATGGTAATATTCTATTAATTGAAAATGATGTATCATTACAGATAAAATTACAACAAAGGTTTCTGTCTTAGATTTTTACATCTCGCTTGTTACCGATTTCCAAACAGGCGCATATCGAAGTCACTCCTTCTGCAGCTGAATCTAACTTAGTCAATTAGAGCAGTACGTGGGATCTAGAGTGCTGTTATTTTACATCCTTAATAGGGTCCATGTTCAGTGAATAGGAAAGGCATTTGGAATACGGCCTGAGTGTGTATTTGTGCAGGCCTTCAATAATACATTATTCCTGCGTGAAGGCGAGTGGAAGATGGCACCCACATTGAGGTGCACTAAACTGCAGTGGAAAAGCAAGCTCAGAAAAGCAAAGTGAGCCGAGTTGAGCCGTGCAGTGCGGTGGAAAAGTGGCTTTAGTAACAATTAGGAATTATTGGGCAATAGAATTTCCCAAATCCATTTTTAATGACATATTCACTAGTTTTGATTGAAGATGTGCCAACATTTCTAACAAGAAAGTCCTAGCAGGAAGGGAGGGGAATTTATTTTTTTTAAATAGAATTGACCACAAAAACAGTCTCAGGTTCTCAATAATGGGGTCACCTTAGAGACTGATGGGATTGTAGGAAATGTTTACCTTTATAATGTAGTTCTCAAATTGATGTATTATTTAGTAAGAATTTAAACTGTCAGATTGTTATATTATTCAAATATCATTAGCCTCGATTCAATTTGCATTCATTAAAGCCCATACTTAAAATGTGGAATATTTAAATAAAGTGGATATTTCAAACAGTAGATATTTCAAATATAAGTAATCGTGTTTTCGCGTCGTAATGAAAGAACAGAAAGCATACTTTTCAGGTCGGCACTGGGTCAAAAACCATAAATGCTAAATGGCTAAACTGATAAGTTGGCACCTCTGTGATTATGATTATATTTCGACAGGTTTTTGCTACTGTTCAATTAATTTGTTGAGAGTATGACGACGAAAGTTGAGTTTCAGATACTGAAATCATGTAAAAAAGCTATAGTTAACTGCCAGTTTGCTATCCTCTCAGATTATTTGTAAATTGCATATTCACGTGTAGGAGATTTCATGGGGGTTTCCTCCGGGCACTCCGGTTTCCTCGCCCAGTCAAAAGACATGCGTTGTAGGCTGATTGGCATTTCCAGATTGTCCATAGTGTGTGAATGTCTGTGTGATTGTGCCCTGCAATGCGTTGGCACCCCGTCCAGGGTGTTCCCTGCCTTGTGCCCCCAGTTCCCTGGTATAGGCTCCAGGCTCCCTGTGACCCTGTGTAGGATACGTGGTAAGAAAAAGGAATAATTATAAGAAAAATATAAGTTTCCGAATGGACAAAGGAACATTTATTACCTGTTTTTTTGTATGTTTGTTTGTTTTTCAGATAAAAGATTTGAGTTGCAACTCGGTTTCCAAAGTGAAATATTAAGGTCAATCCGAGTTGAACATCATTAAGAATGGTTAACATCATTAAGTCCCAAAATACACTCTCTATAAATATCTCCACTGAGCAGTGACCTGCAGCCGCTGCTGTATCATTTGGAAGGTCAGACTGCTCAGTTAGGAATAAAAACCCCAAAATTGTGTTGGTGTAGGATGAGGAGCTGCAGTTTGAAGGTGAGACAAGACAAGGTAACAATGCTAAGGGAGTATGGTTCATGTGCTTGTAAAGAAAAAAGGCTGACATTTTGTGACCAAAAGGAAATGATGTAACTTGTATGAAGCGTGGCATTAAAAAGTGGCATAAATCAGGGGTGTCAAACTCATTTTAGGTAAAAGGCCACATTGTACTTAGTCTAATGTCAAGTCGACAAAAAACAACAAAAGCAAAAACAGTTTAATAGACCAGTAACACATCAACAACTATTCTTGAATGTGTTCATTTATCTGAAAGGTCCATTCTAAATGCACAAACAGATGGAACATTACATATCAACTAGAAAACTGATGAACACACTGCAAATCATTACCAGAATTGATTTTTTTTTCTTTTCAAAATTATGTTTTTTACGATACAGTGACTTGCATGAGTTTTCAACCCATCTTGAACTTTTCCACATTACATCCTGGAGCTGAAATGTGATTATAAACTGTGAATATACATCATGAATCTACACAAAATATCCCACAATATTACAGAGAAGGGAAAAAATCATTTTAGCTTGTGAAAATTATTTACAAAGAAAAAAAACATAAAAATTGTGATGCTGCTGTAAAACCCAAAAATTAGTTGGAAAGAGACATGGTTACGGTGTCAAATGTTTCACTTAATTCTTGCTAATGAAGAATGACATATACTTAGTAGATTTTGTCAGCAGCCGAGTTTCTGGCCCTGATTTTATTGTTCAATATTGTTCCCCCTAGTGGAATAACAGAGAATAGCTCTGTCTACTTTCAAAACTTTCAGTCAATTACAGTCCACTTTTTTAATTTAGAACACAGATTATACATTTATTTGGTGGGCTGCTTTGGAAGCATTATTGGGACGGTCCTGGTCCGTGTGCCATATGTTTCACACCCCTGGCATAAATGCTTTATTTTTACATTGTGTGAATTTCTAATAGCCTTATTTGTAGGGAGCACTGAAGTGTTCTTTTAGCCATGGAAGATATATATCCAATACACTATATATTGTGTCTTATACTCCAGGGCAACTTTGATCTTGCCCTGGAGACTGAAATGATCCGGAAATGATAAAATCGAGTCTGATAATTCTGGACTTTGTTTTTCCCTTCAAACTGGTTGAAATTTGATTTGTCCCTCTGGCTCGGGTCAAAGTTGCATGATGTGGTGGGGAGAGGAATGTTGTGTACATTTAAAGGAGTGTGTAGAGGAGTGTGTCTTTTTCTCCTACCATTGCTTTGGATGTCTGTTTTTTAGAGGTGGGTTTGGTTCCAGGTTTGTTTCCTTGTTCCTGAGACAGAGATTTTTTGCACTTACCATCATTGTCTTCAAACTAAGAGTCTATAAATTGCCTGGATAAGAAAGAAAGAAGGATGCACAAAGAAGGTGTGGCCTTTGGGTTGATCAGTCCCAGGAAAGGAGGCATGGGGGCAGAGTTGCCAGGGCTTTTACACTAAATTGGCCTATTTTTGACACAAGTTTGTGGGTGGAAAAAGCGAGTCTGCTTTTTGGGCTAGTTTAATAATAGTTCATGGCCGCCAAGATCCTATTTTAAAGCAAGTAATCGAAATGGAATCTAATCTGTTTTCTGCAAACATGGGCTATGGCAAAGAAGGGGAAGTGTAAATGCAGACATTTTATGTACAATGTATAGAACCATTTCTGTTGCTGTGAGAGCTCTATAGATATTACAGTGATTCATATAGTGAGTCGTAATGCTTTTGACACAGGAACGCTAACTACGCCATCATACTTTTTTTTTTTTTCCAAATAAAGAAAGGTGGAACATCAAGAGAACATGAAGGACACAAAGCACAAGAAGGACGTTCATGCATTTTCAAGTCAGGTTAAAACTGCGTGTGTTTTTCGACTAATGAATGAATCAGCTTAAACAATATTATCAGGTTCATCATATACTGGCAATATTTTTGGGCTAAGTTCATGTCTTTTTGTGCGTTATTTATTTATTTATTTATTTATTTATTTATTTTAGATTTTAGTTTGGCTGGAAATGTTGCTGGCAACCCTGCCTGTGCATGCCACCGAAGAAGACATCATGTTACATGAATTCAGCTCTAAATTGCATTGTATTGCATCTTTGTCTGATTAAACTGTATCTTTTATACATTACATCATTGTTTATACATCAGAATAAAAAGACAAATGTACACCACTAAAATTAAGTACGATTTGGAAACATAATCACATCTCCTCCGAAGGGGTTACAGAAATTTTTAAAATAAATTTGGTAATTAGCCCAATCAAAATAATTACCAAGACCTTGAGGTATAATTGTTGATTGAGGCATAATCAAGACAGACTATGACCATTTCCCAGTGATTTGGTGACTCCAGTCATGATCTGCTTCAAAACTCTGCTTTTTGTTTATGAAGTCTTGAGTACTCCAATCAGAGTTATTAGACACCCAGGCGTAATGCCTTTGCCAAAAAGTCATTAGTGTGCATTGGTCTATAAAAATGACAGCTGAAAATGAACATGTTGGTGCTTTAGAGGGCTTTAGAGGCCAACAGCAGGCTTTTTAAGACCCGTGAGAGTTTTTGCTTTGTAATAATGAATGGCTTATAAGCTGTTTTTGAGTCCCAGGGGCTGACCACTTGGAATCATGTTCTGAATTGGAGCCAGCACTGGGGAGATCGTTGAGGAGATATTACATGCAGCACGTGGCCTATTTATATGCATATGAGATCATGAATAAACAAAGTAAACACATTAATACCTATTTATGGCTACTTCACAGAGAAGATTTGGTAAAACATTAAGCTTGTGAACATGAGAACTTGCAATCTTACATGGAGTTAAATTTTTTAGAGATGCTTGTGCATAGGGGGGCACACGGTGGCTTAGTGGTTAGCACGTTCACCTCGCACTGCCAGGGTCGGGGTTCGATTCCTGCGGCCCTGTGTGTGTGGAGTTTGCATGTTCTCCCCGTGCTGCAGGGGTTTCCTCCGGGTACTCCGGTTTCCTCCTCCAGTCCAAAGGCATGCTAATTAATAATAATTAATTAATTAATTAATAATGCAAAGGTAGGCTGATTGGCGTGTCTAAAGTGTCCGTAGTGTATGAATGGGTGTGTGAATGTGTGCCCTGCGATGGACTGGCACCCTGTCCAGGGTGTACCCCGCCTTGTGCCTGATGCTCCCTGGTTTCCATTCCAGTCTCCAGGTTCCCCCGCGACGCGACCCTGAAAAGGAGTAAGCGGTTGAAGATGGATGGATGGATGGATGATTGTGCATAGGACTGTGGAAGTAGACGTCCAAAGAGTCTAATACATTGAACTGCTGGAAATTCAGTACTAGATCTATAAAATATTGGCATAATTCTTTGCTAGTTTTCTTTGCTAATAATTTTTTAAAATAGTGTCTAAGCTCAAAGGATACAAAGGACCCTTTTGTTTTTGGGCTGTTTATTATTTTTCAACCCTCTAAACAACATCTATATGGCATCTGATTCACTGTCATAGTGCCACCACTTGGCAACAGGAAATGAAGCTTACAAAACAATCTTTAATACTCCTCTTACAGGAATCATCAGATTCAAATCATATTTGGTAAGTCTGAAGTCGAGAGATCCATGATGCTAAATTGTGAAGGAATTTTTAAATAGAGTTCTTAAACAGTGTTTAAGATCAATTAACATGTTATGCAAACAGGAAGTGTGACATAACTCCACTGTACATCGTTCAGTGTGACTCAAATTCACATTTATGTTCAGTGATACACCATTCACCATTATAACATCAACATTCCAGTACTGGCTCATAAAACAGACACTGCTACACCGTTGGTGCTTGCGCCCACCAATCGCTGCTTGCAGCTATATTTTGAATTGTATTTATGGGCAACTATACTAAATGAACTATAAATCATTATAGTAAACAGGTGAAAGCACACACTTTCACAGTAAACAGGGTAACCCATGAATTAGCATTACAGTAAACACTGGGTTTATATGCAGGACTGCATTCCTGCCTGAATCCATCATGTCAGTACTTTCTTACAGACTGCACATGCACGCATTTGAAAAGAATATGCTGGATTTTACCTTCTATAAAATAACAAGTACAAATAACTCCAGGCAATATATATAATATAATACACACAAATTGTTGGCAAAGATATTCCATTATATCCTGTGGGAAAAGAGGTTTTGCTTGAAAAGAGGTTTTGTTTTCTTCAGTATGGAGACACCGGGAAGTGCTCCCAACGAAATCAAGTTCTGGTTGAGTTTAAAATGCTAAACAATAAAATATTGACAACGTTTAAAGGACTTACAGGAAAAGTGCCACTTCTGGATGTTTTTTTTTTTTTTTAAACTTAAGTTATTTAAATTCTAGCACAGGTAAAGCCTATAGACATTTCATGGTCATGTGACCTACTATGAGCAGCTATGAGCCCTACACAACAAATCCACACAACAAATGGACTTTTTAGTGTGCTGATCCTAAGTACATCATGAAGACACTCCCATCTCTCACACATTATAGAGAGATCGCTTAGTCTGTGTGAATCGATAATAATTACTGCAGACATCCTCTGGCAAGATTATGTCCACAAATCCCATATGAATAGTACTGTAAACAATTTGTGCAGTTTTAAAAAGCAAGTTAGAAACATTTTGAAAAAGGAAAGGGCAAGAACATTGCAACAGACTCCACAAATTAGCATTCCAGTTAAAATCAGGCCAACCACCAAGGGGCAGTAAACATGCTAATCAATGAGCTTGCATTACACTAAATAGGCTAATTGATAAATGAATTACTCAACAGGCTAAATGATGATTCATTATTAAAGTAAACAGGTGAATCTAATATATTTTAAACAGGCTAACAACAAACTAGCATTGTTAGTAAACAGGCTAAAGCATGATCTGGCATTGTAGGAAAAAGGAGAGAGCACAGATTAGCATTATGATAACCAGGCTAAAGCAGCATTATACTAAACAGGCTGACTGTTTACATTTAGAGCATTAAGCACACAGCCTCATATAGAACAAGCTACAAAGAGGCCATAGTTTAAAAATACCATTAAGCTAAAACCCTGTTAGGGAGGAATTAGTGTGGGAGAGTGGAAGAAAACAGTACAGGTCAAGTCTATAACCTTTTGTAGAATACATTTAGTGGTTCCTTCAATGCTTAGTGATGAGGTGGGTCTTCAGTCTTCATTTGAAGAAAGCCAGCGACTCAGCTGTATGAACGGTTCAGTCCCCCACCTGGCAGTCAGTCAGGTGAATGTTGGGAACTGACTTGCATATCCAAAGGGGTACAGTACAATTCAGATTTATTTGTATAGCACTTTAGCATCACGCAATTCCTGCAGATTTTTCCAGGTGGACATTCAGGTTGTGAATCTCTCGTTCTATCACATCCCAAAGGTGTTCTAATGGATTCAGATCCGGAGATTAGGAAGGTCACTGAAGAACATTGAACTCATTGTCATGTTCATGAAACAAGTTTGAGATGACATTTGCTTTGTGACATGGTGCATTATCATGGAAGTAGCCATTAGAAGATGGTAAATTGTGGCGATGAAGGGATGCACAAGGTCAGCAACAATACTCAAATAGGCTGTGTCATTCAAGCGATGATTGATTGGTATTAATGGGCCCAAAGTGTGCCAAAGAAAACATTCACCACCCCGTTACACCATCTCCACCAGTCTGGACAGAAGGCATGTTAGGTCTATGGATTCATACTGTTGGCACCAAATTATGACCCTACAATCTGTGTGCCTCAGCAGAAATTGAGATTCATCAGACCAGGCTGTGTTTTTCCCGTCTTCAACTGTACCGTTTTAGTGAGCCTGTACCCACTGCAATGGGTTCAAATGAAGCTGTTCAATGATGGAGACTTGAATGCAAAACTGTTCTTAGCCATTGCAGCCCTAAGGCTATTTAAGGAAGAACATCCATAGCCATCTTTATGGTTTCTGTGTGGTACCATACCCAGTAATCTCATGGTGCATGGTGAAATTTAGGCTATCCCAAAGCAGCTTTACAGAAATATATAAATTCAGGATATAGATTTTAAATGTGTGAATTTATCCCTAATGAGCAAGCCAGAGGTAATGGTGGCAAGGAAAAACTCCCTGAGTTGCTATGAGGAAGGAACCTTGAACGGAACCAGACTCAAAAGGGAACCCATCCTCATCTGGGTAACACTGGATAGTGCGATTATAAATAAATCCCTTCTACAAATGTACTAATACTACATGGTCAAATAGTGCAGTTGTTTAACCAGGAAAATTCATTACAGTTTTTACATGAAGTCTGTTTGGTTGAACTTCTTCACTGTTCACTGATGGAGACTTGAGTGCAAAACTGTGGCAATTGCAGTCCTAGCCATCATAGCATAACTGTTCATATGAATTGCGGTCCACAGCCATCTTATGATTTTTTAGTGGTACCATCCTCAATGATCTTTAGGCTGTCCCATGTTGGGCCATCCTCAACAGCAGCATGTGACTTCCAATTGATGAGAACTCCAACGAGAACTAGGGCATCAGGATGGCCCAGGTATAATGAAAAGTCTATCCCACAAACTTGCATTAATATAGAAATAATGAACAAGCTAACCCACAAATTATCATTATAGTGAAAGGTCCAACCCACAAACTAGCATTACAGTGAACAGGCTAAGCCACAATGCAGCTTTACAGGAAGAGGCCTGACCACAAGCCAGCATTATAATGAACAGGCTAAGCCACAAACTATCACTACAGTGAACAGGCTAAGACACAAACTATCATTATAGTGAACAGGCTAAGACACAAACTAGCATTATAGTGAACAGGCTAAGACACAAACTAGCATTATAATGAACAGGCTAACCCTCAAACTGGCTTTATAGGGAACAGGCTAACCCACAAACTAGCATTATAATGAAGTGGCTAAGTCACAAAATAGAATTGTAGTGAACATACTAAGCCACAAATTAGCATCAAAATGGATAAACTAAAAACATACATATCCAATTTTATAAAAACGTAATTAACTGATAACACTCATAAATAGTAAACTCTATAAATTATAAGGTATGTTTACCTTTTGATGAGACAGACCTGTCCACCCGTCTGTATACACCTGTCTATTATCAAAGTAGTTACCAGTTAAATGTCTCACATCATTATCTTGATACACACATACCCCATCCACTGCAGTATAATTCTGTCTTTATTGCTCAGAGGATGCTTCAAGTGAAAATGTACATGTCACAGAATCTCACTTGATTGTTCTCGATTCCCACAATCTTACTATCAGGAAAGATAATAATTACAGCCTTCAAAAGAAATCTATTCAGCTCTCACTGATGGCGAAGAGCAATTTCTGGGAAAAAAGTAACCTTCATCAATGGGGCTGATTCGTCTGGTTCTTTGTGGCTAAAAAGGCTATAAAGAGCAGAACCATTAGAGTGAGATAGTGGGAGTCACTAAAAAGCAGGAATAATGAATAAATGTCATTTTCAACAGTGAGTTTGAGAAATCACAAGTCTTTTCTTCTTTTGACTTACTATAAGGCATTTTGATCACTATTAGTCTGTCATAGTAATAATGGCTCTAAATTGAAGTGGTCATACTTTCAGGTGACAAAGTGATGGCTACATTGATTTGCTGTGTTCTCAAAGTTTAATTGCTTTTCAATTAACAGGATTTGTCTTGAAATAATTGGATGCTAAATGTACCACTGAAAAAGCATATAGCCCACAAGCAGAAACATGAAATGTCCGAACTAGGGCTGTAACCGAATACGAATACACTATTTGGAATGAATGTGTACTAAATAGATACAAGTACAGATATGGACAGGAAGCACAGTAAAAAAAAATTATCTTGTATATTCATTGTATGAATTTTTCATCATTCGTTTTCAAATATTCTCCTAAATCTTATTGGAAAATCATAGAAGCATTATAATGAAATTCCGCAGGACCCCGTTTTTGACTTGCACTGTGTATATGGAGTGGATTCTGAAAGTCTGTCCAGCTAACTTAGTTAGATCGAATCACATCAGATAGAACGCTTTCTGGAATAAATATTCGAGTAATATAGCTTTGGTAGAGGAACTGTACAAGCTCAGGAACTGAAAAATGACTTCATTTTCTAGCAGCCTGAGTTTTATTTTTGTGTGTGTGTTTTCCTTTTTCCATTGTTTCTGGGGAAAAGTGGTAGGGTTCACTTTTACAAGAACAACACCCCACAAAAAAACCTAAATAAAACAAAAAACAAAAAAAGCCTGAACATTGACTACAGAGTTTTAAATCACTACCTCCTTAATTGTTGTTGTAACTATTGTACACTTGAGGGTTTGTTTCAGTTGGTTTGAACTACTTTTACTACCTTTTTATAGACTATGGAGATAAATATCCTTTTAGACCATTTGACAAGTCATTGTGAGTCCTTAAAGCTAGTCTTTAATAGACTTGGAAAATTAAAACAAAAGGTTTGGGATGGTATTGATATTCATCACAAAGAACAGTCACTAGAAAAGAAAATCACTGGACTGGACTCCCCACTCTACATCACCTTCATTGACTTCCAAAATGACTTTGATAGTCTAGACAGTTCCATGCTGTGACAGCTAATGGGGCACTATGACATTTCATTATGGCATTTGTCACCATTGTTCAGAGGTTGTACCACCAATTGACATGCAGGGTAGTTCTCAATGTGCATCTGACAGAACTATTCACAGTGGATACCGGGGTAAGACAAGGATGTCTTGCTCCTGCGAGCAGTGTACTGGACCATGTGCAAAGCTATTGAAGGACAGAACCTGGGGATCCAGTGGACACTATGGACAATTTTCTGATGACATTTCTCTGACATCACATATACACCAGCAAATGTAACTCTAGACATCCAGACTAGCAACAACATCAGAACTAGGATATTCCTAGAAAGAACTGGACAAGATTTCAGAACAGAGCCAGATAGAGGTTGTATGTGGATGACCTGCAGTATGTCCTGCAAGAGGCAACAGGCAAAACATAATTTTGTAATATTGTGGCATCTTCATGAGCTAGCTAATGCTCTTTTTACTTCACTTAGGAATCGCTGCATTTCAGGAAGAGTGCTCTACATAACGTTTATCACTTGCCTTTGTGTTTCAACATAAATTATCTTAGAGCATACAGTAGGTTTTGAAACGATGTGGTTATTTACCATCACATCACATATTAGTGCTTGTAAAAAAAAAAAAAAAAAAAATAAAAAAATGTGTGAGAACATTTTACAAGAACAACACTAGGAAGATTTGCAAAATCAGCCAAACAGATGCAAGGAAGAAAATAGGGTTCACACATAGATACACATAGACAACATGTGCAGAGCTTTGATAAGAACCACAGCGTCATTAATCTACTGAGCAGCCCAGCATCTTTTCCACTGTACAGTTACACATTTACATTTGTTTATTTGGCAGCTGCTTTTTTTTCCAGGTCTGAAGCAACTTACAAGTGAAGCGGAACCAAATCCAAGCACAGAGCTGAGCAGCTGATGGTGAAGAGCCACATAATTCATTATAAACCAGCCTAAACTCAAAGCGAATAATACAGAGAATGGAAACACAGAGAAATAAAATAGCTTGTACAAATAAGAGTTGACTCCAGAAATATTGGCACCCTTCATGGAAATAATAAAAGCAATAAACAAATAACATGCAATGAGTGTTATTGTATGCTTTAAATATGCTTAAATTTATTGGCACCCCTACTATAGATAGATAGATAGATATACACACACACACATATATATATATATATATATATATATATATATATATATATATATATATATATATATATATATATATTAGGGGTGTGATGCAATGCAAGCTGTTGATTACAAATATTGTAATCATATTCAGGTTAATTCTGAATGGTGCATACATCATGAGCCACCAAAACAGCTTCAGTGCTCCTTGCTGTAGCTTTCTGGAACTGTACTAGTAATGATGAACAGTTCTTACAAAAGACTTTCCCCCTGGCACCCTGTCCAGGGTGTACCCCGCCTTGTGCCCGGTGCTCCTTGGGATAGGCTGACCCTGAAAAAAGGATTAAGTGGTATAGAAGATGATTGCTTGGATGGATGGACTTTCCCCCAATTGGTGTTTTGATGATGGTGATGGAGAGTGCTGTCTAACACGTCGCTCCAAAATCTCCCATAAGTGTACGATCAGATTGAGACGTGGTGAGTGTGAAGCCCTTGTATCCTGTGGATGGGGTGGAGTCATCCTGGAAGAAATCACATCTATCAGGATAGAAATGTTTCAACATGGAATAAAGGTCAAAGTCAAAAGAACTTCGCATTGATTTGACACTTATATTCAGTATATACAGCCATATACTGTATATATTGAATGTAATTAAAATGAGAGAGAGAGAGAGAGAGAGAGAGAATTGTGGCAGAGAAAAATTATGTTGGTTTGTTGGCCTGTCAGTGAAGTTTCTAATGAGAGAAATAAATCCAACTTTGACATCTAGTAAAGAGAGAAAGGAAGAAAAAAAAATGTTAATAGCTTAGCATTAGTAGAGAATCATGGAACCTTGATAGAATATGTGCATAAATTATGCTATATTGACTTTAGAACAACAGATGGACTGATTTTAATCAATGGAATATAAACACTGGTACTTGTTATTGTACAACTGCCCAGTAAACAGGACATTAATATAGAAATTACCATAAAAATAAATGATATTCATAAAGCTGCTTACACTTCAAACTTTTCCACTGTATAAGATGAAGAGTGTGATTCCCATCAGGGGAGAAACACACAATGACATAATTAGGCTGCTTAATGTACTGTAAATAAACTTGTATTTGAAATCGTTCTCTCCCAGCATTAATGTCATTAGAGTTTAGTAATATCATCATGCTCTGTACTGTGATAATTAGCCGGAGTCCGTATGCAGTTACAGTTATGGGCTGCATCTAAAAATAAGACAGTGTAGCTCCCTTTTTCCTATTTAGACAATTAAACAAATGGTTCAAATTTTTCAGAGAAAGGGTCGGATGGTGAAAGTCTTTAGATAAGTCTGCAAAAGATAAGCTTAAAAGCAACATAGCCGACAGGTTAAAGACTTATTTTTATTGTGTTTTGTGAAAATTTGAGCACAGAGATCTCAATTAAACTGAGACTTATACCCTCCTTCCTAATGCCACAGAAAAATACAGATAAAAATGAACGACCTGAATGCATACACAGAAATAAAATGCAACAACAACAGCAATAATATTAATTTAAATCAATAAAAAAAGTAACTGTCAAAGGTAGAAACATTTCTGTATGCATTTGGGACATGGCATCATCCTGAACACAATGTGTTATTGCTTAGTCAAAAAAATGTGTGCAGTCATTATGATACATTGAACCTTTTCCATTTTTGACTTATATGGAGTTATTTTTCTGTCAAAATTAATAATATGGAAAAGCAACAATGAGATGTTAATTCTATAGTCCATCATTAGTTTTGTTAATTAAAAACTTTGAGTGTAGCCTAAGCTTCACAAATATAAGCCATTCTCATATTACATCTATGAATACTAAGTTACATTTTCACAGCAATTATGATACAATTACAAATTAAAATTCATACATGTACAACTTTCATGCTACATTTAACCGAGTACCAGGCTTGCATTCATGTACGATTAGTTTAAGTTGGAAAATAACTCCAACTATTTGTGTTTCACTAAAACAAGAACTGTAAAAGATCACAGTGACAAATCTGAACAAAAGGACAAGATCAGCTTGTTTAATTTGCTCCCCAATATGATCACCTGAAAATTCTAATCAACTAACCAGCTCTCCCCTATCATATACTAGCTACTAGCCATGGAGGATGAAGACTAACACATGCTTCTTCTGAGACATGTGAAGTAAGCCAAATTAATTTTTCCAAACTACTGCTCATGCAGTGTAACACACTCAGAGGAAAGTGCTGTCTGCCCTCTTCCACATACATGAACTCACAGTTGGGTAGGGTTGCTGCGGTTGACATGGGAAAGAGACAGTGCGCCTGTCCCATGCAGAGAGTAAGACCAATTTTGGTCCATTGTCTCAGGACCTCAGCTGGCTGTGGTATCGCAGGGATTCAAACTTGGATTCGATCTCATGATGACAGGGCGAATGCTTTTATGTTGCAGCCCTTGGACGCCTAATTAGCTATTTTCCTTAATGAAACTTGTCATTAGCTCACTGACAAGCTAAATGATTGATGAAAGAAACTGACTTTTTCAGCATCGTTGGATTTGATGATGTGACAACGCCATCCACTATGATCAGTCCTTGGCAATATTATAAGGGATTTTGGGTAAGAGACACAGTTGAGCCCACATTATAAAGGAAATGATATAAGAGCATTATGGCATGTGCTGTTATAGGTAAATGATCAACAACATGGCCGAATGCAAAGCGCAGATACTCTTACTACTCAAAAGGACTATTGTCCTAAATTCCCCTTTCATTCCCCTTATACCACAGCAATTTGCCAAATGTTACATTTAAAAAAAAAAAATATTATGCAGTAATATGTTGTACTATTTATCCATTTACTGTATAGTTAACAATGTTTAATGTTGTGGAGCACCCATGAAACAAATTAGAAGTTATCAGCTACCATCTGCTATTTCTGCATAAGTGTCACTTTGTTTCACTTGTGGGTAATAAGACAAATAAAGGCAGCTTATGTTATATTATTTTAGTAACAATGATGTTAGTAAGAAAGTCTGTCCTGAAGACTTTCCCATCCAGACTCCTTCCAAAAATGCTAAATAAACATCTCCTTACAGAACACTCCACCACATCAACAATTATACACAGGGCAGTGGTGGCTCAATTGTTAAGGCTGTTGGTTACTGATCAGAAGGTCGGGGGTTCAAGCCCCAGCTCCACTAAGCTGCCACTGTTGGGCCCTTGAGCAAGGTCTTTAACCCTCTCTGCTCCGTATCGTGGCTGACCCTAACTTCCTAACAAGCTGGGATATGCAAAAGATAAGAATTTCACTGTGATGTGTATATGTGATAAATAAAGGCTTCTTCTTCTAAACCCAGGTTCATAGATGAAATATCAGCACATTTAAATGTCATACTGTTTTCTGTGAAAGGCTTTGGTTATTTAGTGCTTTGGGTTTCAGGAAGAACCAAAAGGTCGACTTGTCTTACATAATATCTGTCCATAAAACCCAGAGTTATAATAAAAAACTAAACATGAGACTGTCTAGCTCAGAATGTTGCCTCTGAAATGAATCATAATTTTTGGGTATTTTCATCTTCAGCTGTTAGATTTTTATATTTTTTTTATTTTTACCCTTTTCTTCCTGACACCTATTGTCATTTTACTCCATTGTAAGATTGAATAAACTGAGAGTTAATTGTCTGCATGGCAGTGATGTGAGAGAGCATGTGACTCTGCATCTGAGGAACACTTTAATAGTATTGAGAATAGTATAGCAGTGTTTTTCCTAGGGGCGTGAAGATCAGACAATTCAGATTGAAAAGGCAACAACTGAAATGAATCGAGGTGACACGCACAAATAGGTTGTCGATTATATTTGATTATAAATAGGATAGCAAGGGGATTTGTCTGTAACTCTGATACTTAAAAACACTAGATTCTGAGAGATTCTGAAGAAAATTTCTTCCCATTTTGACTGGAGGCTACTAAATCGAATCATATTGTCTCATAGCAGATTTAGGGGTACTGTCAAATATTAACTTGTTGCCTTGAGAATCAAAATCATATCATAGTTTACATTTGGATCAGGAGATGGATCAGGTGTGCTAGGGACAAGAATGGCATATGCGTTCTGATTACAATAAAGATAAAAATCAATAATTCAAATGAAAGAATAATATACATGCAATGCATAATAATTAAGTATGGACAATATGTCATCAGTTGCTTACCATCTCCTCATTCATATGCTCAGAAGCCACTTGTTGGAACAACTGTACCTCCACCTCAAGGTTTTGTGTATTGTACTTTCTGACATGATTTTCTTCACACCATGTTTGTAAACAGTGTTTATTCAAGTTGCGAAAGCCTTCCTGTAAGCTAGAACCAGTCTGTCCATTCACTTCTGGCCTTTTTCTTCAACAAGGCTTTTCTGCTTGCGTCTGTTCTTTGGTCTGCATTTTCCTACAGTATGTCCGGATTTTTTGTTTCTAGACTTAAAGACACATGCAGTGGTCTAGACACAATTAAAAATTCTGCCAAACCTTGGAGGCATGAACTACAAGTGGGTCATGAATGGTCATGAACTCTGATTATGCATCACTTTCACCACATGAATATTGCCATAACGTTTGGACTTAAGTTGCAGGCTCTAATTTATTAAAATATGAGTGACTATGAAGTAATGTTGAATATAAAATACAAAACTGTTAATAGCCCACTCCCTGCTGCATGTATTTTCAACTGAAACATATTGCTTCCAGTCACACAGTTGCACAAGATATGATTTTTTTTTTCAAGGCATGCACAGTAGATCTAAAAATTTCGCAGACAGAGACACAGTGCTTTCCTTTGCCCATTTTCTGACTCATTTGTTTATTGGAAGCAGTGAAAAGGCATCATGCGGCCCACATTAAGACACCAACCCAAAGCTGCTTTCATTTATATGAGCTCAGTGACACACCTTCTGTATTCTTTAATCTTCAGACATACCCTATTGGATTATTCACCCTAAAAAATGACACGTTTTGCAAAATCAGTGTCTAATTCGATATATAATCCCTCCACTGTAAAGATGTGTCATATTGAGCTTTCACACAGGCTATTTAGGGACCTAATGCAGCTGTCATAAAGTCACACTGAGATGTGGATAAATACAGAGAGGCTTTTTAGCTGCTGTGAAAGCTCAGCTCCCCTCAAAGCTCTCCAGCTGCGAAGGGCGATTTGCATTGGAATGTGACATCTCAGTAAAAGCAAAGCTTTGATTTGCCCTCCATCATGCCTCCATTTTGTCCATGTCGCACTGCCTCCTCCAGAAACAACCGCGTCACCCATCCTGTTCTGACCCATTGCCCCGGGCCATCTGTTTATATTTTATAGCTTTTACAACGGTAACATTTCTTTTGAAAATATCCAATCTGTCTTCTATTCATCTCAGTGATGATCAGTATAAACAATACTGATGTAAATGACCCTGAACACCATCTGGATAATATAACTATGAATTTTTATGCTCGTTAGATGAATAGTTCTCAGATTGGGGTCTGTAAAGTGTAGCCAGGGGGTCTGTGAATTTTTGTTTTATTTTGTTACAAGTGGTGGAAATCACAATCCACCTTTATTGACTGACTGATTGATTGATTTATTATCTTTAATAATAATCACTGAGTTATTATAGATTTGAGCCTGTTTATGCGGTCACTGTTTATTTAAAGGCTTTAACCCAAACCTCAATAACTCAAAAACAAGTAGCCTATAAATAATGTCAACTCTGATGTAATGTGTTTTGTTGATGGAAAAATAAATCCCTCCAAAAAAGCCTGAATATTATTGTGTCATATTTAAAAATGAAACTAATTTTTAACTAGGTTACGTTCATAAAATAAACTCAGTTATGTACTTACATATATATATATATCATTTCGTCATCTTCGTAAATGTTCAAACTGACCAGAATAGAATATTCAGGGATAAAGTCAAATTTACAGATTGAAATGTTCAGAGAAATCACACACTGCTGGGATAAAAATGAGCTTTTGCACTCATGTCAGGACTCATTATTTTTCTTCATATTTCCCTGTTAGTTAAAATAGCAGGTGTTTATGGAAGAAAAAATATATCTACAGTGTATGACACTACACAGAATCACATCAGATTTAATTACTGATACAAGAACCATCAAATGGCACTACACTAATGAATCGCAGGACCTTTCGGATGCTCTATTTGAAAAAAAAAAAAAGCACAAGTGTTCATGCAGCACCGTTTTGCAACCACGTTATTAAACATGTTATTTATAGTGCACACATGCAAACTCTGCGATATGCACTTTTAGCACAACGTTAAAGGTATAATGTTAAAAGAAGTCTGTGAATAGTACTATCTAATATAGTGGTCTGAACTTCCTTCATTTTGCATCCTTGAAAAATGCATTTAAGATCAACTGAAGAGAATTTCATCTATCCTTTATTTAATATAGAATATTGTTTCCAGTTTTCTATTCAAAGTAGGCGGTCTCCAAACTTTTTCTTACGTAATAACAACATATCAAATCTACCAGTTAAGCTATCCAATTCCAAAAGTTTTATTTATATTCAGCTTTTCTAAATCAATAAAATATTTCCGTTACTAAATGTAACGGAATTTGCTGTGGTAGTTGATGCTGTTCCTATCAGAGTTATTATACTGTATTTTCACCCGACAATGTACGAGTTATTTAGATATATCACACAATGTGCTGTAATGTCATGAAATGACACACATGCATGGTACATGGTACTGATCGGGCAGAGCTGTATAAAGCATACCAAATGTGTCCACCAGCGCAAATCGGGCAAGGGATGCAGGTTGGGTAACCACAATGAGGAACCGATTATAGAAGGAGTAACTTGCTTTTATTACTTGTAAATATAGGCAGGAAGAGGGCTTTAAAAAAAAAAAAAAAGAAAAAAAAAGAAGAAATGTGTAGGTGGGTGGGACAAACATTGGTGATCACTGATTGGTCAATGGGAAGACCGCCTCCTGCAAGCACAACCCAGTCAGGCTTTACACACTGGTAGTGAGTCGACTGAACGTGCTCTCTCAACTCGTATAACCAGAAGATGTGATGTGAGCTGGAGATATGTATTGAGTGAAGGACAATCACTAACATCTGCTCAAAAAGTCTAGGCTCTAGGCTCTCTAGGCACTACAGAAAATCACAGGCTGTGTTTATTTTAGCATTATCTTCCCTCTCACTCATACCTGATTAATAGTTAAATCAGGTGTATTAGAGCAGAGCAAACACTAATGTTTGTTTTAAATGAAGAGATGGCCCTGAACTAGCTGCAGTACGTTTTCTCATTTGGCTGAAGTTGCACTGAGAAGCTCATTATTCACCCAGTTCTGAGTTTATTGAGTTTAATGAGTTCGGTTCAGAGGGAGCATATGGACGCAGATGTGCAGAACTCCTCTGATGAGCTTCATAAAAGAACCCAACAGCTTGAAGCACACACGTCCTGTGTGGTTTCCCCCCTATTAACGCACATTACATTCAACACGTCTTCAGCTCCCCAAATTAAAGAGGTCTAGCTCTGGGTGCTAGAGATGATGTGCTATATTTTTTGCTGTGTTAATAACCCAAATGCATGAAACTCCTCCCTGTAGAGGTGATTATAATTACAGCACTAGTTTCCTAAAAAAAAAAGCAAGCGTTACCATTTCTGGGCTACGTTGATATTGCTATATAAAAGAATTACATTTATTCATTTATCCTAGTCAGGATCTGGAGACTATCCCGGGAACACTGGGTGTGAGGCAGGAATACACCACAGATGGGGTACTGTGATTTAGTCAGTCCACTGACTGGAGAACCTGTAGAACCTTGCAAGAATCTGAGGAGCCTGAAGGAAACCCATAGAAAACACTGGCATAACATTCAAAGCTCCACACAGGCAGTAACACAAGTTTAGAATCAGGACTGAACCAGGAACCCTGGAACTGTGAGGCAGCGATGCCTCCGAATGCATCACGGTACCACACAAACATTAACTATCACTATCGCTATAGCTTAAATTTCTAATCTAGCAAAGTTTTTTTTTTCCTTCCCTTTTTAAAATACGTTACCAACAAGGCAAATCAAAAATGGCCAACAGTAGCTAACTTTCTGTTTTGCATGAATTTCTAGCTAAAAAAGGAAAATATGGGGCGGAGTCAACATTTAATGGGGTCATATGATTTTCAAACTTTTTAAACATTCATTATTTTGTTTATTGGGTGTAATAGAATAGGTTAACATGCCTTAATGTAAACATTATTTGTCACACACTGTACATTATTGCAGTACCTCTATTCCCAGGTTGCCTGAAAAGCTCAGATTTCTCCAAAGCCTCTCCTTCTGAAAAGCCCAGACTGCTCTGATTGGCCAGCTGACCCGTTGCGATTGTGATTGGCCAAAAACCTCAAGTGTGTGTCGAAAATATAAGGCCACATGGGTTAGCTTCAGCCTCCAAGGCTTTTAAAGCAATTCTAAGTTCCTAACCAACATGTCGTTGGTGTTACTATATCAGTGTGAACCAGATTTAGAGTCAGATTCAGAAAATGCAGATGAACAAACAGAACCAACTTTGCAATCATGACTTGAGCAGAACACTTCACAGAGGTAAGTTTTTATTTTGTAACTCTGTTACCTTTCAGATACGATGCAAATTCCGACGCCCCTCCACCAGCGGGCCGGCGCATTGTTTAGTGTAAAACTAGGCTTTACACAGCTTCTATGTGTACATAGGTACTCATGCGATATATATTTAGAAAGCTAAGATTCTTGTGATTTGATTGATATAAACCGTTTCAAGATACAATCACAACAGTAGCTACAATCAACGTCTCTGTCAGACTTAGCAAACTTTAGCTAGCACGTTAGCAGAGTTCTACACCTGAGCCCTGGGCCACAACACAAAACTCAGCATTTGAACAGTCAATAGCAGATACACAACTTATAAAATAATCAAACATATTTGCAGGTTCTAGTTCTGCTTCAGAAGTGCAAGATTGTCTGAGCAAAGTAGGAATTGCCCCACTTTTCAGGAGTAGCCTTTGTGTGTAGCCTGCCTTGTACTCGCCCAGTTTCAGGAAGCTGTCCTCCATAAAATGCGCTGTGCACAAGCAAACGTTTGGGTTGTACTGCTCAGGAACAGCGTTATAAATAAACAGTAACCACTGATTCATAATTTCATCTGTTTTCGGAAGGCTAAACAAAGGGGTTTTGCTTTCGCACCGAAACACACAGCATCTCCACGAGATGGCGCCAAACAATTCACTGACGCCTCGCCTTCTTTCTTTGTGCCTGCCTTTGGGCGGGATTATGCTAATAGTTCATGTAGTGACGTATACATGTACGGAAGTAATATCTAGACTTCGAACGATACGTTTTAGTCAGGTCTGGAGCAGTGTTCTCTGTTAGATAAAATAAAACCCTTTGTCGATGACTGAGCTTGTTAATTTTGCAAGATCTTATATATGCACAAACCAGATGCATTACACACCCAAACAAAAGAAAAACGTTAATCATGATATGACTCCTTTCACTTACCTGAAAGTTCCTTCAGGAACTGGTCTAGATTTAAAAACACGAGAAGGTTTATCAAGATCACACTAAAGTATCACAAAATGATTATAAACTTAAAATAGTCTTAAAATGATGACAGAATATTGCTGCTTCACTTTATTGCAGCTATGATGTTCTTACTACTTGTGATGCTGTTAAACTCTGTATCCTTATGCTTATGTTAGTGTTTTGTACAAATAGGGAATTCTTAAAATTGCAATAGTTGAGTCTTGGTCTAGGAAAAACAAATCATAACCAAAATGTCCCATAGAGGTCTGAGTAAAATGCCACTCACAGCCTCCCAAAGCAGCAGTAACCAGGCCGAGTCCCGCAGTCACCTCAGAGAGAGTAGACAGCATGGTTATGAGTAATGCACCATGTGCGTTTAATTAATCTGGCTACCGATTAGAGAAAAAAACCCACAGAGCATGTGGGGGATTAATTTGAACAACAAGCCTTTGGCCTGCACTTTGCCAAAAGAGCCGTTTGTATTAATATCATGTGCACACAGCTAACAGTGGCCAGCGCCTGTGGGAGAAAATGACAAAACGTGCACAAGAGGACACCGAAGCCTGGAAACCATCATGAAAAGTCCCATCCTAATTATTGTAAATATAATTATTAAATATTACACATGTTTCTGAAAAGGCAGCAATGGGGGGAAAAAATTATTGTGGTTCTATTAACTATAGAGTGCTGCAGTGATGATGTACAGTGGTGCTTGAAAGTTTGTGAACCCTTTAGAGATATATCTGCATAAATATGATCTAAAACATCTAAAACAACAGATTTTTATACAAGTCCTAAAAGATGATAAAAGAGACCCTAATTAAACACATGAGACAAAAAATATTATACTTGGTCATTTATTTATTGAGGAAAATGATTCAATATTACATATCTGTGAGTGGCAAAAGTATGTGAACCTCTATGATTTAGTAGTTTAATTTGAAGGCTAAATTATTGTCAGGTGTGTTCAATCAATGGGATGACAATCAGGCGTGAGTGAGTGCCCTATTTCATTTAAAGAACAGGGATCTGTCACAGTCTTATCTTCAAAACACATGTTTGTTAAGTTGAATTTTAAGTTGAAGTTATTTTCCTATACCAGCACTGTATTATTGAAGTGTATTATTCCTCTTATAGGATATTTGCCATTTGATGATATATAGTCATTTGCCAAAGATGATATTTATTTTTGAAGAATAGTACATCATAATTTTGACCATTTAATGTATAGTTACATTTAATGTTATGGAGCATCTGCAAAACAAGTCACTTATATTCTAACACATGTAAACAGCTGTTCCTTCACAAACCTCTTTTTTCTCTCTCTGCAAAGTACTGTACAATGTCCTCTGTCCTGAAGTCTTTCCCTGACAAGCACTGACACTGGAGACTCCTTCCATAAATATTAACGTCTCCTTACTCCTATTTTGTTAAATAACAGCATGGTTATTTAACTGTTTATTTACTCTGCCTAGTTTTCTCCATACTCATCCTTGTGTGGGTTATTCTGGAGAACTTTGTTAGAAGTTTCCTGGATTATTGAACCACATTGTTTTCCATTCATTGAGTGTGAACCTTAGTTGTCTTCTGTTGGTGTGGCTTTTTAGTTCCTGTTTTGATTCCAATCTTAGAACTAGCACATTCAATTAAACATTAAAACCTAGCTTTTGAATAACAACCAGGACCACTGTTGGTGCTGCTGTTATAGAAAATTAATCAGCACTGTTTGACCAATCAGAATCAATGTGTTAGCATGTTCGCCTCACACCTCCAGGGTCCGGGGTTCGATTCCCGCCGGGGCCATGTGTGTGCGGAGTTTGCATGTTCTCCCCGTGCTGCGGGGGTTTCCTCCGGGTACTCCGGCTTCCTCCCCCAGTCCAAAGACATGCATGGTAGGCTGATTGGCGTGTCTAATGTGTCCGTAGTGTATGAATGGGTGTGTCAATGTTTGTGTGTTGTGCCCTGCGATGGACTGGTACCCTGACCAGGGTGTACCCGCCTTGTGCCTGATGCTTCCTGGGATAGGCTCCAGGTTTCCCTGTGACCCTGAAAAGGAGTAAGTGGTTGTAGATGGATGGATGGAGAATTAACACTAAGACAGATCAAGTGTTTAGCTATGTGTTTAGCTAAGTATCCTGTTTAATGGTAATGTATATTTCATTCGAATTGGTAACATGAGTACACTCCTAACCCACAGTATTAATGGTTGTCATCTCTTATTAACTACCACCTGGCACATCTTCGGTAAATATGAACACAGTGATGAAGTCCTGTTTAAGAAATAGCATTTGGAACTGAATTATGTCAAGGTTAACCAGATAATCCTGAGCAGAGCACAAAGCACACATATATTCTACATGAATATGCCAGTTGAGGAGTCTGATCTTTTAAATCATATTTGCCTTGATTGATTGCTTTGCCTTCCTTTCATTTTGAACACTGGGAAAGAAGAGTGTCAGGACAGAAACCGCACTTAACCCAGTTCCCCCTCACAGCTCTCCTGCATGCTAATTGGTTTTTTTTTTTTTTTAGGCGTGTTATAGGAGCACCATTAAGTTGTCGCAGTCTGTCAGAATAAAAACACATCCGTCTGCACAAACAAGTCCCCAATGATGGTGTTAGATGCATGAGAAGAAAGCTGATACAGGTCTCCATAGCTCTGAGATGTGATATTTTAAACTCCTGTTCTGCATGCAAAAGTATTTTGAAAGCGGTTTATGTATTGTTCCTTTAGAAGCAAAATCACACGCAGTCATCTTGGTTTATAGAGTAAATATTAACCATTATAACATTTGTTTACATTATTTATGAGGGTGGGCCAAGATGTTGTTGTTGTTGGAGATACAACAGCAAATTCTGAAACTCGATAGCAAATTCAGAAACATGAAAACAAATTATAAACATGACAGCAAATTCAGAAACATGTTTAAAAAACAAAAACCCAAACAAATCAAAAACATGACAGCAAATTGATAAACATGTAAAACAAACAAACAAACCTGAAGCATGACAGCAAATTCAGAAATATGTAAAAACAAAACAAACAAACAAACCAGAAACATGACAGCAAATTCAGAAATATGTAAAAACAAAACAAACAAACAAACCAGAAACATGACAGCAAATTCAGAAAAATGTAAAAACAAACAAAAAGAAACAAAACAAACCAGAAACATGACAGCAAATTCAGAAATATGTAAAACAAACAAACAAACAAACAAAAAAAACCCACATAAACCTGAAACATGACAGCAAATTCAGAAATATGTAAAAACAAAACAAAACAAACAAAAAAAACAAACAAACCTGAAACATGACAGCAAATTCAGAAACATGTAAAAACCACAACAACAACAAAAACAGAAACATGACAGCAAATTCAGAAATGTGTAAAAACAAAACAAACAAACCAGAAACATGACAGCAAATTCAGAAATATGTAAAACAAAACAAACAAACAAACAAACCAGAAACATGACAGCAAATTCAGAAATATGTAAAAACAAAACAAACAAACAAACCAGAAACATGACAGCAAATTCAGAAATATGTAAAAACAAAACAAACAAACAAACCGGAAACATGACAGTAAATTCAGAAACATGTAAAAGCAAACAAACAAACCTGAAACATGACAGCAAATTCAGAAATATGTAAAAACAAAAAAACCCCAAACAAACCAGAAACATGACAGCAAATTATAAACATAAAAACATACTGAAACATGACAGCAAATTCAGAAACATGACACTAAACTAACTAAACTAGCTAGACACTAAAAAACTTTAAAAAAAAACAAACAAACCGTGCTTAACCTTAAGCTCAACTCAACAAATATCTGTCAAGATTAACGGTGTGAATCACACACAGGTAATTTGCATAAAAATTGTCTTAAGCACATATGTAACTGGACTCTCAATACATGTATCTTTTCCTACACAGATATTGAAATAACTTGGACTTAAATCAACAGCTCTGAATAATATAACCTTACTGTGTGTGTGTGTTATGTTAGTTTGAGCGCAATATAGCAACAGAAACCATTTCCAGGCAGGGGTCAAAGCATGTTAAAATGTTCATTGGTGAATACAGAGTCCAAGACAATCCCAGATACATTGTTTACTGTACATTGTTTCTCAGTGATAGCTAGTTAACCAAAGTGCTTTTAGACATGATTACAGCAGCTTTATATTACACCTACGGTGATTTAAAAGGGTTAAAATCTTTAAATGGAATCAGTTACCAGTTTATCTGATGTCATACACATTCTCTTGCGCCAAAATCTGTGTTAAATCTCACACATCTGATTGTGAGAGCTCGTGTGTGAACCCTCAGGAGTGTGTGCGAGTGTCATGGCCAACCTGGAGACTGACCTTAACACTCGCCACAGGGGTCAATGACCTAATGTTGTTGCCTTGTTAATGAGCGTGGAGATCCTGCTGGTGTGCTTTGCCCTCTCTGCATCACATGGACCTCAATAGATATCTTTTGTAATAGTTTCTCGAAGAGAGATGAGTGTGTGATGGAATTTGAGAGAGTGGAATCCATGGAATGCCAATATTTTCAGTTACATTAAGCAGCATCATGCTGTACCAGCTTTCAAAATGAGGTAAATACCTCAAAAGAAGAGAATATTGATCCAATATTTATGAAACTATATTGTGTGTCTGTGTGTGTGTACTTTCTGCAGGATGTGATCCTCCTGTGTCCTGCCGAACTGTGCTGGATCACACCAATGTCCCTTTCATGATTCACACCATCTGTTAACAAATAACGTCACCGTCTATTATCAGCCGCCCCCCCGCTCCCCCATCCAACTCACATACACACACATATACACACACATATATCCCTCAACTTCAGCAGACTGACTGTAAGATATTGAGTCCGCCATTTTTCACATTCTTATAATTGGCTGCCAGAAACTCAGCACCACAGTTGTAGAAATTGATTAGATACATTTTATATTGGTGAATGTTTATTTCAAACGATATCCAGCACTATTAGATGGTTTCTCTGACTTCTGTTATGAAATCCATCCATTTTCTGTACCGCTTATCCTACACAGGGTCATGGGGAGCCTGGAGCCTATCCCAGGGGACTTGGGGCACAAGGCGGGGGACCCTGGATAGGGTGCCATCCACTCTCTTTTTCATGGCCACCCCGATAAGTCTTTTTCATGGCCACTCCCTGATCTCTCTTTTTCATGGCCACCCCCTGATCTCTCTTTTTCATGGCCACCCCCTGATCACTGTTTTTCCTGTCCACCATCACTCTTTTCCCTAGCCACCCGCTGATGGGCACTGATCATACTTTTTTCTGGCTACCCCCTGACCACCAAATTTCCTGACTATATTTTCACTATTACTGTTGTTACTGAATTAAATGGATCCTGATTTCCTGACTACCCTGTTTCCCAGCAAGTACCTCACAATCCCAATTCCTTGCCACATCCTGCTACCTCATTTGTGGTCACTTGCTGGCCACCCTGTCATCTCCTTGCCTCCAGGATTGACGCCTCCCCAACCACCCGATTTTCTGCTCACTGTCTGGCTACCCCATTTATATACTTCCAGGATCATCCCTGGTTATGTAGGCTAAAAGTACAGATTTCAACAAATGGAATGCAATTGTATAACTGACTACTAATTACTGTAACAAGTAACAAGTAATGGATCATTTCTGAATCCCTGCAGGGTTTGATTACGGTTGATTCATGATTCTGATTGAGTTTCAGGCCCCATTATTATGAACGGCATTTAACATTTCAGCGTGAAGTTCAGCTACATGGAAGCAGGACCCACCATGGCCTCTGCATCAATCTCTCCTTAACAAATCTCATTACCTGTGAAAATGATCTGAGAGATACACACAGTGGATTTAAAAAATAAAAAATAAAAAGTCTCAAAAATATGAAAGCTTTGTTTTCAAGTGCTGTGATAGAGCCCTTTAGGCTTGTTACTAAAAGGATGGTGTGTATGTAAGTGAACCAATCCTATTTAACTGGAGAAGATCCTCAGGAAAGTACACAGTGTTATCTGAAAGATATCAGGCTTCAAGTGTTTGATTACTGCCACTTGTGGAAGAGCTTCTTGTTCTGTGGGTTTTTTACTGATCCATTAGAGGCCGATAGCAGCAGACCGATAGCTGATTCAGATTTAAGCACAAATAGCTCAATGGCCACTTGAAATCACAATGAGAATAAGTTAATGGTGATGCCTTTTTGCCATGTTTGTTTATATCATTCAAGTACTGTTAATTGAGTGACAAGATTCAGGGTCAGAACGTTGTGCTTTGTTTGACTCATAATAATGCAGAATGCACAGAGGAGTGTAATGACTGAAACTTTGCTAGTGGTAGCTACAAAGTGGGCAAAATTATGAACATTATGTTAGGTAAGTAGTGGCAACATGGTAGTACAGGAGGTCTGGTGTTTGATCCTGAGCTTGAATTTTGATAATGACTGTGAAGTGTCATGTCAAATCTTTTCATATTACCAAGAAACCACAAACTTTATCCTGAAGTGGTGGAAACAGTCACCTTTGACTGTTAATGTGCTGACACTGGAGACTCCTTACAAAAATAAACAAATGCCCTTTTTTTTTTTTTTTTTACAGAAATCTTAACCAAATCAATGATTAAATGTTTTCTTTTACATCAGAAATCTATTTATTATTAATTTTAGATTATGTAGGTCCTCCACCCTGTGTATGAGTTTTTGTGCTGTGGTATAATATATTTTAAAAATATTTAGTAAACACATTATATAATTGAATGAATTGACTCCTGAACTTGCGGAAACGTGGGCTAGTTCTTAAAAAGATCTGCTGATTCATTGAAGCTGCAGCTTGACTGAAACATCTGATGAAGAAAATCTGATGAAGAAAATCTGATGAAGAAAATCAGAGCGGAAAATGTCCTCAGGATTATAATCCAATTCCAGTTACCTTTATTTATTTGTTGTGCATATTTGAAGACTTGGAGCTCTTGAAGTTTTAGAGACAATTAATAGAGAGATTCCTAGTTTAAGATAATTAGATAGGACCAGTGAATAGCAATTAAAGATTGAATCAAATTCACATAACAGTTTGTAGATTACAAACACATGTTAGAGGATGAGGATGTAGCAGTATTTAATTTAAGGTCTGCCTGTAATAACAATAATAAAAGCTTTCTGCTTATTTATGTCAGGGGATAAAGGCTGAGACGGACGCGAGTACAGTTAGGTGTTTCGTTTAGGCAGACAAATCCAAAATGTGAATCAAATGCAAGAACAGGAAACAGGCAGAGGTCAGGTGATCTGTGAACAACAATATCTGGCTAATCCAAAGCACACAAACGAGGGAACAAAACAATATCGATTACCAGGGAATCAGAACGTGGAACAAAAGTAATGACAGGCGGACACACACTGAACAATACTTTGCACTGAACACAGAAACACGAAGGTTTAAATATACAAACTAATCAAAGGGCAAACTGAAAACAGGTGCAAGTAATCGAGACACTCAAAGGAGACAACCAATGATAGGACATGGGTGCAGACAAGACATGAATCGAAACAAAAGCACAAATGGCAACCTAAACAAATACATGATAACATGGCACTAGGGGGAAATTTGTGACAACTTATATATATATAATGTGTGTGTGTGTGTGTGTGTGTGTGTGTATTTCTCTGCTCTCATTGATATCAAACAATTGCAAACAAAACACAGGTTTATCAAAAAATTATGTGTTAACAATAATTATTGGCACCCTTTTATTCAATAATTTGTGCTATCTCCCTTGAGTTCGTTTTTGGATGAGAGTAGAGGCTTTTATCTTGAAACCCTCCAAAACAACTTGTGGTGATGTAGGTGTCTTCGGATTGTAGTTTTGGAGACTTTCTGACCCCAAGACTGGGGTCAACTAATTCCTGCAGTTCTCCAGCTGTGATCCTTGGAGATTTTTTTGTCTATATGAACCATCCTCTTCACAGTGCGTTGAGACGATATAGACACACGTCCAATTCCAGGTTGTTTCATAACATTTTCAGTTGAATGGAACTTCTTAATTATTGCCCTGATGGTGGAAATGGACATTTTCAATGCTTGTGCTATTTTCTTATAGCCACTTCTGATTTTGTAAAACTCAACAACCTTTTGCCGAACATCACAGCTACATTCTTTGGTAGGGATGCTCCAATAGATCGGCCGCCAATCACATTCTATGACTTGATCGGTAGTCTCTAAATTTGGCCCATCTCATGAACTGATCGCAATATGATGATGTAAAACATGTGAGGACGTAAAACACATGATGACATTACACACTAGCGCTGCAGTCATGTCCTGTCCAGTGTGGAATTATTACGAGGTCGCAAGAAACACTGAAAAATTCGCTGTTTGCCGTGTATTTTTAAAGGCCTATTAAAATGTTCATTGTAAAATGAATACTTGTTGTGCTTATTTATTTGATCCTCAGTTAAAACAACATTACTGTAAATAATATAACCAAGGCAACATCTGTGGTATTAAAAGATTAACAGTGACAGTCAACAGAAAGCTTACATATCACGTTATATAAAGCTTGAACGATTGTGATTAGTATTGGCCGATCACGATGACAAGAAATCGGTAATCGTGTCGGATGCAAAAATCCTGACCGGAGCATCCCTATTCCTTGGTCTTACCCATTATTATGAATAACTAAGGGAATTTGGCCTATGTGTTACCTCTTATACTCCTGTGAAACAGGAAGTCATATATACAATATATAAAAATGATCCTTTTTAATACCTTGTTTTAATTGTGTCTGTTTATAATTAGATTGCACATATACAGTATTACTGAAGAGTGAGTGCAGTAGTGTGTGAATGCAGTAGTTGGGTGGGGTATTTTCCCAGTGATAACTGTTGCCACAGCCCTTTGCGTGAGTTGATGCAGAAGGCAAGTTTATGAAACTTTCCTTTTAACCTCAATTATTCACAATGAGCTGTCAGTAGAACAGGATGAACTCTTAAAGTGCACCGATTATTCTTTTTTTGGAGTCAATAACTCCATTTGTCATGCACTTTGATTTTTGAAACTTTGCAGACTTCTTACATTCACAAACAGCTTTGTAACACACTACATGAAAGGTTATATCTGAAAAAGCACAACAGGTGCACTTTAATCTAAACTCAGAACTAGTTTTGGGTTCAGTTTGGAAATCAGAACTTGAATCTATAGGTCATAGTTTCTCTTACAATGAGTACTAACATCTGTCTGGAAAGATCTGATTAGAAATGGACTAGTAAGATGGCTGGATATTTACACCTGCCCTTTAAGACCAGGCAATGTTTTTCAAATCTTCAGCTGTCCAGTTTGGATGCCCACAGTAGCCTCAGATTCCTGTTCTTAGCTGACAAGAATGAAACCCACTATTGTCTTCTGTTGCTGTCACACATCTGCCCCAAAGTTTGACATGTTGCTCTTTCTGTGTTGCTTTTCTGCTCATAAAGCTTGTAAAGAGTGGTTGTTAGAGTAACCATAGCCTTCCAGTCAGCTCAAACCAGTTTGACCATTCTCCTCCGACCTCAGCTGTAGGATGTTGTTTAGTGCCCTTAAAAGTTCATAAAGTTGTTTTCTTTCAGCCCGAGTTGAGATGTTTCTGAATGTTGTTGGCAGAGGAGGTTCATAATGTGCTACATTAGCTCAGTTTAATGTCTACTACTTTATGTAAGAGTAGTTTTAATGTGAATATGTTTTACTCTTGAGTAAAACTATACTTTTACTTGCATTAGTCTGTTTTATTTCTGCTGGGTTCTGCAGTTTTTCTGCGGTTGAATACCAATTAAGTGCACTTAGCAGGTCCTAAAGCATCAGAGAAAATAGTTCATACTAATATATATATATATATATATATATATATATATATATATATATATATATATATATATATATATATATATATATAAAAAAATATATATATAGCCCATGCAATATCCAGCTTAACTGTTCATTTGGGGAGATTAAGAAATCCCTACGTGAGGGCAAGTTAGGCTATAGGTGAAGGATTACTTCGGGGAAATAATAAACCTAGTGATTTTCCTTGTGAAACTGTAAGTGGACAAATACAAAGCAATGCTGCTCAGTTTTTACCCATTTTTTTGTCAGGAACACATCAGGATGCAGTAGTGTTCACATTACAAATGTACTACATAATGCCTTGTTCACCTCTCTAAGTAGTTTGAGTGATGAGATCACCTGAGATGGACATAAACATTTACATACAAGTATATGGCATTTAAGCAGATGTCCTTATCCTGAGTGACTTACAGAAGTGTATATCCTCATGCTACTTCACAGTTCACGAACGAGGTACGTCACATAATAAGAGTACTATCAGTCTAAATACCCAGTTCGGGAAATGAGTACATTAAGAAAAGTAAACCAAAGACTAGAATTTTTCTTTTAAATGCCAATTCTACACAGCGTCCAAGACACTTTTTGGTGTTCATTGGCTGCTTCTAAGGCTAATTTTGCTAAAAAGTAAGGGAAGCTTTGTGAGACATGTTTGTGCGTTACAAGAAAAATCTGTTTTTTGCCCAAAATCAGGCTTCCCTTTCAAAGGGAACTTCGACGTTGCGTAGTGTTATGCTAAACGCAACGTCTCGTTCCCTTCTCAGGGAACTGGGTTACATGCGTAACCCAGATGTTCCCTTTCAAAGGGAACTTCGACGTTGCATTTAGCATAACACCACACAACGTCTCGTTCCCTTTGAAAGGGAACAGTGTTACATGCATAACCCAGGAGTTTTCTGCCTATAACATACTTTGACGCCTCACCTTTTAAGAAATTCTAAATATATTTCAACAAAACGATGAGGGAATGTTTATATTTACTTTCCTCATGCAAAAATCATGTTGTGTAAGAAGCCAGTTTAACAAATGCAGTGGTAAAATAGTAAGTTTGGCTAACGACCGTATCTAAAACCTTGCTAGCTAAATATGATTTCCTCACACAGTGAATGTCAAGATTTGATCAAGTTGCTGGACATAAGATACCAGCTGTCAAAATGTCTGCAAAGTCCCTGCACCACAGTCGGAATGAAATCTTTAAATGCAATTTTATCATTACCTTTTGTGGTAATCAGACATTTGATGACAGATGAATAATTATTACTGCCACAGAACAAACATAATGATATAGAACAGCAATTAACATAATGAAAGCTAAATCTGGTTAGAATTTATTGTGCTCGCTCTTAAATTCTAAGGAGACCTTAATGAGTGTTTTATTAAAGCCAGGGGCTCTTGGATGGTAAAGCTGTTAAGTTTATAGATCAGAGACTGTGATAAACAGCGATAGTATTAATTGTAAAACGTAATCTATGGAGTGCATAAATTACCTAATGCGAGTGATAAAGATTAGATCTGGATTGTTTCAATAAAATAGTCATTTTGCAATTCTCAATTTAACATTTCATCTTGATTGACTTATATCTACTCTTTGGTTGGATTTTCATTTCAAATTGTAGACGATTTGTTGAGTTGATTTCAATGAAAATGCTAAAATACAGACTGGCAGTGTAGTTTGCAAGAGGGCAAAAAAATCTGAACAGCTATAGTGCCTGAATTTAAGTTAAGTGTTAAAATGTAGTGATGAATCTCTTGTTTGCAGAAGATTGGTCTCTTAAACTGATGAACTATTGTCTAAATCTGTCGACTGCCTTTAAAATGAATATGATCACCAGTGATTTTATATATGACATTCTCCCTGTAGGCAGTTCTGTGTAGAAGCTGGCACTGTGAGTGAGTGAGACAGAGGGAGAGTTATATTTGTTCACATATCCAATTTGTTTCCATTAAAATTGTGATTGATACCAGGAAAAAAAAGGTTTTAGCGATCTGTCGTAAATGTGTGCACATCTGTCACAGCACATCACATGATGATAAGTGCAGCTCTTTATCTCCACAATCCTTCTAACTACAGGAAACCAAATAGACAGCTGAGGCCCATATTGCTTTCATAATAATAATAATAATAATAATAATAATAATAATAATAATAATAATAATAATCCCCTTGTTTGCATGTTCTCCCAATGCTGCGGGGGTTTCCTCCAGGTACTCCGGTTTCCTCCCCCAGTCCAAAGACATGCATGGTAGGCTGATTGGCGTGTCTAAAGTGTCCGTAGTGTATGAATGGGTGTGTGAGTGTGTATGTGATTGTGCCCTGCGATGGATTGGCACCCTGTCCAGGGTGTACCCCGCCTTGTGCCCTATGCTCCTGGGGATAGGCTCCAGGTTCCCCGTGACCCTGAAGGAAGGATAAGTGGTATAGAAGATGGATGGATAATCCCCTTGCAAATGTTGTGTGTGAATGGTGTACATTTGTATTTGTAATTTTTACATCTTGCTTTAATGTTTAATGTTTGCTACTTAAGGTTAAACACATTTGCTACAGTTTCTACATAAATATTTAATTTATGAATTTCATTAATATTTGTAACACATCACATTTTAATCATGGGACTACTTCAATACTGTTTTGAAGCTACCAATTTATAGGCAAACTTTAGACAAAGGAATTTGTGTAGTGGCTTGGGGAACCCTTCACATGGTGTAATTTGGGCTTTTTCTACTATACTGTATATGGTTCTGAAAACTACAGGAGCATCTCAAACAGACAGGGATGATCCAAAAAAAAAAAAAAAAAAAAAGGATTCAGGAAAGGACAGTGAAAAATCATACATAGACATGGTAATTGGGGCTATTTTTACAACTGGAGAGATTAGCAAGACTTTGCAAGAATACTGTGAAAACCGTGCACTTTCCATTACCAAGAAGTGAACCGGATGTGAACAACTGAAGTAGAACTCCAGGTGATAGTGACTCCTGTTGGCAGGGAGGGGGTATTTTTCCTGGGCTATTTCCTGACACCAAAGACTTGATAAAATTGTGAAATTTGTACCATCATGTGAAGAACTCACACTTAGCTAGCAAAATATCAAACATTTTAAGCAGACTTACTGTGTTCACCACCAAAAATGTTAAACTGGCTCCTTAATCAACATAATCTTTGTAGAAAGATAGCCAATGGAAGATAAAAAAAATAATAAATTCACATTGTTTTGGTAAAATATTTGCATGGTTTCCTAAAGTTGAGGTGTCAAATCAAAACCAGAAAAACACTGACAAAAATTCGGACTAATTTTTTTCATATTTCCCAGAATCTAGCTACAGTACCATCAGGTTTTCCCAGATGATCACACATCTTGTGATATAACTTACAGCACTGTGGCATGTCTTAACCATATTGCACATTTCTTTTATCTGTAGGCCAAAGTGGACAAATTGGTAGCACAGGCACCTGGGAAAAGCAGGTAATGCCAAAGCCCATAAGGTTATTTATTTATTTATTTATTTATTTATTTTTATATGTTGTATCTTGGTAGACTCAGTGGGCTACTGAAATGGTGTTAAAACAAAATATGCTGCTAACCACTTTTTATTTTATACCTATATTGAATGTAACACTCCAATCGGTGTAGATTTTGTGGTAGTGCGAGTTTACGGTGTAATTACAGCTTGCTGTTCAGTGATAAATCCTGTTGCCTGCTGCACTGCAGATATCAACCGAGCACACATTTTGTCCTCTGGTTTCTATTAGTCAAATAATTATATTAACAGCATTCTGTTTTAATACACAGTGCAAGCTAATTATCTTGTACATTTGGGTTAAATTAAGCTAGGTACTGGTCCACATACTGGTGCAAAAGGTAGCGTTGCTGCCTTATGCTCAGGTTAAAGTGTGTGTGGAGTTTCATGCGTTATGATGTTGCAGGCAGGTGGATGTAGTTGTCAGTAAAATCTTTAAAAACTATGCAAATTGTCAAAGTCCAAGCAGGCAGACCATCATGCAAACAGCGTGATGCAGGACATAACTGGATCAAAAGTGGAAAAAAGAAAAAAAAAGTTGAAGCCAGGAAGACAAACAAGAATAACACTAAAGATTGTAAAAAAAAAAAAAAAAAAAAAAAAAAATCGCGATAAAGTAATCATGTAAAAATCATGTGCGGAAAATGAATCGTGTAAAAATCATGTAAAAAACGAATCATGTGTATAAATGATGTGAAAAATGAATCGTGCAAATATCAAATGTAAAAAAATTGTATTGTGTCAAAATAACGTGAAATATGAATCATGTGAAAAATGAACTATGTAAAAATCACAGGTGGAAAATTATTCGTGTAAAAATCACATGATAAATAAATTGTGTAAACATCACATGTGGAAAATGAATCGTTTTAAAATACATGTGGAAACGATTGTGTGTTAAAATCACATACGAAAAATGAATCGTGAAAAAAAAAAGATTCAAGACGTGAAAAATGAATCGTGTAAAAAAAAAAAAAAAAAAATTAAAAAAAATTCAAGACGTGAAAAATGAATCGTCTGGAAAAATCACGTGACAAATGAATAAGGTGTTAATATTATGTGTGACTTACTTTAAGAGGAAAAATATCTTTTTGAACAGTAGTACCACTGGAGGAAAAAAAAAATAACTGCCATTTTCTTTATACATAGGCTCACAGATGCCTGTGATTGGGAAGTGAAATGATGAAGATTATCCTTCCCTTGAAAAGCTGCTTTTAAGAGTCAAACTCTGTCCTCGTGATGATAGGGTGAATTACTGCACCACTTGTCAGCCCATTAAATGTGTCTTGCAAATATAAGAACCTGGCTTCGAGTAATTTAACTGGTGTTCACATTTTAAATCTATGTTTTTCCTATTGCTACTTTAATAGGAACACATGCAAATAGTGTGTGTGGGTTTATGTTGCATATGCATTTGATTTCTGCAGCTTTACTTCCCTGATTTCCTCTGAGATTCCCAGCCTGAGTGTACAAGCATAATCGTTTCTGCCGTGTCAACCTTTATTTTCAATGGTTTTTTTTTTACCTTTCTGTCTGAATGCTGGCAGGGACAAGCCTCTGATTACACCACATCAGGCGCGAGAGCAGTCAAAACTCAAAGGCATAAATATAAACAGTTGTGTGAGGGGTACGTAATTACTGTGTAGGCAATTAGCTAATTACATCGGGATGTTAAAACTGAAGACGCGCGCACACACATCACCTTGGTAATTCCACATTTGAATGGGATGAGAAACAGAAGTGTGAGTGCTTGGTTTGTAGTGAAATTAAAGAACATTTTTAACTTAATAATAAGTACTGCAATAACAACAACAACTACTACTACTACTAACAAACGATCTGATTAGGAAGAAAACTGATATTAATCTCAGAATAAACAATGCGTATAAGGGAATGTGTTAAAACCATCATTCTTTTTGCATTTGACATCATGTTTGATTTGACATAAATCTCAGTGGTAGCTAGTTGCAGCTGTTGAACTTGACCTTGAACTTCAAATCTGTCCCAAACCGAATGCTGAGAATCGTTAGTGTAAAAGTACTGGAAAAGTGTGGAAATGTGAGAATGTTTTCGACGTACGACTCCATAACCAATATCCATCCATCCATCCATCCATCCATCCATCTTCTACCACTTACTCCTTCTTCAGGGTCGCGGGGGAACCTGGAGCCAATCCCAGGGAGTCATAACCAATATCACGTTTTATTTTTTTATTTTTTTTTTTTTCCTTTTAATGATACAGTCAAAAATCTTATTTTCAGAATTCAAAAAACAAAGTATGGGCATGAGGCCCTTGTAAAGTTCCCTTTGGTTTGGTTCTGTAAATATTCGCAATACCTGGTAACATTCTGGATCAAGAAACCTAAGAGTTCCTCAAGGGTTCTTGGATGATAACAATACTAACTCGTTAGAACTGTTCTATGTGGAACGAGTTCTAAAAGAAAACCCCTTTCTAAAGGGCATTATTGAGGCAAGCTCCTCCTCAGTAACAGCATAACCTGCTGTTATTTAGATTTGAGTTTTTATGTTGTGTTGTTCTAGGTTGTAAATCTCTGACATCATGACGTGCTGTAAACCAAATGACAGAAAAAAAATCCCATGATTTTGAAAAATGAAATCCATAAATCCGATAATCAGATTTTAAGCACATATAAATGTGCGATGAATTTAATCGGAAAAGCTCAAAAATTCACGTGTTTATTGCTGCTTAGATTAATTGAAGCTTCCATGATGAAATGGATATACAAAGTTATTTTTCTAGACTATTTTCAGAGTTTAAAAATATAGGACTTAAGTAAGGCAGAATTTGATGAACGCACAGAGCTGAGGAATTTGAATCTGCCTCAAGAATCCGCCAGTGAGTTTGTCAGTGCTCAGATCCGGACACACAACCTTTTTCTCACCAGTATAGAAGCAGAATATTGGCCTGTTATCACAATGTAGTATGTAGTATTGACATTTCCCATTTGCTGCCTGTTGGTTTTGTAACAGCGAGACTGCCAAATTAAGATCTGAGGGTGGTGAAATGTGCAAAATGAAAAATGTGTCAGTAATCACACTTCTAATTTCAGAAACCGAAGCAGAACAAAGACTGCCGTGCCAATATGTGATTGAGAATCCTGTGACTCAATTTGGTCCGATTCAAATTCTCATTCTCCATAACAGCGTTGTGTAATTGACTGAAGGCAGCAGAGACACACTAAGAAAAGCCTCTCTTTTTTTCTCTCTTTCTTGACGTTAACAAGACAAAAAACATGACAAAAACGTAGCTTGTCGTGTTACAGTGAAACCACAAAGCACAAATCCTCTGTCCTGTGGACTTTCCTGTGGTGGAAAACCTAACAGCGTTACATTTGGCTGTTATAATGTGCGGAAACTGGAGACTCCTTCCATGAATGCAAAATAAACATCTCCTCAGAGTAAACTTTATCAACAAATCTGTTTTATGTTAATCGTCCACCATACAAAAATCCCTGTGCAAGTTGCGACTATGGTCACAATACTAACCAACACTTTCTTTCCAATTGAGAAGTCAATTATGTACATGTGTCATTTTTTTTCTTCTAAACTCTATTTTGAATCTCAAATTCAAGTTCAATTTCTGCTTTAATAAACTTCTATCAGCTCTCACGGTGTCTCCAGTTGCTGCTCTTTTAAATCTGGTCATTAAAATAACGCCTGCATCCTCATTGTGAAGCAATATTGGGATGATATTGAACACTCTGCATGAGTAACGTCTATATTTAATAGCATCTTTCACAAATTTTGGGTGTATCTACAATGGTGATATATGTTGAATTTGTGCATAAATGCTGAATGGACATGCAAGAATTTGACCTCAGTATGCATTGCCTCTTGTCTCAGGTGTACAGATGGGATGGATAAAGAAAGAATGTGAGCAATTGGCCATGCTCATTGGTTGCTAATTGCTGCAATTAGCACTACTGCTATTAAATATGGACCTGTGTATTACATATACTGTAATTACATGTACTGTAAAACACCCGAGGCAAGTTTTATGATAATTAAACTTTGTCCAATTTTTAAGCAATTAACTCTTACAAGCAAGAAAAAAATGCATGCAGTCTATTTAGAAATAAGTTTTTAAAAGTTTTTTTTTTTTATGGAGAAGGATCTGGGCTCAGCCCTGGATGATTAACACTTCAGCTAACATCCTTGTATGAAGCCTATTTGTACTAGCATGAGGACTATTAGTACTAGCTTGTAGACTTTTAGTATTAGTACGAGGATTATTTTATTAGAGTGAGACCTATTTTTAGTAGTGTGAGGCCTATTTTTAATAGTACAAAGCCTGTTTGTCCTATTGGTAAGCTATAACTTTAATAGTATACACTCTTAGCAAAAATATTAATTCTGAAACCCTAGTACTCTTTGTTTTATCCCTCTGGTTCTATGAAAAACTCTGTAACTATCCAATAAACCCTCGATAAACCCTTTTTTTTCTAAGAGTAAATACATTTTACTTTTCCTGTATAACTTTATACAGCCATATTCATACAGTACCACACCCCTAATCCAGACAAACATGTTTTTTTTCTTTTTCTTTTCCATCACTGATCGAACAGAACCACAAACACTCACTGAAAGCCAGAGGGAGTGAATGATCAGAGCAGCAGCGTGAGAGTTCACAGACAGGTTGATGAGGACTTCAGGGGCTCCATTCCAAATGTTGTCCAAAAAAACATAGCCTGAGTTTTATCTTTTTTTTTCTTTCTTTAAATAGAATAGGAAATTGTGTACTTGCGTTTCTCCAGTGCCGCACTGTGAGTGACCTCAGTGTACTGGTCCTTGTGCAATATAAACAACTGCTCACACTGTCTGCATGATTCATGTGCTGTATTTGTATCTGTACAGTGATATTATTATTATTATTATTATTATTATTATTATTATTTCTTTTTTGAATCTTTTTATTTAATTCTTGTATATGTCCCCCACCATTTATCTGTAATGGACAAATTATTTTTGAAGACATGAAATATTAATCAATAAGTATATTTTTAAAGAATTATCATTTGCCAGGCAAAACGAACGTATCTTCAAGAAATTGTCATCTGTCTTCAAGCAATTGCATAATATTTAATATTTAATAAATATTTATTAAATATATAGATATATTATGTCATTAATAAACAAAGATCCCAGTCCAATTTGCAAACATATTTTAATGTTTTTTTTTTTTTTTCATGGCTGTAAAGAGAGTAGGGAATTTGGCAAGAATCGTGGCTTCTGCTCTGTTGGGGAAAAAGCTCAGATCGATGCAGGTCACTGATAGCCTGGTGAACTGACTGTTGTATTATCTCACCATGATGCTGCTATTTGGTTGCCCTTTTAGCTGCACTTTAGACACCATATTGTGCAGCACAGGAGGCTCCTGGCATATTGTTCTCTCCTCAGTCATATTATCCTCTACGCAGCAGACTTCAGGTTCCAAAAGTCAGCTTCCTACCCCAGCAACAAACACTCACGACTCATTGAGGGGAGTCTGAAGAGATCTGTCGAGTGCTGTGAAGAGAATCATCTTGGACTTCAGGAGGGATAAAACACCCCGTCCCATTCTGGGGACAGATGTACAGTCAGTGCAATCTTAACTTAGGGCCACATGAATAATTAATTTGGACCGATCACATAGAGTCTTCTCCTTAAAACAGGCCACCACGGCCTTCCTACTGAAGAGACTGGCTTCATTTGTTGTGGGAACAACTTCTACGAGTTTAAACGGGCTTTAAAATGTGCAATACCATTATTTAACCCCCAGGGACTTGTATGGTGGGTGCTCTTTGTTAATGGATTTAAAAACCACATTGATATGGTGAAGTTTTTCTCTTAGGGGACTTATTTAGCATTATTTTGGAAGGATTTTTTTTTTTAGTTACAGTTACATTTATATAGCGCTTAGCTTCAATGGGAAACGAGGCAAGAACTGCACAGCGATGCATGACTCTGCATGTATTTAGTGTCAGAAGTAAAACAGAAACTTTGCATTTTCTGTCTTCAGGTTGGAAGATTTTGTGGTTTCTCTGTAAAATGACAAGGTGTATTTATTTAAAAAAAATTTTTTATAATTAAAGTCAGACAAAATGAGGCTGCTGAGGAAATAACTGTTTATAGCTGCTATAGCATAAGTGAAAAGAGAAACTTCATAGATATTCCATAATATTAACTGTAAATATGAACGGATAAAAGTGTGACATCCAACTTTAATAAAAAATAAATAAATAAATAAATTTGCACTCGTTGGCTTAAATAAAACGCTTTGTGACATAATGTTACAGGAAAATAATCAACTTTGGGCTGGTAAAAGTAACTCTATCATATCAGGTAACATCATACCACCTGGCCATTCCTTATTTTTCAAGGGGTTTATTCCTTACTTAACATTTGATCTTATTCATTTTATTTGTGATCTGACAATCTGAATTATTTTATGCTACTTAAATATCTTAAGTATATAAATAACTAAAATAAATAACCAGTGAACGTGTTCTAAATAATCACATAGTATCTCATAATGTTTTTTTTTTTATTAAGCCCATGTCCACTCACATCTGTGTAAAATATCACAACTTGCAACATTAAAATAACATTTTATCAACATGACATTTTCTTTTTATTGAGACTTTGACAAAGATTTCAGACACATTCTTGAGTCTGCCTCCCTCCTGACCCAATGTTTAAAGCAGCACAGAGTAAAGAAAACATGTTTGTTCTTCCGGAAACAAAATGCCTGTCGTGCCCCGTCCAGAATCCGTGACATAGCAGAGAGCAAAACAAAATTAAGGCCCCACGATAGATTGCACACTATAAAACACGAACAATTTACACAATAAGTAAATGAAGCTTTGTTCAGCTTGGGCGCTGATCCGAGTCTCCTGGGTGAAGCGAAAAGAAAAACAATGAAGAATGAATCATAACTGAAGAAGAGCGCTGGTAACATTGTATTGTCACCAATTGCAACCTGGATTTTTTTTAACCCAATCACTGTTATGTGATGTCATCAGTGTGCACCTCTTACTCCTATTTAATTTGTTAGTACATGTAGCCATATTGTGTAGGATGCATGTCTTAATCACTTGTGCTTTTGTAATCTTTAAATATTTCACAAATCAGTCTCTAAAGATCTTCGGAATGTCACAGTGCTGTTGAGTGCTCGAATCTGATTGGTCAGAAAGTGTGCATGATTTTTGTATAACAGCACAGGTATTTCCAGCTGTAACGTGAACGACAGATTAATACCAATGCCATCATTCGGATACCTCATTGTTTCTATAGTAACAGCTCATATGCAGGTACTTGTACGGTGGAAGCTCCATATAATCTAAGGCTAAAACTAAACGGATACAAAAAACATGTCATTGTTTAACAACGTAAAATGTTTAACTGGTGATGTTTTGTGTTAGAAGACATTTATTTAACATTTATGAAAGGAGTATTTATGTAAGGGCTTTGTAGCAGTGATGGTGCTTTGCGATGTTTATCAGTACACGAAGGTCTTCAGCAGAGAGGAGTTTACACGTTTATGGTTTCTTGGTAAAATGACTGTGTTTTTTGAAAGAGAGAGAGAGAGAGAGAGAGAGAGAGAGAGAGAGAGAGGGGTAGGCTGATGAGGGAATAACTGTTTATCTCCACTATAACATAAGTGAGAATAGGAACTAACTTGTCTCTCAGACATTGCACAACATTAACTCTAATTGTAAACCATTACTATGCATGATGTGTTGTACATTGCAATCACTGGCAAATTGCTGTGGGATAAGTGGAATAATACACTCCTGACTGTGCTGTTATATGAAAATAATGCACTTGGTGGTGGGGGGGGGCTGTCATGTGTTAGTCTTACACAACAACAGTGACAGAAGTGCCGGCTATAATTCAAATCACAGGTTTATTATTAATGCATTCTTTCTAATATATTATCGTTTCTATAGTAAGAGCTTTTTTTGTTTCTATAATTTCTATTGTAACAACATTAATTGTATCAACACTTTTGCCTCGCACCTCCTGGGTTGGGGGTTCAAATCCCACCTCCGCCCTATGTGCGGAGTTTGAATGTTCTCCCCGTGCTTCGGGGGTATCCTCTGGGTACTCTGGCTTCCTTCCCTAGTCTGGAGACATGCATTGCAAGCTGATTGGCATGTCTAAATTGTCCATAATGTTTGAACGGGTGTGTGAATGTGCCCTGTAATGTATTGGCACCCCGTCCGGGGTATCCCCCACCGAGTTCGCTGGGATAGACTCCAGGAGAGAAATATTCTGAAAAGCAGCCGATAAGAGTCCAGCGTAGGTGTGAAGTCCTTTAATCCTGTTTAAAAATCATCTCAGGGAAATTCCTCAAGAAATCGGTTGAGAAAATGCCAAGAATACATTTCTGAAAATTCTAGGCAAAAAAGGGTCTCTACTTTGAAGATGCTATATATGAAATTATTTTGATTTATTTAGGATTTTTTTTTTTATCATAACATAATTCCCCTAGGTCCATTTGTGCTATTAGGAATTTTGATGACTTTATTATTATTCTAAAATGTGGAAAAAATAAATAAATAAAGAATGAATATGTCTACACTTTATACTGGTAGTGTACAGTATAATGTGTATTGACAATATTAAAGCTGTATAAATGCTCTGTATAAAGGGAGATTGCTGAGCTAGAGTAGCAAGTGCACTGCCAAGCAGGCTTCTGATTTTGGGCTTACTTGGATAACAATGACGTAGTCGACACTAACATATGTAAATTTGAAAAAACATGGGTAATTTTTCACCATGTTTTGTCCACACTAGTGAATTCAGTCCATTCCCCAAAAGTGTTCCCTGCACAAAATGCAGAAACAATAGAAAAGAGTCTACTAGGTGTGTCAAATCCAATAATGTCCTCCATTTTGTTTTTGTATTTTAAACAGCACAGTCTGCTTATACACCTATAGAAAGCATTCAAACAGGAAATTGGGATATTTACTACAGAAAACAGCATCGATCAGAGGTATCTCTGCAATTCCACCTTGGAGTTGTGAAGGTCACATGACAATCATGCATCAGTGTCAAAAACTGTCTGTTCACCATTGTAGTAGATGTAAAAAGTTGCATCTTTTAAAATTTAGCTGTGTTAGTGTGTACTAAAGTCATGAACTGCAATGATGAGCTACACGATGGCTTTCCTGTTAACCAATCTGGGAGTTTTCAAGATGTTCAGGATTGGGAGGGTTAGGGTTAGGGTGGCCAAATATGACGGCAGCATCGCATAATTTACGTCCATCTCTAATTTCAGTTAATCATTTTGTAATAAAATATTGTGATTACGGATGTCATAACACTGACACAGGAATCATGGGTCGGTCTGATACTCATCCTGCTCATTTACCCGTACACATTACTCATGCTCAGATACTAACATCTGATACTACGTGATACTGTGTGATGTAAGCCTACACAGCAAAATCCTTTAACACTTTTAGAGGGTGTTAATTCAACACTGGGGATTTTGCTGTGTAGTCGTCATGCTATTGAACAGAGGACACAGAATGACAGTGATCTGGATGTATTTCATGATTAATGATATAGTCAAATAGTCAAATAAAAAAAAAAAATCAAGAGGAGGAACCCCAGCATTTTCTTACAATACAAGTAACCTGATAAAACATCTTTTCAACATGCCATTACAACAGTATCATTAACAGAGGGCGTAAGGATGGCCGACCTGAGTGTGCAGAGGAGTACAAGTGCACATGGTCTTTAAGAACGAGCACAAGGTGTTGTGAATTACGCACACACAAAGGCATTTGTGAGCGTGGATCTGTGACGCTGGAGACTTTATCACACGTGAGAGCAGTTCAGTATTGCGAGCACTGAGCACTGAAACGTGCATGCTTTCTTCTTTCTTTCTTTCTTTCTTTCTTTCTTTGCTGATATATATATATATATATATATATATATATATATATATATATATATATTCGAAATCTAAAGACATTATTTCAGTTAGGAGGAGAATATTAGTTAACACCAGATTTTTAAATCAACAGTCCATAAGAGGGCAAAACTAATTAATACAAACTAAACAGCACCATGTTATATTGTTTACTGCAAAGAACAAACCTGGCTGTTAACGTTTATTTTTAAATTAAAGTGCATAAAATGATCAAATCAAAAGATTTAACCTAGTTTCTCAGGCCATTTCCAGTGTTCATTTTCACACTGTTTTTAGTCATAGTTTTTGTCTTCTGCCAAAAATATCCTTCAAATTCAGTCAGTATTATATTTACGTAAGAGTATGTTTTTATTCAAATCAGTGCTAGTGCTTGCGCCACGTCTTAAATTCAAATGCCCAGTTTTTGTGCATTTTTATCTTAGATTTGACGAATATCCAAAGTTCGAATTTAAATTTGAAAGCCCTAGAGCAGTGAGAGGACCGAAGCAGCATGAATGGTTGGTGACTTTCATTCTTATGTAAACAAACGTGCATGTAAACATAGTGGGCAATATCAAGGTCGGCAAAAATGATCGGGGTCATGTCCGTATATCGTACGATAAGTCGATAACGTAATTATCGCGACAGGCCTAGTCAGCCGTCCTTGTGTTTATTGTTAAATATGCCGTTTAAAATGCAATAACCTTGTTAAAATAAAACTCTGCATGAGCTAGCAACACACTGCAGTAACCAATATAAACAGAGCTACGTAAAATGTTCCATGATGCCCCTGATTGCTTACTCAGTACGTTACTCATTTCAGTACCAAAAAGCGTACTCGTACTCACTATTAATGGATCCCTAGTTGTGATAGTAGAAATTATGTTGATATGGAAAAATAACATCAGCACATGCCTACACATAAGCTTCTAAAAGCTGTGTTAAATGTACGTCCATTTCACATTTTCATACACGATACAGTCAGGCCCAACAGTCTGAGTCAACACCAATCACTGATTTGACTTCCATCAGTTAGCAAACACAATCCAGTTTTGTTTAATTATATTAGTGAAGGATCATCTGGTTTGACAAATACAGTCGATTCACAGCTCACACCCACGGAGTCGTGTATCTGCTTTCTTTTTGTGCAGTGACGACTTGTTCGTACAGATGGGTGTGTTTTTATTCTGACGGGCTGCGACAGCTTAATGATGCTCCTGTAACTCACGTACAGAAAAAAACAACAAACAAACAACACCAATTAGCATGCAGGAGAGTTGCTGTGAGGGGGAGCAGGGTTAAGTATGCTTCTGTTCTGACGCTCTTCTTTCTCGGCTAAAATAAAAGGCAAAGCAATCAATCAAGACAAGTATGAGTTAAAGATCAGACTTTCCTCAACTCTATTCATGTAAAAACGGCATAATCTCAAACTAGGGCTGCAGGATGCTGGATAAAACCGTGGTGAAAATCATGATATTTGGTCAAAATTATTTGAATTTAGGAACAAAAGAGTTTTTCATACACCATAAATGGATAAAAACTATGATGTGTCAGTATTTTAGGAACATAACAGTTTATTGCACGTTTTCTTCACATATTACAACCCCAATTTCAAAAAAGTTGGGACACGGTGTAAAATGATTTGCAAACCTCATAAACCCATATGTTACTCACAATAGAACATAGATAGCATATAAAAATGTTTAAACTGAGGAAATGTACCATTTTAAGAAGAAGAAAAAAAGGTAATTTTGAATTTGATGGCTGCAACACATCTCAAAAAAGTTGGGACGGGGGCAACAAAACGCTGGAAAAATAAGTGTTACTGAAAAGAAACAGCTGGAGGAACATTTTGCAACTAATTAGGTTCATTGACAACAGGTCAGTGACATGATTGTGTATAAAAAGAGTATCTTCGAGAGGCAGAGTCTTTCAGCAGGTGCCTTTCCAGATGTGCAACCTGCCCATTCCATAGGCACTAATGCAACCCATACCATCAGAGATGCAGGCTTTTGAACTGAGCCATGATAAAAAGCTGGATTATGAATATCTTCATAATTTTACATTGAGGAACATTGTTCTGAAATTGTTCCACAAATTGTAGACGCAGTTTTTCGCAGATTGGTGAACCTCTGCCCATTTTTACTTCTGAAAGACTCTGCCTCTCTAAGATGCTCTTTTTAAACCCAATCATCTTACTGACCTGTTCACAATTAACCTCCAGCTCTTTCTTTTCAGTAGCACTTACTTTTCCAGCCTTTTGCTGCACCTGTCCCAACTTTTTTGAGAAGTGTTGCAGCCATGAAATTCAAAATGACCTTATTTTTTTTCCTTAAAACGGTCCATCTCCTCAGTTTAAACATTTGATATGTTTTTTTTATATATATATATTCTAATGTGAATAACATATGGGTTTATTTACATTTCATTTGTTTACCTTTTACACAGCGTCCCAACTTTTTTGGAATTGGGGTTGTACTATAAATATTCAATCAAAATAAAACTGGGCCTTACTCAAGTCATATCATATTACAGGATAATTATAAGCACAGCTAGACTTAAATAAATGAATACAGTAAGTGCACTAACAAATAAACAGTTAAACACGTGAATAGGGAGCTCATCATTTATCACCCCAGCATCATTATACAAAATGATCTAACATTATCCTATTTAGCCAAACTCTCTAATGTTGTACTGATTAGGTAATTAAGGAAGCCGAAATCTGTGATCATGATTAAAATCGGATATAAATTCAGCACAGCCTTATTAAAGGAAAGCAGCAGGGATGAGAACACAAAACACTTCAAGGGGTGGAAAAACTGTGTGCTACTGGTTAAGAAAAAAATTTATATGGACTCTGTCTGAACTTAATACACTGTATGGTATATGCTGAAATTTGACAACATATTTAGATAGATTTCAAGCTCATACACTATACGTCTAAACATTTGTGGACACCTGACCATAACACTCACATATGCTTTTTGAACATCCCATTCCAGAGTTTGCTCTTATAATAACCTCCACTCTTCTGGGAAGGCTTTGCACTAGATTTTGGAGCGTTGCTGTGGGGATTTGTGATCATTCAGCCACAAGAGCATTAGTGAGTTCAGGCAGTGATGTGGATGAGGAGGAATGGGGTACAGTAAGCGTTCCAGTTCATCCCAAAGGTGTTCAGTGGGGTTGAAGTCAGGGCTCTGTGCAGGACCCTCGAGCTCTTCTATTCCAGCCTTGGCAAACCATGTCTTCATGAACCTTGCTTTGCGTACAGGGGCATTGTCATGCTGGAACAGGTTTGGGCCTCTTAGTTCCAGTGAAAGGAAACTGTAAATCTACAGCATACAAAGACATTCTATACAATTATGTGCTTAGACTTTGTGGCAACAGATTGGGGAAGAACCACATAATGGTGTGATGGTCAGGTGTCCACATACTTTATGCCGTATAGTGTATTTGTCTCGGTTCATGTCTGTTCTTGAATAACAGCTTAACTGAGTAAGATCAACAAAAATGTACTTGCCATTAATAATTACCAGACCACAGTGCTGCTGAATTCTCAATACTGTAGTGACAGTTTATACAGGGACAGATTTAAATCGATGTTTATTTTGCATGTTTCGGAGGAGTCTCCAGAATCAGCGCTGGAGATTCTCTGAAGGAATGTCTTCCCAGACTTGTTATAGCATAAAGGATATCAGGAGTTAATATTAAATGTAACTGTAAACGGATAACAACATGACGGGTTGCTCTTTAATTAGTAACAAATGAACCATAAATGTAGGCACAAATGGCTGTGGAATGAGAGGAAGAAAGCATTGCAGGTCATGCGGTTATGGATAAATAATCAATGACAGAGGAGTGTGATGCAGCCTAAGACGTAAAGCGGCCACCCTATCATGTTTTATTCCTTATTTATAACTCAGTGCTGAAGATGCCATGCCAACTGAGGCGTGGCATTGTGTGAAAATTGATCTCCATTATCCATATTATTTCCATTTTTAGTGTAACATACTTTGACATGACCAAGCGTCAGCCAATCAGAGATGGTCTGGGGTGAAGCATCCATATTTCTAGTCATCCACTAGCCTTAGTGTTTGACAACTGATTCGATAAAAAAAAGTCATTTCTGCTAACTCATACTGTTGGACCTGACTTTATCTGTAAATTAAAAGCGTTTTACATATGAACCATGTGTCCTGCCATATCAGACAGCTGTGTGGAGATTTATTTTACAGAACTTGCTGCTCAGCTGGATGTAATTATAAAGAAGAAGCTCATTATTATGGAAAATGCGTCTGTATCTGACAGCCACATGCTGTTTCAATTATCCATGAAAGGTCTCCTGTGATTATATACCTGTACATCACAAAAGCTTTTTTGCATTCTTACTTCCTTTGGCTGTTCAATCCCAATTTTCTCAAAACTCCCCCTGATTAGCCCATGATGCTAAGCTAATAGTCACGGAGATGCTTCCCGTGCTGTAGGACTACAATTCTGCAGTCGCTGCTTCTCTTCATTTTGACGAAAATTGTTAAAAATGGCTTGTGAGACACACAGAAAGAGAAAGAGCGAGAGAGAGATAGAGATAGAGAGAATGACAGAGATCAATGTCAGTGTTTGGACTGGAGGTGTCCAGCTGATTGTTTTGGCCCTTGTGGACTCGGAGATTTATTTACACGACCTGAATGACAAGTACGATGGACAGGACGATGGTTGCCGTGGAGATGCTGGACAGATACGCGGATGAGTGTCTGTCGTTCTCGGATTGGTGGGAGTCGATGGAGCCGTCCATGTTGGAGTCCAGAACGTTCTGTAAAGGAAAAGGAAAGACAAGCTTATGATGAAGTGGAAAATTGCAGACTTAACTGTAACATGTGAACATATTATTAGTAATTAAGTGCTTAACAATAGTCACATCATAATATTGCATCGCTATCACGATATTATATACTTGACCTCATCCTGAACTCAGACACTGAACTGTACACCCCCATTCTGACCCATGTAAAAAAAAAACAGCAACAACTGTACTGTACAATATAAATGCTGTTTGCAATCTTAAATACCATTTGTCTCTGTCATTTGCATCACCATGTTAACTTGCCCTTACACCTCATTGTTGCCTCTTTGCACATTACTGATTAATTACTGATGCATTTCTCTACCTCATACAATACCTTTGCACAAAATAATAATTATATACAGGGCGCACGGTTGCTTAGAATTAGCACGCTCTTCTCACACCGCCAGGGTTGGGGGTTTGATTCCCGCCAATGCACTGTGTGTGCAGGGGTTTCTTTCGGGTACTCCGGTTTCCTCCCCCAGTCCAAAGACATGTATGGTAGGCTGATTGGCTCGTCCAAAGTGTCCGTAGTGTGTGAATGTGGATGTCAGTGTGCCCTGAGATGAATTGGCACCCCATCCAGGTTGTACTCCGCCTTGTGCCCCATGCTCCCTGGGATAGGCTCCAGGTTCCCCGCGACCCAGTAGGATAAGCGGTATAATAAATGGATGGATAGGTATATTTTTTATATATATATATATATATAATATGCACTTTTGGTTACATGCTAACTGCATTTCTGTATTTGTATTCTGTACACAGTGACAATAAAGATGAATCGAATCTAATATTAATACCACATTCTTGTAGCATGGGTGAGATTGTTCTAGAGTGCTATTGAGCTGCGTTAGTTGAAAGCACTGGGAGGGGCATGGCATTGTGTGATGTTGTGGTAGACTAATATCATGCATAGCTTATACAAAAAACATCTTATTGTCTTAAGTTCTATAGTGGGCGTTTCCTAAATCGAGAAGCTGTTATTTAGGTCACAGTTGACAACAATAGCCGTTTAATACATTGCTATCGGATTCACTTCTGTTTTACGAGCTTGGTCAATAAAAATAAATGCCAGGTGCTGTGAGAAGGTGTTTGCAATTGTCTAGAGAAACTCAGACGTATGACTTCAATTCTGTGAGCACTGAGACACGTGTGCCTCCTTCTGCCAGGGTTCACACTTTTCTTGTGAGTCAAGTTATTTAAAGTAAAAGAGCCATGGCCTAAAGTAAAAAAAAAAAAAAAATGTAAACTAATTTTAATCAATATTCTAATTAGTATTGAGTCATGTAAACACCTCAATCTGATTACCCAATTCATATTAAGACAATATCCTTATTCCCACCCCTAGAATATACAGATTTTAATCAGAAATGTGTTGCATGTCAAAAATGAACCAACGTGTCACCTCAGCAGCATTTTAGCTGAGTAAAACATTTTATTGTCATCAGGGCACTACTGCCTGAATAGGCACCCAGTGTTTACACATCAGTCATGGATGGATAAGCTGACTGAAGGCACTGGAACGTTGAGCTATCTACTATTTAATATACTATACAGGGGCTGGGCTGAGTAACAGCATCATTATTTCCTGTCTCCGAGGGACCACCGCTAGCCCGTTTTACCAACTTTTTTCCCCCTTCAGTAATCACAAGACCATGTGACCATGTGTCGAGCTGTCAGAATCATCTCCCTCACTGGCTTGTATAATCAGGATCATCCTCATCACCAACATCTCTAAGTCTGCAGAATATTCAGGCAGCTCCTCCAGTCCCTGCGCATTCTAGTGTTCATGACTACAACAAATAACTACGCTGTCACTGTCCTAATATCCAGCAGTGCCAAATTAACTAACTGGCATGTCATTCACTGGAAACGTTTATTTATTTGATTATTAGATCTCATTTTAGCAGTACCTATGAATTTCAATTTGAAAAAGTAGTGCTGAATTATTTCTGAGATTTTAATGTTAAAAACAAGAAAAAAAGCCCAATATACTGTAAGTATGCAAGTGCATATTATAAATACAGTTTACAGTTGTTTGCAGTTATAGGAATATAATCAGTGGCAGGCTGGTGTGATGTGGCCTGAGCCTCTGTTTAAAATTGTCTCATGAAAAAAAAAAGAACACTTTGCAAGATCGGAAAACAAGGAGTTACAGCTGACACTGGAGACTCCTTCCATAAATGTTAAATAAATGTCTCCCCACCATATTACCTCACAATTAGACAATTTTGGTACCCGTTTATGTGGCAGTTGTTACGATAGAGATGATAATTAGTATTAATATGCACAGGACAAGAAATAATTAAGGCAGGTGATCTTGACAGTCTAGAAAGGGACAGGGACAGATCTCTTCTCACTGCAGAACATCTACAACAGGAGAGTGTACAGATGAGCTAACAGTGTCCTCGGGGGTCTCTATCACGCCGGCCACTCACTGGCCACACTTGTAAAGTCTGGTAAATTGTACAAAGTCTGGGACAGCCTGTTCTCCAGGGGTGTCAGACTCATTAGCCACAATCTACCACTTCCACCTACATCCTACCCTTACACCGAGACACACACACACACACACGCACACCAACAACCCTAGGTTATCAAAACAGCAAAGGGGAGGGGCACTAAATCTGAAATGGGTGTGATGGTCAGGTGTCCACAAATATTTGGGCATATAGTGTGTATTTGCAATACGTGCAATCTGGCAACCCTGTGCACGGTACATAAAAGGTTGTGATACTCCTAGTAATACTAATGGGAGATGCCATTGAGTTTTAGCCTGACCTAAACACTGCCTTAATGAGATCCAAATTAAAACTATATTTCTACCATATTTCTGTTCAAACTAAAGAAAAAGAAATATGCTCTCATTTATTGAGCCGCTGCTCCATACGGCTCACACAGACTTCTCACTGTGCACAGAGCTGCACATCTCTGCTGACTCTCTAAAAACTAATCATTTAATGACTTTAAAAAATATTCGAAAACTTGTACTTTCATTGCACACGCTTTTCTTCAGTCTTAAACGATAAAAGAAGAACGTTTTGGTATATCACACAGGCATTATAATAAATTGCTGCTTAAAGCATCCCGTTTTGACTCGCAGCAGCATTCCAGACTGTGTCCCAGCTTTACAGTAGATTTTTATTAGTGTTTCCAGTACATTCTTTTCAGAACGTACAAATCCTAGTAAATCTGAAAAAAAAAATTGTATTAGATGGCGGCTGTTGTCAAACTGTAGCCCAAACAACTGTTTCTCGATTTAGGAAAAGCATCACTGTTTTGATGTTAGATTGCTTACTTATTTGTTCCCCCACATTTTAGAATAATAATAAAGTCATCAAAAACTCTGGAATAACACAAATGGAACTGTAGGAATTATGTTGTGATAAAAAATAAAAAAAAAATCCAAAATAAATCCAAATATTTAATATTTTAGCATCTACAATTATATTTTTTTCTACAACACAGATTTCAAACATTTAATCATACACCTTCAGATCAAAAGGTTTTTAAGATCATGAGAAACATTTCAGTCGAGTGTCCCCAAACTTTTGACCGGTAGTGTATTTTTTATATATATATATATATATATATATATATATATATATATATATATATATATATATATATATATATATATATATATATATATATATATATATATATATATATATATATATAATATATATGTGTGTGTGTGTGTGTGTGTGTGTGTGTGTGTGTGTGTGTATGTTCTATCTTTTTTTTTTTTTTAAACTTGAACCCCTTTTATTAAATTTTTTTTATAGATGATAATTTTCTTTGTTATTGCTACTGCAGAACCTGTGGAAGTGTGCAAACTAACAATCTCATTATGCAAGAAACCTTGTGTATACGACAATAATGTTCTCGAATCATGAATAAAAACCTACGATCTGAATTACAGCTGGTCAGAGCTGCGTTCCAATTAGATTTGAGAATTCAGCAGCGCTGTGGTATAAAATGATGTGTTTGTGTGATGACAGTTTCTTTCGCAAAATGTCAAAAAATAATGGCTGAGACTGATTGAAAGTACAAAACAGAACAAAGCTTCATGTTTTAAACTATGTGACTAACTTGTGAACGTTTGCTGCATTCAAATTTAATTTGAACATTTTTTTTTTTTATTGTCTTCAGAATTAGCGAGCTGATGTGACTGAGAGTCTGAAAGAGCTAAATATATAAATCTTTGAGTGAAAACATGCCTGGTGTTTACATATCTGAATCTGTGGTGTGTCATTTCTTACTGCCACCTAGACAATCATACTTTCCATCAGGAGAAATCCTGAGCGTGGGGAACAGACTTGTGGGATTCTTGTCATCACCACTGTTTATATCAATCATCACTGAGATGCACAGGAGGGATATTATCCTAAATATGACAGATGTATTGCTGTAAGATCTAAAGAGACAGCCTGAGTCACTCGTACAGGACATTGTCAAGTACACAGTCATAGGACCTCATGCTTTTTGTGTATTGCCCTTCAATGGCTCGACTCTTCACCCAAGCGTTTGTGTTTCGCCCGAGCTCCCAACACACCCGAGGTAATCAAAGTTGTGCAGCTGGAAATGAGCTGAAATTCCCTGCGCTTGACGTCTTACCTCATCTGCACATTCAAAACTGCTGGAGGGAGAACACTTCTCTGCACCGTCCTGGGAGACACAGACACAGGAAAATATGACTGCGGAAGATAGAAGCGCCACTAAACATCCATCAAAACCGTGTGTTATGAAAAGCGAATCTCAGAAACTGTTTCAATTTCATCGCCCATCCTTATTTGATCCTTAATATATTCATAATTTTAGAATTTGTTATTGAAGACTGAGACAAATCAAATGTTTGGATGCGCGGGAAATCTCTGCACGGAATGGAAATCTATCTAACTGTAACAAACGAGCATGCTAGCACACAGCGTTAACTGTTATAATCTCTTCATGACTAATGCTTAACTCGTAATTTCTGATCCCCGACTAGAAACCCAAAGGAAATGCCCATCGACTCTCCTCAACCTCGAGTTCAGCAAGTGGCATCAAATCAATATGGTTGTTTTTTTATATATATGCTGGATTAATCATGAAGCCTAATGATAGATTGTATAATAATGTTACAAAAATGGATAAAAATTTTTGTTTTTGTTTTGTTTGTTTATTTATTTAGTTTTTTTTTTTTTTTTTAACTTCCTGTCCCTGGGCATGGGATTAGTAATTGTCTGCGCACTTCTCACCTCCTTGTTACTTGAGTACATTTTGTTTTAATTATGAAATTGTGATTTTTTTTCTTCTTCTTTTTCTGTTCATTTGGGCAGCTAAATATATATATATATATATATATATATATATATATATATATATATATATATATATATATATATATATATATATATATATATATATATATATATAATTTTCCTGTACCATCCTCGGACACACACCTTCCCCACCCCGCAAACAAGAACTCAATCATGAACCTGAAATTTAAAATAAAAGCTTGATCTCAAATCAATATGGCTGCTCACAGCATCAACCATAAAAAACTAGCACTTTTTTTATTTTTATTTTTACCTTTAAATGAGTTAAATATAGAACATTTAATTCAATTCAATTCAAATGTATTTGTATAGCACTTTTAACAGTGGACAATTGTCTCAAAGCAGCTTTACAGAAACATATAAACACAGGATACAGATTTTAAATGTGTGAATTTATCCCTAGTGAGGTGGCTACGGTGGTGAGGAAAAACTCCCTAAGATGATATGAGGAAGAAACGTTGAGAGGAACCAGACTCAGAAGGAAACCTGTCCTCATCTGGGCAACAACGGATAGTGCGAAAGTAAAAGAAAGTTCATTATGGTTTTAACATGAAGTCTTTTGTTGAACTGTTTTGAGAAGGTAAATATACATCACTCATCATAGTTAGCAGGCTAGCTTGTTGCTAGCAAAAGAAGTAGGCATGTAGGCTATTCCACAATTTAGATACCATTTATGTCCCATTGATATTACATTTACAGACATGTGTGTAGAATAAAAGTAAAAGACATTTTAAACACAGTGTCCTTCATAACAACGTTTCAAAACCTACAAAATCGACAGCACTTTGTAACTACCCTGTTCCCACTCACACATGAATCATCCGTAATATGTTATGAAAAAATGTACTTTTCAGTTCATTCACTCAGCCCTGTTTCCTGAACACTTTCATCCCATGAGATATTTGGAATATTAAACATATGAAGATCGAGAGAAGAAGAAAAGCAGGACCTCTCATTCTTGTTTGTTTATTTTTAATAATATTGTGATATTGACTAACAAGGCCACATTGAAAGTGCATTCCTTTTACCCAAATTATAGATTTAAAGTAAATTATTAGTAAAAAAAAAACAAAAAACAATTACGTAAATCATTATTTTAGCATGGATGCTAGTTAAGCACATTTTGCCTGAAGAAAACAAACAAAAACAAACTCAACCCTGTTTCACATTTAAGCGCAAAATGCCACCACTGTCAGCAAAGGAACCTTGTAAGCATGTGACTGTTGCCTGGGATGGATTAATGTTTTTTTTAAAGGTTAAATCCATTACATTCAAAGTGTTTTTTTTTTTTTTTTTTTTTTTTTTTTTAAATGATATCAGAGTTTGTAGAAAATCACACAGTGTTTTCATACCTAGTATATCCCTAATTGGAAAGTTGCCAAGTTTGACGGCTTGACACCATCAGGCTTTGACTAAATGTCTATAGAAACCGTGTACAACAGAAATGTCGAGTTTTATTAAAGCCATAATCACACACACCTGCCTCTCAGAGTCACTGAATCAGGTGCGTTACATTAGCATTGTGTAAATCATTAAACACTTATCAGAGGGAATATAATTAGTACAGCGAGGATATTTTTCGCCTGTATATCCAATTAGTGTGAAAAGAAATCACCACCCACCAAGGGAACGTTCTGGAAAAAAACTTGTCAAATGATATGTCAGTGAACACGTTGTGTTAGATGTTGGCAAATTTAACTTACAATAGAAAATAACTGAAACGTTAAAAATCCCATATTATGGTTGCACAGCTGTTTAACATTATGAGAACTTTGCTGCTAGGCAACCAACTGAGGCGAATTTAGAAGCTAATAGTGTGTCAAGCTATCAGGTTGCCGTTAAGTCTATTTTGCGAACAATTCAAACGCACAATGACGGCGGAAATGAGACAAAAGCATTTGGAATGTCAACATTTCTCTCAGATGTGTTTGGAAATTGCTAAAAAAAAAAAAGACTCTGTATGGATACAATTACGGTACTTAGCACTTAGCATTGACCTCTAATACGCAGACATTCTGCCACATTGAGAAACTTAGTTCGTAGTACGTTTACACAGACAGCAGTAATCTAATTGTTGACCTTATTCTGAATAAGATAATATTCTGATTAAGGTGTTTACATGAGTTGCTTTTAGAATATTCCTTTCATGTTCCTGTTTTACATGTTATAGAACATAGATCGATTAACGGCACACGTCATTACGTCCCCACTCCACGCCATCCGACGTCCGTCCAGAATTTCACGTATCGACATACAGTTGCGTTATGGTACCATATACAGTTTTGGGTGTTTCAGTTATAATTTTACGAAAGCTTCATTTGCTGTACGTGCAAATAGACGACTGCTTGAAGCCGTGGGCTGCGTCCAAAACCGTTTACTTACCTACTATATAGTAACTGAAATGCATATATTTCTCCTACTATATAGCAGGCAAGTACGTGGTTTCAGACGCAGCCGTGCTCTCTTGTTTGCCGTCAAACGGTTGAGCACTGCCGTGTGTGTACGTGTCCTGTCTCACAATGCGGTGAAAACTCCCACACGGCATTAATAATGTGATTAAGGTGTGTACATTAAGGTGTGTACACTGATTTTATGGAGATACTAGACATCCTGATCCTCTCTGCTCTCCGGACCTGCCTGATCCGTTTCGGATGTCCTACCTCTGGATGGAGCTCTCATCTAGTCCAATTCCAGATTGCTGGGACTACGGCTGCTTCTAAGGCCAAACAGACTTCATATAAATCCATAATGAACTTTTTCACACTATCTGTTGTTACCCAGATGAGGACGGGTTCCCTTCTGAGTCTGGTTCCTCTCAAGGTTTCTTCCTCTTAAAACATCTTAGGGAGATTTTCCTTGCCACCGTCGCCACTCAGTGGCTTGCTCAGTTGGGATAAATTCGCACCTTTAATATTTATATACCGTGTTGATATTTCTGTAAAGCTGCTTTATGACAATGTCTATAGTAAAAAGCGCTATACAAATAAAATTGAATTGAATTGAATTGTACACGTCTGTAACGCACGTCGATAATGCGACTAAAACAGGAGTACTCCACATGTCTTAATTCCATTTGTGTTTACTTCGAGTGTGACTTTAGTCAGATTAAAGTCATAAATAATCTCTGTTTACATGTTTGTTTCTTAATCAGAGTATCGTCTTAATCGGGTTAATATCGGATTATTGTTGTCCATGTAAACGCACTGAGTGAGGTGCTACAGAAATATGCTACAAGCTACATAAAAAACATGCCGTGCTAAATGCTGAAGTGAAAATGATTCATATAAAAGGCTGAGAAATATCAAGGTTTAATTAATTTTTTTCTGGAGCACAAATCACATTTCTACTCCTCTAAAGGTTAGAAAAAAAGCCATTTATGTAATTACGCATGTGGTGGAATTCAGCTTCATAGTGCAGCAGCAAATTTTGTATCTATTAACTGCATACTGGAAATGGCTCTTCCTCTTTTTCACATGGACTATTATATTTATAGCTTCATCATTCACTTATGATGATGATCCTGTACCCATTTCCTTTGCAGAATGACACACGGCCGCATGGGAGAACCGGGAGGAACATGATGTTTTCATAATATTTAAAATATATTCATGTTTGCGCATCGAAATCCATTTTCAGACAGGTAAAGGATGTTCTCTGGGGAAAGAGGCGCTCATGAATAAGGCAGATACTGGAAATGTAGTCATCAATATTCGGTTTAAAGTATCCCTACAGTACCAGTGTGGTGTTACAGTATCGTTTTCCTGCTGTTCCCCTCAAAGATTAACATCAGAACACTTTCAACTCACAATAAAACTGTACATTAAAAAAAAAAATATATATATATATATATATATATATATATATAATATGTGATGATCACCCTGCCATGAAAAGTGTGAGTGCGACAGTGTGCGTGTTCAGTCAGTGTGGGAAGCAAACAAAACACACTCAGAGAAAAGACTTAGTACCTCCATGTGCCATTAAAAGAGATACAAATGAAACTTGCCATGTATGACATTTTGTACATATTTCTGTAGCTTTTTAAATGATTATTTCTGATCTTCATATCAAAAATGGTTTTAAAATACATTGCGTCTGTGTCTGTAACAACTGCTGTATATTTTCCTCCTCAAATCCAATAACTGTATAGCCTATAGTGTTATAGATTTACCAAGCGAATTTGTCTGTATGCTGATTGATCGAAAGCGAACACTAGTATATACAGTTTGACTTATTTAAAGGGTAAAAGTGCACAATGATTTGATGTCACTTGCTGAACTCGGAGTTAAGGAGACCATCCTGAGTTTCCGAGTAGGACTTCCTTTGCGTTTGCCTGGTCAGAGCTCAAGAAACACGGTTTACAACCTTGAGTTTAATGCAGCATTTGTTTTCTACCACGGGAAAGTTTTCAGGACAGATGGCTTTGTGCTTTTCTGGTTTCGTGGTAAATGACACACTGCTTTTGTTTTTCTTATTAACTTTCTTATATAAAGCAGAAACATGAATTTAACCATTTGTGGATGTTCCACAGTGTTAAACATAGCTATTAAACGGATAGAAATGATGCTTTATCTCTTGATAAATAAAACATTTGTTAGTGCTGGGAAATTCGTGTGGTATAAGAGGAATAAATCACTTCAGGATGTTCTGATACAATAAATTAACTTTGGGGTGGAAACAGTAACTCCATTTAATGTCGGACACATCACATCACCCTGTCACAGCACCCCTTCCTCGCTTAGACTTTCAATATGTATGATATTATTGTGGCCACGTTAGATTCCGTAACGTTAAGCCTGAGCTATCTTTGTGGCATACTTAGTCCCACAATTTAAATTTAGCTACATTGGTCCAAACCTCAATAACACAAATCAAGTAGGCCTGTAAATAATGTCATTGGATCTAATGTGATGTGGGTGGAAAGTTCAGGAATAAAAAGCTCTATAGCTCTAATAAATAAACAAAATATGATTATACACATTGACATTATATTCATGTTGTATAGTAAATCTGTACCTAGAGGCTGTGGAATTTACTTTACAGTTAAATGTGTTCCGGGCTACAATCTGTGCTTTAGGAAACAATAAAATTGCATTTATTCTCTCAGATTATATATGAAAAGATCTGTAGAAATCAACAAACTGTAATGCAGGAAGTATTCATCCACTGCAGTCGTGGCTTCGGTAATATTCATTGAGGGGAAACGATAGACTTAAGCTTAGCATACATGTCCTCCTTGTACATTATACTCCCATCATTTTCACCAAAAACATGGCAGACACACCTGGCCATGCTGAGTTTAATGTTGGATATCATCATAATATCGTAAATTGTGATAACAAGTCTGTGCTGAAAACAGAATGCTGGCACACACCCAAGCAGAAACGAATAAATATCCAACACTCAGATCCTCAGTGTGTGATGGAGAGGAAACAAAGCCACACATCTGTGCTGAAGGACACTAAAAATGCCAATAAATTACTTTCCATGCCGGGATTGCTTGAGAAAGGAGCATATGTTTGAGTTTATTGCTATCTGGTGCCAGTCTAGATAAAAAAACAAAAAAAAACAAAAAAAAACATTTCTGTCATAATAACCTGGACCCAAATTCTTGATCAGAAGTGGAAGGGAACAAAGTCATCACAGTCTCGGAAGTGAATTGAGTAACTTTATGAAGGATTTTTAATTAACCGTAGAAAATAATTCTCTAAGCAGCATGCAGTATATTGTATAAATTCATTCTATAATTCTTATATGATTGAGAACATTTATAGTGGTTAATCACATTATCGTTTCTAATTACTTTGTGTTTGTGTTCGTTAAGCTCAAATTTGATAAAAATAAAATTCTTAAAGAACTGTACGTGTGCAGCTTGCCTGGGATTAATGGGGAATAACGTACACTGCAAAAAACGTGATGTTTTAAAGACGATGAAATTGAAAAATATCTTGATTCATGTAATATTTCATATTAACAGATGATTATGAATCCTGTTTTTAGATGCTTTTACTCATTGTTGAATGACATTTTCTAATTATATTGGCAGATGTTTTTTCTTCTTTCTGGAAATGAATGCTTCAAATAAGAAAAAGTGATCTGCCAGGAGAAGAAGACTGATCGAAGCTTGAAATTAGTTCTAAAGTTGGAAATAAGTATCATTTAGCTATGGAAATCTGACTAAGTTTCTATGCAGTGCTAGGAATTAAGAAAACGTGTTAACTGTATTCAAAAAGTGGCAGAAAAAAAGTGTTCTAAAAGTGTTATTAAAGTATTAATATTAACAGCCCTAATTTATTCATCTCCTAGAAGTGGGGGTTAGAACCTTTGGTGTAGTACTTTAGGCAGGTGAGAACACATCAGGTGAGGTGCGAGGTGGTCTGACACTGCTTCAAAGTGAACTTCAGTGCAGTTTAATTGCAGTGAGAAAGAGATTTGACCTTTAAAGTACCCCAAACACTCTGTCTATTTTTCAATGTGAGCTGCTAAACTGGGGTGGAGGTACAAACTGAGCTGAAGGACATACAGTAGCTGTAGTGCTGAAGAAATGCCATGTGTTCTGGATATTGAGTTTTGTGATTCCTACTGTACATGCACCAAATTTGGCTTATGTATTACTGTATGAAAAAGTTTTACGGGTACATTTTCAGCTCTACAAGTCATTTTTCAGCTTTTTGGTTCGTATAATTATGTGCACCGTGAAACCAAACCAAATAGCAAATAAACCAGAAGCCTCAAATTCTCTCTGATTCAGACTCTTGAAAACCACTAAGTGTACTAGAATCCTAGAGTTTAAGTCCCTGTGAAGTGCCTTGAAACGCATAGTATTATCGATGTGTTGACATGATTTCCACTGAAACAGGAAGTCAGGGTGGCTGAAACATATTGAGTGGCTCCTCCCCCTTTTTAAATAACCAATAGTGCTTAGCTTACCTCACAGCCAGGAATCTTACAACTGTTGGGGGTGGGACACTTCAGATTCAAGAGAGCATTTGATTGGACGGAAAATTTGATGAGCAGCTGAAATGCAGAGTGATGTCATCAAAATGGTTGATTCGTTTTGGTGGTCGACAGAGACTGTACATTTTGAGCACATATATCTTCTAAATGCGAATATTGTCATTGTTTTGGAGCACACTAGCGTATTTATAACCTTAAGGTTAACATGTTCATACTAAAAGTCCCCAAATTTTGATTTCATGGGGACTTTAAAAGGTAGGGGGGAGAGAGAGAGAGAGAGAGAGAGAGAGCGCACACTGGTCATGTGATCGCGTTCATTCATAAAGACCAAACCCAGAATAATCTGCACTGATAGTGACTGATAGTCTGATAGCACTGAATCACAGCAACCAACATGTTATAACTGCTAAAAAGAGATCTTCAGGAGATTTCTAACGAGACCTCTGATCTACGATGCCCGAGAACGAGGCTGTGGAAATTAGGCACTTTAATCAACTTTGGATCTCGATTTCTGGCTAAAATGACACCTCAGACTCTATCAAAGAGCGCATTGTGTTTCAATCAAATATTTTAAAAGTCCACAGTTCTGAGATTTTGTTTATTCAACCGATCAAATTCTTGGAAAACCTGACTTCGGGAGCCTAGAAGCCGACCTCGGTCATGGCCGACCTCGGTGCACTCTACTGCCTCACCCATGCTCTTGAACCAGTACTTGGCAGCAGCTACTACTACGGGTGCTATTTTGAAGTCGTTATGACATCAAAATATGCTTATATAATTCTTACGTAGTGTGTACACCGCCAGCTGTCTGTTCTTCACATACTGGCATAGGTTATTGTTTCCTGTTCTGGACACCATATTGGTCGCATTATGACGGAACAAATTGTATAATAGACAACTGTACAAGTGCACATGCTCCATTTTAACTCTATGGGTGGAATCTAATCCAGGCATAGAGTTGTGGGCTACAGGCTCCCTATCAGACTTTACCCTTGCTAGATTAGTAATGTTGCCTGTTGCTCAAAAAGCTGTTCAGTGAACCACTCCATTCCTTCTGAAACAGCATCACACAGTTCTGTTCAGCCATTAATGTGGGCGGCTGTGGATCAGGTGGTAGAGTGGGTTGTCCACTAATCATAGGGTTGGCGGTTCGATTCCTGGCCCACATGACTCCACATGTCAAAGTGTCCTTGGGCAAGACACTGATCCCCAAGTTGCTCCCGATGGCAAGTCAGTGCCTTGCATGGCAACTCTGCTACCATTGGTGTGTGAGTGTTTGTGTGAATGGGTGAATGAGACACAGTGTAAAGCACTTTGGATAAAAGTGCTATATAAGTGCGCCATTTACCATTTACCATTTAATGTGAGGCCCTGGAGTGGTGCTGTTTCAGAGGGAATGTAGTGGTTCAGAAAATAATGAGGTAAAGACCGTTCCATTACTGTTTGAATGAATGGCATCAAGAATTTGACAAAAAGTCAAATTTCAGCATCATTCACACAGAGATGAACACAGGATCTGTGTTCAGCGTGTGTGTGTGTGTGTGTGCGTTTGACGTACCTTAAGATTAGCGCATGTGGAGAAAACGCACGCACTCTCGACCTGTTTGACGTCGTTGTTGATGATGTCGGGTTTAGTTATAATGGCAGGGTGAAGGTTGGGTTTTTCAGATGGGACGACGGAATGAGATTCGGTGAACGGAAGGAAACCAGCGTCTGCTCCGTAACCAAATGCCTGGATTGCGTTTCCTACATGCAAACACAACAGAGAGACAGTACTCCACAGAGAATTTTGAACACAGAGTTTGAAAGTTGAGCCTAATGCGAGACGTGACTTTTTTTCTCTTTCTCATTAGTGTGTTATTAGGCGAGGCTGCATGTCATGTTAAAGCCACTCACGTAGACATGCGTTCTCTCTGAAGTCACGCAGAAAAGCTTCACACTCTGTCTCCTGGTTACCGCTGCCACGGCAACTGCACCATGGCGATATGGTGATGTTGGCGTGGTTGGCATCCACATAGTTTGGGGTCACATCTGATCCTGTTGGGGTCACAATAGTTGTGCATCACTTTAGCTGCTCTTCACACACATTCTCTTTGTATAGAAAAAATGCTATTATTATTATTATTATTATTATTATTATTATTATTATTATTATTATTCCACAGTGCTGTTAAATGATCAATTCTGACTGGTCAGAAGGTGTTGATTAATTCTCCCTAACAGCAACTCCGGCAGTATTTCTGACTGGAATTGAAATCCCAGGTTTATATTTATGCGCTCGTTCTTATACATCATTGTTTTTATAATAACTATATAATTCACAGAAGTGGATTAGGTGAGCAGTTGTTTATATGGGGAAATTTTCTGTGAGGAGATGTTTATTTAGCATGTATGAAAGGAGTCTCCAGTGTCAGCGCTTCATAACAGTCAGAGATAGGATACGTCTACAGGAAATGACTGTTTATAATGCAATTGATACAGCTATACCTGTTGCTACTACACTACTAAATAGTTTACAGTTTACAGCCCATGGTCTGTGTATATATTGTTCTGTGTATTTATTGTCCCTCACTCGTCTCACCCTGTTGTGTATTTGCACTTTATGTAGTCTGGCGTACTGTTATGCATTGCACAATGGTCTTGGAGAAACAACAGTTCCAATGTATACAAGCTATATAGAAAGAATGACAATAAAAACCCACTTGACTGGATTACAGGAACGAGTTTCATTGAATGTAACCATAAACATAACTAACTATAAACGGTTAAAAAGTATGTTGCACGGTTCTTTAAAAAAATTCAAACTTGGTGTTAGCAGATTGCTGTAGTATTAAAGGAATAAAACACTTCCGAATGTGCTGTTCCTGGAAAATAAAATCAACATCAGGGAGGTTACAGTTACTCCTCTTTGCACTGAGTTATATCTGACCATCCTTTCATTGATTATTTTCCTAAAACAGCATGTCCCCAATTGTTTACGTTCTAGTTAAATGTCAGATAGCTTCTTAACAAACATGGCTCCAGTTTCTTTCTTTCTTTCTTTCTTTCCTTTTTTCTTTCTTTCTTTTTTTTTAGTTTTTAGACAAATGTTTGACAGGTTAAAGTATTTGTTCTATTTACATTTGGCAAAATTTTCAGCCAGTAGAAATCTAATTGAAATCTAAAAATGATAAACTGCTCCTTTAAGAAGTATTACATAACCCATAAGCTTGTTGTACACTAATAAGACCTAGTGTCATGTGTATGTAAAGTTTTTCTTTCTTTTTCAAAACAGAATTTAGGTGAATTCCCTTTACATTTATTTAGCTTGTTTATCCCTTTAGATCTGCTTGCTTTGCGGATCTTGTGCACAGCTTTTACATTTCTGTTAATATACATCTTAGATGTCTCTACATGGTGAGGATGTGCATCTAATCACTTACCTATAAGCCCCACGTAGGACACGAGACAGCCATGGTAGTTGTCATTAGGACAGCTCGTTATCGAGTGCGGAGTCGTCTGGCAGTTCATGTGGAAGTCTGCCAATCTGGATCTAATCCAAAAAAGAAGCAGTAGACAGATAAATAAACGTCAACATATCTGAGGAACACGTTTGAGTAAATAGGAGCAGGATTAAGATAAATCCGCATTCCTCTGTGGCTCAATATAAGCATAACATCTGTCTCCAATAAATCATCATCCAATGCAATTTTGCACATCATAAATTATATTACAGAAATGTTGCCTCTCTCTCTCTCTATCTCTCTGTTGGCACAATTATATTTTTGTCTACAACACCGATTTCAAACATTTAATCACACACGTTCAGATCAAAAGGTTTTTAATATCATGAGAGACATTTCAGTCGAGTGTCCCCAAACTTTTGACCGGTAGTGTGTATAAACAGTATATACATATATGTGCAAATAAATTCACCCGAAACAGATGCTACACCATCGTCTCCCGAAGACGGAAGGATGCCAGCAAAATATATATATATATCCCAATCCACTGCAGATAAACTTATATGGGCCAGATTTAATTCATGCAATATTTATTTATTATAGATGTCTCACATCTGTCCTCATTGATCTTGTAGAGATGCAAAAAATCAACCAGAGACGAGGTTCTCATTTTCATTGTCACCAGACCGTTTCCTGTTTAACTGTATGTGAATTTTTACTTGTCCCAGCAATATGCTTTGAATTTTTATATACGTAATCATTCTGTTCATTTACAATACGAACATTTACAGTTTTTTTTTATTAATCCCAGAATTATTATAAAAAGCAACAATGTTATAATGAGATATATATATATATATATATTATATATATATATATATATATATATATATATATATATATATATATATATATATATATATATATATATATATATATTAAGGTTCCACAGACTTATCAGCACTAGAGCAATTCACTGATGCGATCTCTTTAAATCAGAATGCATTTAAAAATTAATTCATGAAAAGTTCATTAATGAACAAAATGCTATTATTAAATAACCTCTAGGGGCGCTAATATTTTGCAGTACTTTTGCTGGGGAAGCTACATAACTTGGAAAGTATAAGCACAGGTGTGGAGGCACCCTATTGTTGTTCTTCTTGCTAGGTTGTCTATGGCAGCCCATACAGACTGATTGGGGAGGGTCTAAGGAATATTCTGACCAAATATAGGCCAAGTGCTGCCAACTCTAGCGCCACCACTGGATCAAATTTGGGACTAATTTGGAAGAATGTTTATGTCATAACTTTTGAACCATGTGTCCAAAATTTAAACGCTAGGCATCCTTTGATCGAGACAAGTTTAACGCACCATTTGACATCAGTTTCCATCTAATGACGTTTTCCGCCATCTTGGATTTTGTCAAAAACTCTTTTTTCACTATTCTTCCTACAAATTTTGTCCAATCATCACCAACTTTGCCACAAAAGCCTCACAAAACTTGGTAGGCAACTTCAGGACCATGACCCGAGGCTATGCAACAAATTTTGTGACAGCACCAACTACTGGTGAAAAGTTACAATAACACGCTAAACATGCATTTTTTGCGACTCCTCCAAATGTTGTCCAATCTTCACCAAATTTGGCTCACATCATCTTGAGACCTGTCTAAACAAAAGTTATTAAAGGAACTCTGATATTCAAAACTGTTCTCCCATAACAGACTGGCTAATGTGTGAAACTACAAATCATTCCTGAATCCCTTTGCCTATAAGTATTTCTCTGCGTTTCTGTGATTGCTTATGCAACAGTTGTAGTGCATCTGTGAATGTGCAGCTCACAGAGTCTGGGTGCTTAGCCCCTGACAATGCTGCTTGCAGCTTTAATAAGATTTATCAAATTAAAAAACTTCTTGTCTGCTTATTTTCAGATGATATAAAACAATATTGGATATTATCGGGGCTAACTTGTTTTCTGGATGTTCCACAACATTGTAACTAGAAACAGATAAAAAGTTGACGATGTATCATTGCTTAGTAAGGAAAAGAAAAATTTGTATTGAGAAACTACTGTGGTATAAGAGGGATAAAACAGTAATAAACTTCAGGGTATGACAGTAACTCCACTTCATGTGAGTTGATTATTTTCCTGTAACAGCATGCCCTATTGCATTTTATTCTGTGATTTAGATTGAATCAAAAAGAAAATCAGAGCCCATATTACAAATGCATGTTTTAACATAACCAAGACAAGAAGTGTATACAAGTACAAGTATATTGTATACAAATGTACAAGTACAAATGTACAAGTATATTGCAAACAAGATTCTGAAGCTTGTGGCCAGAAAAGTGTACAGAAATCACAGAACACTCCGTGGCCTATAAGTATAGTATCTCAGACTAAGACTAGCAGGTTATAAACATAACAGTAATAATAATATTTTGAAAAAGTCCCTGTTTGTTGGGGGGGGGGGGGGGGGGCTGAAATGTTTCTCTTCCACCTGATAAGAGAAAAGGTCATCCTTATTTCTCGGCCATACTGGGATGAAAATGCATGATGCATTTGACTTTACACTTCATATTTCTGATAAGAGTGGCACCAACATGCCATCAAAAAATCCCTCTATTACAGAACAAATGGTGGCCCTGAAAGTCGCCGCATTCTGAAGGCTTTCTCGATTATTACTTTGTGCTTTTCATGCAGCTGATGCGTGGCAGACTGATCACAGGAATGCACTGCTAATTTCACTGAAGTGACTGGAACATATTCAAGTACTGCGCACACTCAAACCTCATCTACGGCTGAGTTTGGAGTGCTGTATTGGAGAGTCCTGTATTCGTTCCATCTTGCCTGTGTGACTGTGAATAAACATCTGAAAGTCAGAGTCTGCTACCAAGAACTTTTTATTTATTTATTTTCTCAGTCATCAAATGCTAACAAAAAGCTGTATCTGTCAGTCAAGCTAAAATGGGGTGTGGCTTCTGTATCTGTCAGTAAAGCTAAGGAGGCCTGGCTTCTGTGTCTGTCAGTCCCTGTAAAGGAGGTGTGGTTTCTGTGTCTGTCAGTCCCTGTAAATAAGATCTGGCTTCTGTGTCTGTCAGTCCCAGTATTGGAGGTGTGGCTTCTGTGTCTGTGAATTCCAGTAAAGGTGTGGCTTCTGTTTATTTCAGTCCCAGTAAAGGAGGTGTGGCTTCTGTCCGTCAGTCCCAGTAAACGAGATATGGCTTCTGTATCTGTCAGTCTCAGTAAAGGAAGTGTGGCGTCTGTATCTGTCAGTCTCAGTAAAGGAAGTGTGGCGTCTGTATCTGTCAGTCCCAGTAAAGGACGTGTGGCGTCTGTATCTGTCAGTCCCAGTAAATGAGATGTGGCTTCTGTATCTGTCAGTCCCACAAAAGGCAGTGTGGGCTTTAATTTAAAATGAGCAATTTTATACACAATGCTGAATCTGAATCACACTTTAATGTATCAAAACAGCTCCAAATTCTATTGTATTAAATCCTTGGATGCTTAAACTATAACGTTTGGACGTTATTGCAGCAGTGCTGCAGATCACTCAACCCCCATAATATTACACACACTGCAGATCTGGGCTTTGATTGCTGTTTTAATAACCCAAGGATGAGCATGGTGAGCGTATTAACATGCACAAACAAACAAGTAAGCCAAAACCTTCCTAATTATGTTTGATTACAAACCTGGGGACCATTAATGATTACACGATATGAACGTATGGCTTGGGGCGTTTGATTATATATTTGGCATAGTAAGTTGGAATGGGAGTAAGAATTGTAATAAGGAAATCATGCAGGTCATTATAAAGGCCATAATGCAATATGTAAATGTCTTAATTAAGAAATGCCAAAGCAGAATGGCTGATTTACCAGAATGGTTAATTACCTGATGACCCTGTTAACAGTAGCAAAAGAGTATGTTTTGTATTAACCCATCATTAATAACTCCTCTTTGTCTGTCTATTTTTCAGCTAGATATCTGTATTTCCACCTGTCAATCTATCTGTCTATATATCAATGTAGTCAATCAATCATCAGGGTCAGTACTACATGTGGTGGAAACACCAGTCAGACAGATAGATAGTAAGAGGACGCACTCCGTCTCTCTTCCTCACCAATGTTAACAGTTCTGCTCATTCGACTTTCCCTCAGCGTGATTTAGCTCTCGGCATTTATCCTGTAACTAATGTGCTGGATCTGTGTTCATTTGTTTCAGGAATATACCAACAGGCTTCAGAGGAGTGAGATAACAAATGGCTTTAATAGCAGTTTTGCTCTCGGCCGTATCCTGTGCTTTGTTCCTGCTCACTTCACTGCTAAATTAATGAAGCAACGTTATGCTGTTTTTCTATTTTTTTTGCTCCTTTTCCCCCCTCTACCTCTCTCAGATGTGCTCTGTGCAGGATCCTAAGCACTCAGGATGTCTGAAGGGAAGGTCAGACTGAGTTCAGAAATTCACCTGATCCTGTTGATCCTCTACTTATTTATTACGCTTTATTTGTGGGTCCTAGTACGTCTGAAAAAAGTGCCTTACTGAACGTTTTAAATTTAGTCTAGATCTATCTATCTATCTATCTATCTATCTATCTATTCTTCCGCATACAGTCTATCATTTTAGTCTTTTTAACTGTCTAACCTTTTAGCTTTTTGACAGCCTACCTAGGTAATATAAGCTAATTATTACATAAGGGGGCATGCTGGAATAGGAAACTAATCAATGACTGGGTGGTGTGATGCACCCCAACACAAAGGGTGACATTACTGATGTTACTGCTGAGTTACCAGCCTGAAGTTGATTGTTTTCCTATAACAGCACACCCTGACGTGTTTTATTCCTCTTATACCACAGCAATTTGCCAAAGCTAGAAATGGTTAATTTATTAGAGAACAACATGTGCTTTCATATAAGTATCCATTTATGGTAATGTTTAATGTTGTGGAACGTCCACGAAAAAAGTTAGTTCCTGTTATCGCTTACATTGTAGCAGCTATAAACGACCAGCCTCTCTTTTTGTTTGTAAGACCAAAAAGAAAGTGCAAAGTCCTCATCCTGAAAACTCTGACAAATACAAAGCACTGACACTCCAGACACCTTCCATAATGCTACATAAACAGCCATCAACCACATACAGTACAGTGCTGTGAAAAAGTACTTGTATCCTGATTTCTTTCTTTATTTCTTTCTTTATTTATTTTATTTAAGCAAAAAAATGTTATCCAACACCTATCACCAACGTGAAAAAAACCCCAACTAATTGCCCCCATTAAACTTAAAATCTAGTTGTGCCACCCTTAACTGCAACCAAATGTTTTTCACTTACTTCTAGGACTAGGATTTACTCCTATGCTTTGGATCATTGTCTTGCTGCATAATCCAGTTGCGCTTGAGTTTCAATTTACAGACCAGATATTCTCCTTTAGGATTCTCTGGTACAGAGCAAAATTCATGTTTCACTCAATTATTGCAAGTTGGCGAGACCCTGAAGCAGCAAAGCATCCCCACACCATCACACTTCCTCCACCATGCTTGATCGTAGGTATGATGATCTTTTTGTGGAATTCTGTGTTTGGTTTAGGCCAGATGTAACGGGACCGCTGTCTTCCAAACAGTTCCACTTTCAACTCATCACTCCACAGAACATTCTCCTAAAAGGTTTGAGGATCATTAAGGTGTGTTTTGGCAAAATTCAGACGAGCCTTAATGTTCTTCTGGGTTCGCAGAAAAGAAAATCAGCATCTCCATAAAACTTGTCAGCAGATGGAAGCATGAAGTTCTCTAAAATCTCCTGGTAGACGTTGCATCGACTCTCGACTTAGATCAACACCAGCAGATGACATGGCACCTCAAATCATCACTGACAGTGAAAACTTCACACTGGACTTCAAGCAACTTGGATTCTGTCCCTCTCCACTCTTCCTCCAGACTCTGGCACCTTGATTTCCAAATGAAATGCAACAATGACTTCCATCTTCCCTGTGATTGTAGTCATGTGTACTGAACCTGACTGAGAGATTAAAGCCTCAGGAAACCTTTGCAGGTGTTTTGAGTTAATTAGCTGATTAGAGATCTTCTCAGGTCCACATGTCTGTATTATAAATTCTTTATTCTAATATTTTGAGATACTGGATTTTTGATTTCTGTGAGCTGTAAGCCGTAATCATCAAGAGTAAAAGAAAAAAAAGGCTTGAGATATTTCACTTTATGTGTAATGAATCTAGAATATATGAAAAGTTCGACTTTTTGAATTTAATTACGGAAAAAAACCCAAACTTTTCCACGATACTCTAATTTTTTGAGATGCACCTGTACATAAGCAGAGAGATAATCATTAAGGAAATTACCCTTAAAGGAAGTACAGGATGAATCCTAAATTTCAACACGAAAGCACTGAACAAAAGTCCTGATTATATTCAGCAGTCCGCTCGCTGTGTTTCTAACACACCTAACTCTAATACCTTATAAAGACTCCACTGTTCTTCACCATTGTAATTCCAGTATCATTTTTTTTATTGTCTGAAAGCAGCAGAGATGATAAAACACAGTATAATACTGCAGGAGTCGATATCAGGTGTTAGGCAATGTGTCATGACGGATTCATCACAGTTTTAAGTAATGCTTTTTTTTTAAATATTGAACAACTGTGCAGAATTCTTTTTGTGTGTGTGTCTGGTCTCAGATTTTTGGATGTGACTGTATTGCTCTCATCCGTCAGCAGGGTTTCGGCCCACTTTATTTTCCTAATTGGAGTGCGGTAGCTTTGGGTATTGGAGCAGATGGTGCCCATCGTGTCCTGGCATGGTATCAGCGGACATGTCCTCACACAATAGAGAGTTACATTCTAGGGGGAAAAAAGGAAACCAGGGCCAAAAATTTGAAGCACTTTGAAGATGGAACATAGCTAGTGCTTCTAAATACACTATCAACTTAAAAAAAAAAAGAAAAAAAAGAAGGTGTTTGGCTTGTAACTCCAGCACACACAGACACACACACACGAAACATGGCAGCGTTACATTTGATAACTAACTAGTTTGTGCTTCAATTGAATATAAAGGAGCTATTTATTGCAAAATAAATAAAGAATAAAACACTTGGTGGTATACTGTTACATGACAATAATCAATGACTGGGTGGTGTGATGTGGCCTGACATGAAGCCGAGTTACTGTTACCACCCCATAGTTCATTATTTTACTCTAACTGCATGTCTTAAAGTAATTCCCTTTAACTCCTCTTATACAATAGAAATTTGCCAACAATTATCATTTTTATTCATTAATGTATGACACATTGTGTTTTTTATCCATTTATAGTTGCATTTAATATTGTGGAATGTCCAGGAAACAAGTTAGTTCCAGTTATAACTTGCATTATATCAGCTATAAACAGGCATAACCTCAACAACCTCTTATATTTCTGTCGATAACACAATAAAAAACCAACAAGAAAATACCCAGCTTTTCAATATGAGACGATAGATCAGAATTTCAGCTTTAATTTCCTGATATTTACAGCTAGGTGTGTTTCACCTTAGAATATGGCACCTTTTGGTTGGACATACCTGTTTTTCAAGTAATCAAAACTATCGGAACATGTGACTGACTGGTGTTTCTTGTTGCCCAGGCCTGCCCTGTTAGATTGATTGTTTAAACAATTAATAGCACTGAATGTCTACTCTTGGTTTGAGCCCTGGGTTTCACCTGTGAACACTTGTGGCTATCAACATCCAGCGTTTGAAGAAGACTTCAAGAGAAATATAGAGGCCATACCACAAGATGCAAACCACTCATCAGTAAGAATTGGAAAGTCAGATTGGAATTCGCAAATAAATTCAGAGATGAGCCACACAAGTTCTGAAACCATGATTATGCTCTACCAAAGTGATGGAAAGGCCAAAGTGTGGAGAAAGAACAGATCTGCTCATGATCCAAAACATAGAAGGTCATCAGTTAAGCATGGTGGAGGTAGCGTCATGGCTTGGGCTTGCATGTCTGCTTCTGGAACAAGATCACTAATCTTTATTGATGATGTAACTCATCATGGTAGCAGCAGAATGAATTCAGAAGTTTGCAGAAATCTGTCTACCAATTTACAGGGAAATGCATCCCAATCTAATTGGGAGGAACTTCATCATGCACCAAGACAATGACCCAAAACACACTGCCAACACAACAAAGGACTTTATCAGGGGGAAAAAGCGGAAGATTTTAGACTGGCCAAGTCAATCACCAGACCTTAACCCAAGTTCACCTCCTGAAGAAGAGACTGAAGCGAGAAACCCTCCCGAAACAGACAACAACTGAAAGAGGCTACAGTAAAAGCCTGGACAAGCAACACAACAGAAGAACGCAAGAAGAATGCAGTTTGGTGATGTCAGTGAGTCGCACGCTTGATGCAGTTATTGAAAGCAAGGGATATGCAACCAAATATTATGCATTATTCACTTTCATTTACTTTAAGACTATCTTTTCCCATACTTTTGCTCACCTACAAATTGGATAATCTGCCAGTAAAGGTACTATGTTCTAAGTTTTTTTTTTAACACATCTAGATGTGAATATTGTGCCTCATGAGATGGAGCAAAAACTGTCCAATTCTTCTTAGTTGTGTTAGCACAGTGGTTAGCAGAGGGAGAGCTCACTGGGCCTAGGTTTTCACAAAAATATATCCTGAAAAAGAAAAGGGCAACTGAACAGCTTTAATATTTGTAGCCAATCCATACTGAGTGTGTCTTGATTATACAATGCAACAAACCACACTTAGTTTGTCGTAATTGGTGCAATTTTCTGCAAGTGTGTTTTCATAAAAACACACTAGACTTCTTTTGATTACTAAATAATAATGCAAGATTTTTACAAGGAATTTACAAGTATTATTTTAAGACTCATAGCTTCTTCCTTCATTTTGTGGTCCCCATGGTGGCAAGTACCAAGTGCTCATGTTTGTCTTTGTTTCTGTTTTGGTCCTGTCTCTGGCCCCTGTCTTGTCATTGGAGTATTAACTAAGTAGTGCGCTTGTTGTTTTATACCTTTTTGTGTCTGTGAAACTTTGCGAAGTCTTATTGTGCTTTGTTTAGTTAAGCCTTTCTTTCTGATCTCTGCCTGTTTATTTGATTTATGTTTATAGCTTGTCCTATGTTGAGACGGTCTCCCTGTGTTTTGACTCCAGGTTGTACCTCTTAATAAATCTAACCCCGAGTAAACCAGATCTCACTGCATGTCACAACTGTCTTGAAAATTGAATACTTGAAACCATGGACTCCTTCCTATACTGAACGGCACTTCTTTTTGTTATTCATGAATTATATTTAACGATAAATTGTTAAATATAAATATAAAAAAAGATACTCATTATTTTTCTGTAGAGGTAGTATTATTTTTTTTTTTAGCTCCCGTAGAACATCTAACATCAAAACGCGTGTGCGCGCTTCTTTTAATTCCCTGACATGGTTCACCAAAGCAACAGGATTAAGCAACAAAGATCTGCAGGTTCTAAAATCTTTGCTGTTTTTTCCACCACACTCTTCTATAATCCCTCAGATGTGATGAGAATGCGATATGACAGCGGCTTATCTGACAAAAAAACCTGAGGTTTCTCAGCCAAGCTTCGACCTGCAGCTTTTTAACCCGGAGTCCAGTTCAGAGGAATGTCACGCCTCATAGATCTCACTACACCCTGACGCCACAACGTTAAGACACAAATGTACTGAATTTAAAAGAGGGAAAGAATCACATCACCTCAAATGAATCAAAGCTTTAAAATGGTCTCCCTCGAGGCTTAATAAAACTGTCTTTTTTCTAGCTTGATCAAAAATGCTGCGCTATTAATGTCAAAGGCGTGGATAAAAAGTGTGCTTAGGTATGACATCCAAAAATGCAGCATGAGAAATCAATGCCTGCTGCTTCAAATGGTGTGTCCTAAAACCCCCCCAAAAAAACTTTGTCTGATGTTTTCAGGCATTACATTCAAAATGCAGTTTTTCCTCTGTATGTGCAATTTGCTGAGATTGTTTTTTCTGCTTTAAATCCCTCATAGAAACAACCTTAAAAAATTTAATAGGCATTTCTATGCCAGAAAATTACACAAGCTCCACAGCTATTTTGCTTTTGTGAGTAATTTTCTTGTCTTTCAGATCAAAAGTATAATGAATTCCTAGTATAACTGTCCAACCTGATATCAGTACAAGAGTAGAGAAAATTGCATGAATAAATGTCTACCTTACAGACTTCTTATTTTCATTCCTGAGTTTCTTATTCTCTTTTTTAAGGTGTCTGACTACCTACAGTAGTTTTCTACTTTCTTCTTCTCTTTGTTTATGTCTTGGTACTAGTTAACTGATCATTTAACTGACCCAAAATTCATTGCTGACTGGTTGCCTTGTTTCCTATGCTCATTGTTTCCTATTTTTGTTTCCTAGTTCTCTACTTAATTACACTAATTACCTCATTTCTAAGGGTTTTGCAGAGAGGGGTACTTGCTCTCACACGCTGTTAATCAGTTCGGAGCAAAATGGATACGTTTGGCATATAATGTGTTCGATTCGAGGTCGTAACTTGTAATTCCCAAACATCAACCAGGTAAAGCCAAAGAAAGCACACCTCAACTCGTCAACTTGCGGTAGTCTATTCAACTAGGAGTTCCTTCCTCGTTCATTGTGTGATCAGAAGTAAACAAAGTAGCACTTCTAACCTTTAAATGAGTTATGCTATAGTATATACAACTATTTGCTTTAGATAAATCAACACACAGACATATAAGCTTGTTACATCTACATCTACATCAACCACTACATCATTAACTATACAGATCACTGATTACTGGCTCATCAAAGTTAGCTGGCTAGCTTGTTGCTAACAAAAAAAAACCCCCACAGCATTCCAACCTTCATGTTACCCCTTACGAGGTATACTATATGATCAAAAGTATGTGGACACCTCACCTAACCATCACACTCATATGTGCTTGTTGAACATTGCAGATTTTGTTCCCCTTTGCTGTTATGATTACCTCTACTCTTCTGGGAAGGCTTATCACTTGATTTTGGGGCGTGGCTGTGTGGATTTCTGATCATTCAGCCACAAGAGCATTAGTGAGATCAGGAATTGATGATGGGTGAGGAGGCCTGGGGTGCAGTCAGTGTTCTAGTTCATCGGAAAGGTGTTCAGTTGGGTTGAGGTCAGGGCTCTGTGCAGGACACCTGAGTTCTTCCACTCCAACCTTCACAAACCATGGAGCTTGTTTTGCGCAAGGGGCATTGTCATGCTGGAACATGTTTAAGACTCTTAGTTCCTGTGAAGGGAAATTGTAATGCTACAGCATACAAAGACATTCTAGACAATTGTGTGCTTCAACTTTGTGGCAACAGTTTGGGGAAGAACCACATATGGGTGTGATGGTCAAGTGTCCACAAACTTTTGGCCAGTGTATGTCAAATTAGCATTAGATACATTAGATTAGTATGTAGGGCTTACTATTCATTATTAAGTAATACAATGACAGAAAAAAAAACATAAACAAAACTATCATTTATCAAATCATTTTCTTCCCCTTACTTCACTCTTTATTGTTTAGATTCCAAATTATACAGTATTCTAGTCTCCTTGATTTGGTTTACTGATTCCTTACTTTCCTAGATCCTACTTTCCTTCTTGCCTACTTCGCTGATTTCTTAACTTACTGATTATACAGCTTTCTAGCTTACTAATGAAATTGCTTCTTAGATTCCTTGTTCCCTACTTCTCGGATTACTTCATCATTTATTCTGTCTGTTTACTAGCATTGTTGTCTGGTTTAATAGATCATGAGCATTTGTTTTATTTCTCCAAGTTATGCGTTTGTCCTGTTTTCGGCCACCGTCTTCCTGTTTTGGATTTGCCCTTTACAATTGGTTTCCATGGACTTTTATTGGAATTATTATTATTATTATTTTTTAAATCCACAGTGTGTGCTGCTGCAGCTCTGTATGTGTGTGTTGGATGTCCTCCAGTTTAAAGGTGATTTTGCAGACTGAGACATGGGGTTTAACTTTACAGTGACCTTCGCCTACTATAAATCCCACACCATGAGGACAAACCGTCTTCTCTCTCTCTCTCTCTCTCTCTCTCTCTCTCTCTCTCTCTCTCTCTCTTTCTCTCTCTCACTCTTTCTCTATGGGTAACATTAGAGAATCAGCAATACAGAACCATGTAAATACAAATGTTTTGCTAATTGTATGCGAATTCCAAACAGTGTTGTGTGCTTCCATCAGGTATCTTACGTTACAAGACAACGTCATCAAAGGAGCACCAGAGAAAAACACATACAGTCCAAAATAAAGAATTGTGTGTCACAATGCTATATCAATTATGTATGCTTTAGGCAGCAATGCTAGTCAGCTAGTTAAGATGTTAGCAGCCACACTGTCTGTATTTACATGCAAATATTATCGCCAGTCAGTTTACTCTAATCTCCATCTACAACAAAATACTGCAACCCAAAAAACAAGGGTCAGTTCCTGCATTTGGGTCGACTCAGACACAAATTTTTCAGTGTTCTCAGAGAAGCAGACCGAGACCACCTTGCTCAGATGCTCTTGGAGCGAGAGAGCGGTTGCTGTGTTCTGACCTGCGCAAAATAAACAGACTAAACACTTCTAGCAGTACACTGCTTGTACTGCTGCAAGCTACCCTCCAGGAATGCTTCTTCCTGCATGGTGTGCTGCTCAGACTGACATTCTTAATTTATTACATTTTTTTGAAATAACATCATAAAAGTCTAAAGTGATATTTGGTATTTGGAAGCTGCTAGTGGTCGATGTTGAAGAATCACTGCTGACTCTGAAAGGAATCGTTTGGTTGACACAAAGCCGATTGATTTTCTTATTAGCTCACCGGATCCGGCTAATTAACATTCTCCACTCAATTTAACAGCTATTCTGAGTGTTGCTAATCGCCTGTGAGGATTAAATGAGTTTGTGCAATATCAATCATCGATTTCTGCCAAGAGGAACTCTATGGGAGCTATACAGGATGATAGGCTGCACTGTTGAGGTATTGCTTGAAGGATTACATGTTGAACACACTATTTGCTACTTCCTTTCATTGAAAAAAAAAAAAATGTTCCGCACATATGTTGTTGCATTGGTTTATAACAAACTGTAAATACGGTATTGTGTTGATGTCGTTTGACGAAGTAGAGAACACTGTTTTGTCATTGTGTAGATTACAGCTTGTTCATACTGGTCTATTTTTACATTCCTAGCCCGTTCTATATCATGATCCTTGGCCTTTACATGTCTATTAGTCCATACCTGCAGAGTGCATCTGATCGACAGATCCTCCGGAGCTCGAGGCAGTTCGGTTTCGCCTTTTCCTCAAAAGAGCAGGTGGGTACGATGGTCTGGCGTCGTCGCTCAGCACACGCTTTGTCCCTGCACGAGCAGAAGAGCAGTGGGTAGCTGAGATCGTTCTGCACGCGCTCAAAGAACTGGCGCAGTGCCCGGTGGCAGCGTTTACGGCTGCACGGCTCGGAGAGTGTGATGGGTACAGAGCGGCTACACGCGGTGACGTAGGCCGAGCGCTGACGCTTACACACCGCGTTCAGGTTACACGCCTTTGTAGCATCCAGACATGGATTACACGAATTCATAGACTCGGGACACACGGTACCCTTAGACGAGGCCGAGTCCATAGCTGCAGAGACAGACAGAGGGAGAAAGAGAAAGGGAGGGAGAAATGATTAAATGATATATCATATTTGTTTTTGCATTATCAGTAGAACTATATTGTAATGAGGCTGTGTTGACATTCAATAATGCTGTAAATGTAATATATAAATTCATTATTTCTCACATAAACACATGCATTGTTAACTCGAGAAAAGTTCAATAGAGGTGGGGAAATAATTTTCTACGATGCACTGATACTTGCCAAAAAAAAATAAATTATTTTTCATCCATATGGTTAACCACATATCCATTCAATAATTCAAAACATTTTCATTTATTTCATCTTCAATTACTGCTTTTTACTGGATGGGCTCCAACTTATCCTGAGTGGACTGGGTGCATGATGGGATGGCAATCACGCCATACACACAATTCACCTACCAACTGGACAATCAGGAAGAAACACTTACGTACAGTAAACCAAGCTTGGACCGTCAAGTTGTAAGGAAACACAACTACCTACAGCACCATCCCTAACCCAACTAGGTTCTAACAAGGTCAAATGCTTCTTAATTGTGTATAAATATAGAAACATTCATTCATTCATCTTCAGTAATGACTTTATCCCAGTCAGGGTCATGGTGGAACCAGAGAATATCCTGGAAACACTGGGCGTGAAGTTTGACTACAACTTGAACGGGACACCAGGATTGTTTAGGGATGTGGGAGGAAACTAGAGAACCCTAAGGAAACCCAAGCAGACCCAGAGAGAATACGCAAAATATCATACAGGGAGTAACCCGAGTCCAGGACCAAAACCAGGGATCGTGGAGTTGTGAGGTGGTAATGTTACCCAATGTGTCACTGTGCCACTCTAATCAGAAACAGATTACCCATAATTGACCATTCATGAATACAAAAGGTCTGGCCCTTGAGCATAATGGATATCATTTAAATTTCAGTCAGTTAGCGAGACTTTTTGAGAAACTTTTATAGACCAAGCTCAAAAGAGCAATGGGTTGCCAGTTATTTATATGAATGGAGGCAGTAGAGTCAATACCATCCATTGGCAGGTGAGTTGCTGCTATAACTTTAGACTTGTCAGCTCTACGTGCAGAACATTTTCTTTTATATAACGGAATTGGAAACCCATCAACACCTCTATTATTGGCCTACTGCCTTTGAAAAGTTCTTCCAGAGCTAGCGGAACATCTAACAGAGTTATAAGTTCTGGAGACAACCTGACATTAGTACATGAAACAATATCATCTGTTATGCATCTACATAACAACCATGGTAATCTGTTCTTTAAACATAATTTAATGGCACGGTTATTCAGAATTGAAAGGTGGCATGGTGGCAAAGTGTGTAGCAAGATCAACGTACAACTCCAGGGTCCCTGGGTCAATTCTAAGCTTGGGTTTCTGTCTGTGAAGAGTTTTGCATATTCTCCCTATGTCCCTGTGGGGATTCTCCAGGTATTCCTGTTTCCTCGCACCTCCCAAAAACATCTAAAAGTGTGAATGTGTGTGCACGGTGACCTGCAATACACACCATCCAGGGTATATTCCTGCCTCATGCCCAGTGCTCCGGATCTGCTGCAACCCTGACTAGAATAACATGCTTGAGTTATGGTGCACTGACTTAAGACATCCCAAGCATTTTCTGTCTGAGATCTAGAGAGCTGCTGTATTAGAGATGGTGGGATATATTTTCTCCTGGGACAGTATATAATTTTTGGTGGAACGTGCACAGCACAATGGGGGTAATGTTACCTTTAGTAACAAAATGGGCAAATCCAAAAATGCAAGAATATTCAGGGAAAGTTAAACAAAAAGAAGTGACTTCAAAAAGAAGCAACAACCATATGAGTAACAGCAAAAGACAGTAACAAACCACTTAATAACTGATTGACTGATAAAAGTGCAAGAGTTCACAAGTAAATGCTAAGGTATATATACACTGAAGGTTAATGAGGCAGAAACATGGTCATAAATAAGTGGTTTCCATGGAGACAACATGTACAACCCCATGTACAACCCCAATTCTGAAAAAGTTGGGACAGTATGGAAAATGCTAATAAAAACAAAGAGGAGTGATTTGTAAATGTAGTTTGACTTGTATTTAAGCAAAAAAATAAACGTATAAAGACAAGGTATTTGATGTTTTACCTAATCAACTGCATAATTTTTTTTTGAAGATATTAACGTTTATTTTGAAATTGATGCACGCAACATGTTCCAAAAAAAGTTGGGACAGGGGCAATTTAGGACTAATAGCAATGTGACAAGTTGAAATAAGAAGGTGATGTGAAACAGGTGAGGCAATCATCTAATCATAGTACATAAAAAGCCTCCAAAAAAGGCCTAGTCCTTCAAGAGCAAGGATGGGTCGAGGCTCACCAATCCGCCAACATTTTGAGAAGAACATTCCCCAAAGACAGATGGGTAGGATTTTGGGCATTTCACCTTCTACAGTGCAGAATATAATTAAAAGATTCAAGGAATCCGGTCAAATCCCGGTGCGTAAAGGGCGAGGCCGAAAACCACTTCTGAATGCACGTGATCTCCGATCCCTCAGACGTCACTGTCTTAAAAATGAGTCTGTAATAGATATCCTGCCATGGGCAATTGTCGATTGACACCATTCGCCGCTGCATCCACAGATGCAAGTTAAGGATATATTATGCAAAGCAGAAGCCATAGATCAACACTGTCCAGAAGCACCGCCGACTTCTCTGGGCTCGCTCTCATCTGAGATGGACAGTAGCACAGTGGAATCGTGTTTTGTGGTCTGACGAGCATTTCAAACAGTTTTTGGATAAAACAGCCGACGTGTTCTCCAGGCCAAAGAGGAAAAGGACTATCCAAGCTGTTCAGTATTTTGTCCCCTACATTCACTCACTGCGATCCAGTTTAAAGGCAACTCAGACAGGAAGAATTTTTGGGTGGACTTTGAATACTCCCAAGATAAGGGCTGTATGATTTGGAAGGCAGCTATACTTCTAATACACCTATATTTTTGCCAAATCTGAGAGCAGCACTGCATTTGTTTTTCTCAGTATAGACAATCCCATCATTATGTTAACTGGACCCAAGTTCTGTGAAAGTCTGACAAATGGTGGACCAAACTGTCACTGTGACCGAGGTAACCAGTTAAAAGTTATAACTGTGTTCATAGATTGCCAGTCATTCCCAATATAAAAATAAATCAGCTAGCATGCTCACAAACATTATGGAACAATGCTATATGGATAGTTTGCCAATCACTAAGTGAGGAGTAGTCTATTTGTTTACAGGGGTGGACAAATCCTTTGTCCATCAAATTAGCAAGCCCAACTGGCAAGCTAGCCAGTTCCATGTTTTGGTTGCCTGGAAAACTAACTTGTTGAGTCTAAAAAGTGATAACTGATGTAAAAATGTATGGTTAGCTAGTTAACTGCATTGATACAGAGTAATGGTAACAAACCAGTACAGTACATTGTCACGTAGCCACCCTTTACTCTAAAGAGAAACCCCTAAATTGGTTTCTGCCAGCTCGTGCTTATGCTGTGTCACAGGGTGGAACTCTATCTACTGTAGGAATACAAATTTAAGAGTCACTTTTTACCTATATGTATATAGCATCAGCTGAATGATTACACTGAGGAAAGTTTCTTGTATTAGGTTTCTGCCAGTGCCTGTTCTCTTTATTGTGAGTCACACGAGCATGATAACTGAGAGCTATCAACTTTTTTTTTATCCCCTTGGTGTCTCTGTCCCATTCTTTGAATTGGTGGCCATTGTTCATGATCAGCAATACCTGAGGTTTGGACTTTTCTTTATCTCTATTAAAATGAAGTGTCTGAGTGGTATAGTTATGCTGATATGGATTAGGGCTGATGAAACTCCAGCATCTTGGGTGGTTCCTGAAGAAGAACTGCGTACTTCCTTTGCATACTTTGTTTAAGATCGTCACCTGAGTGCTTTTTTATGTATATATATATATATATATATATATATATATATATATATATATATATATATATATATATATATATATATATATATATATATATAAACTACAATATACAGATCCCTTGTTTAGACTTGATGACTGCAGCTTGAAACAGTACGTTCTCAATAAAGAATCCTGCTGAATATATACCCGAGTCTTCAGGTCTTCACTTCTGAGTTTCCAACACTACCTTCTTCCACATACATGAGCTCACAGATGCCCCTGATTGCCTTGAGATGGTGTGATTGACTGGGAAGAGACAGTATACCATCCATCCCACCCAGAGAGCACAAAGCTCTTGGACCCCCAGCCTCAGATGGCTGTGGCATCGTCAGGATTCAAACTTGGGATTTCTGGACAATGCTTTTTCATTGCACCATGCAGAAGCCCAAATGAAAAAAAAAAAAAGTATTTTGGTTTTTGAACCTGTTTGTCTGGGGAACTGAAAGCTGGGACATGATATGACAAATGATGGTGCTAAAATGTCTTCCAGTGTTTTCCTTTTTGCTAATTGCTAGCCAGTGAGGCAGGTACCTTTAAAGAATGTGGCTAAGGAATGGAGTTCATAAGTGCAACAGAACAGCCAGATTTCTAGCATTCATACATCACAAGTTAGTTCTGAGAAATGAGTTATTAGTGCTTAATTATACGGTGTGTGGGAAGAATATGCCTAAAGCCTTGCAGTGAATCTTCTGTGTATGTCGCCTCAGAGTTAAACCTGTCACATGTTCTGACCTTTTCAGTTGCTCAGATAACAACTTGCCCGCACTCTAATTGCATTTTTCCTAAAAGCCTCGCCTTTGTTCTCTGAAGCAGCTTTAATTAGTTTTCGCCCAATGTGAAATGTTGGATAAGCGACTTTGTGTAGTCCCGAGTTGAAACTGCTGATGTAATTCATTTAGACGAAAAGGTGCGCTTCTCCACCGATTCTGCTGCAGAACATCATGTTTATTCAGGCTGTGCTTTGAATCTGAAATACAGCAGCCCGCAGGTAAAGCGCACCTTTTTTCATATTAATGTCATAAATCGAGTTCTACTTATTGTGTTTCTCCTCTGTGATTTGTGGACTAAATCACCTGTATTGTATTTTCACTCGAGTTGTTTTTGTTTTGTTTTGTTCGAGCACATTGCCTCGGGTTCAGACCCATAAAATCTAATCGGATCTGAGCGGAGTGGCCCTGTCCCGCTTTCCGCCTCTTCCTCCCTCACTACACACTGAGAGAGCCTTCACACCAAATCAGGATGAGGCCGCATTTTGGCTGATGCTTGTCGAGGCTCTGATGTAATCTAAATCTCCTAGGCTTGTTATACAAGGCTTTAACCTACTGTCAGTATTTCTCTTCCTTTATCTTATTCTCTGTCTCATTTGCCCTTCTTTCTTTTCTTCCTTCTTTTCTTCCGTTCACCACATTCATCATTCTATTCTCTCAATTCTAGACACACACACACTCTCTCTCTCACAGACACTTTCTTATTATTTCTTGTGTTATCTGTTTCTTTTGTATTTCCGTCTGTTCTTTCATCTCCCTTTTCCTATTATTTTCCTTTTCATTCATTCATTCATTCTTTCTTTCTTTCTCATTTGTTTCTTTTCTTCCTAGCTTTGTGATTAATATTTCTGTTCTGTATGTCTGTTGGTTTGTTTGTTTGTTTCTTTCTTTCTGTTACATACTTTCTTAGAGTTCTTTTCTCATTTAATTTCTTTCATTCTTATTTCTATTATCTTGCCTGGGTCATTTGTTCAGTTTAGTTGTTTTCTTTCTCTCTTTCTTTCTTATTTTCTTTCATCGTTTCCATTGATTATTCTCTGTTTTTTCTTTTTTTCTTTTATCATTTATACACATTTGTGGATCTCTATTTGTTCTGATATTCCTTTCGTTCTTATTTTATCTCAACCTTGGCATCGACACAATCCCACACACGTACACACACGTGTACACACACACACACACACACACACAGCTGAAGGGGACATGTTTGCGATGCTGTGGGACTCGGCAGGACTGATAAATATTCCGTGCGTATGCGTGTGCGATGGCCAATTATCACGGCAGCGGAGTGAGCTTGTTACGGTGCTGACAGGAGGGGGTCTCTCCGTATCTCAGTATCTTCCATCCCTCCGGCGATTCACCGCATGTTTTATTTAAGCGCAGGGAATCAAATGAGGGCTTCAAAACAGAATCGCACAGAGACAGAGGCTTTCGTAAGGTCACGTTAGTGGAAAGTGGAGCCTTGTTTCAAGCAGCGTGAAGCTCAGCGCCAAGTCCTTCGAAATCCCGACACACTCAGAGTGGTGAGAGACACAAACACTGCCTCGTTTCATCTCTGAGAGGAGAGAATCAGGGAAGAAATGACTGCAGGGCCCATTCACATCAAAGTCCAGGAATCTGTTTTGGAAGAAAGAACATATCTGGGTTTGGTTCCTTAAAAGCAACATGCTATGATGAAACCGTCATACAACTGGGTCCGAAGGACTGAGTACATTACCATTTTAATTTTCATCAGCTATCAAACACACATCACTCATCTACAGATGCAAAAACGGGTGGCATGGTGTTTGTTAAAGCATCTTTTTGAAGAGCACCTACCAGAGGCATTTTCTCTCACTGACTGAATGAAGGACTGAATGACTGACTGAATGAAGGACTGAATGACTGTCTGACTGAATGAATGTCTGACTGACTGAATGACTGACTGAATGACTGTCTGACTGAATGACTGCCTGAATGACTGTCTGACTGAATGACTGTCTGACTGAATGAATGTCTGACTGAAGGACCGACTGAGTGAATGACTGAATGACTCTCTGACTGAATGAAGGACTGACTGAATGACTGACTGAATGAAGGACTTACTGAATGACTGAATGACTGTCTGACTGAATGAAGGACTGACTGAAGGACTCACTGATTGAATGACTGAATGACTGTCTGACTGAATGAAGGACTGACTGAATGACTGACAGAATGAAGGACTGTCTGACTGAATGACTGACTGAATAAATGATTGAATGAAGGACTGACTGAATGTCCGACTGAATGACTCACTGAATGAAGGACTGACTGAATGTCTGACTGAATGAAGGACTGACTGAATGACTGTCTGACTGAATGACTGTCTGACTAAATGACTGACTGAATGTCCGACTGAATGACTGTCTGAATGAAGGACTGAATGACTGTCTGACTGAATGACTGTCTGACTGAATGACTGTCTGAATGAATGACTGACTGACTGAATGAATGACTGACTGAATGAAGGACTGACTGATTGAAGGACTGACTGAATAAATGACTGACTGAATGAAGGACTGATTGAGGCCCTGTTTACACTAGAGCATTTTCATTTGAAAACGGTGTTTTCAAATGAAAACAATCCTCGTCCACACTGGTGTTTCCGCCGTGTTTCAGAAGCTCCGTCCACGTTACACGACCGAAAATGCATGTCACATAACCATTCATGTGCACTGGGAATGCACATACAAGTGTAAACAGGAAGTTGGTCGCTAGTCCAAACCGGCATTCCATGTAGGGTTTACACCGCTTGAAATGAGATTTGTTTGCGATCACTCTAATTGTAGCTCGCCTCTTGCGCATGTAGGCCGCTGCAGTATTATAAAATACAGAATTTATCTGCACAATGGCTGTTAAGAATGATAACACAGCCAGGAAAGTTTGCGGTTCAGTCTCCGTGTTGTTGTGTATACGATCAAGGTAGCGTAACGGTCACATGGTAGGAGCTTGACGAATCAGGGAAGGATTAGTTTTCAAAAGTCTTCGTTTTGGTCTGTTTACACTGAAATGCGAGCCCGGAGTTTTCAAACTAAAATGGGGTCTTTGGCGTTTCCGAAAGTCTCTGTTTTCGAGGGTCAAAAACACTGTAGTGGTGTAGACGACTGGCGTAACCGTAACAAAAGTTATGCGTTTTAAAATGAAAACGCACTCGTGTAAACAGGCCCTGACTGAATGACTGACTGACTGACATCTTCATTTCTCATTTTACTCCACTCTTCCTTGCAAAAATGCTCCAGAGCTATAAGATCACGAGGGGGTCTCCTGTGCATAGCCCACTTCAAGTTATTCCACAAGTTGGTATTTGGAGCTATCCATGATTCCCTCTATCTTCATAAAGCCCCTTGTTTTTGAGAAAAACATATTTTTTAGAATTATGCCCAAAAAGTTACACCTTGGTCTCATCAGATATGGTCTGGTGTGATTTATGTGTTTTTCTTTCTTTCTTTAATACCTCTCCATTCTTCTTTCTTCCTAATATTCTCTATTTTTCTCCATTTCTATTCAATATCTCTTTCCTTTCCTTCTTTTTCATGTCTGTCATGTTTTCCACTTTTCTAGTTTCTGTACTTTTTATTATTTTTTTCTTCTATTATCCCTTTCCTTCTTCTTTTTGTCCAACGTTTCAACCCCCTTTCTTTCTTTCTTTCTTTCTTTCTTTCTTTCTATTCTATATATAAACTAACATATAAACAAATATGACACACTGACCTAACTCTCTCCCTCTGTCCTCTGTTTCTGTCTTCATTCGTTTGTTCCTGCCTTCCTTCCTTCCTTCCTTCTGTTCCACAGCACTTATTTTCATGCTTGTTCATGAAACTGTCCGTTCTCAGCCATATGCAGCGTCACATAAAGCGGCACAGCCTGATGTGATGAATTCAGATAATCTGATGTGATTTGCTTGCTGTGTGTTTTGCACTTGAAGAGACAGAAAGCTGTTTTGAAGTCTGTCTCAGTCACAGTGAGGTCTTCCTGCACTAATCGATTAGAAACACACCACTCCTTTCAAACACTGTAATATTCCACTGCTCCGTATGTGGTGCAGAGTTAAATGTCCTTTAAATGTCACAGTCCCTTATTGGTTAGAGCTGTCCTCGCTGTGTTGCTCACATTCCGTCACGTCTCCTCACTTCTGTCACTACACTAAGGCATGGCTGGTCCTGACTAGCATTTCATTCAATTCAGTTCAATTCAATAAGCTGTCCCTCTTTCTGTGTGTCCCACCCTCTGATTGCCCCTCTGTCTCTCTCTCTGTCTGTCTGTCCCTCTGCCTATCTCTCTGTCTGTCCCTCCCTGTCCCTATCTGTCTCTGTCCCTCTCCCTGTCTGTCTCTTTCTCCCTCACTCTGTCTCTCTCTGACTGTCTGTCTCTCTGTTTGTCTCTCTCTCCATCTGTCTCCATCTATCCCTCCTTCTGACTTGAACCTGTCTCTGTCTATCTCTTTCTGTATGCCCCCCCCCGACCATATATCTCTGTCTCTGATTGCCCCTCTCTCAGTCTCTGTATTTCTGTCCTGGTCTCTGTCTGCTCAGCCTGACTGTCACTCTCTCTATAAGTCCCTTTTTTCTGAATGTCTGCCTCTGTCGCTATGTCTCTCTCTCTCTAATTGTCCCTGTCTCCCTCTGTCCTTCTCTCTGTCTGTCCCTCTCTCTAACTGTCCCTGTCTGTTTGTCCCTCTCTTTGCCTGTCCTTCTGTCTGTCTCTGTCTCTGACTGTCTCTCGCTGGAATTGTTCCTGCCTCTGTCTGTCCCTGTCTTTCTCCCTGTGCCACTCTCTGTCAGTTCCTGTCCCAGTCTGTCAGTCTCCCCCGCTCTCTCTGACTGTCCCTCTCTCTTTGTCTGTCCCTGTCCCTGCCTATCTGTATCTGTCCCGCTCTTTGAGAAAATGTGTTCCCTGAGCATATTACTCGGCATTTGAGTTTAAGTGTGCATCATCGTGCTTTTCTCTGTTTATTCTCTATTTGTTTATAATTTATCATTTTGATTCCCATTGCTTCTGTTAACTCCATTATGTGGTGCATGTTTTGGTTTATTAGTGTGATTAGCACAGAGTTGGCGGTGTGTTTTTCTCGCTGGGTGTTATCACGGCCCGGGAGAAAATGGCGTTTGAACAATTAAGCCGGCGGCATGCAATCAAAGTTGCTGCAGGTGTCAATGTTTCGGCAGAGGAGAGCAGATTTCTTGTGGGTGAAGTTCTAGGGCATGAGAGAATTTTGTCAGCTTCCAGAATAAACAACTATATTGCATTGGTTCTACACTGTTACAAATAAGCCTGTGTTCAAACTAGCAAGTGACAAGTCGCTCGTGTCACTTGTAGTTTGTGCCTTGTAGGTGTTCAGTGACTGCTACTGTTGCCACCATTGTTTTTTTTAGTTAACATGAGGAATAAAGTAAAAACGTATAGCCTACAATCCCCTATACACTTTATACACACCACTTTTGATTAAAATATATTTATATAATATAGTTTGATTTACATGTTACATGCTAGACTTCATACTAGCTTCACTGACAGATTAGTAAAGGAAGCTAACTCTACTAGCGACATACGGTGACCAAAGGCAACAACAATCTCTACTTGTTCCTATTTAAGCTTTATTTTTCTTCATAATGTCTCTATATACATTTACTAAGAGGTCGTATAGGACATACGATGAAACCATGGTTATTTTAAAGTTTAGGTTTTTCTTCCATTTTTGCAAGCCAAAAAGTAAATAGAAACGAACTACAGGTAGAAACTAAAGTTCTGAGTGTGGGACTGAAGAAAACATTGGTCTAAAGAATCATTCAAGCCAGTTGTTCGGATTTCTAGCTTTACCGCGTCATATCTAATTTACATACAACTGAGAAAATATCAGTTCAAATGTTGCTTGTTGCTGTTGGTGAAATCGTGGCTCTGTGTCATGCACGCACATGGAAAATTAACAGCATCATGTTGATTTATTGCCTGCTAATGTGAACATACGGTCAGGGTTCCTCGAGGGTTCTTTGGATTGTTCCGGCTTCCTAAAGGGGAATCCTTTCTGAAAAAGAAACTCTCTGGACAACAGATGATTCTGTGCCAAATTTAGCAGACTTAAGGCAGGTAAGACCTAAAATGTGCTTTTGTGCATGTGTATGTTGGGCCAAAAGTTGTATGCAGCGTCGTTTAAAGTTTATATTCGACTTTGGAATGTGGGCAAAAATACAACCGATGCTTGTATGACATTTCATTTTAGAGTTGAAAATGGCCCTGCTGTAAAGCTCTGGCTGTGATTTTGCAGTCAAGATGCAGATGAGTTAACCACCGTTAATCCAAGGTAGGATGTGGGCCAGATCAAATGGTAGACCTACAAATAAAGTAGGGCCTACAAACATGGCCGCCACAAACTACAATCCCCTGCACAACACTCCACCGACACGTTCCCCATGGCTGCGTCCGAATATCCCTACTAACCTACTACACAGTAGGCGAAAAGCAGTACGCCAAAATGTAGTATGTCTGAATTCTCAGTATAGATAAAACAATATGCGAGAAATACCCGGATGACCTACTGCTTCCGCTGAGATTCTGCAGTATGGAACCAATGGACACAGTGGATGCTGCGATATCCCATAATGCAACTGGACTGGCACGGAAGAGCTGTCCGAATCCGTGCTGCTTAGTACGTCCAGATTGTATTCATACCACTTATACTGATCAGTACGTACTGTATCAGCGGCCGAGCAGTAGGTACTGAATCGAATGCAGTAGGTACTATCATAGCATGATTTCCGATGCAGACCATCTTCCGAGTTCTAATCACGCACACCTGTTCACAATAAGACTCACATATACATATACAGACTTGGACACATGCTCAGTTGGAAAGTAATGCTCAGTGTGTCTGTACCTGACTTACCAAGCCTTGTGTCTGTATCTCGCTATTCTGGTTTTTATTCTTGCCTGGTTTTTGGATTTTGGTTTTGCCTATATTGTTCTGTTTGCTGAGCACCTGATCTTCTGCCTGTTTCATGCTTATGATCCTTGCCTCACATTTTGGAATTGTTTGCCAGCGTCTTTTTAATAAAAGGCTAACCTGCACTCGCATAACTCTCCGACTCCGCTGCATGACATACTCTCATTATATCCAGTAAAGTCCAGCAAATATTACCATTCCTTTATGGATTTGGCGTGGCTCCTCAAGTTAACATTAGCAACCGCTAGTAGGAGTTATCACTCAAAAATACTCCAAAAGAGAAATATTTCTATCGCCTATAAAACGGGAGATGATCCAATTGCCATATGAATCTGGAAGGGTTTGTGCAGGTGTTTTGATATCTCTGAGACCCTAAACCTGCCCATCTCATGTGCTCACGGGGCTTGCAGGACATTTATGGTGTCCTTGATTTCTGTCAAGGTAAATAGAGAATATTTTGAGTTCATGAACATGAAATAAAATCGATCAGTGTATGTTCGACTTACCTAAAATTAGTCACGTATATATAAACATCAGGTAACTGTGTTTCTTAGGGATGCCACTGAAAAATTTCAGCCGGCAATGCTCAAAAACGCAAAATATTAAATATTCTTCTGTCAAATCTAACACTTTACAAATAATGTTAATGGTGCTGATAATTAGGAAGCGAATGAATATTCTGTTTTCTTTTCTCTCCTATGCCAGTCGTATGAACATTAGAGAACCTCTTTGTAAAAAGGATTTCTGATTACATTTTTTTTTTTTTTTACTATTTACTGCATTTTAGTGCACGATCACCTAAAATCTTCCATCCAGCAGAGTATTTGCATTTGCCACTGCCAGCAAGTTCCATAGATTATACATTATATGGCCAAACATTTGTGGACACCTGATCATCACACACATATGTTCTTGTTGAATATCCCAATCCAGATTTTGTCCGCCTTTGCTCTTATAATAACCTCCACTCTTCTACGAAGGCTTTCTACTAGATTTGGGGGCGTGGCTGTGGGGATTCATGATCATTCAGCCACAAGAGCATTAGTAAGGTCAGACACTGATGTTGGTTGAGGAGGAATGGGGTGCAGTCGATGTTCTAGTACATCCCAAATGTGTTCGGTGGGGTTGAGGTCAGGGCTCTGTGCAGGACACTCGGGTTCTTCCACCTTAATCTACCTTCTCAAACCAGGTCTTCATGGAGCTGGCTTTGTGCACAGGGACCTTGTCATGCTGGAACAGGTTTGGGCTTCTTAGTTCCACTGAAGAGAAATTGTAATGCTACAGCATACAAAGACATTCTATACACTTGTGTGCTTTCAACTTAAAATATAGATTTGTAGCAGTTTTAAGTAGAATTCTCTGGAATCCATAAAAACTGCATTGATTACATTGACATGAATAATTAAATGTATGAATAAACAAAAAGTATTGAATTAAATGCCCTCCATGATGTGAGCAGAGAGCAACATGTTCTTTAAGCCTATGCATCACTAAAAAAATACTTTTTTTTCCACACATGCAGCCTATAAACTAAGTGCTTCATGGCCAAGTGCATTTTTGTTTACTGATAAAATTGTTTCTCAGCTGTATGAACCTCTGCATATTTCTCTGTGGTGTGTTTCAGGTGGTGTGTTACTCTCTGACGGCAGTACTGTCGCTCTGATATCAGGATCCAGATTACCTTTCATTACCTTTCAGTGTAAATAATGAGAAATGTGACGTGGCACATAAGGAATGGGAAAAAATAAATGGCTTTTCATGACAGCAGGATCGAGGATGGGTTTTGTTCCATTCCATCAGCACATGTTATTTCTTATATTGGTATACACTCTCTCTCTCTCGCTCTCTCTCACTCGCTCTCTCTCGCTGTATTTCACACAGAATCCCAGGTAAAATCTCGTCACTTGATGCTCTCTGTTATGCCACTGTGCAATCAAATTTCAGAGGTGACAGCACAAGGGATGGAAAAAAAAAAAGCCAACACTGGGTCTCTGAATCACACCAGCCTTTCCTCTGTGCTGCAATTATGATTCATACACATTCATTTTGTTCTCCTCTGGTGGTCTGATTGAATTGAGGTTGTAATAGTGACTAATGCAGACCAATTAAAACAAAGTGAAGTCAGCACTTAGGTCACTGGAGTTAAGTCAGGAAAGACTGAATCATCAAGAAGGTGAACTTCATCGGTGAGTTGAATGCTGACGCCTGGAACTGGTGGACAGGAGAATGGTTAGAATGTATACATGACGGGATCAGCCTGTGGCCAGTAAAGTCTACAAAGACACAAGACACTGATGGCCTTTGGGATGAGACTTGCAGGTTATGGACCTGAGGGTAATAATAATATTTTATAGAGTTGTCTTTTATATTATGTGTGTGTAACTGCCTGTTGGGATGCGCCTGTCTAAACCTGAACAGTGCATGGGGTGTGTGTTGCTTCTCTGCCACCAGATAAGAGAAAAGGTCATCCTTTTTCTCAGCCAGATGAAAATGAATGTTCCTGTTTGCTGTTCGATGCAGAATTTCACTTTCACTTGCAGTAGAAATGCCTGTCTATACATATACATATACATATACAGTCCGCGCAAAAGAACACTGTAGAACATTCACCTTTTTTAAGCACTCAAGCTTTAGTTTGATTTAGCAGGCTGAAGCAGGTTCTCTTATAATAACATCTCCTTGTATTTTACTCCATCCGTTGTCCGTTAAAATCTGACAAGAAGCCCAGTTTCTGAGGATGGAAAGCATCCCAAGTCCATGATGCTGCCACCACCATATTTGATGGCGTTAACTGAGGTGTGTTAATTTGCGCCACACATAGTGCTTTGAAACTTGTCTCAAACAAATTGTCGAGCTTGGTCTCATCACACTATCTTCCGTGGGTCACTCTTATGCTTTCATATGGCTCTTCTTAAGCAATACAATTGAGGACTCTCATACAGTCCTCAATAATGCACAGCTATTGAAATGGTTGTCTGGTGTACCTTCACTCCACTCTCAGCCACTGTATTTTTTTAACTGCTTCAGAGAGACTGTTAGCCTCACTGTGACTTCCCTCACCAGTCATTGTCTAGTTTTGAGGCATGGCCTTGTCTAGGTAGCGCTTGGGTGGTGTGAGGCAGATTCCACTTCCTCCCTATTGATCCAACAGTGCTTACTCGGATGTTCAACGTCTTAGAAATAATTTTACATGTTATTCCTAAGTTATGAAATTCTATTACATTATCCTTAATGGTGGGGACACGAGTTATAAAAATACTATACTGTATACTGTAAGATAACATGAGCTATAAAAACACTGACAAGAATAACGTGTACCTTTGTCGAGTAGAGGAGACATGTCTGATGGATAGTAAACTTTCTTTAGAGCATCTATTCTGACTTCACGTCTTAAATGTAATAATTACGGTCAAGAATTACTGTCAGATTTGCATCATTTAAGTTCCTATAACCCTTTAAACACCTGAATTTATCTTTGCACAGCTGTGTGTTCTCTTCATGTGGCATGTGTTATGCCACCTTCAGCCTTTTAAACGAACACGAAGGATTAAACTTCATGCATTTATATTGACGTTTTCCTTTTCCGAAAAGAAAAAAAAAAAAAACGCTCACTTTTATATAGAACAGAATCTTAATGTTTCTTTTAAAGTCTATGAAATTTATTACAGAATAAATAAGAAGACAGGATTTCACTCCTACTGCTGTTAATTCAGATTGACCTCATGTACATTTTAGCTAATTGTCCAGATTTTTCACACTTCAGAAGCACTAGGATGTACAGTGACACATCTTGGTTAGTTGGTTAGACTCTTATGTAATGTGACCTATTTATGGCTGCGTTCTGCAATCACATATTTAAGAAAACTGCATAATGTACAATCAATATGATACACAATGGCCTGTCTGTACAGAAAGTCTGCTCTGTATTATCAGATAATTACGGTTTGAATTTATGAAAGCACATCCCATTTATCAACTTTGCAGTTCTAGAAAGCTGTCAAGATTCGTGCACAGGTTTGGAAGTAACTGCAGAGCTTTATTAAAACCAGTAAGCAACCGAAACCAAAAATGGCAAATCCAATATGGAAGACAGGCAGGAGAAAGGTCAGCCGATCGAGACAGGCAAGGAGATAATCAGGCAATGAGTAATCAAACAAACACTTAGTGCTGGATTTTAAACACCTCTCACGTAGCCTTCAAACCTACATAGCTCATGACAACAATCTAGACAATGGAAAGTTTTGACTGTTGGAAACCAAACAAACAGAGATGTTTTGGTCCTGATGTGACATTGAGTGGATATTGGTTTTAATCCCCCAGATGTACAATAAAGTATGTAGGTGAGTGTATGAACAATGCTGCTCACTGATTTTGCACACGGACGTAAACTCAAGTATAAACCGGGCACGTGATGGTCATGTGGTAAATACGCACATGCACCACCTTATCTACATTATCTGGCGGTATATTCTGGGAAATGGAGTTTGTTGTGGAAGTGATGGTGAGAAATTCTGAAGTGTAAAACTGGATAAGTTTATTTAACTCAAAAAAATACGAGGAAACTAATTACCTCAAAAATTTGAAGAAGATAAATCAATTTCTTTAAGCCAAATACACTTAAATATAACAAGTTTGAGTTAAATTTTTGTTATATTTAAGTGTATTTTGCTTAGTTTCCTCAAATTTTTTGAGTTAAATGAACTTATCCGGTTTTACAGTATGGGAAATGGCTTGGGAGATGTGACAAAAGCAAGCTTGAATATAATGACTGAGCTCCTATTTGAAAATTTACGAGAAAGCAAAACCAGAAAAAAATCCCTTGTCATAATTGAGCAAATTGATGCACGTGTTGTGTGTGGTACTCCGGTTCCCTCCCCCAGTCCAAAGACATGTTGTAGGTTGATTGTCATTTCCAAATTGTCTATAGTGTGTGAATGTGAGTCATTGTGCCTGTGATGGGGTTGGCACCCCGTCCAGGGTGTCCCCCACCTTGTGCCCCGAGTTCCCTGGGGTAGGCTCCAGGCTCCCTGTGACCCTGGGTAGGATAAGCGGTAAGGAATATGGATGGAAGGATGGATGTATGTGTTTGTGACATATGTCCAGGGTTGCCAGAGCTGCATTAAAATAAAGCAGCTCAATAAACAATTACATTAATTTGTAAATAATTACAAAGGAGCATTCGTTTTCCCTGGATAACTATTTCACCTAAATAAATAAAATATATCTTCGAGAGTGAAAAAAAAAAACATTTCAGAAGTAGTTCTATCCTTGCAACAGTGTATATAAACCTCTGAGCAAACAAGCAAGGAACAAATAACATGCATAACTGCCTGCCACTGATTGTGCAAGTTTATTATATCAAATGAAGTATTTAATCAGATACACTGTCCATTTCTCCACTTTGTTCCCCATAGACATCCCACTTTTTTTGTGCTAGCCTGCCTCAAATACATATTTACGACATGGAGAAGCATGTTGCGTGTTTCAGTAATGCACAGTGCTTAAATTGCTTATTTTTTTATATATATATATTATTCAAGATTATGATGCAGAATGCAGGCACAAACTGCTTACCATGTCAGTGTGTTTGCCGTTTGTTTGCTTTACGCTTTTCATTTCTTTTCCCCCTGCACTATTTCATGCCTGAAGAGTCAATCAGAGCTCAACATGCTCAGCTGGAAGTGACGAGAACAGATGAGGGCCCCCTAGATCATCTCACACTTTGTGTATTTGTTATTATTTGCCACGAGGTAAACGTTAAAGCTGAGAGCCGAGGTACGGTTAATACATTTCCTTATGACTCCATCGGTACGAAATGAAGCAAACCGCCATCAAATTCGCCATCACTGTGAACAGAAATGAACCCATCAGCTTTCCACGTTTACATTCTGAAATGATCAGTTTCACTGTATTATTAGCTTGTAGCATTAGCTTTACTGTAATCGGTTTCGGACATGAATGGGTTAATCACTGTAAACGATTCTGTCTCGTGTGACTTGATGCATTAACAATATTTCCAACTAAATAGATAAGAAAGATAACATCTCAGTGAGCTCACTGCTAAAACGTGATGATGTATAATGCGGTTTTAATGAAAACTTCCGTCTTAAACAAAGAAAACAAGGAGTACTTAAACACACAAGGCATTTGGTTTGTTTTTGTGCAACGTTTTTCCCTTCAAGCTCAGGATTAGATCTGCTAATGAATCAGCAAGGTTTACAAATAAGCAAAAGCTAAAAATGTTTTAATCTGATGCCATTTATTACACACCCAAATATAAAGCTGCTAAACCTTAAAGCCTTTATTAATGTTTTAGTAAGTGCAAATAAATCTCTGCTTAACAAAAGCTATAAAAAAAAGGAAAGGAAGAAAAAGATGCATGCTCAATCACGCACACACACACACACACACACACACACACACACACACACACACACACACACAAAAACAACAATAGCTTCAGGCTTTTTGTGACAGAAATATGAGTGTGATACTGCAAAGCTGCTCCCCCGGATGCTAACCTTATAGGGAAACACATGGCATAATAAGATTCAGAATGAACACATTTTTAATTAAAAATAATCTCTTGTACCTGAAATAATAGAAGCGAGTCGGAATTCATCTGAGAAATGCATTGGCTCGTAGGGGGACGTCTCGTAAAGTTCTTCTCCTGTAAACACAAAAATCACATTTTCATTTCCAGTAGAGTCTACCAGACATGTGCTATGTAAGAAATAAAACCCCGGAGGATGTGCTGTTAACGGAAACTAATCAGTGACGGGGTGGTGCGATGCAGAGTTTCGAAGTAGATTATTTTCCAATAACAGCACGCCCTGAAGTGTTTTATTCCTCTTACGCCACAGCAATTAGTCTATTTCAGGCGTTACGTTTTCTATTAATTAAAGAATGACATGTCATACTTTTTAAAAAAATCCTTTTATGGTTACGTTAAATGCTGTGGAACATCCCAAAACAAGTACGTGATCATGTTCCAGAGAAACTGGAAACCATTCTAAAGACTTTCCCATGGTGGAAAACTTACTGTTACAAAGGACTAACACTGGAGACTCCTTCCGTAAATGTTAAATAAATGAAAACGTCAACATTGTACAATGTTCTTTATTAGATAACAAATAATCTGTTTATCAGTTTATCACGATTAGATTATTTAAAGCTTCCTATGATTTAGCTGTTACTATATAAACATAATGAATTAGAACGAGCGCATTAATATAACCCCGTGATTCGCCTTACCGCTGGAACGACTTTCAGAGTTGTTGCTATAAGAAAAAAATTGATCAACATTTTCGGAATAATCAACAATGAGAATCCAACTGCGTTGAATCTGTGGTGTAGTCGTGATCTTCCACAACATTCAATGTCATGTTTTAGTTCTAGACTTCATGTTAGAGCAAGTAAATATTTAATACATGAATAAATACAGCCTTAACATGAAGCCAGCTTAAAATATATGAGAACAAAACAAAACTATTAAATAATCTGGGAGTTGATGGACCACAATGACAAGTCATTTTACATCAGACGTAGTGTTGTTTACAATATTCTAATTCATTTTGGAAGAAAAAAAAAATACAATTATGCATGCTATACTGTACAGTTCAAGCCGAAACTAAGTGTAGCCCCTCCCCTCTGGAACATCAGTAGGCGTAACAGTCGGTTAACTCATTTGATAACTCAAATAATACATGCTGAGGGAAGTGATGCTACGCTCCAAAGTGCATTACTCCCAAGTGCGCTATATTGGCTGTCGTATGTTATTCCACGTATGCCACAGCAATTACAGTGTTTAATTTATTAATGAACGACACATCATGCACTTGAACAGATTTATAGTGAGATTTAATGTTGTGGAACATCCGAGAGACAAGTTAGTTCCTGTTCTCACTTATGCTATAGCTGTGACAAACAATCAATGCCTTACCTCTCTCTCTCTCTCGCTCTCTTTACTGTAAAACTGGAAGGCGTAAACCCCTGTACTAAGACTTTTCTGTGCTGCTAAATTTCACAAGGCATCATGACTGTTACAAAACACTTCAACCGAAACTCCTTCCATAAATTTAAACTAAATTTCTAATAGCAAAACATGTCACCAGAGCAACGATGATACATTTTACTTTTAAACAACACTTTTAAAACAATCTGTTTATTATTAGTCCTAGATTATGTGGAGAATCTGTCGTACAAGCCCCTGTGTATGAGCTGTTACTGTACAAACAATAACGTATTCGAACGATCGCATTGATATTAATCTATCACTCCTGTTACAGAGAAAAAAATAATGCCCACTTCCTGATTAATCAGATTCGAGCAATCAATCAACTGTGCTGTGGTATAACAATATACCAATATATTATATATAACAATGGCCAGTGTTAATGAAAAGGCACTGCACAGCTTTAGGAATAAACTGGCCTTAATGCTATCTAGTGTCAAGTCCTTTCAGTCCATGAACTCCACGTCCCGGAACACACATCAGCCTATCAAAATGGCCACCCCCGGAACCCACTGCTGCTAACCCTCACCCAGTCGCCAGACTTTTGATTACACGCACCTGTTCCCAATCTCTCTCTCTCTCTCTCTCTCTCTTTCTCTCTCTCTCTCTCTCTCACACACACACACACACACAGAGTTCAAAAGAGACTCTGCAAAGTAAAAGCTTAGTTTGTTTCTTATCTGACCTTTACCCAGCCATTTGATTCTGTGCATTATCCTGGTTACCTGACTTTTCTTAACAGCGTTCAAAGCAGTGTTACTGTGAAAGCAGACATAAATATATATAAATAAAATTGTTTTCACTCTGTCCACGTTTTATATTTTTTCCTACATTCTTTTGAATGTCCATGGAATAAAATAAAATATATCAGATGCCACGAGTGAACCTTCTGCAATCATTTACACATTTAAATGGCCATGTAATACGAAGCAATGCGATAACATGAACTTAAAAATGACCTTATATGGCCATGGGCGTTGTTTCGACTCAGGACAGCGGTCATTTGCTGCTATTGTCAAGCAACAATAGCCGAACACAACAGAGCTTCACCTTCGCTTGTTCATGCGAGAGTAGGCTAATGGTTGAGAGGCAGGAATTTGGCCAATAGTTGTTACAAATCTTTTATAATTGACCAATGTCGCTATACATGATTAAAAAGCATGGCATGTAATTTGTTAATAAATGAAAACTTGTAAACAATGGCAGATTATTTGTATAAGTGGTATAAGTGGAATAACACACTTTGGACTGTGCTGTTATTGGAAAATAATCCACTTTGGTGCTGTAACAGTAACTCCGTTCTCCATCTGTCCGCATCACACCACCATGGCGTAGCTATTTTTCCTATAAGAGCACACTCCCAAATGTTATTTCTACATGCTGCACACAGTATTAGGTTCATACACAATAAAATTGTTAGCGAGCTAGGTAACCTAGCTACTGATTTTAATTACACAGTAGCGTAATTGACTTAATGTTGGCTAGTAATGTGGGGTTAAAGCAATGCAAACATGTGCACACATGATGCAGTATTAGACCATAAGCACATCATAATGAAACTAAAGCTGAATCCGGGACATTTTCTCAAATTTAGACATTTCCTACATTTAGCCAGCTAATGTGTGCAGACAATGAGCAGCACAGTTAATATCTGGTTAGTCTAGTTAGCAGTTTACTCTGTGCTGCAAGAGGTTGCTTTTTCATTTGTGTTTATAGATTGCTAGAAATGAACAGTGTTCAGTGCTGAATGTAGCTACAGTACAGTACAGAGCAAAACACAACCTGGGAGATGGCATATGTAAATAGCTAGCATTAGTTATCAAGCTAGATGTTAGTCAGCTAACTCTGTTCAAGATTTAATCCTATTTTTTTAAATACTTCAAGTGAACTTTCTGCCCAAATACAACACTGTTATAATACAATATCCTGACTACAACATTCACCATGATGAAAGATTAGGCATTTATCCTGACACCGGCGTTTATCCGAGTGCTCGCTGCTCCCTGAGCACTAGAGCTTAAAACAATGAGGGTTAGTGGTAGAAAGTCACAAATTAGTCCCTCTGTGGTGAACTACATCACCTTTATCATCCAGGCCTACAACAGAGATGTATGGACCAAGAATCTTTGGAACAATACTATAATTACACTGTAAAAATTAAACAAGAATTTTAAAAGGTGAATGTATTGTTTATTAAGCAATACGTACTAAGGCTTACTGATTAATGATCATGTGACATCACCATGTTTTTCTTTCCAGTTCTGCACCTCAACATATTGCAACAGAATAAATTGGTTTTAATTTAAAAAATATCATGGCTTAGCAACATTACCTTAGCTAGGCAGCTACCTAAAACAGCAAATATTAGACAGCTAACTATTTAGCTTAGCTAACATTACCATTATATATCTCTAGCATTATATGTTATATCTCTAGCATTAGCAAGATCATATTACTAGCCAAAATTTAATTTTAATTTAAAGATTTAAATTGATTTAATTTAATTTAATTTCTAAATTTGAGAAAATGTCCCGGATTCAGCTTTAGTTTCATTATGATGTGCTTATGGTCTAATACTGCATCATGTGTGCACATGTTTGCATTGCTTTAACCCCTCTGCTTTAACATTATGTCTCTAGCATTAGCGATATCACATTACTAGCCAACATTAAGTCAATTACGCTACTGTATAATTAAAATCGGTAGCTACATTACCTAGCTCGCTAACATTTTATTGTGTATAAACCTAATACTGCGTGCATATATTAGCAGAGCCCAAATATTAGCACAGCCCAAAGTGTGTTATTCCACTTATACCACTTATACAAGTAATATTCCAATGATTACAATTTTTAATTTATTAACAAACGACACGTCATGCTTTGACGTCAACCATTTATAGAGACATTTATTGTTATGGAATACACGTGAGACAAGTTAGTTCCTGTTATCACTTGTACTATAGCAGCTATCAACCATCTTTCTCTCACAAACCTCTCTTTCTTTCTCTCTCTTGAAGTTAATAAGACAAAAATGCAGTTGTCATGTTACTGAGAAATCCAAAAAGTCCTGTGTCCTGACTGTTCCAAAGCACTGACACTGGAGACTCCTTCCACAAATGTTACATAAAAAACTCCTAACAGGAAACTTGACATATCATCAATTATACGTTTTTTTTTTTTTTGTTTGTTTTGTTTTTTTTTATTTATAGTTGAATAAATTTAGTTTATAAATAGGCTTAGGTTATGTGGAATGTGTGTTATTCAAGTCCCAGTAAATGATTTGTTACTATAGAAACAATAGTATTTTAGAATGAGCACATTAATATAAGAATTCTTATAAGAATGATGTTATAGCCAGAACTCCTGTCAGAGATGCTCCTAAGCTTCTGATTTGAGAATTCAAAAGTGCTGTGGTATGATGAAGATGAAAGAATGGAGCACACACAGTATTTTATGCTAAGCAATACCTCGAGGGAACAGAACAGGCTATGTGGCGGTCATATTATCAATGTTGCAATTGCCTGATCAAATTTAAATTAAACTCCGCCCTTGTTGAATCAGGGACACCGGTCATGTGGCAAAATAATAATGTGTCTGCTTTGTACCAGAAGAAAACTTTTTTTTTTTTTAAAGTGTTTAATCTGTATGTCTACAACAATGGTCCATGATAGTGATAGTGTGAATTACAGAAAAACTTCTTCTACAGATTTACACAACAAAAGCTACTACACAACACAACACGACAATGATCGAGCAACTTAGGCCAATTTGACACCAGATGCAGTATCCATCCCAATTTACCACTGCTGTGCTTGCATTATGCTATTTAAATAAACCTATGAAGAAAATGGGAATATTATAGAGTGCAGGCTCATAAACCAAAGAGCACAACTTGTAGCCCTGCTGGAACAGACTGGAACAGCTGGTTAATACGATAAACTTTCTGACCTGTCATTGCACAGATCTTTACATAGCTTTATCACTACAGGTCTTTACATAGCTTTATTAGTACAGGTCTTTACATAGTTTTATCACTACAGGTCTTTACATAGCTTTAGGCATTAGGCATGTAGGCGCGGCGTGAGTGGCAGCCTGTTGCAGCAGCTCTGATCTTTTTTGGCTAAGTTTAGTATATTTCCCCTGTTTTTTGTGCTTTCTTCGTGTTTTTTTTCTACACTAATCTTCGGCGTTGCGTTTGCAGATATGGATACGCGATTGTGGAGGTTAGCAATGTTTATTTTTCTGTTAGTTGGACTGTACCGCTCCGCACTGGGAGACCCATTCGGCCACGGCTCTGTTGTTTACACTAGGGAGCAGCTGTTAGCACTGAGCAACACCAGGATACTTCCTACAGAAAGACCGGTGATCCCCGAGGAAATTAGGAGAAGGAGAAGGGGAAGCAGAGCTGGACTTAAACGTCGGGAGAGAAAAAAACGGTACAAACCGTACATTCCGTCCGTTATTATGGGGAATGTGAGATCTCTCTCCAATGAGATGGAAGAACTAATGGCGCTAACCAGGATGCAGAGAGAGTACCGGGAATGTAGCATTATGTGCTTCACGGAGACATGGTTGAACGATCTCACTACGGATTCACTGGTTACACTGGACGGATTTCAACTTGTGAGAGCGGACAGGAAAGCAAAGGAGAGCGGTAAAAGGAAGGGTGGGTGAACAGTGATGTTTGTGAATGAGAGATGGTGTAACCCTGGGCATATCACGGTTAAAGAGCCGTGGTTGACTAAGGATATTGAGTTGCTAGCGGTTAGCATGCGGCCATATTACCTGCCGAGGGAGTTCTTGCACGTCATCGTGATAACTGTCTACACCAATACCCATCCCCCCACACAGTATGTTAAATGCCACAAAGAAAAAAGAAACTGTTTGGACTGGGGGACAAAGATGAGCTGAGGAGGGTTCAAAAACAGCTCAGAGGGGAGATAAGGAAAGGAAAGGACAGCTACAGAAAAAAGTTGGAGGAGCGCCTTCAACAGGACAACATGAGGGAGGTCTGGAGGGGACTGAAAACAATTTCAGGTCAGAACAAAGATAATGGGAGGGGCCTTGTATCCGGTGACCGTGACAGGGCAAATGAATTAAATCTATTTTTTAATAGATTTGATTCAGCTCCATCTCCTCCCCCCTCCTACCAGACCTCAGACCTGTCAGCGACTCAACCTTTCCCTCTTGGGCAATTAGGCACTCCCTCCTCCACCCCCAGGGCTCCAGGAATATCAGCATCATCCAACTCACACCTCAGAGCTTCTGAGATATCAGCATTACACAGCTCACTCCTCTCCACTCCATCCCTCACTCGAGGAGGTTTCACACCCCTCCCTCCATACCATTCATCAGGGATCGCCAACAACTCCCCCCTGCAGTCTCCCTCTGACACTCAATCAGGTGAAGAAGGAGCTAAAGAAGATCAAGGCAAGAAAGGCCCCAGGCCGGGACGGAATCAGCTCCAGACTGCTTAAAGACTGTGCAGATCAGCTCAGTGAGGTCACCCTGCACATCTTTAATCTGAGCCTGAGACTAACAGGAGTTCCAATACTGTGGAAGACTTCCTGTGTGGTTCCAGTACCCAAAATTGCGCATCCGAGAGAGCCAAACCACTTCAGACCGGTAGCCTTAACTTCACACCTGATGAAGTCCATGGAGAGGATTGTACTGCGACAGCTGTGGACCCTAGTGAGCTCAGAGCTAGACCCCCTGTAGTTCGCTTACCGACCATTCATGGGGGTTGAGGACGCCATTATTTATCTGATGCACAGATCACTTCTACACCTGGAGAGTACTGGGAGCATTGTGAGGATCATGTTTTTTTATTTTTCCAGTGCTTTCAACACAATTCAGCCATCACTACTTAGGGGGAAGCTTTTGGGAGCTGGAGTTGACTGCCACCTGGCTGCATGGATCACCAACTATCTTACTGACAGACCACAGTATGTGAGGCTCCAGGACTGTATGTCGGATGTGGTGATTAGCAGCACGGGAGCACCGCAGGGTACAGTGCTTGCTCCATTTCTCTTCACCCTGTACACAGCGGACTTCAGGCAGAACACTAACAGCTGCCACATGCAGAAGTTCTCTGATGATACGGTCATTGTTGGACGAGTATCAGAGGAGAACGATCAGGAGTTCCGGGAGGTCATCGCTGACTTTGTCAACTGGTGTGAGATAAACCACCTCTGCCTCAATGCCATCAAGACAAAGGAGATGGTAGTCAACCTCCGCAGGAGGCCAACCCGGTCTATGCTGGTGAGCATCCAGGGTGTTGACATGGAGAGTGTGGAGACATATAAATTCCTGGGTGTTCACCTTAACAATAAACTGGACTGGTCCACAAACACAGATGTCCTGTACAAAAAGGGCCAAAGTCGACTCCACCTGCTGAGGAGACTGAGGTCTTTTGGTGTGTGCAGGACCCTGCTTAAATCTTTCTATGACACTGTGGTTGCATCTGCCATCTTATATGCAGTAGTTTCCTGGGGAGTTGGGAGCACAGAGAAGGACATGAAACATCTCAACAAACTGGTTAAGAGGGCTAGCTCTGTCTTGGTCTACCCTCTGGATAGCATAGAGGTGGTGAGGGAGAGGAGGATGTTAGCTAAGATGGCGTCTACCATGAGCAATTCCTCTCACCCCCTGTATGAAATACTGGGGTCCCTGTGCAGCTCCTTCAGCAACAGACTGCTGCACCCTCAGTGCAAGAAAGAGCGCTACCGCAGGTCCTTCATCCCTACAGCAGTCATACTCTTTAATGCAACCACAGCATAATGTAGCACTGCTAGCTGTTTTTTTTGCATCATCAACCCACACATTATTATTATTTGTTTCTCACCCTTCTACTGTTAACTGCGCAATAGTCCATTTATCCATTCATGTATATAAACAAGGTGTTACTCATCTGTATATATTCAAATTTGTATTCATCTGTACATACATTGAGGTGTCCATAGTGTACATAATACCATTATTATTATTATTATTTTACTACTTTAATTCTTATTTTTCTATCCCTATTGTATATATTTTTTAGATACTTTATTTCAATTCTATTCCTATTTAATGCGTATTCTTTCCTATCTGTTTTTTGTGTAATTGAGCTGCTGTAGTGAGGGAATTTCCCCAGTGTGGGATCAATAAAGGTTATCTTATCTTAATCAGTGCAGGTCTTTACATAGCTTTATCAGTACAGGTCTTTACATAGCTTTATCAGTACAGGTCTTTACATAGCTTTATCATTACAGGTCTTTACATAGCTTTATCAGTACAGGTCTTTACATAGCTTTATCAGTACATGTCTTTACATAGCTTTATCAGTACATGTCTTTACATAGCTTTATCAGTACATGTCTTTGCATAGCTTTATCAGAGCTTTACATAGCTTTATCACTACAGGTCTTTACATAGCTTTATCTGAGCTTTACATAGCTTTCCATGCACAGGTCTTTACATAGCTTTATCAGAGCTTTACATAGCTGCATCAGTCACTTTTATATTATGGAACTTGTTTTTGCTGCCAAAATTGCTGCTATACTTTGTTGTGTTGCTACATTACACAGTAGTTTACATCCCATGTTTTCTGTATTTATTGTCTTGCACTTGTCTCACATGGTTGTGCATTTGCACTTTATGTAGTCTTGTGTACTGTTCTGTGTTGCACCATGTTCCTGAAGAAACAACAGTTCCAGTGTATACAAGGTATATAGAGGAATGACAATAAAAATCCACTTGACATGACTTGACAAACATGCATGCTGTATTTACTACCCTATTCGAGAACACACTTAAAAAAAATACTACACGACGCTTGTGACTCGTGACCAGTGTGAAATGAAAATCGGTTCATCGCGCTTCAAATGGGAAGTATTATGTCTCTAAAGCAAGAATGCGTTAAATACAGCAGGGATTTCATCCAGCCATTCAGGGGTTCACTTTTGTGTGAAAAGAAATAAACAGGTTGGCTTACCGATCGGGTTGCAAATGAATTATTTGCAAAAACAGGTTAATTTTAAGCGCATTTTTATCATGTATCGGCCTCACACTCTGACGCCTCCACTCAAACCTTTCCTGTTCAAATTATAGCATTTTAATTATCATATATAACAAGCAATTATCTCTCACATATTTTTCATATCAAGTTCTAATTAGCTTGTGTATTTATACTCTTGTTTTGCTTTACACAATCTCACCATTTCCTTGTACAAAGCTTAGCTGATGTTTAACATATTGCACAGTTTTGCTCGTCTTGGCTTGTCAGCTTTGATTTGTGTACTTTTTGCATTTTGCCCTTTGTGAATTAATGTATGGCTGTATTCGACACTGCCCTCTCGTCCCTACTGATCCGTCACCTTGATTCCATCATGGTTGAAGAAATAGCAGTGTTTTTTTGTTGTTGTTGTGAGAGAAGTGAGAGAACATTACGTGATTCTCAGCACAGGCGAGATGAGCAGCTTCATCAATATATTGTTTGTGAATCACAATATTAACAGCATTTGTGATAATATTTTGATCATTTGTGATGGTAGCTGTGATCATTGAGACCGGTTTGTTAATAGGCAATACACCAAGAAGCCTTTTTCAATCCTCAAGTATGTTATCATACGTTATTTATTTCCAGATGCACCACAGGAGAAGGAGATGAGTCACATGACAGTATTTGCATGCTCCATTAAATGCTTAACATGAGTTAACATTAAACAGAAAAGTGTTTGTTTTTCAATTCCTGATGATGCCACAGTCACAGTGCCCCGGAGCCAAGGCAGCAAAATTAGCCATGTTCTCTGGGTGGGAGGGGCATACTCCCTCTCCCCTGTCAATCAGAGTGACACTGGCCAATTGTGGGCATCTGTGAGCTTCTTGTATGATAGCACTTTCTTCTGAGTGTGTTATGCTGCCCTGTAATGCAGCATGTGCAGTAGTTCAAAACTTGTATTTGGCTTGGAGGAACATGTGCTAACCCTAAAGGTACGTTCACACATTCAGCAATTTTATTGCTGCATGTTGCCAGTTGCTGTACTATGAAATCAACAGTAGGCATTCCTACTATTGGGTGCCACAGTAACATTTATCACTGGGTGGTGCAACTAACATTCCACTTTTGACAACTTGCAGTTAAATTTAAACATTCTGGAGGGAGATAATTTGTATATAAAATTCATCGTTTTTTATATGCATCACATCCTATGAGATCGAGGAGAAGCAGTGTGTGGTCTTTGCCATTTCAGCCATCTCTCTGTGGCAAAAGCGCAAGCGCCAGACTGTCTGGGTCCACAAAACAATTTGGATTCGCATACAGCATGGTGTCACGTATCAGGAAGCTCTGGACTCCACTTCCCATCAGCCACTGCACTGCACTACATGTCACATGACCACCTGCACCTGATTCACGTTTTGGTTAATGAGCACTCGTGTATATATAGCCATTGTCTGCACTGATTCACTGTCTTTTGTTGTCTTAGACTCCCGTTGTTCATGTCTTGATGTTTGTTTCTTGCCACAGTGTGTTTCAAGGTTGTCATAGTGTATTTGTTTCTTAGTACGTTTCTTTAAATAAATGTCTTTATCTGCATCTGCATCTGCATCTGCTCCTGGCTCAACCCACGGATGGTGACAGAACGAAAGACCAACAATCAGAAGCAGCAGATCGCCAAGATGGATAACTGGGGCGTCAGGATGCCACCAATGTTAGTGGAGTACTTTGCCACGTTGCGCCAACAGTCGGACAATTACCAAGCTGCGCTACGAAAGCAGCAGGACGCCAGGAATTACCTGGGCTTCAACTTACCGCCTATGTTCATGCAGGACTACGCCATGCCACGCCAACAGGAGGAGGAGTCCAGGTACAAGGGGGAGTTTGTGTTCAGTACAGAGACCCAGCCCGGGACCGACAGGGTGACCTCAGAGCTTGAACCTGAGCCCCACGAGGTGGGCTCACCCGCCGAGCTCCAGCAAAGGGTCAGCGGGGAGGCACTAGCACCAGGCTTTGATGTCCGAGTCCCAGTCAAGTCTCAAGTCCCTAAGGTCCCAGCCAAGCCTCGCGTCCCTGAGGTCCAAATCAAGTCTCGCGTCCCTGAGTTCACGTTCAGGCCTACTGACCCAAATGACCAAATGCCGCTCACGCCCAGCCAAGCTCCGCTCACGCCACAGTCCGCCGACACGCACCGCCAAGCTCCGCTCACGCCACAGTCCGCGGACACGCACCGCCAAGCTCCGCTCACGCCACAGTCCGCCGACACGCACCGCCAAGCTCCGCTCACGCCACAGTCCGCCGACACGCATCGCCAAGCTCCGCTCACGCCACAGTCCGCCTTGCAACACAGCCAGCAGAGTAACCTGAGCATCTGGGGCTTTCCACTGCAGGGGAGGCACACCTTGCTGCGCAGTCCAGAGGTGAAGGCTGGCCCAGAAATTTTTTTGGGGGGGGCAATGAGGACAGCAGGGCTCCAGCCTGAGGCCTACGGGGAGGTCTCAGCTGTGGAGCTCTCACCTGAGGTCAACATGGCGACCTCAGAGGGACAGGCCGAGGAGGCTGTCCCGCTGCCCTGCACAGCCGAGGAGGCTGTCCCGCTGCCCTGCACAGCCGAGGAGGCTGTCCCGCTGCCCTGCACAGCCGAGGAGGCTGTCCCGCTGCCCTGTTCAGCTGTGGACGTCGCTCAGCCTCCCCGTTCAGCTGTGGACGTCGCTCAGCCTCCCCGTTCAGCTGTGGACGTCGCTCAGCCTCCCCGTTCAGCTGAGGTCGTCGCTCAGCCTCCCCGTTCAGCTGAGGTCGTCGCTCAGCCCGCCTGCTCCATGGCAACTAGCGTTCCCCCCTTCTGCTTCGAGGAGACCCACGCTCCTCTCCCTGGCCGCACGGGGGACTTCTCTCGGCCTTCCAGTTCAGCTGGGGACGTCGCGCCGCTTTCATGCTCTGCCGAGGAAATATCTCAGCCTCCCTGTGCCATTGTAGAAGCCGCCCGGCCTCCTGATTTTGCGGGGGACATTTTCTCCAGGGGGCCAGGACCACCAGATGGAGGTCGTATAATTTTGGGCGCTCCGGGAGTAGCGCCCTTGGGGGAGGGTTCTGTCACGTATCAGGAAGCTCTGGACTCCACTGCCCATCAGCCACTGCACTGCACTACATGTCACATGACCACCTGCACCTGATTCACGTTTTGGTTAATGAGCACTCATGTGTATATATAGCCATTGTCTGCACTGATTCACTGTCTTTCGTTGTCTTAGACTCCCGTTGTTCATGTCTTGATGTTTGTTTCTTGCCACAGTGTGTTTCAAGGTTGTCATAGTGTATTTGTTTCTTAGTACGTTTCTTTAAATAAATGTCTTTATCTGCATCTGCATCTGCATCTGCTTCTGGCTCAACCCACGGATGGTGACACATGGAGGATCATGCAACACATGCACTCTACTGTCTTCACTCCCATTTGTACTCCCTGCACAAGTTACTCCAAATTTGCATAAAGTTAAACTTTTCTCAACTTTGTCATGTCACTCTACACGCCAACATCTAGTCACCAACGGTCGCTGTCGCTCATGTCGCCGGAAGTCACCAGCTCTCATTGAAAATGAATGTTGTCTGGTCGCTTGGTCGCTGCAGGGCGCTGTATGTGTGAATGCACCTTAACTCTACCTGGTTGGTAACTGTCATGGAGAACTGGCCGGTGGGTGGGAAAAAATTAAAACGGCTACCATTAGTTATTCATTGATTGCCCATTTTAAGACCTTCTTCTATCTTTACATTTGGTAAATTTAAAGTAAAAGAAATTGTAAGTCATTAGAGCTTATGATCCTGTGGCTATTCTCAAAGCAAACTTCTCATAAAGAGTATTAGGAGGTATTATGCCAATAATAATACTTTTGTGTGTTTTGTCTTATTGGGAAAATTCCTTTTTTGGCCAAAAGTTACAAAAAAACATTCTAAGACAGAAGGTTTAATTGTTGGATTGTTGTTGTTGTTTTGCCTAGTGGTATTTACTTTTCTTCATGTTCTATTTTTATGAGTGTTATGTATTCTGAATGCTTCATCTGTTAGTGTCCACAAACTATTTCCAGTATATTAAAAGGTCAAGTAAAATTTCTTGGAAAAATATAATTGATAGCCAAAAACAAATAATAATGTCACAACATAACTGGCTGACTTTGGGGCAAAGTCAATGCAGGAAGGGGCAACAGAGAGAGCTTGTAGATATCCTACTCACTTGAGAGATGTCAAGACCAGCAGAAGAGCTACCTTTAGAGTCAGAAGCTTTTCTGAGGCTGACTCTAAGTGCTCAAATGGGGCACCTGGGCACCTGACAGACCTTCCAGGACCATAGAAAGGTCCCAGGAAGGTATGCGTGGTCTGCAGATGGGCCTCAGCCACCTGACACCATGCATAAACCTCGATGTTAGAGGATGTTTCCCCAGAGAGGCTCCATCAATAGGGGCATGGCTGGCTGAAATGGCAGCCACTTAGACCTTGATTGTAGAAGGAGCCAAACCTGCTGAGAAACGTCCTTATAAGAACTCCAAGACTGTAGCTATTGCGCAAGTCACTAGGTCAAGCTGAAGTTCCCTACACCACGAGACAAAAAGCCGCCAATTGTGCGCATACAATTTCCTTGTGGTTAGTGCTCTAGCATTCAACATGGTCACTACAACCTCAGTTTCAAGACCAGAATCTATGAGCTGGTTCCCCTCAGGGGCCAGACCCACAGTTTCCATAGTTCCGGCCGAGGGTAATAAATCAGCCCCCTGGCTTGAGACAGTAGATCCGCTAGCAGGGATATTATCTCTGAGAACCATATTCGAGCTGGCCAATAAGGTGCTACTAAGAGCAGACATAGACGGTCTTGGCAAACTCTTGTTAGAAATGGTGGGAGCAGAGCGATCAGGGGAAAAGTGTACAGATGTCACCTTGGCCACGTGTGCATGATGGTGTCCATCCCCAATGGTACAGGAGGAGTGAGGGCAAACCACAGCAGGCAATGTGTTGGCTTCTTGGAGGTGAACACATCCAGTCCCGCTTGGCCGAACCTCCACCATATGGTCTCCACCACTTGTGGATGGAGCCTCCAATCCCTGGGTCCCAGCCCCTGTCTCAACATGATGTCTGCCCCTATACGTTGCACTCACTGACAAAAACTTTCCCTCCGCCCAGAGAAGAATTAGTTGGGCCTGCCTGAACACAGGGCGTGAACATAACCCTCCCTGGTGGTTGATATATGACACCACCGCTGTGTCACAACCAACACATGGTGACCTCTGAATTGAGGAAGAAAGAATTTCAGTGCTACAAATATGGTCTGCATTTCTAGTGATTTATCTGCCACTCCAGATGAGGGCTGCTCCAGTGACCGTGAGCTGGACAGCCGTCTAAGACTGTTCCCCAGCCCGTGAGGGAGGCATCTGTCATTACCTTCTTGCGATAAGGATATGCTCCTAGATTGTAACCCAAGACTAGAAACTGGAAACACCTCCAAATTCTCAGAGCACATAGGCATCACCATGTGACACTGATTTTTCTCAGATTTTTTCTCATTTTTCAGCCACCACTGAAACGGTCTCATGTGCAATAGGCCCAATGGTATGACGTTGGCTCCTGCTGCCATAAGCCCCAACAGTCTCCCATAGAGACTGGAGGGGATGCCCAGACCCAGCTTTATCTTGCTCAATGTATATAGGATTGACCCTACGCGTGTTGGGGATAGAAACGCCCTCATCATAGTAGAATCCCATATAACCCCTAGAAAAGTTGTCCTCTGCACTGGAGAAAGCATACTTTTCTTGAGGTTCCACCTGAGCCCTAAGCTCCTCATGTGGGCGAGAACAACATCTTGATGTTGAAGCACCAGTTCCCTGGATTGAGCTAGAATTAACCAGTCGTGCAGGTAGTTTAGTATGCATATGACCTGGAGTCGCAAGGGAGCCAGAACAGAATCCATGATCTTTGTGAATCTGCGAGGGGATAAAGCTAGCTTGAAGGGATAATCCTTATATTGGTACACATTGCCTCCAATCACAGACCTCAGGAACTTCCTGTGACTGGGTGATATTTCTATGTGGAAATATGCATCTTTTAGATCTATTGTCACAAACCAGTGCTCGAAATGAATCTGTGGAACAATAAGTTTGAGCGTCAGCATCTTGAACCTGTATGTCCAAAGTGTACGGTTCTGATGATGCAGATCTAAAATTGGCCACATACTCCCATCATTTTTGTGGAACAGGAAATAACAGATGTAAAAACCTCCCTCCCTCAGGGAACAGGGTACGTGTTCTATGGCCCCTTTGTCCAAGAGGGATCTTACTTCCTGCGCTAACATCAGGCTCTGCTCTGTGCTGACTACTGTGGTGAGCACACCTCTGAACCGGGGGGTATGGTTCAGCTCTGAGATGGACCTGGTAACCCTTTTCTATGGTAGACAGAACCCATGCAAACACATTTGGCAGTAGTTTCCACACTGCCAGGTGGTCTTTTAGTGATGTTAACTTCACATTCTGTTAGAGATGCGCACAGTCAGACCCTTCGAGGGTTGCCCTGGTGTGCTCCGACCCTAGACACTTCACACAGAAAGTGTGTTCCTGAATTCTCTCTCACTCATACTTCTCTCTTCTTTAAGGGACGGAAAAGTAAAGAAATTTTTCTTACTTTTTTATGAAAAGATAGAGAGTAAATGAAGAGTGTGTTTGCGAGCATTACATAAATGACCGACACGCAGTGTCACTGAAGATAATAAGGCTGACGGCTCGGGTCACAGGTGCTGTTTTTATATCACACAACATGCTTAATTGCCACGTCACCTGATCACGGCAGGCCTATAAATAGGCATGATGTTACGCACGATTCACATGCTGGTCACGCGTGAGAGTGCTTCCCACAGCGTGAAGCTCACGCAACGTTGAATTCCCTTTGAAGATTGTGTAAGTATTCTCTCACTTGGTGTTTTGATGATGTTGATGGAGAGCGCTGTCTAAGACATTACTCCAATATCTCCCATAGCTATTCAGTTGTGTTGAGATCATAGCAGATGATTTATATCCGAGATCATCAAATTGTGGCCCCGCAGCTCAGACCCAGTGAGTTTCTGTTGAATCTGTAGAAGCACTAAACACTTTTTAACCATCAAGACCTCCTGTCATGTGTAACCACATGTAGGCGATACTCTCATGCTGGAAATGTGTGTGTGTGTGTGTGTGTGTGTGCGTGTGTATACGTAGGTGACATAATAGCTTTCAAAAGAAGACTGCTGTTGGCTATTAGGCTAAAAAAGATGAGTGCTGTTAAGCCGAGTTTCAGAAAAACAGCGAGGAGTGAGAAAGTAAGTGAGGAAGAATTGGTATTGAAAAGCGGAGGCACATCTCTGGATCGGCACTTCAGGTTTAAATTAGACCACCTCAGTCCCGAGATTAGTGTAAAACATGTCAAGCTGCGCTGCCTTTTTACATAAACTGTACTTGTACGAGTGGTTACGTTTTAATCTTCCTTGAATAAAAAGTCAGATGCTGAGAGATTTTATCATGTTACATTCAGCTCTGTTTTTTGTGCTCCATTTTTCTGTGGCTGAATCTCAAATAGCAATATTCAAGGCCAACAGTATCAGCATAATAACAGTGTGATTAACAAAGTGTTTACTCTATTAAAAATAGGGCTGAACAATATGGGGGGGGGGGGGTGGCATATATTGATTATTGTGCTGTTGTGGTTATATGAAAACCTCCATTTTACTGGAATTCATTTCACAGCAAATAACATTATTGATTATTTTCCTAAAACAGCACAGCCCACGTGTTTTTCCCCTCTTACCTAATCCTGTGGATTTCCCATAATGCTACACTGCGAACATCCATCCTAGTAAGAGACGCTTAGATCTCTACATAACGTTTATCATCACTCTAAACGAGTCGGCCCTTTTACGGGATCATCTCGGATCAGTGGCTTTATCTGCATCCTGCTTTCTGCCACCAAACGTGGCCTAATCTGTAAACAGTGCTTTAGGGCGAATCGGTACCTGTGAAGAAAGAAGAGTGGCAATAACATGACAGATAAATTGAGAGATAGAGTAATGTGCCCTCTTTAATATTTACTGCAGATGTGTGTGAGAGAGACGTGCAGTATCCATCCTCCTGTTTTTATGTACATTTTGAATAAACAACATGAAGATCTGTGCAGAGATACCTGGAAATTCTGAAAAGAAAGCTGTTCAGGTGTAATAGTCATGGTTTGTATAAAGAGAAGATGTGATGAAGGGAAACGACGATGAATAACAGAGAAAATGACAACATCATGAGTGTATTTTTCATTTTCTCCATGACCGTGTTCATTCTCTCTGTGTTCAGTTGGAGCTCTATTGATGCTGTCATCTTGTCATTTCTCTTCAGAATATTTAGCAGAACAGGGTCAGATGGAAATACATATATTAGACCTTTTCACCCCTTTTGGTGTTTTTTTAATTTATTTATTTATTTATTTTTTTAACAAACACCCATTCTGTGTCTTTTTCACAATTCCCATTCAGGACATCTGCTTTATATCCTTAAGAGTTCATTTCAAAATAATAGCTTATTTCATCTTTTATTTACTATATCATACTTTTGTGGGATTCCTTTTTCAGTTCGGTCCACATATTTTCTATGGGATCCAGCTTAGGGCTTTGTGATGGTCACTCCAATATATTCACTTTTTAGTCTTGAATCCATTTCCTCCAACTTTGGAGATATGCTTAGAATCATTGTCCTGCTGGAAGATCCAGTTGCAACCAAGTTTTAAATTTCTAGCTGATGTCTTGAGGTTGTTGCGTCAGTATATCTAGATAATCCGCCTTCCTCATGAACTATTTTCAGAATGCACCGGTCCCTTTTCCAGCAAAACTACCAGAACATGATGCTGCCGCCCCCATGCTTCACGGATCATTTCCCCTATACATAGCGCTGATCATTATGGCCAAACAGTTCCATTTTTATTCTTCACAAGGCCAGGCCTTCATCCTGGTCATCACCTGCAAACTTCTGTCTGGCTTTTTTTTCTATGCTGGTCTTGGAGTAGGGGCTTCTTCCTTGAATGACAAGCCTTTCAGGCCATGACAATGTAGGACTCTTAATAGTGAATGTACATACTTTGGTACCTCCAACACTTTCAATAGTTCCTTTGTTATTGTCTAAGGTGTTGCCTCAGTTATACCTTTTGGACCAAAGTTTATTCATCCCTGGGAGTTCATTTGTGCCTTTCCTGAATGATGTAATGTCTGTGTGAGCAGTTGTTTGGAAATTGCTCCTAACGAGGAACCAATCTTGTGCAGGTCAACAATTTGTTTTTTCTGAGATCTTGCCTGAGTACTTGAATTGTCTGATGGTATCAAGGGAAAAAAAAGCACTGTCTGTAAAGGTAGGCCCTTTAATACAACCACAGCTGTATTTCATTAACACCTAATTATGCCTATTGGCCAATCAGAAACTTCTAAAATTCATTACATAAATTTCTCGAATCTTCAAAATCATCATCCCATCCCTATGACCATGACAACGATTATAAATAATGTTGTTAGCTAGGTCTCATATTTACACACTGCTATGCTGCTTAATGACAATACGCATATACACACACACACACAACACACACACACACACAAAGCATCTCAAGCAGCAGAGTGTGTAAAGCGATTTTGACATCGCCCTTGGCTGTGACTTTGTCCGTTATTTTAGTAAGAGCAGTGTGCCGTCTCAGGACATTTAAGAGTTCAGCAGATGGAGAGACCTTGAGTGATGCCAAAATTAGATTCAGCACAGGGACACACTCTCTTAAACGCCCCTATCTGTCATATCCGCCTGTTGTGTAGCCTTTGATGAGTGCTTATAATCATTTATATGATATTGTGATATTTATGTCATGCATTGTTGTTACTGTGGTTCATTCAGTACAAGGCTGCCAAGATAGTCCGGTGTAACAGTGTTTCTCAATCCTGGTGTTTGGTGTTTTCATTCCTCTAAGTCACCCAATGCATTTGTGCACCAATGCATCAGGCTTGTTGATCAGTTGATGAGCTGAATCAGATTTTTAGAGCGGGGAAAAACCTCAAAATAACCAATTAGAAGGTCAGATTTTTAAGGCCAGCTTGATATCAGACTGATTTAAAGACCATTTGTAATAGATAAAGATTAGTTTAGTATACCACAGCATTAATAAACTTCTTGATTTTGATTGGTCAAATCGTGTAACAGCAGCTCTGAGAGTAGTTCTAGCTGCAAGACAAATCACAGGTTTATATCAATGCACTCATTCTAATGCATTACATTTCTAACACAGGGACATTTGTATGGAAGATGCTCCACACAAACAGATAAAAAAGAAAACTCTGATTATTGATAATGATACAGTGATAATCTTCTGTTTATTTATAGCATTTATGGAAGGAGTCTCCAGTGTCAGCGCTTTGTAGACAGTCAGAAACAGAGGTGAAGCTGTAACTTTATGCTTTTCGACACAGGAAAGTTTGTTGTCTTATTAACTTAAAAAAAAAAAGACAGGACAACTGTTCAGTAGAACATTTTCAATAGAAAATGAAAAATTCAGGAAAGTCCGCAATAGTCAGAGGAGCTTGCAATTTTACAAAATTACCATACATTTTCCACAGGTTTGGGCCAAGACATGTCATGTGACGTCCAAAGCCCTCTTCTATTCATGTGCGTTGAACATGTGTACAGCTAAAAACTCTCATTTACCAACAAACATCACTGCAAAAGAAATATGGAAAACAATTTCATGCAACTGCAATTTCGCCAATTCAAGTAGTTTTCCACAAAAAAGACAAAAAAAAAAAGTTTGAAATATTTTTTTTTATAAAAGTCGCATAAAAAAAACAAGCATTCTTGGTCGCAACAATAACAAAAAACTCTGTGCAATCCTGTATGGACTGACTGCTACTATACAGTAAGTGATAACAGGAACTAACTTGTTTTACAGACTTGTGTTTACAGTGGCATTCTTTAATCAATAAATTTAAAAAAATGTTCGCCTTGACAAATTGCTGTGTTATAAGAAGAATAATTATTGAGGCTATTATATACTATGTACTTTTATTGGAACAAATAATCATTTAATTACAGTAACAGTCACTCCCCATTAGTTTCCCTTTAGCTGCATCATTGATTATTTTCCCACATATCCTGTCATATTTTATACCTTACATAATCAATGATTTTATTTTCTGTTTCTCTGTCTGTGTGATGAAAATATCTTCACTGTAAACACTTTGTAGCTTTGATTTAGAAAAGATCTCTGTAAAAAAAAAAAAAAAGAAATACAAAATAACAATAATAAAATAAAGCCCGGCAGCATTTCTGTGGGACAACACTATAACACTACAGATTTGCCAATCAATAACAGCCATCGCTCACATCGTTTGCAGTTCAGCCTTTATGAATAGATCTAATGTGCTGACAGATGAGCTGCTTGATTTATAGCCTCTCATTTGCTACGGCTGACATCTATCTGAGAGAAATACGAAGGGAGGGTAGGTATATATAAGATAAATGAGGTCGTAATATAAATCATGATGTTATAATTATTTAACCTTTTATCATGGTTTTTGATATGATAGCTTTTTTTTATTTTTTATTTTTTGGAAAGATGAATGAGCACAAATCCATCATTTCATTCAGTCATTTCAGCTTCATGATGGAGCACATTCAATGAACATCCATTTCTGCAGAATAGACTTCACATAAATCTGGAATAAAACATGACAGTGTGGTGTGGGTGTTTGGTTAATGCTGTTAGTAAGGGCCTAATTTTAATTTTTGTCCAAATTTGCGGCTCAACATCACATATGCCATGGAGGAAAGCTGCATTTCTCTCGAGTTACATTATTTAGGCTTGTCCCATTATAATCCTGAAAATGTGGTGGTGCTTTCTTCTAAGATTACCAGAGATACAGGGTGTACCCTTTCATAGATTCAATCACGGCCAGATACTTCACATGATATGCAATGGTCAAACTCCATATATCAAAATACGTCAAAATATCCTCCCAGTAGATCTTAAATAATAAACCAGTTCTAAAAAGGACTCTCCTATCTCTTGACATTGAAACACACTTCATGAGGGCATAGCTGTCCTGCGGTAAGAGGAACAGTTCTCCGTCTTCGCTCCTACTCACCGCTAGAATCAGCTATTTCGTCCATTTTGTGATGGCAGAAATTAATGGAAAAATCAAACAAACGACGCAATATTCAGAGGAGCCTTCAATTTTCCAAAATTACAGCAGATTTTCTCAGGAATTGGGCCAAGATGTGTCATGTGACATCATCACAACACTTATTCAGCCAAAGCTCTTTTTGATTCGCGTGCGTCGAACATGAATACAGCTAAAAGGTCTCATTTACCAACAAACATCACTGCAAAAACAATTTCGTGCAATTGCAATTTCAAATAGTTTTCCGCAAAAAGGACAAAACAACTAGCAGGAAAATCAAGCATTTTTGAGTGCAACAATCACAAAAAAACCCTGTGAAATACTGAATGGACTGATTTCTGCAGAACAGACTTCACATAAATACGGAATAAAACAAGATGGTGTGGTGTGACCCCTTAATTGATTGTTTTCCTATAGTAGCACGTCCAGAAATCTTTTATTCCTCTTACGCCACATATCAATTTGCAGCCGCTAACCATATATATAATTTTTTTTAAGAAGGACACGTTGTACATTTTGTCCGTTTATAGTTATGTGTAATCTTTGTGAACTGAGTTCATTCTTGTTATTGCTTAAGTTATAGCAGTTATAATCAGTCTTCTCATACCAGCCTATTGAAAAATAGAATTTGTTTATTTGTTTTTTTTTTAACTAGGAAGATTTTTTTAAGAAGATTTTTTTGCCTCCTTGTGTCATGCAAGAATCCTGAACTGTGTACATTTTTTATGTTCAGAAATGATAATTTCTCTAATTTTTGTCTTCAAAATGACACATTTTAGACCTGAATGTAAAAAAAAGTTACTTTTTTTTCCCCAGGCATACTGTTTTAGCTTTTTTTTTTTTTTTTTTACCCTCATGGACAATCCACTTACATTTTAATATGAATAATATTTAGACAGAACCATGCAATTTTAATCAAGAAAAAGAAAACATAAAAGAATATGGATGAGTGTATAAATAATTTATGCATGAAAGGGTTAATGTACAGTAAATGTGATTTGCCTTGCAGCCGACACAACTATCAGAGCTGCTGTTACAGAAAACACCGTCTGACCAATCAGAATCAAGAATTTAACAGTGCTGTTGTATATTATATATTACTTACTGAATTAGTCACCATCTTACTAAACCTCAGTATTATCACAATGTTAAAGTAATTTTAAAGCACGTTCCCCTCACACTGACAGGGTCGGGGGTTTGATTCCCACCACAGCCCTGTGTGTGTGTGTGCGGAGTTTGCATGTTCTCCCTGTGCTGCGGGGGTTTCCTCCGGGTACTCCGGTTTCCTCCCCCAGTCCAAAGACATGTATGGTAGGCTGATCAGCATGTCCAAAGTGTCCATAGTGTATGAATGGGTGTGTGAATGTGTATGTCAGTGTGCCCAGAGATGGATTGGCACACCATCCAGGGTGTACCCCGCCTTGTGCCTGATGTTCCCTGGGATAGGCTCCAGGTTCCCCGCGACCCTATAGGATAAGTGGTATAGAAAATGGATGGATGGATAGGATGAAAAAAAAAATTATCTAAATACACCTGCATTAACTATTATCATCTAGCTAGGTGTATCTTCAGCTCCTTTTCCTGTTCTATAATGATTTTTGAAGTACCAAATAAAGAATTTTTTTTGCAGTTTATAAAAAGATCACCCTGGTCTACGGGTATAGCGTAACATTTATGGCTATTTCTTCATCATGATACATTGCTGTACTGTCGCGGTCTTACTTTGTAGATTGTTAAATATTCTTCTCCTGTGCTGATGAGACACATACACCAGTCCTACAGAGACTTTCACTTAAGTGCCCTATTATTCTTCTATGCTGTCTTTGTGCTCCCATTTTAATTACCTCTGACAATAAAGTCGTCATCATTTATAATTAACCACATCTTTGCAAAAATGCTCTCATTTTCTTCTTGTAGGTCAGAAGTCCTTGGAGGCACATCACGTTAAACCCCATGTAGTGTGTTCGCTACTCAGTGTTATACACAGTCTTGTCATTTTTGAATTGAAAATATCCAGGGCTATTATGAAATCCCATAATTCCCTGCGGATAGTGTCCGAACAAGCTATCTGACAGAATACCTATTAATACACAGAGCTTTCAGAAGGGGACATATGGAATATATAGTGAATAGCTTGTGTGGTTTGGGACGGAGCCACAGTGGATTGATAATGAGATGTTTTCGATGGTGTTTATGTGACCTACAGAGATTTGGAGATTTGGAGAGGGATGGACCAATGAACAAACCAAGCAGTAAATCCTATACTATCCATCTATCAATCCGTTTTCTGTACCGCTTATCCTGATCGTGGGGGAGCCTGGAGCCTATCCAAGGCTGGGGGCACCCTGGACGGGGGGCCAGTCCATCGCAAGGCACACTCACACACACAGGGCGGAGGTGGGAATCGAACCCCCAACCCTGGAGGTGTGAGGCAAACTAGCTTACCACTTAGCCACCATGCTATTTAATCAATGTCTGTGCGTCCATCCGAGATTCTCGTTAGCACAATATCTCAAGAACAAGTCACTGAATGTTTGTAGGATTCATCTGGAAATATCACTGTAACCAGGAGAGGAACTGATTAGATTTTGATCCAAACAGGGTCAAGCTCGCAGCAAGGTGAAAGTTCTTTCTTCAGTAGGTCCCTTCATGTTCCTATATTTTAAAGGTATACATCACAAATCATTTCGTGACAAGAGGGACTAGGGAGCTGACTGAGATGCACCCCTAGTGTTTCACTGCACCTCTATGTCTTTAAGTCCGAGCCTTGTTTCTCGTTCTTGTTCTTGTTCTCTGTGATTTACTACTGTCGGGTTATCTGGTTTTGTTTTTCCTGTGTTTCTAGCCTTTTTTTATCATCTCTGCCTGTTTATTTGATTGAAGAGTATGGATTTGCCCTTGTTGTTGCTGCGTGCCTGTTATCTGACCCCTGCTATACACTGTAACAATGATTTATGGATACACACTTGCGTCTTGCCTCAACATATCACATGTTACAGTATCATATTGTACATGTTGCATCTCGATGTGCATCACATTGCTATTAATTGGACATCAAAGATGGCAGGAGAAGCTCGGCAAGCTCTCGCCAAATGGTGTTATCTTTTTTTTTTTTTTTAATTCTATGAAACTGTCCTTTTTTTCTGCTTCACTGTGTACTATGTTCAGTGTCCTGTCTATGAAATTTGCACTAACACTGGTTATATAATATAATCATATAACATATTCCATATGTTCAAACCTGAGGCTAGCTAAATTACGTATAGCTATGTTTATGAGTATGATGACAATAAAGTTGAATTGAATTCTTCTACTTCTTCCTCTTCCTCTTCTTCTTCTTCTTCTTATTATTATTATTAGTGTACAACATAATGGTTCACCAATATAGAAAAGGCCCTACATGTCTCCTGCTCTCTATATACCTGCATCAAGCATTCCTTAAGAAACCCAGCGGAAAATATATTTCCATTAGGGACATAAAATCAAGCATTGCAGCACCTCCATGGCCAATTCCACCCAAATTTTGTACATTTCCTCAGGTTAAATCTGTGCACTTATATTTCTAATTTAGCCGCAATCTATTCAATTCATCCCTTAGTGACACATGCACATTCCGGGCTGCCGTTTCATTTAATCAACGTCTACTTTCTGTATTTCTCTTTTCCAGCTCTCGGTCTCTACTGGCTGTTGTTCGAATCCGTTTAAATTTGATTTGTGGGCCAGCACGCACTGCTAGACTGTGTAGAGTTTGGGCAACAAAAAAAAAAAAAAAAAATCAAATATTTGATACTCTCTGACTGGCCTGTAAGTCAACTGGGAGGTGAGAAATTTGTTGTAGCTCACTCACGCTTTTTGATTTGGTTTGACAGCTTGATCATTCTGAAAAATCACTCTTCGAAGCAAAAAAAAATAAATGTCATCTTGGCACTGAGTGGCCTGAAGTAACATGAAGGAATGGGAAGTTGTGGAGGCTTTGACTCGTTTGCGTGAACAGTTTAAGAAGAGGTTGTTGGAAATTTTGGAGTGTTGGATGGTAGCTTCGAAGAAAAAAAAAACATTCAAGAGTTTCTTAACAGTGTCTTAAAAATGAAAGACTGTTGTGATGTGCGTTTATAGTAAAATATCATCAACAGGGTAGTGTAATGCAAGTTGACATGAAGCAGAGTTACTCTGACCACCAGGGTTACTTGTGTATAATTTTTTTATATATAGGATTCCTCTTACAGCACAGCGATTTGCCCACGCTAACATTTTTTTATTTATAAAAGTAAAAACTAGATGTACATTTGATTTATTCCAAGTTATATTTAATGTTATGAAATGTCTGGAGGACAAGTTAAATCCTATTATCACTCATTATGTCATTCAGTCAATTGGTCTGTTTCTCAGTCAGTCACTCTGTCTCTCAGTCGGTTAGTATGTCTGTCTGTCTGTCTGTCTCTGTGTATTAGTGTGTCAGTCAGTCTGTATTTCTCTCAGTCACTCTGTCTCTCCGTTAATCAACTGGTCAATCAGGTTGCATGTCAGTCAATCAGTCAGTCAGTTATTAAGTCAGGAAATCTGTCTGTCTGTTAGTTAGTCAATGTGTCTGTCAGTAAATCTGTCTGTCAGTCAGTGTGTCTGTCAGTAAATCTGTCTGTCAGTCAGTGTGTCTGTCAGTCAGCCAGTGTGTCTGTTAGTCAATGTGTCTGTCAGTAGATCTGTTTCTCAGTCAGTGCGTCTGTCAGTCAGTCAGTCAGTCAGTGTGTCTGTACAGAACAAATGAATGCACAGAGAACCAAGGTAAATGTAAGTGAAACGTCTTACAAAAAATATGTGTGACTGTGACTGAGACTCGAGGCTTGAGATTATAAAGGATTGATGAAGAGACAGTGAGCAAGTGAGAAGAGGAAGATCCAATAACATGAAAGGATAGGTAGGTCAAGAATGAGCAAGATTACTAGGGGCTTTCAAAGTAAATACGTTGCTTTATGTAGATTCAGCGCAGATTTTGTAGGACAAGTGTAACACGATGTTGCGATTCAGTGTCGGTAAGAAACGAGGCAGAGGTCTGGACTATCTAAAGCTTGTGGAGCGATGTGGAGCTCACGGATATTAGCTTCAGATCGGGCTTAAAGTAAATCCGAGAACCTCGAACAACATGTTGAGAGTTTTAGCCTTGATCCTTTCCACCAATTATACGTTACCTCATGTGGTTTGCTTGAGTGGTCATTAACGCACTTCATGCAGTAGAGTTTCAAAACTGTATTTACATTGCGCTATAACTTGGCACTCATCCACTCAGAGAAAAATACTGTCATTGTCAGTAAAGTGTTCTTTAAAATAAAAAAAAAGAGAGAGTCCATTAGTGCAGAGCCATTACTGTGGCCTGACTGAATAAAACATTTTGAGTTTCTGAAACCTTTTGAATGAGTAATTACCAAATGGTATATGCACAGTGTTTAGGTTTTATGCAAAAGAGGTGATTCTGCATGGGTGAAAAAGGCTTAATGCGCTGGGCTGAGTGGAAATTATCAAATGAGAGGTAGATTTTTGCCACAACAGCAAAAAAAATAAAAGAGAGAGCAAAAAAGAGGCTCAGACATTTTAATGGTGCTGCTTATATATGAGTCAATTCTGTTATTATCACCATCCGAGTGGGTTTTAGTGCTTTCTCTGTCCCCTCTACCTCCTCCAGACAGAAAGCAAACCAGTCAGCAGTAATTGGACAACAAGAAAGCGACTTGAGATTGAACAGGTTGGTGTGTTTTTGAAATTGCTTTCCACCGAAAAAAATCAATTACACAATGCCAAAACACAGTGGCCGGCGGCACTTTTTATACAGCAGGGTTTCTAATAGTTTATCATTTCTGGAGGATACAGATGTAAAGTTTGGGGACATCTGATTGAATGTATATTATATTCTAAAAAAATATATATTTCTAAAAAGACAGAAAACAAAAAATTCCTGAAAAAGCAGGCCAGGTTGCGTTGTAAAACTGAGCGAGAACCAAAAATCAGAACATTTCTGCTTCAAGATGGTTACTTTCAGTCATTTATATTGATAACAACGTCATACGGTGTCAGAAATCACATCAGTAAGACTGTCAACAAGTTGTAAGCTTCAATTCCCACCCACTAGCCATCTCTCCCTTATCATACATTTACATTTATATTTATTTATTTAGCAGACGCTTTTATCCAAAGTGACTTACAAATGAGGAAATACAAGCAAAGCGATAAATCAAGCGGAGAACAATACAAGTAGTGCTACAATACAAGATCTTTTAATTGAGTTCTAGAGAAGCAAAGTGCACAGAGTAGAGGTGGAAGAGCCAGTGTAAATTATTTGTTTATTTATTTTAAATAATGTGGAGGTTAGCATGTTAGGGGTTAGTTAGGTGTTCACGGAAGAGGTGGGTTTTTAGCTGGTATCGCTGTCTACCGACAATTAAGAAAATAGCTTTTTCTTAATCTATAGCATATTTATCATTTTGTAGAACAAGCCGTGTATACCGAAATAAACAGTTAATCACAACACCGTTCCTAATGAACTATATTTGGAGTATGCAATTAGTCATGCATGTTCGGTATTAAGAACAAAATCTTTTTAAAAATAAAATAAATGAACCTTGTACAAACAGAGCACAAGCAGAGTACAAGCAGTGAGTCACGTCGCAGTTTATAATAAACTCTGTTATTTAGCTCACTTCTCCTTCTCATGCTGCATCGAGACATTGAAGCAAAATGAATCTGTAGTCGGGATGTCCACGTGGTTTCGTGTTATTATTTCGTTTTTTAAATTTTTTTATTTCATTTTATTATTATTTCATTTTATAATGCAAACCTAGTTAATGACTTTTCTCCCGAACCTGCATGCTCGTTTAATTAAAAATCTGTGAGGGGCAGGGCCATCTCTCTACAGAACAATATCTCAAACGCAGACCTGGCTGTGTCCTGAAACACTTTTTACATTTAAAAGTGTCTCTTGGTATCCGGGTGCGATATAATCCCCTAATTAACATGGACGGCTGAAAATAAGGATTTGCATAGGAACGTACGAGGCTTGCAGGCTGCGCTGTGTGTCTCAGTAATTACATAATTGTCCTCGGTGCTCGCCCACACACGTATAGGAAACTATACGGGCAAAAAAAAAAATGTAAAAAAAAAGTTCACTCTGACAGAATGAAATTCTTCCAGGCTGCTGCAGTCAGATAAACATGCATTAAAATGTTTGCCTTTAAACCCGTACTCCCCCAGACAAACACCGTACCCTGGGTTCTTCATGATTCTCTCATGAAATGACCGTAAGCAAAGATGAATCAGTGCATAAAGTGGACATTAGGGATGCATTAAAATTCAGAAAGCTTTAATAAATTAATAATAGTTTTGAACAGATTAATAAATATGTTAAAGCCACAATGTTCAACCGCTCCAAAATGTTAGCACACTTCTAGCACCCAGAGCTGGGTGTGCGTGTTCGCCCTGTTAGCATGATGGCTAATTGGTGTCAGAGGTGAAAACATAACGAGAGCACAGAAGCTAAATTGCCCTTAAAGTGTGTTACAGCTAAGACAGGCAGTGTGAAAAATATCAACAGTGGTAAGGTAATACACAGAACTCTGCTAGCTACGTGTCATCGCTGACAACTTGTTGAGGGTGAAGGCTAACGTTAAAGCCTTTCTCTGCTCACTGTCGACGAGTGTTGCGATGACATTTTCAAACATCAAGGTGTGCTTCAAATAAACCTGTGATGGTATTTAAACGAGGTGTGATAATATGTGAAAAAGAATAATTCATGCTTCAACATCTGCTAAAACAAAAACGCTAATGTTGCCAAAAGTTATCTAACTGAAGGAGATTCTTTCAGGTCTATCTTTTCTCTTTTCTTCCAACCGCTTTGTCTTGTCTCTCTCATTTCTTTCTTTGATACTTTTTCTCATCCTCTTCTCTCTTACTTCTACCTGTTCCTCTATGATAGTTTTTTTTGGCTCCCTTCCAGCTTCCTGCTGTCTCTGGACTCTACTTTCCTTACAGAGACAGTTTACTCTCCCAGTGTGTTTCTCCTCTTCTCCAGCTCAATTTCCTTTTCTCTGTCATCCTCTCTTTCCTATTTCTTTTTGATGGAGGGATTCACCCAGTCGGGTGTGAACAGAGAAACTCGTCCAGCCCTGGGTTTCTAAACTCAGAGCCTCTGTAGGTGATTTCTCTCCCAGCATGCCTCTGTGTGTGTCAGGGATCACACTGAGATACTGCCGGTACTGACAGAACTTTGAAGCAGAGAGAACGAGAGAGCATGCCTGCGCGTGAGCGAGAGAGAGAGAGATATTAATGAAAGACTACGAGGGAGAAAGTAGAATGGAGGAGGAAGAGGAGAGGATGAGAGAAATGAGCAAAGGAACGAGAAACTGATGAGCTGATGAGAGAGGGGAGAAAGGGAGATGGAGCAGAGATAGAATGAAAAATGAGGGCGATAAAAAAAGGAGGCAGAGAGATGAGGAGAGCCGCAGGAAAAGAGGAGAAAGAGAAAGGGCAGAGCTGAAAGACAGGATAGATGACTATGGGCCATCCCTGAGACTATGACCTGATTGATACTGTTCATAACTGGATAAAATGTGCTGTTATTTAAGATCAAGCATCAGTGAAAATCAGCAATAATACCTGTTTAAATGTTCTACAGGAAAACTGCATCCACAAACATGAAACGTGCAGCAGGAACCGACTTGTTTCACAGACGTTCCACAACGTTAAAGCATTAACTATAAATGGATAAAAAAGTATGACGAGTCATTCTTTAATCGGAATCACTGGCAAATTGCTGTGAATAAGAGGAATATAATACTTCCGGATGTGCTGTCATCGGGTTGAAATGCATCACCCCGTCGTTGATTATTTTCCTATAACAGCACATCCCAAAGTGTTTCATTCCTTACTTAAGAAACAGGAAGATGAGCATCTCAGTAGGAAATCTGAGATACTGTTACTGTGCGTTCAAGTCCTCCTGGACGTTCGTATTTACGAGTCGGGAAGTTGTAAATACAACTTCAGGTGCGTTCGAGTCACTTTGGTCGGACCAAGATGGCGGTTTACCTTATCTTAATCAACTACCAAAAAATTCAGCAAGGTTCTTTAACTCTACTTCTAGAAAATAAAGACCAAAGAATGTGCATCAGGTGTGTTTTGCTTTTTTTTTTTTTTTTTTTTTATGAAGCCAATTCATACATGTAAACGTTATCGTTACGTATTATATCGTAATCGTACAATGCTATCGTATTTTCTGCAGGCCGTTAGCTCGTTTTATTGTAAATAATAAATAAATAATAACTGAAATCAGCTTCTGAGACGAGTACACATTCAATTCAACAAATTTACCGTCAACTACAGACGTCGCATCCATTGATTCCACCGTGTTTTCTAACTGACACGCCCCCAACTCGAAAATCCAGAGTTTTCCCACTCGTGATCACGACATTGTGGCTCGTAAATACGATCTTTCCGACATGACTTGAACGCACCATTAGACACGTAACATTAAAGTAATATTGCGTCATCAAATATAACATCCAATCAAATTCCAGTTTCTCAGCTGAAGGGGCGGGGCATGCAGGGTTGTGGCAGTTGCGATTTGCATACTAGTGCAATCAGGATTTCTTGAAGTGTAAATTATTTTTGAAATATTTTTTATTTTTTGTGGAGTGCAAGATCATTTATTTTAGAACAAGCTTAAGGTGACTTAAAAACATTCCCATGCACTGTATATAGTAAATTTTTTTACTAAGTAAAACTATAGAGTTCTCAGTGTTATGGTTATATGCCAACCTTATTCCAGTGTCACTGATTTAGAACTGAGATTAATATTTATAATGTGCTAGTTTTTTTTTAGTTTTTTTTTTATGTATGCTGCTCTTTCCGAGGTTTCACATCAGCGAAGCTCTGCAACTAAAATATTGGTATCTGTTTAATTTCTGAGCAAATAAAATGAAAACAGTTCTTTATTTTTGCTCATTAAATGGAGACCATTGAGAACATGTTTATATCTGACAAATACTCGTTTTACCCTTTTGTGACTCATGTTTTAAAATCCCCCCATCTCTCTCTCTCTATCATTATCATTTCCCTTTCTTCCCTTATCTATTGCTCACCCTCCTCTAATATTTCTCTCTCTCTCTCTCTCTCTCTCTCTCAATTCAATTTCAATTTCGAAGTACTTTACTGTCATGATTGTTTACATACAATATTGCCAAAGCATCAATACAGATAAGAAAGGATAATAAAAAATAACAACAACAACAACAACAATAATAATAGAATTAAAAATTATATTAAACTCTTATCATTTCCCTTTCTTCCCTAATCTATTGCTCACCCTCCTCTAATATTTCTCTCTCTCTCTCTCTCTCTCTCTCTCTCTCAATCAATTTCAAAGTACTTTATTGTCATGATTGCTTATATACAATATTGCCAAAGTATCAATACAGATAAGAAAGGATAATAAAAAATAATAACAACAATGATAATAAATGTAACAATAATAACAACAACAACAATAATAATCAGATTAAAATTATATTAAAAATTCTTATCATTTCCTATTCTATTGCTCACCCTCCTCTCTAATCTTTCTTTCTCTCTCTCTCTCAATCCCTTTCTTTCAATCTGTCAAATATAACCATTTTTTCCCTCTGGCTCACTCTCGGTCTCTTCCCATGCCATTTAATCTCCCTTAATCTCTTTCAGTCCATTTCCTCTCACACATTCAAGCTCCGTTTTTTTGCACTCATCCATTTTTTTTTTCAGATTCCAGTCTGTTTCTTTCTTTTTCTCCTCAGACTCAGCGCTCACACTTGCAGCAACGTGATGTCGCCAGGAGAGTTGCAGCAATTTACAGCAACAAAGAGGCGGGGCAGAACCAGTGCAGACGGCATGAAATGGGCGGGGCTAGGTGATACGATAAAGGTGAGGCGCGTTATGTAACTTAACGCAATTGAGAAATAAAGAGTAATGGACAATGGGACTTCAGATGCTTCATTTTCCTAACTGTTGAACTGTGAAATGATCTCCTACCAGACATCTTATTAATATGAAGGTTAAAATTATTATGCATTTTATCGTCTCAAACGCATTTGCTGTGGCAGTCTGGGAAAAGCCAGCAGATCACAATCACCGTGACGGAATTCTGGCAAAAAATGTCTAAAATATTTTTAAATATATATTTTTCCCCTGCTTAAATAATGCACATTGAGTGTGCATTATTTAAGAACCCATAAATAAGTAGTAACTCAAGTAGTTAAGATTCTGATCGGAAGGTCGGGACTGCCAAGCTGCCACTGCCGGGCCCTTGAGCAAGGCCCTTAACCCTAAGCTCATTTGTATAAATGAATTCAATGTAAGTCGCTCTCGATAAGGGCTTCTGCCAAATGCCATAACTGTAAATTTATATATTTGACCAAAATAACCAAAATATATTTATTTGCTTTTTAAGCTATCTTCCTGCAAAGGTCATGCTGTGAACGAGAGCCAGTCTAAGAGACTCTGTGGAAAACCTTGCTAGCTAAGTGTTATTTCCTCCCACAGTGAATATCAGACATTGATCAAGTTCCTGTATAGCTACATGGCACACCAAAACAAACATACACCTAATCAATTCGCTTTGTAATCAGATATTAGCTGTTAAAATATTCATGATGCTCCTGCAGGGCAGACAAAATGAAATCTTTTATCATTCAAAATTCTCCCTTTTCACTTTTCAGGGTAAACAGAGTTTCAAATGTTATCAGAACTTTACTTCTGTTTGACATGCATGCAGCCTTAAAAGTTACACTATATTGCCAAATGTTTGTGGACACCTGACCATTACACACTCATGTGCTTGTTGAACATCCGATTCTGGATTTAGTCCCCCTTTTGCCGTTATAATACCCTCCACACTTTCGAAAAGGCTTTCCAGCAGATTTTGGAGCATGACTGTGGGGATTTGTGTTCATTCAGCCACAAGAGCATTAGTGAGGTCAGGAACTGATGTTGGATGAGTAGGAATGGCGTGCAGTTCATCCCAAAATGTATTCACTGGGGTTGAGGTCAGGGCTCTGAGCAGGACACTCGAGTTCTTCCACCTTAACCAACCTTGGTAAACCATGACTTCATGGAGCTCGCTTTGTGCACAGGGGCATTGTCATGCTGGAACAGGTTTGCGCCTCTTAGTTCCAGTGACGGGAAATTGTAAAGCTACAGCAAAGACATTCTAGACAATTCTGTAGCAACAGTTTGGGGAAGAACCAGATATGTCTTTGATGGTCAGGTGTTCACAAACCTTTGGCCATAAAGTGTAGTTCAGCTCATAAATGTCTGTCGTTTTCAATAGAAAATGTCCAAATTCCTCCATGTGAAGGGTTTTCCCAATATTAAGGAAACACTCTTGTAGGAATCTACATAGACACTAAGAGAGCAAAAATTCCGCTTTTACCGCTAATAACTAGGACCTAGTGGTAGCCAGCGTAACACGATTTGGTCAACGTGAAGTAAAAACATCCCTTCCATGTGAATGCAGGGTCAATCATTTCTTCTGGCCTCTCCTCAGTCTGTCGTTTTCAGACAAACACTTCATTTCTGCTTTCATTTTGCCCCTCTTTCTGTGTCCATCGCACCTTTTTGGTCAATTTGTGCATTTCTTTAGCAGCAGTAAAACAGCATGCCTTCAGTCAGACAGAATGGCTTCAAGATAACCATGTTTGAGTGTATCCACATCGAGCGTGTCTGTGCATGAGCCTCCTAAAGTTTCGGATTGTGCATTTTGTGTTCTCTTGGTCGATTTGATTGAGTTCTGTGGTGCTGTAATCATCGCTGTTCGGTCCACTCGAGAGTGCCCTGTATTTTTCACAAGCCTCTTGCTTTTCGGCTCGACAGAATGGTAGAATCGAGAACAAAAGGGTCACTGGGAAAACATCTTAATGACAGGCTGTGCTGATGCCGCTTCAGCCCAAAATAGGAGTCCAACCGTTCGGTGGATTGGAAAGGAAAAAAAAAAGCACTAGCACAGAAGCCATTGTGTGCCCAGAGACACAGAGAAAGCCAGATGCTGCTGAAATAAGCAGCAGGTTATTAGAGTGTACATGGAAGACCTTTAAGTAAACATCCCACTGGGCTTCTCCTAATGAAACTCACTTCATAGCATCAAATAAACATAAACCAACTCCAGCCATTTTATACTAACATGCATGTGTAAGGATTTGGCATGTGTCAGAATTACTGATGTGCATGCTGATCATTTTGACAGCTCGATTTGACTCACAACAAATATAACAACAAATGTAACCCATGATACCACCATAATCTTTGGCTATCACTTTGGTTATTAGCTGTTTTCTTACCAGTTACCAGTTTCTGCAAATTGCCACTGTATCCAATCAGATCACAGTTTCTGCACAAAATGTCACCAATCAGATCACAGTTTCTGCCCAAAATGTCACCAATCAGATCACAGTTTCTGCCCAAAATGTCACCAATCAGATCACAGTTTCTGCCCAAAATGTTACCAGTCAGATCAGTTTCTGCCCAAAATGTCACCAATCAGATCACAGTTTCTGCAAATTTCCACGGTAACCAATCAGATCACAGTTTCTGCAAATTACCACGGTAACCAATCAGATCACAGTTTCTGCAAACTGCCATGGTAACCAATCAGATCACAGTTTCTGCAAATTGCCATGGTAACCAATCATTTCACAGTTTCTGCAAAAATGTCACTGTACCCAATCAGATCACAGTTGTCTGCAAATTGCCACATTAACCAATCAGATCACAGTTTCTGCAAATTGGTTACAGTGGCAATCAGATTACAGTTTCCTCCTAAATCATGATGTTTAAATAAATTCGATGACTTTGCGAGAACAGCGAACAAAAGCAGTATGGTTTTATCCACACATTTATTGAGTCGTCAGGCTTAATCATTGGGTCACTTAGAGTATTCAGCTTGTTCCTAATCCTACAGCCTTATCTGTATACACACATGCTATGATGAAAGGGAGCTCTGTATGTCTGTGCATGTTTGTGTGTGCGTCTGTGTGTGTGTGTGTGTGTGTATGTGTGTGCGCACGCATTTTACCTTAGCAGGCCTGCCGCTCGGTATGCAAAAGGAAGCAAGTACATCTTAATTTTCATGCACTGAATATTCAAACACACTGAGTGTACACCAAATAATTCAGCTGCACTCCAAATGCTCGGAGTGTATTACAAGCGGGGTTCCCTTCTGGCAGGAACAACGCGCCTCGTATTCGGATGAGAATTTGGATTTGTTTAGAAAATGCTTTTTGTTTATTTTAAATAATGTAAATCATTTGTATTCTGGTACGTCCCTAATCTGAACAGGAAAAAGTGCACATACTGTACACTCCTGGGGAAAAAAAGGGTTTGCACTTTGGCCAGTGTAAAATATCTCTGCCATATGAATGCAGGGTCAATCTTCTCCCTTTGGCCTCTCCTCTTTCTGTCTCTTTCCTACACACACACACACACACACACACACACACAGACAATGCACTTTATGTCTTGTTTTCATTTTATCCACTGCAACTTTTCAGCCAATTTGTGCGTTCCTCAGAAAACAGAAAACTCCACTGTACATACCTATCTAGTCTTCCTTCATATCCAGTAACCTCCATAAGTTCTGTCATGTGAAGTTCCTATTGAAATCACTCCACTGGAATTAAATACAGATGGCATATTCACAGCTCTCTGTATCACATCATCTATGTACCTTTGTATGGAACCACGCATCACCACTGGTTTTCAACAACGGGGCACTGAGATCTGAGTATGCTTGTAAGTTGAGATCTTGCTGCTTCGGTGTCCTTGCTCCTCAATATCCGAACAGTCGATAAAGCATCTAAAGAGACGTCTCCAATCTCAACGGCTCATTATCTTCATGCCTTCCATAAACGTCTAAAGACCTTCCTTTTTAGATAATATCTGGCATACCTGTTTGTATTGCACTGTACTGGCAGCTCGTCTTTACACACTTGAATCTGTTATTTTTTGTTAGTGTTTTTGTTAGTCTGCTTCCACGGTCAAGCCAGCATTCAGAAATCCACATCATTGGCATTGCTTGGTGTAGCTGGTCACATTGGAATTGGAATAATGGACAAGGTGACTTCTATCTGTACATTTGAACTGAACCGTCTTAAAATGTGTTACAGCACTGGTGAACTCTTGATTATGATTGGTCAGAAGGTGCTGATTAATCTTCTAAAACAGCAGCTTTGACAACTCTGCTTTTATTAATGCGCCCGTTCAAATACATCATCCCTTCTATAGTAGCAAATGCTATACATGTTCTGTAAGGAAATATTTATTCGTGGAAGGAGTCTCCAGTGTCAGTGCTTTGTAACGGTCCGACACGGAAAGGTCTTCAGCAGGATGAGCTTTGCAGTTTCTCTGTGACATTACACACTGCTGTTTTTGTCTCATGAACCTCAAGAGGGAGAAAATAATCTGATATTTATAGCTACTATAATGTAAGTGACTTAACTTGCTTCATGTAACAACATTAAATGGATTATTTGGATAAAAAAAAGTATGACATGTCATTCTTTAATAAATAAATTGTTAGCGCTGGAAAATTGCTATGGTATAAGAGGAATAAAACAATTTGGGGTGTGCCGTTATAGGAAAATAATCAACTTCAGGCCGGTAGAAGTAACTCTGCTTCAAAGGTGAAGGTCATGTGGATCATCTGGATGTCTTTGATCCTTTCCATGATTCTATCATAGTAATCACACTGCAAAAAAGTAAAAAAAAAAAAAAAAAGCAAAAAAAGGCTTGTTTCTGGGAAATGAGTCTTATTTTTTGTATAAAAAGATAAATAATCTTGTCAAGCATGTTTTTCATTAGAAAAGTAATCTCATTTTATGAAAATATATCTAACTTTGTCTTAATATGATATTCCAGCTAACAGTGAGCAAGATTTAACCAGTAACAAGTAACAACAATGGTGTGTATAATACACCAGCAGAGGAATAAGATGGTTTTCCTTATTTTAAACGAAGATCATTTGCACACTTAAATTTTTCAATGAAGCAGCTATGTGTCATGGTTATGCTGAAATCCACACTGAACTACATTACCCATCAGCCCCGGCATGTCACATGACCATGTCACATGTCCCACTGATCACTCACACCTGTTCTGTGTTACCCCTAATAAGCACCTCTATAGAAGTTCTAGTTTTTCAGCACCTAATTATCAGGCTTTTGTTGTTGTCATCATGTTCGTGTGTTATCAGGTGTCCTCCAGTTGCTCTCATATAATGCGTCCCAAATTGCACGCTTCTGCACTGTTCTACGCCGTTTTGTAGTATCGATAGTGTGATTAGTGTGCTCACACTGAAAAACCCCAAAAAACAAAGTGCACTTCAAGATCCCGGATGATGCACTCATTCAACCGAAAAAACCAAGTGTGGAATGATGGACAGAAAAAAGATGTTTATATTGCCAGCATCCATAGCCACAACCACAACTTACTACGTTGATTTGTGCAAGCAAAATTGTGCGAGCAAAATTCACCTGCGGAGACGATTGATGTAATTCGCCCTCGACCGGGAAACAGCATATACTTTCAAAAGTGTGCCATTTGAGACGATACTACATTCTAAAATTTATACACTAGACGGCAGAGTGTATAGTGCATAGTATAAGTGTATAGTGTATAGTACGTCATTTGGGACACAACTATAGTCTTCATGTTTTTGCCTGGTGTCCATTTTTACGGTCATGGTTCTTGTTTTCACAGTTTTGGTTGTTTGTTTTGCATTTTATTCAATAAAAATCTGCACTTGCATCTGCCACCTTCTACAATCCCTGACACTATGTTGCAGAGTTTTTCCCTGTTTCAATCAAAATTTAAAAAATAACAATGCTTCTGGTGCCTTAATTTAAAACAGAGTCACTTATTTTATTATGTTTTATTTGAAGAAGTTGTGTCTTATCGCAAGCTTCTTTTCTTTTCTTTCTTTTCTTTTTTTTTTTGCTAATTATTAATCTTAGATTAAGATTAGATAAATTCTTAAATTCAGCTCAATCATGAGATGAAAATCCTCATTTTAAGTCTATCTTGAATAACTGAGTTTTCACTGCTTGTAATAAGCACAACTTGCTTGACATTTTTGTCAAGTTTTAAGATACAATAGTATTTTTAGTGACTAGATATTTACGCTATTTTCAAGAATTCTTACCAAGTGAGTTTCGCTTACCTTATTTGCTTGATTTTAGTACACTTTAACTAGATTTAAGTGTGTCTTGCTTGTTTCAACAAAGGCATTTTTTTGCACTGCAGTCTTCTGTAAATATTACTTGAGAGTCCAACAACAGATATGTGGCAGTTCAGAGATTAAAACTTACTTTCCTACAATAATGTTTAGGCTGCCATAGCCCTGTATGTAGTACAAATAACGCTACAATAACGCTACAGTACGTAATACGCTACAAAAATAAAAACATCTATCTAAAAACTACAGTATTAAAACACTAAACTATTTCAGTCTGGACCTCACAGTAACACTGACAGTAGGATGGCTACGCACTCATTTTACAGCCTCTAAATAACTCAACAGCTCTCTAAATGTCCAAAGTACTTAGAAAAAACTCCTGACTCACTGCAGTGCTGTTAGTGGAAGTTCATTCAGCTGTCTGTTTGTTTCCACAAGTCTAATATAGAACACATTACACAGCGTGAGTTACTTTTTAAACAGAATCTCAGAGTCATGAGCCTACGTCAGCAGAAATAGTTAATAGCATTACAGATAAAGCAGTGTCCCTTTGAATGTAGAATCCTGACGAGACATGTTCCAATATTATGCTTTTATATCATGAGAATCACCCAAACTCGTGATACTGTACTTATAAATATCTTTATAAAGTCACGCTCCATTCTAGAAGCTATCTTCCTGGGCAGCATTTTAACCAAAATAGGACCTTGGCAGGCATCGCATTTGAGACACTATTTATTCTATTATACGTTGTTTAACTCACTGCACATTTGTTTATTCACTAGTGCTCACTAGTTTATCAGTTAAACTAATCGGTTAAACTATCCAAAACTAATATGAGATACTAGAAAACAACCAGTCTACTGTTTGCTAATTATTGTACGTAAGCGACATTGGAAGTCGCTAGCTGCATAAGCTGCCTACATAAGCTGTGGCGTCGCATTATGTTATCTATCCATCCATCCATCCATTTTCCAAAAAGTTTATCCTACACAGGGTCATGGGAGAGCCGGGAGACTATCCCAGGGAATTCAGGCACATGGCAGGGGACACTCTAGACGGGGTGCCAACCCATTGGTGCACAATGACACACATTCATACACTACGGACAATTTGGAATTGCCAATCATCCTACAATGTGTACAATGCATGTATTTGGACTGTGGGAGGAAACCGGAGTACCCTGAGGAAGCTCGCCAAAACAAGGGGAGAACATGCAAACTCTATGCATGCATGGCAGAGGCAGAATTCAAACCTCTAACCACAGAGGTGCGAGGCAAACGTGCTACCACTAAGCCACCATGCTTTTTCCACAGTGGATGCATTTGTTTGGTCTACCACGTTCACCAAAACGTCAAACTCTGATCTGGTGAGAACAATAATGGGATTACCTATAGCTGTCATGGATTCCTCCTTCATGACGTGGTTCCCATGACAGCATGTGTCATGTGCTTATGTCTGCATTTGTTTCTGTTTTGGTCCTGTCTCCGCCCTTTGTCTTGTCATTGCCATATTACCTGATAGCGTGCACCTGTTTTGGATTAGTTCTTGATTAGTTTGTCTGCTTATACCCTGTTGTACCTGTGAAATGTTGCAAAACATGAGCATGTGGTACTTGTTGCCATGGAAACCCAGATGCAAGGGGAAAATTGTGTGACAATTGTGAGGACTTTATAATAAGGGACCTTGGAAGTAAACAGCAGCACAAACTTTGCTGAAAACTAGTGGCTTTCTGAATCAAACACAGATTACGTTGAAGTGTCCACAATAAGAAGATCAGGAATATCACGGTATATTGTGTGGATATTATCAGCACATGACCAAAACGTTGATGTTTACCTTCGTTGAGGCTCATGTGGATGGTCCAGTAGCTCTGCAGGCACTGCAGCTCCTTCTTCATGCCCCTCTTGCAGTGGCAGTGGTGCAGTGGGCTGTCCTGCAGGACCTCCAGTGCCGCCTGGCACTCCTTATTCTCTAGCATGGCACTGCGGTCTCGGCCCACCAGACACTGGCGCATGATACGGAAACGTGAGCTGCACTGAGCGTTTTGGTTACACATCTCGCTCGCCCGTAAACAGTCCATGGGGGCTGTCCATTCACCATTCTCCAAAGCAACCACCTCATCTGGGAAGAGATAGGCAAGACATCCAATCATTCTCCACTTCCACTCTGTTTTTATTGGCTGAAACCAGTCATTATGCATTACATCCTAACAATATACTATGTGTACTTGACGGAGGATTGTAAGGCAGGAACATCTTGAATCAAACGCAAAATGGAAATGACAGCCCACTATGAAATGGATCCCCATTTTTTCCTCTTAATATGGTCAGGGAGACTTGCCCTTTTAGCTCATGTATACCGGTCACCCTTGGCTCTGCCTCTTTCTCTACATACACTACACTGTATCAAAACAGTATGTTACTTAGCAATAGAAATTTTTATATTTTCTTTTACATATTTTTTTCTCGAATTACTGGAAAAAAACTATTTGGATATTGACTGAAATTGAATGTTTCTGTTAGATGTGTTCAAACAAATTAATTCATTACATCGCTGATGATGTACTTTTGCATGCCTTCCCCTTTCTAAGTCTCAATTCCTCTAAACTTTTGCCGCTCTCAGGGTGTTTCCTCGCCTCACTCATTAGCAGTCTGGAGACGGATTACTGTGAAGCTGCTTTGTGACAATGACTGTTGTTAAAAGCGCTATATAAACTAATTGAAAAATGAAATATAGCTAGTTTCACATTTTGTTAATGACTGCAATTTGTGCAGAAGTAGATTTGAAGTGTGTCCTGGGATTGTGACTGTAATTTCCTCATCTTTTCAGCACTGTGGACATTTCTCGACCCAGCTAAATCCCTGTGCTGAAATAACAGGGTTCACTGTGGGTGTTTATTCAGCATTGTCAGTTCAACCCTGTAGATGTCTACTCAACACTGTTTCAATGCTAATATTGAAGGGCTAACTGAACACTGGGGATTTGCCATGTATGGGAAAGAACTGAGTAATGGCAGAATTACCCAGATTCCATTTATATTCACTTCATTTGGTTGACACATTTATCCAAAGCAACTTACAACTGAGACAAGATACAACTGAACAGTTTATGGTTAAGTGTCTTGCTCAAGTGCCAGCTTGGCAGTGCTGGTATTTGAACACCTGACTTTCTGATCAGTTAACCATTCAGCTACCACTGTTTCGACATTCTATATTTTACTCATGTGGCTGACGCTTTTATCTAACATGACTTACAACTGAGCAGGTGACAGGTCTTGCTCAATGGCCCAACAACTACGAAGCTAATTTAAAAAATGAAATAATAAAAAGGGGCTAGTAAAAATATTATTGAGAATAAAGCCAGCTAAAAATCAGCTAACATGAACCACTGACAATTTGCAGACTGTATATTAACACTAGCCAAACAGTTCCTATCAGTCTGCTAACCAGACACTGCTGTTTGCTAACTTCTTTTCTTTTCTGAGTAGTTTTAAATAAAAATATTTACAAATATAAGTCAGCAAATGAATGCTTAATTAAGATGTCATGAAACGTGGTATTTACAACAGAGAATTAAGCAAGATAGTAGCTAATAAGTGACAATTGATTATTTACTAAGTTTAAATTAACATTAGCATAACAACTCCTATTACAGATCTGATACTGCCGCTTACTAAATTTGAATAAAATTTAAATCCATAGAAACATTTCATAAATCTTAGATTACTTAGTTATTTAAGTTATTTTCCCCTGAAAGGTTTTGTGTTTTGCTGCCAAGGCATGATAGTTTAGCTATATTAGCTATCGACGGCATGCTAGCTACTGTACATTGCCTTTGTTTTCTGAATGGCTTTGGTCACCGATTTTATGTTGAGCATTACAATTTTTACAGGGTTTTCTGTTTAGAGCATTACTTAGCTAAATGCTAGATAAGACACAAAAGTTGGCATGGCGTGTGTAATTAAATCTCAACAACAACAAAACATGCTAGTTCAATCATTTTGGAAGACTTTTTGGGGGGCATTGTTTAGCCAAATAGCACATGACTGACTACAGTCGGCAACTGAGTGTGTATATATATATATATATATATATATATATATATATATATATATATATATATATATATATATATATATATATATATATATATATGAATTTGTATAAAGCTATAAAAAGTATTTTTAAAAAATGTTAAGAACCTTCTTTAAAAGCAAACAGAAATGCATGGTATGACATTTTCAACGCATTGTTGGGACATAAGTAGCTGTTTATGTGACTATTATTTGTTTTTTAATTTGCAAAATGTAAAATATTGTTAGCTGACACTGGAATTTCTCTAAATTTAAATCAATATGAAGTATTTTAAACATTTAAATTACTAAATATGACTATTTTATTTAAAGCTCTATCATTTTTTCCCCTTCAGCAAGGTTTGTGATATGCTGATGACCAAGAGTGTCCTTTGGGCTCGCTATCAATTAGCATAAAAGCTAATCTTAGCTAGCATTTGCAAATGAGCTACTCTTTGGAGTTGTCAAATAGGCACATTTTCGAAGTTACTCAGTAAGCCGTTTTAGCTTGGACACACACACACACAGACACACACACACACACACATATATATATATATATGTGTGTGTGTGTGTGTGTGTGTGTGTGTGTGTGTGTGTAGCTAGCTAAAATTGGGAAAAGAAAGAAAGAAAAGAAAAAAATCAACATAGCTAATGGCTAATATGGATTGTGGTGATTGATTAGTGGTTGTTGCTGAGTGTTACTTAACACCACTGCTTCCTTAACTTCTCTAAATAAAATACATATATGGCGTCATTTCAATGTTCCAACTTTAACCATAGCCTACTAATTCTAATTAAATTGTTTACTTTGTGCTTTGTAACCATATGTTTTCCCCTTCCGAATAACGTTGACATGACGTCTTCCAGACTAATTAGCATAATCACAAATATAATCTCCCAAAGACCTGCTATATTTCTGTATAACAGCAAATGTAGCTACTGCAGCCTGCTAATAAGTTACAAAAAAACGTTTGAGGTAGCTACATCATGTCAAGTTTCATCCTTCTGTCAAGATATTCCATTGATGTTTTTGAAACACAGTTTGAGTTAAAAGAACAAACAAAAACACTGAAATTAGATAACCAGATAGCCTAACTAATAAACAGGCTATCTAGAGGAATGTAAACCACAAAGTAAACCAAGCTCTAATCTGACATCCCAAAAATAGTATATAGCCATTTGAAATTAAATAATAATTTTAAATCATAAGACTAGGTTTAATAGCATTCATCTAGCCTAAGTGTATCGTCTAATCTGAATATTTGACTATATATCTAAATATTAGTATACAATATAATACTATATAGTCTAAATATTAGTATACTATATAATACTATATAGTCTAAATATTAGTATACTATATAATACTATATAGTCTAAATATGTATAAAGTCACAACGCACATCTGTATCATGTATCACTAACATCAAAGTAAAAAGTGATTTTTTTTCTTTTTTTTTCGCGTTATTTGTTGAGTGTAACTTCCTGTCCAAACAGATCCCGTGTCATTTTCTTGGACTTACCCGCTACAATCAGGAGTGCCAGAATATTTAATAAAATCATGATAAATCCGAATGAAGGTGCGGTGATTCCGGTTGTTTAAAAGAAATGAGACATTTCCATCTCTAATCGCCCTTTTATTGAACTATTTCACATCCAGATTCCTGTAGCTCCACTTGGCATCCAGTGAAAAATGACACTGATTGAAAGAAAGAAAGAAAGAAAGAAAGAAAGAAAGATAGTTATGGATCTTTATTTCTGAGGGGATCACGGAGTCCAGCACGGCATCCTTGGGTAAAGATCCGATGGTGCTTTCCCGTCCATACGGACACAAAACCTCAGATTTTTTCCCGTTTAAACTTTTCCTTGTGCCATGTTTATTCCCAGAACGTCACGTCACAACTTCTGAGACTAATTCAGACTAATTCCTCATCACTGCGCATCTGGACTCACTGACCAGCCACAATCATCATCATCATCATCATCATCATAATAATTATTGCGTAAATAAGTTTGAAGAATTCATGCAATATATAGGCTAATGAAATATAAGACTGTTCTTCCAGGCAGGATAGTATCGAGTGTAATTTCTGTTCTGTCTTCTCTCTCTCTCTCTCTCACTCTCTCTCTCACTCTCTCTCTCTCGTTTTTGCTCTTTTTGCGCCTGAACCGAAGTGGCGCGTGCCGGAGTCTTTGTGTTTGTTGCGCTATGGAAAGCCAAATGTTCCACAAACGCCTCAAAAGCATGTTCAAGTCAAACGGTTCTTTCACTCGTCTTGAGTAAGCGCTTTATCCTGGTCAGGGTGGTGTTAGGTGATAGGTGGTGGGTGGAGTCTGGAGTCCTGGGAACATTGGGCATGAGGTGGGAATACACCCTCGATGTGACGCCAGTCCATCGCAGCCTAACATGCATGTACAGTGGAAAAAAAATGACCAAATTTAGTAGAACGTTTAACACACTTACAAAGAAGTTTCTCATCAAAATGTGATTTCACTGATTATACTAAACTTAAACATGTTTCTAATGGCTAGATTTGAATTGTGGAGAGTGAGTGCGATCAAGCCGCGTAGCATTAAGTGGATAGTTCACCTAAAAATGAAGGTTGTGTCGACAATTACTCACCGTCATGTCGTTCCACACCCTTAATACTTTGGTTCATTTTCGGAACAATTTTAATGAAACCTGAGAGATTTCTGCCCCTCTATCGAAACAAAACTCTGTTCAGCCAAAAAGTACGAGCTTCAAAACGTTCAGAAAAACAACATGAAACTAATCCATGTGTCTCCAGTGGTTTTATCCCAATTTTATGAAGCGCTGCGAATACTTTGTGTGTGCCAAAAAAAAAGTCTTTATTGACTGAATATACTTCAGCATAGATCATGAGAGGACCACGATGCATGCGTGTTGTGTTGTGTTGATGCGAGAGCAGACAAAAAGTCCTTCTCTATGTCGAAATCTGCAGACATCTTTGTTACAAATATTGTTCTATGTGACTCGGTTTGTGTACAGCGTCCACCTTCTCTGCTGTAAACAGTGCATCGCTTCCGGGTCCTGCTGTATCACTCGTACATTCGTAAAGTGGACGTTCTCGCGCAGAGGTGCTACGAAGGAACCCGGAAGCAAATTACTTTTATGTTGTTTTTCCGAACGTTTTGAAGCTCAAAAGTCCTTGTGTGAACAGCGTTTCAATGGAGGGGCAGAAATCGCTCAGGTTTCATTAAAAATATTCCGAAGATGAATGAAAGGCTTATGGGTTTGGAACGACATGAGGATGAGTAATTGATGACAGAAATCTTCATTTTTAGGTGACTACAGATGACAATGTTCTGGTAGTGTCCGAAATCAATAAGACAATGCAATAGGATGATACAAAACCCAACCACAAAAGCAACCTTTTAAAATATTGACTTGCTCACATTAATTATTATTATTTTGTTTTTATCCTTATTTTCTCAAGCTCAAATTAAACTATTCCATGTTCCTCTCTTTTACCAAGTCAAGAATGACTCCAAATACCTTCACACTGACCGATGGCATAAGCAGAATGTAGTCATTTTCATTTAATCATTAGACGATCTTCATCATATAAGCTGACATGAGAACATGTTTCCATACAGTGTGTTACAGAAAATTTTATAAAAGAGAGTAATAATCACACAGTATAAAATGAGTCCCCCCCCCCCAAAAAAAAAAAAATTACAGCATTACTAAATGAATATACTCTAAATACACTAAATACACAGACAAAAAAATATATAAATGGCCATAGTTCAGCGACTCCATTTTTCTAAACATGAATCACTGTCTCTTCTGTAGAAGATCCTCTGTTGTGGATTAATCCAATCACATGCAGTTACTAACTCTAAATTATTTACTCTCTTGTCTGAATATTGAACAAAAAAAAAAAAAGGAACAAAAAAAAAAAAAGTGTGTTAATTCTCCTCACTTCAAGTTTAAAACCTATGTGTCTCAAATCTTTAGCGTCCACGGTGTTGGTCAAAAGTCCTGTTTATAGCAATAATTACTAATGGTTTAGCATTAAAATGTTACTGTCGTCATCGTTCAGTCATGTTAGTTGCTGAACCAGACCTTTCTGAGGAAGGAGTTTTATGAATGTGGACATTTTAAATGAACACACTTGCTGTAAAAGCAAAGTGTTCTGACAAGTCAGCCTAGAAAACCTGTAATATTAACCTTTTGTTGCTACTAAAGACAACATTATCGCCTGTTTTGGGTTTTGAAGAGGTTATGGACGATTTGGCTTTCCATACTGCTGCTGCACGTCAGACCGCACGCGAGCGTTTATTCTGAATCCGCGCGGCCACACGAGGTTGCTCTGGGGGGAAAAAAAATCAAGTGGATCTTAAGTACAGTTGATTTCATGGGGCGTGAATTTAATAGGTCAGAGGTCTGTTGCCTAGGAAACAATAGCAGCTACCCTCGTGCCTACTTAGTGATCTTACATAATATCTAACTAATAGACTAATAACACTACAAAACAGCAAGGGCACTGGAACACTAAACGCACGTGACGTTTACAGATGACGCCACGAACGTTATCAAGAGCATTATGGGTAATAATAATGAATCATAATTTGATAGTCGTTATTTTATCTTCGAGAGATCATACAGTGCCTTCCATTAATATTGGCACCCTTGGTAAATATGGGCAATGAAGGCTGTGAAAAATTTTATTTATTGTTTAACCTTCTGATCTTTTGAATTCACAAAAATGCTCTCATGGATATCAAACAATTGCAAACACAACACAGGTTTATCAAAAAAAAAAATCTTTGTTAAATATAGGTGTGCAACAATTATTGAAATCATATGAGAAAAATATATTTGAAGTATATTCCCATTGATATGTTAATTCAGTTTTTAGTGACTAGGAACAGGAAATTGTTCAACCTGGACTTCCTGTTTCACTGGGGTATAAATATGAGGTAACGCATAAGCAGAGTTGGGTGTAACGCATTACAAAGTAACGAATTACTGTTATCTAATGACTTTTTCTGATAACGCAGTAATGTAGTGCATTACATTTTAAATCGATGTAATTTGATTACAGTTACTGTTGTCAATAAAATTACGTTAATTGCAATACAAATTTATTGTTAAGAAAACAATATTAACTAAAATGCTTTTTTTCTTTAGAGCCACTTGGAGCGGTTTGACACTATGTAACTGAACGTCAGTAAAAGAGCAGCCTGTAATTTTATATCTTCATTGAACGGAGGCGAGACCAATCAGACAGGGTTATAGGAAAATATGTGAAAACACTCGTGTCTTATTGGATGACGGGTCTCAATTCTGCCAAACGCTAGCTCACAGTCAATGTGAGGAAAAATGGATATACGCCGATTTTTTTTTTTAAACCAGTAAAGGGGTTGAAAATGAAACAGTTACATCCTCTGATGCTGAGCAGGAAAACAAGGTGTGTAAATGTCTATATGAGTTCTAGTTTACATGAACATAATCTGAGCAGAGCATAAGGAAACATAATGTATTTTGCATGGCACTGTAGCAGCTAAACCCATACAGTGATAGTTTAGCTGTGTAGTAGCTCACGGACGCTTGTTTTTCGCTTTCGCTGCCATTAGCGTTAAGTGTGTAAAAGCCACACCCCTAAAATTTACGTGCGGCTAGATTAACGGTGCTTTCAGGAAGAGTAGCTGCTTAACTGCAGTAAACTAACCTAGTTAGAAAAGTTTTATATTTTATCGGTCTGGGAGTCCTACAAGCAGTGACAACACCAGAGGCAAGTTTTATGATCCAACCTTTTCTGATCATGTCATTTATTGACGCACACTAAACTTACTGAAAGAACTGTGAGTTTCACTTTGTAGTGTATTTTTGTAGATTTGATAGGTTTTGAAAGTAACGTGAAAATAAAGTAATTAGTAATCTGATTACTTTTTACATGCAGCAATCAGTAATGTAATCAGATTATAATTTGAAAGTAGCAATTAATAATCTGTAGTGGATTACTTTTTTTGAGTAACTTACCCAACACTACTCATAGACCAAATTCCCTTAATCATTCATAACAATGGGTAAGACCAAAGAATATAGCTGTGACGTGCGGTAAAAGGTTGTTGAGCTTCACAAAATGGAAAGTGACTATAAGAAAATAGCACAAGCATTGAAAATGCCCATTTCCACCACCAGGGCAATAACTAAGAAGTTCTAGTCAACTGGAAATATTATGAATCAACCTGGAATTGGACGTGTGTCTATATCGTCTCAACACACTGTGAAGAGGATGGTTCAAGTGGCCAAAAAATCTCCAAGGATCACAGCTGGAGAATTGCAGAAGTTAGTTGCGTCTTGGGGTCAGAAAATCTCCAAAACTACAATCCAAAGTCACCTACATCACCACATGTTGTTCGGAAGGGTTCAAGAAAAAAGCCTCTAGGTCTCATCCAAAAAGAAACTCGAGCATCTTCAGTTTGTCAGACACTACTGGAACTTCAAATGGGATCGGGTTCTATGGTCAGATGAAACCAAAATAGAGCTTTTTGGCAATAAACGCCAGAGGTGGTTTTGGTGCACACAGAGAGGGAGCCATATGGAAAAGTACCTCATGCCCACGGTTAAATATGGTGGTGGATCTTTAATGTTTTGGGGCTGTTTTTCTGCCAGAGGACCTGGACATTTTGTTAGGATACATGGCATCATGGACTCATCAAATATCAACAGATATTAAATGAAAAACTGACTGCCTCTGCCAAAAAGCTTCAAATGGGCCGTGGTTGGAACTTCCTGCAGGACAATGATCCAAAACACACATCAAAATCAACACAAAAATGGTTTATTAATCACAAAATCAAGGTCCTGCCATGACCATCCCAGTCCCCTGACTCGAACCCATAGAAAACCTGTGGGGTGAACAGGAGAGGAGAGTCCACCAGCGTGGACCTCGAAATGTGAAGGCTCTGGAGAGAATAAACATCTCCTCGAAGAAAATGCCACCATATTTGCAATTACTTTTTTTTGTGGTTTTTTTTTGTTAGATCATTCATGTGGTGTGTCTGCCTGAAGGGTTTCATTCATCTTATAGGCTATTACATCTAATTTCCAATGCTAACAACTTTTAATTTATTAAGGAATTACACATTTTTTCACTAATTTATATTTAAAATTCCACTTGTCATGTTATAGAGAAACTGGAAGGTCCTCTGTCATGAAGACTTTACTGTGGTGGAAAGCATTAATCAATGCCTTCTGACCAATCAGATTTGAGAATTCAAAACAGTTCATTTTTTAATACATGTGGTTAGAGTTGTCTTAATTTTAGACTATCATTTCTTTTCATCGCGAAGTGGACATCTTCCCACTTAATCCTCAGATATTTAATACACACACACACACACACACACACACACACACACACACACACACACACACACATCTTGTGTATCTTCTGCAGGAAAGCTAATTAAGGAGCAAAACAGATCCATAACAGCATGTGTGCAATGTAATTGTGACTGTGTGGGTTAAACACTGCTGTGGCATTGATAAACATTTTCCAATGGAGAACATGGAATAGAGTCTGCAACCAAATTAATTCCCACTCACCGGTGCAGGGATCAATACACTCTAGATGGATTTCTAGCCCTTAAGGCTAAATTTTGTGTGTTTCTGAATTGATTCGCTGCAATTCTGAGCCATGGTCACAAGAGTTATATCATAACACTAAAGTACTTTAAATTATTTTCATAGACAATCAGCAAGAGACTCAAAAGATCTGTGTAATCATGTGAGAAGTGTGTGTGTGTGCTTGTGTGTTTTGTGTTTTATTGATTTCCTTAACATAGTGGCTATACCGTATGCCCCATAAAATCTCACAGTGCCGGGTCGAGTCAGAAATCAATGACGTCCCCTTGCTTTCTCAGTAAATTAGCTGATGAAAGCCACAACAAACGAAAGTGCCTTTAGAGCTTTTGGTTACAACCAATTTACCGTCAAGTTCTCTGATGTTTAAATTCCCAGTTGTACGGGAAAAGTGTTTAAGTGCCTACTGAATATCAGATTTCCTCTTCAGACAGAAATAAGGGTGCAGCCCAGTAGGATTATCATGGTTTTACTGCAAAGGGAACTTAAATTCTATGGATTCTTGTTTTCATACGCTCAATTTGACATATTTGGTCTAATAAACCATTTTCCACACTTCTATCTTTAGGAATGCGGAAGAGTCATTAGTAGCGTTTCAAAAAGTCTGGCGATATAGTGAACAATGGCAAACAATGTACTTGTGGGAAAGAGATGGCTTTTAAGAGGCAGCATATACTGTATGTCTATAGCTAGCATTTCAAAGACTATGACTACTCATAAAAACACTAGTCATAAACTCCTAAAACTTGGGGCTGGAGCCTCTTAATGTCACCCTGCACATTCCCTGATTGTAGCTAACACGCTAATACTAGCTAGCTAGTTTCTTGGTGCTGTGATCTGTCACGTATTTCCCCCTCACGCCGAGCGCTGCACGCCACGCCCCTCAGCATTGTGGTTTTTGTTTACATTGCCACATGTGTGTTTGTTTTGGTTCCTGTATTGTTTCCTCCCTTGTCATGTCATTAATTGTCATTGGTTGTGTCATAATTACTCTCATCTGTTCCGTGTTTAGTCTCGAATAGTTTATGTATTTATAGCCCTCGTGTTTCCTTCTTCATTCTGAAGTATACGCTCGGTGTCATTGTGTACCAGTCTATACCAAGCCCTTTAGGTTCGTTTGTCTTTCTGGTTTTGATCTCGTTCTCGTTTTGCTCTTGCCTAGTCTTGTTCACGTTGTTTGTTCATCGCCTGGCCCTCTTACTCTGCACTTCGATTACATTTCTATTTAGTTTGCTTTTATTTTCTAATAAAACCATAGAGTTCCTGCACTTTCGTCGTCAATTGAATCCTGACCTGATCATTAGCAACTGCACCAATTGATACACATAAACAAACCTAGCTAGCCAAGTGTGAAAAAAATTTAGCTAGCTATTTACAGCTTACCTTAATGCCGAACATACCATTCGTCGACTGTTCAGATTTGGTGTCACTCATACATTTCAGTCCCCTACAGTGTTCCAAGTGGCAACTGGAATGCTAATATTCACTATTACTAGATGTAATGATAGTGCAGTGGTAGCACCATGGTTAAGGCATTGGACAACTGATTGAAAGGTAATGAGTTCAAATCCTTGCACTGCCAATCTGCCATTGCTGGGCCCTTAACTCTCAACTGCTCATTTGTATAAATGGTATAAATGTAAGTCACTCTGGATAAGGGCGTCTTCCAAATGCCATAAATGTAAAAATGACACGGTCGTTGCTAGAATGGTCTGTTGGTCGCCTATTTCAAGCCTGAGAAAGAAGATTAGGGTCTGTATTAGAACGCTATAAAAGAAGTAAAACATGTTACAATACAAATAGAGCTAATATACTTGGTAGATATAATCATTATATGGTCTGTTATGTATAAAATATTACATGATCCTATGGGTATGCTGTTATAGAAAAAATAACCAACGACGGGGTGGTATGATGGACCAAAGTAGATTATGTTCCAATAACACAACATCCTGAAGTGTTTAAGACAGTGATTTACCAATGCTAACAATTGTTGTTTATTAAAGAACGACACATGCATTTTTATAGTTTATAGTTCCATTGAATGTTGTGGAATGTCCATGAAACGAGTTCCTGTTAGCACTTACGTCATATCAGCTATAGCTGGCACCGCTTGTCATGCTACAGCGAGAACTCCATCCTGAAGACTTTCCCATGTTGTGAAATATAAAGTTACAGCTTTACCTCTGACTGTTACAAAGCGCTGACACCAGAGATCCTTCGGAAAACGCTTAATAAACATCTCCTGAAAGAAAAAATTTCAACGATTAATCTGCTCATGTGGAGTGTCTGTCATACCAGTCTCTGTGAAAGCTGTTACTAAAGAAACGATTACATAGTCGAATCAGTGCTTTAATATAAATCTGTGATTGTCCTTGCAGATGAAACTGCTGTTAGTGCTGCTGTTATAGAAAAGTAATCAACACCTTCTGAACAATCAGACTCGAGAATTCAACAGCACGGTGGTACAATGATATCTTAATAAGGGTTTACTGCCACATTTATATCACACTCCCAGGAGTGGGACATGTGAATGGGACAGCACTCAAAATACATAATTAGTTTATAAGCCTAAATGTTCATATGGTCGTTCTAAGCAAATATAAAACAATTTTTGAAAGACTTATTTTGTTGTTGCAAGGAATAGAATTTGTGTGTGTGTGTGTGTGTGTGTCCCGTCTGGAGTACCCGGCTCCAGGCTCGCTAACTCAGCACAACTTTTAGCTGGCTTGTTTTGCACCTTTGGTCTTGGCGGAGTGTGTGTGAGTGAGTGTGTGTGTGTATGGCTGTACACATCTGTGAGGTGCCATGTAGGCTGTTATTTAAACATACACATAAAAAGCTTTGGCATTCCCCACTTTCAGCTCACATGTTTAACACAGAAACACTTGAAACACTTGATGTGTGTGTGGGAGGGAAAATGGGTGTGTGTGTGTGTGTGTGTGTGTGTGTGTGTGTGTGTGTGTGAACTGCTACACAATTTAACAATCTTGTAAAAAGAGTAATTCAATCCTGGAAGGTTCAATGCGATTGCCAATAGTCACATTCTCTACTGTGATTGCTAATAACAGGGTTACATGCAGACTTTCACATTTCTTACCCTCTTAATCCACAAGCGTAGGTTCCATTGTGCCTTTTGTAGTCATATACTGTATATGCCACCAGTAGCAACCGATGCTGTTTTGGCTAGTGCGTATACCCTATCCAGTTTTTTTTTTAGTTCGTATGAGAACCGGCAGCTACATACTACATATCAGTTCCAAAGCTAACTAGTTGAACACAAATGAAACAATACACTAATCTATTTGAAAATGGTTTATTTGGTTTATATGATATACTGACTGCTATAGGCTTTGTACTAGCTTCCTTGGCTAGATTAGAAAAGCAACTGTCCTAGCTGTGTACACTCACCAGAGGCATTACTTTCACTGAAGTCCTGGTTCAGTGTCACACGAAGAAAATGAATGGATGCCTGTCGCATTGTCGGTTGCTTGTGTGAATGTAGGGTTAGAACTTGAAAAATACTGATCTGTAACATCATCAGCGTTTAAGAGTAAAGATTCCTCATTATTTTCCGTGTTATATTAACACCAAGCTAACAATGATATGCCATAATTTCTGGAATAGCACACCTATCAGGAAATAAAAACCCACTAAGAAATGAGTACATTACAATTAGGCTAATGCAAAATCACAACCTTTGAATCACAAACCTAAACAGCACCTCATAGTGCACGTGTTTCCCAACAATCCTTTTCTCTCTCTCTCGCACTCTTTCTCTCTCTCCTTCTCTCTTTGCAGAAGATTCTGTCACTCACTCACTGACTGACTGACAGGGTAATTCTCAGAGAAAGTGATAAAAGCAATGCCATGTTTATAAACCACGTCTGTCACTTCCGTCGTTTCTTTGAGCTCAAAGTGTTGACCTCGTCGGATCAGCCTAAAGTGAGATGGAAGAATCCACAAGTGAGTGTTCGACCTTTTCGGTGATGATTTTTTTCTTTTTTCAAAAGAAAAAGAAGAAGAAAAAAGAAAATCAGATTTGACAGAAAGAAAGAGTGGCGATTGCAACTGAAGTCTGATACTGCACGTCTGGCTCTCTGTATTACTTATTGTCAGGTTATTATCAAATATCAAAGTTTTGGCGCTGTGGATATCTTTGTGCATATTAGTGAATCATAGTGAAGAAGGCGTGGCCCCTGTTCATCTGTCAATCACAGTGTGGAGACATGGCCTCTGTACCTGTCATTCCCAGGGAAAGAGATGTTGCTTTTGTGCGTTTTAGTACATTTTGCAGCCAAGACAAATATGTTGTGTAGCTGTGTGAGAAATCCAAGTATCTAACTGAAATCTATTTGAACAGATATACTGGCAAAAGTTGTTGAACCCCTGGTGATATTTCATTATATTTAAAAGACTGTTATTATCACATTTCTCAATTCACTAAATACTAGACATTTCCCCATTCACTAATACTTATTCCTTGACTAGATTGTCATAATTATATTCACTTATTTTATTTAAAATGAGGTCATTGAAACAAAAATATAAAGTGTTCAAAATTTTTGACTGGAAGGTTAGATAGATAAATACTAATGTGATTACCATTAAAAGATGAGTAAATGGATGTATTGATGGATGGATGGATGGATGGATGGAAAGATATCCAGGCATATCCAGTACAGGGTTCAGAGATGACTGCCATCCATCCATTTATAATGTCATCCATTCAGCCATTCATCTACATGTCTATAATCCTTTTTCTAGTATCCATCCAGCCATCCAGCCATCCATGCATCTACATTGTCATCTATCCAGTCATCTATCTATCTAACTAGAATTTTTTTGTAATATCATCCATCCATCCATCCATCTGTGCATCCATCCATCTATCAATTCATCCATCCATCTACAATGTCATCTATCCAATCAACCATCAATCTGTCTAGAACATTTTTCTAATATCCAGCCATCCATCTATCCATCTACAATTTCATCTATCCAGTCATCTATCTATCTGACTAGAATTTTTTTCTAATATCCATCCATGCATCCATCCATCTACAATGTCACCTATCCAGTCATAAATCCATCCATCTAAAATGTCATCCATCCAGTCATCCATCCATCCATCTACAATGTCATCTATCCAGTCATCCATCCATCCATCTACAATGTCATCCATCCAGTCATCCATACATCCATCTACAATGTCATCTATCCAGTCATCCATTCATCCATCTACAATGTCAACTATGCAGTCATCCATCTATCTGTATAGATTTTTTTTTTCTAATACCCATCCATCCATCCGATGTTTGCAGTGACCTCTCCTAGTGACTGTGCAGTGCAATTTGTTTATGGAGTGAGTGATGTGAAGCGGAAATGTGTGTATGAGCGACAATATCTGCTGGACATTCGTAACAAAGTTTTCTGTTACAATGAACATTTGGCGAGCGTGTTGAGCGAGCTTGGACTCGCACACCGTGTAGGCCCAAGGAAATGCACGGCCACACCTGGGGCAACACCATAAGCGGTGTGATATACCTACACTCATGCTGGCAAATGTTCACTCTCTCAACAAGAAATTGGATTAGATCAGACTGTGGAGAGCTTCACAACGCAGAGTGAGTGACTGCAGTGTCTAAGTTTTCACTGAGATGTGATTAAATCAGAACATCATGGACGCCATGACCCAGCTGGAGGGGCTTACACTATACACAGTGGACAGAGTAGCCTTGCTAGCTGGCAAGCTAAAGGGAGGTGGACTGGCTGTTTATCAACAAATCGTGGTGTCAAGATGCTGCGGTGGTTTCTACATATTGCTCTCTGCATGTAGAGCTAATGACGGTAAAATGCCAACCCTTCTACATGCTGTGAGAGCTAACAGCAGTCATTATAACGGGCTGTCTATGTTCCACCGAGCGCTAACGGGAAGAAGGCAATGTCACAGCTCTACAATGCTTTCTTCATTTTTGCTGGAGACTTTAACCAGGCAAGTCTTAAATCTGTTCTGCCTAAATTCTACCAGCATGTGAATATTGCAACCAGGGGAAAAAAAGGGAGACTCATATAAAGCAGCCCCCTTTCCACATTGGCAACTCTGACCACCTGGGAGTTATGCTCACTCCAGCATACAGACCCAGGGTGAGACAGGCCAAGCCAGCAGTCAAAGAAATTAAAATATGGCCTCAAGAATCTACTTCAGCACTCTAAGACTGTTTTGAAACCACACAGTGGGACATTTTTAGAGAGGCCTACAGGAATATACAGAGTCCATCAATGGCTATATTAATAAATGCATAGATGATGTGACAGTGGTCAAAATCATCAAGAGGCACATCAATACAAATTGTGGCTAACTAGGGAATTCTGTTCACAATTGCGAGCACAAAATGCTGCTTTTAAATCTGGGGATACTGCAGCATATAGTCTGGCAAGAAAAAATCTGTCCAGGGGGGATCAGGAAGACAAAGTGGCTGCATGCACAACGACTAAACAGCCACTTCACAAATGACAAAGATTCATGACAGTTGTGGCAGGGATTTCAGACTATCCAAGCGCCATACACCACCACCCCCAGGAATATGCCAAAATGACCTCTCTCTACCGGATGAATGAAATGACTTTTACGCACGTTTTGAGGATATCATCATTCAGGCATGGATGCTTCCATTACCACCTAGTGACCAGGTATTGCAGCTGTCAACAACTGCAGTAAAAAAGGCCCTTGCCAGCGTCAACCCAAGCAAAACTGTAGGGCCAGACAACATCCCTGACATGTTTTAAAGGATTGTGCAGAGCAACTGAAAGATTTTGCAGATATCTTGCTCAGTCAGGCAGTAGTGCCTACCTGCCTCAAAAGTGCCACTACTATTCCTGTCCCGAAGAAGCCAAATCCAGCCTGCCTTAATGACTTCTATCTTGTGGCCCTCACAGCTGTTATAATGAAATCTTTTGAGCACCTGGTCATGCAGCACATTAATAATTATCTCCCTGCTTACTTGGATCCTTTACAGTTTGCTTATAGTACTAACTGATCCACAGAGGATGCTATCTCCACTACACTCCACCTTATGCTGTCAAAGGAAGAACACCTACACGTGGATCCTCTTCATAGACTTCAGCTCTGCTTTTAATATGATCATTCCACAACAGTTGGTGTAAAAACTGAAGTTGTTGGAGGTGGATATGGGCACCTGAAACTGGATCCTCAACTTCCAGATGGTAAAAGTGGGCAGCCAAAGATCAAGAACCATCACAGTGAGTATGGGGTCACCCTAAGGCTGCATCCTGATCCTTTCTACTGTTCAGCCTGCTCACTCACGACTGCATTGCCAGAGTCAGCTCCAATCACATAATCAAGTACGCTGACGACACAAGAGTGGTGGGTAGCGTTAGTGACAATGATGAGTCCGCATACAGGCTGGAGGTGGAGCAGTTTACAGCATGATGCAAAATTCACAATCTCGCCCTCAACGTGGACAAAACAAAAGAGATGGTGATAAATTTCAGGAGGGCTGGCAAGCACCACCACTCACTGCTGATCATTGAGAGTGCTACCGTGGAGAGGGTCAGCAACATCAAATTCCTTGGTGTCCACCTGTCAGATGACTTGACCTCCACCACTAACACCATAGCAGAAAAAAGCCCAATAGCACCTCCACCCCCTCCGAAGACTTAGAAATTCAGGCCTCCCCACTAATATCCTCACCACTCTATATAAGGGAACCATCGAAAGCATCCTGACCTACGGCCTCATTTCCTGGTTTGGGAGCGGTAAAGACAGCGAGAAAAATGATTGGTGCCCCCTCTCCTCCTTGATGGAGATATATCAACAGCGCTTCATTCTCAGAGCCATCTCCATCATAAAGGACACTCTCCACCCTTCTCATGGCATGTTCTCCATCCTGCCATCCGGAAAAAGGTACAGAAGCATCAGCTGCAGATCCAGTAGGATGATGACCAGTTTCTTTCCACAAGCTGTCAGGATGGTGAACAGATTATGTCCATCCCCCCTCCCTCCACACAAACCTACATACACACATGCTTCACAAGCAACCCCCCACCCCCCCATAAATAAATAAATAAATAAATAAATAAATAAATAAATAAATATTATACAGCACATTGACAACAAGCAATGTGTCAAGGTGATTTCTTCATAAGGACTCTAATGTACTCGTCTGCTACTAATATTGGTGTTTGTAAATATTATTTATCTTAGCCAGGTTGCTAAAGTGTGTGGTTGGACTGTTTTTGCATTAAGTTTTAACTTCTGTTTTATTGTATTTTTTATTCACTGAAATAAGCTGGTGAGAAACAGTATTTCGTTACTTGATGTATGTAAATACTTAGAGAAATGACAATAAAGTGAAACTGAACTGAAACTTTCTTCTATCCATCTCTCCATCCATCAATCCCTTGAACCATCCATCCATCCATCCATCATGTCGTCCTTGATGACATTTATAATGCTATCCATTCAATCATACATCTGTCTAGAATCCGTTTTTTTCAATTGGAATATGTTGAGCAAATATGTCAATCCAAATGTGTTGAGCAAAATCAACAAAAACACGATACAGCAGCTGAGAAAATGCATACAATGTAAGGGTGCAGATGTAGAGCATATGTTATACATAACAAATATAATATTAACTATATGTAGTTTTACTCTCATTGGCTACTGACTTTTCAGACACCTTGTATTGTCCATCCATCTACAGCCCTCATCCATCCATCCATCCATCTATCCATCCACAGTTTTAATCCATCCATCCATCCATCCAACCATCTATCCATCCACTGTTTTAATCCATCCATCCATCCACAGTTTTAATCCATCCATCCATCCATCTATCCAGCCACAGTTTTAATCCATCCATCCATCCATCTATTCATCCATCCATCCATCTATCCATCCACAGTTTTAATCCATTCATCCATCCATCCATCCATCCACCCCTCCATCCATCTATCCATCCATCCATCCATCCATCCATTCATCCATACATCCACAGTTTTAATCCATCCATCCATCCATTCATCCATTCATCCACAGTTGTAATCCATCCATCCATCCATCCATCCACACATTTAATCCATCCATCCATCCATCTACAGCCTACATCCATGCATCCATTTTTAATACCAACTATATATCTGTCCAAAATGTTTTTCTATACTGTAGTTTCCATCCTTCTGCTGTCTTCCCGTCCATCCCTGCACCCATCATACGCAATAATCTCTACGGCTTCCAGTCATTAGGAACTCTCTATTTGGAGTAATAATGGAATGGAATGGAGGTGGAATGGCGGAATTAGGACAGTTCTCGCCAGTGGACTGCGACGTCTGGACCTGACTGTGTGTGTGTGTGTGCATGTGTGGGTGTGCGTGTGTGTGTGTTCAGAGAGAGCAGCATGCTTTCCATACCGCAGTGATGATTAAAGTTCACGACGAGCCATACTGCTGTGTATGGGGAAAAATTGGAATTTAAACTGCAGCAATTTATCATGACTGACAGTCCGGCAAAAACCGGGAGAAATCTGACAAATGCAATACACATCTTATCGAAAAACTGGCTTATGAAGAGTGATTACATCAAACACACTTTTCTTATTTCATATAAAATGCACACAGGCTCCGTCGACACTGAAAAGTGCACTGAAAAACTGTACTCAGGTAGTACAGTACAGTAGGTAAACACACTCCTCGATAGTCCACTTGAGCTCAAAAGTCTCTGTATCTTTTCTGATTCCTGCATTGCTCAGGTCCAGAAATTCCATTGAAATGTTTTTAATAAAAGTGGATGAATGCTAAAATGCTTTTTCTCCCCCAAACTCCAAAAACTCCTCATATGTCCTCATTTAAAAACATATATTAATATTAATATTTCCTTATGGACAATTAGACTATTAAGTGCAAAAATTTGCACTCCTCTTGTTTCATGGATGAAAAATATCAAATATATACTTCTGTTTTACCTTTACATTTATGTTTTAAACATGTTCCTTTAATAGTGTTTTTCCCCCCATTTGAAAACTCCACATCGCACAGCATAAATATTCCAGCAACAGAGTTGCCCCTAAATCAGCAGTTTTCCTTATTAGCAAGCTCAAAAGCTTCCTTATCGACATTCTCCAGTTAAATTTTTTTTTTTTTTTTGAATGAGTGTCTAATGAATTAAAACAGTCAACATAGGATTTCTTTGATTACATTTTTAAGACATGAAAAGTTCAAACGAGCTCAAACTAGCACGTGGCTTTCTGTACAATTAAACAGTAAAACAAACAAACAAACAAAAAACAAAAAAACATTGAGAAATGGAACAATCACAGTGGAAGAATAGTTTAAGAATAATAACCGAACAAAACAACGACTGCAAAACAAACAGTCTGACACCAATTCTGTCATGTTTAGAAATATTCTTTTCATTGTTTGACTAGAGACATTTTAACAACACAACACTAAACACTACATATACAGCTACAGATACATTTTTCTAAAATGTGCTTGGAGTAGAAATGAAAAATAGGTAGAATAAACACACTTTGTCCAGTCAATGTGCAAGCTATATAAAATGACAGAAGCTACGTTTATTTTGTTTTGTTTTGTGTTTTGCTTTGAATGAAAGAATTTCTGTTTAATATTCAGAGGAAACACGGCAGGAACTGTGTAGAGCATTTCAGACTAGAAACAAAAATAGAAATCACAAAAGCATCTGTCTATCTTTACCTGTGTGTGTGTGTGTGTGTGTGTGTGTGTGTGATGGTTTGCCCCACATCATTTTTTATTATGCTTGTTTATTATATTGATGAGACCTTATGATATAATGCATTGCATCATCACTAATAGTCTCATTGTTGAGCTACTGATAGATATTGGATTTTATCCTTCCATCTAATATCACAACCAACCATCACCGATCATTATGTATAAGAGACTGCATAGATAGACATCGTGAAAGACTTCCACTTTCTGAATTGTGAACTGATATGGATGTCCTTCTGTGAGAAAGTATTTCCATCAAGTCAAAAGATGGCTTAGGAGACAGAATGGTAGGAAATGAACATGACACAGAATGGTAGAAATGAATCCTCTGGGACAAAGGATTAGTAAATTGGTTTTAGTGAATCGAGAGGTCTGAGTGTGTGTGTGTGTGTGTGTGTGGGTGTGGGTGTTGGGGGTGGGGGGATTGTTGTAATTGCCAAATGCTCAATGAAATGTGTATTGCCTTTGCTTGTCTAATTAAGTTACATGTCAAGTTCTAACTCCTTTTGCTATTTATGAGGTCTTTTATGCTATTGATTCGAGTGTGATGCATCTGTCGAGTAAACTCGGCAATAAAGAGACAATTGCTTAGACGGTAATTTAATTACCCATACTTCAGGCATATTTTTCAGTGCTTAGAAATGTTTGCCCTTTTTAAATTGCATTAAATATATTCTGAAAGTTACTTAGTCCAAGCTTTATTCAAGGATTTACAAGAATTATTAATGGTGCACAATTTCTTTCTTACACCAAATCTAATAGATCAGCTGAGACACGTTTGTTGTCCAGTCCAAAGTTTGATTCTTTATTTCGTCCCTGGTCTGCAGGGCTAATGTACATAACTAACACACGCACCTCAAATGGCTTAGCCAAGATGTTTAGTAGCTCAACTTGCTTCCTTATGTGGTTTCTGGTACTATTTATAACACATCCAGCTCCAGCTGACATCACAGATGCTAGGCTAGTTAAGTTGAGAGAGCAGGTTTGCTCAACTCACCACCAGTGTGTGAAGCTGAGTTGCTGACTGAGTTGCTGTTGCACGAGTTAAAAACTGAACCCTATTGTTCCGACAGCCAATCACTGATCACAATTCTTCCTGATTACCCATCATTAATCATCATTGTTCCCAATGACCAATCACTGCTCACAGTTGTTCCCAACAACCAATCACTGATCATCTATGTTCCCAATGACCAATCACTGATCACCGTTCTTCCCAATGATCAATCACTGATCACGCTCCCAATGACCAATCAATGATCACCAATGTTCCCAACGACCAATCACTGATCACCATTGTTCCCAATGACCAATCACTGATCACAATTATTCCCAATGACCAATCACTGATAACTATTGTTCCCAAATACCAATTACTGTTCACATTGTTTGTCCACCTGCATACTTCCTTGTTCTTGATTTTAAAGTCTCTTTTTGGTGATTTTTACAGTAATAGCAGCGAGTTATTCCATATTTAACCATTTCCTATGTATCTGCTGCATTTCTGACTCCTCACTACCACTCCTTCATGTTCTCTGCATTTTTTTAAAATACATTTTTTATTGAATTTCCTTCGTTCTTTCCAGCATTAACAATACAGAACAAAAATCAAGATAAAGCAAAAATTTTTTTTAAAAAAGCAGCCACAATACAAATCAAGAGTATGATAACATTACAGGGTTGTTCATCAACCCATTCAGATCGGACCACTTAACCCCAGGATCCCACCCAACACCAGACCTCTCCCCAGTGACAAAGATAAACTATAGGTGTTAGTCACTACACTCAGATGTTAATAAGTGTGGCTGCGTCTGACCGGGCCTTCTTCTCACTGGCACCACGGAACCTGGCAACAGAACAATCCACATAAATAATTTTAAAAAAACAAAACAAAAAAAAAACAGTTGGTCCAGTGTGACCAAGCCAATGAGTGAGGGGTGTTGGCTCAAATTTAGCCTATTACCCAAAAACACCTAAAATTCAACATAGAAGCCAATACTCACATCTACCTCTGAGCCCAGTTTGCCACCACATGGCCAACACATTCTGCTGCAAAGACAGGTGTAAGGCAGAGTCATCATTTAGAAGTAATATAACTGAAGAAAGCAGGATACTTGTGCCTAGAACGTCACTTAAAATAATATACACATGACCACAAACGCTCTGGACCTTGGGGCAGTCCCAGAACATGTGCATAAAAGTGCCCAATGGACCCTGAGGTCAGAGGTCACAGTTAGGGGATGTACTTAATGAGTTTCATTAATTCACGCCTTCTGGGAGTGAGGTACATGCTATGAATAAGTTTGAAATTAATTAATTGGGATTTTTGCATGACTTTTACAAACTTACAGATTGTATGTTGTAAATACAAAAATATTTGGTTTATGGTACCACAACCAAAGACGTTTTTTAATTCTAATAAAACTCTATTCTATTCTAAATCTATTCTGTTCTATTCAGTCCCATTCTAAGTCTCTTCAGGAAACCTTCCTTCTTCATATAACACGTTTCGATTCGCAAATTATTCTGATGATTTAATGAATATGTAAATTAATGATATCATCTGGTGGTATCGTTTGATGACTTTTTAAGGATGCCTTTGATACTTTCCCCATGAAAAGGTTTGGGAACCTGTAATAGATACTATGATGCGTATAACTACCCAGCTGAAACCTTTAACTATGACTGGATGAATTTCTTTGTCTTTTTCAGTAAATTGTCCTCAGCAAACTCTAGGTCTACATACGGTGGTGCTTGAAAGTTTGTGAACCCTTTAGAATTTTCTATATATCTGCATAAACATGACCTAAAACATCATCAGATTTTCAAACAAGACCTAAAAGTAGATAAAGAGAACCAAATTAAACAAATGAGACAAAAATATTATACTTGGTAATTTATTTATTGAGGAAAATGATCCAATATTACATACCTGTGAGTGGCTAAAGTATGTGAACCTTTGCTTTCAGTATCTGGTGTGACCCTTTTGTTCAGCAATAAGTGCGACTAATACTTGTAGGACTTGTCTGATAATGTTTTGGGTCATATTTACGCAGAAATATAGGACATTCAAAAGGGTTCACAAACTTTCAAGCACCACTGTACATACATACGCTAAAGAACTAAATACAATGTTCTTCACCTCAAGGTTTCCTCAAGCTACCAATTGAAACCTCATCGCTGTGCTGTTATCACGTGTCTGTCTGTGTCCTAAATTTCCCTGTCCTTCCTTCCTGAGGCTGTGGCTGCATTACGTCCACCTTAATGATGGCAATTTCGCTAGCACAGAAGATTCACTCCCTATTTCCCTTGTCAGAAGGAATGATATGTTCAGGCTATTTCTTTGAAAGTCATCGACGTGAATACGAGGAGAAGCAGATATTCGGGTTGCCACTCCAGAAGATGTATAATGAGATAGAAAAGTTCTAATTAACGAGCTTTCCTAACACACATGCCTCTGAGTCTTAGATTTAATTGAATTTAGTTCATCTCTCCGGTGGGAAATGAAGATAAGGTTAATTAATTTTTACATTTCTATGCATATTTTTTTAAAAATGTTTTTAGCAACAGGAAGCATATTATGAGTTTCATGAATGTCTATTGTGGCTTTTTTGTGAATTTATACTCCGTCTCTGATAAAGCAGTATGAACATTACACAACTGAACTGCTGAATTCTCCAACCTGATTCGTCAGAAAGTCTTGATTCGTTTTCTTTATAACAGCAGCTCAGACAATGTACATTATCGTTTCTATAGTAACAACACATTCTTAAAATGAATGGATTCAAAACACGTTGTGATTTAACAAAATGATTGTTGATAGGGTGAAATTTTCTTTAAGGAGATGTTTATGTAAAGTTGATGGAAGGAGTCTCCAATGTCAGTGCTTTGGAACAGTCAGAAAGTTTTCCTCAGCATGTTCAGGACAGAGAAGTTTGGGCTTTTCTAGTTTCTCTGGAACATGACAAGCTGCATTTTATTTTATTAACTTCAAGATTGAGAAAAAAAGAGGGTCTGGTAGGGGGATATAGCATGTTTTAACATGTGTTAGCATCATGCTAGCATGTTTTAGCATCATGCTAGCATGTTTTAGCATGTGTTAGCATCATGCTAGAATGTTTTAACATCATGCTAGCACGTTTTAGCATCATGCTAGCATGTTTTAGCATCATGCTAGCATGTGTTAGCATCATGCTAGCATGTTTTAGCATGTGTTAGCATCAAGCTAGAATGTTTTAACATCATGCTAGCGCATTTTAGCATCATGCTAACAACTGTGAGCAGTGATAGCTGATATAGCGTAAGTGATAACAGAGAGAAACTTGCTTTGCAGACGTTTCAAAACATTAAATGTAGCTATAAATGGATAAAAGATACAAAGTGTCATTTATGTAAGGAATACCATATGACAGACCGTTGTGTTATATGAACATAATGCCGTATGGCACATTTTCTAATATAACAGCAGGGTCTGGAGTGTGCTATTCTGCTTATACCACAGTGATTTGCCAATGATTAATTAATGCATAAATGATCAATTAATGCTTAATTTATTAATGAATGACACATTACGCATTTGAATGGTTTATGGTTAGATTAGTTAGCACATAAGTTAGTTCATGTTCTCAGTTATGTTCAGTGTTGGGAAAGTTACTCAAAAAAAAAATGTAGGTGTTAGTTAGGTGTTCATGAAAGAGGTGGATCTGAGACCGACAGATTCTGTGGTTCGGATTGAGGTTGGAAGTTCATTCCACCACTGAGGGACAGTTAGTGTGAAGGTTCTGGAAAGGGACCATGAGCCACGCTGAGGTCTAGGTACTACTCAGCGTCAGTTATTTACCGATCACAGATTGCGTGAGGGAACGTAAGCCTTCAGGAGAGTGTTGAGGTAGGAGGTGCTGTTCCAGACAAGGTCTTGTACGTGAGCATCAAAGCCTTGAATTTGATACGGACAGCTACAGGAAGCCAGTGGTGGGAGATGAAGAGGGGTGTGACATGGGTCCTTTTTGGCTGGTTGAAGACGAGGCATGCTGCTGCATTCTGAATCACTACATCGTTTCATTCCAATGTATACACCCTATATAGAGGAATGGCAATAAAAACCCATTTGACTTGACTTAGTGTCACTAGCCAAGAGGAGGCACAACTAAGCTATCACTGTATGGGTTTAGCTGCTACAGTGCCATGCAAAGTACATTATCTTTCCTCATGTTCACGTAAACTGGAACTCATATAAACATTTACACGCCTTATTTTCCTGCTCAGTATCAGAGGATGTTACTGTTTCAGTTTCAACCCCTTTACTGGTTTAAAAAAAATCACTGTATATCCTTTTTTCCTCACACTGACTGTGTGAGCTAGCATTTGGCAGAACTGAGAGCAGTCAGCCAATACGACATGAGTATTTCCTCGTATTTTCCTGTAAACCCTGTCTGATTGGTCTCGCCTCCGTTCACTGAAGATACACACACACACACACACACACACACACACACACAAAATCTGATCGCACTCTCTCTCTCACACACACTCACAAGCACAGCTTGTTCTTTTACCAAGAAAATGGAAAGTGTAACCGAGACTGAGAGCACTTACAACTAATACTCCTTCCATAAATGTTACATAAATGCCTCCTAACAAAAAAAAACCTTCTCCATGTCACCAATTATAAAAATTACTTTATTAAACAAAAATATGTTTTTAAATCTTTTTATTATTAGTCTTAGTTTATGTGAAGTGTCTGCCATGAAAGTCCCTGTATATGAGCTGTCGCTGTATGTCACGTCAATGTCGCAATCGACATTGCTTCACAAAGAGCGGCCTACAAACATGGCCGCCGACTACAACTCCCAGAACTCAGATCGGCCTATAAACATGGCCGTTTTAGACTACACCATCCAACAACCATCGAGAACTCTATCACACTCGTGTTAAACTTCCTACTAGACTGCACACACCTGGATTCATTTACACGATCAATATAAGGATGTTGGCTGCATCCGAATATCCATACTACCTTGCTACAGAGTAGATGATAAGTAGTAGGCCAAAGATGTAGTATGTCCGAATTCTCAGTGTTCATAAAGCCGTAGGCGAGAAATACCCAGATGTCCTACTGCTAATAATGAGTTTTTATTTATCACATGTACATTACAGAACAGTGAAAGTCTTTTCTTTGCATACCCCAGCATGTTAGGAGGTTGAGCACAGGTATAGCCATGATACATGGCATCTGGAGCAGAGAGCATTAAGGCTTTGCTCAAGGGCCCAACAGTGGCAGCTTGGCAGTACGAAGGTCGAACCCCCGACCTTCTGATCAGTAACCCAGAGCCTTAACCGCCGAGCCACCACTGCCAGGTACTGTGCTATCCCATAGTGCAACAGGACAAGCATGGAAGAGCTGTCAGAATCAGCGCTGCATAGTACATCCAGATTGTATTCATGCTTACCACTTATACTGACCACTACGTACTGTATCAATGGCCGAGCAGTAGGTACTGTCACAGTACCGCCCGTAGGTACTGTCCTTTCTGCCCGTGTTGTTCAAACCAGAACTGCTTTTACATGTTATTACCTCTGTAAAAAAACAACAACTTTCAGCTCATTATCCAAAGCAAATCCATGTCCTTGAGTTTGTTGTGAAGATGAACTCAGTTGAATGAGGCTTCACATCAATTATTCTGTGTGCCCTTGCTTACGTGTGGATTTTACATTCTTCATTTCATTCAGCACAATTTTATTGCCACTATATTTATGCACAAGTGCACAGTGTAATTAGCTTCTCGCTACAGTTTCGCAGCAGTAAATGAAGTAAGAAGTGAGTGTCAGATATCTAGTTAATGAGCTAGAAGTGTGATACTATAGCAGTGTTGGAAAAATAATTGATGATGCAAGAACTTGAAGCATTAAGTTGAACTTCACACGTGTACAATGTACACGCAGGTAATATCATGTGAAAACTTTATGATGTACTCTGTGACGTACTCAGGTTTGGCAAACTACTTAAAACATTGACTAGCTATTAGTTAGAAACTTTACATCCATCCATTTTCCATATCACCTATTCTACACACGGTCGCAGGGGAGCCTGGATCCTATCCCAGGGAGCATGGGGCACAGAGCAGGGGAAACCCTGGACAGGGTGTCTACCCACGCAGGGCACAATCGCACACACATTCACATACTATGGACAATTGGAAATGCTAATCAGCCTAAAACGCTTGTCTTTGGACTGGTGGAGGAAACCAGATTACCCAGAGGAAACCCCTAAAGCATGGGGAGAACATACAAATGCCATGCACACAGGGCGGAGAAAGGATTCGAACCCCCAACCATGGAGGTGTGAGGCACAGTGCCCCCTTCCACCGGAATCCCTCATGTGTAATGCACAATGATCAACTATCTTAATACAATGTTTCACTAACGTGGGACTTGAGCAAGTTTATTTTGAATTGTCTCTGTCTGGAAGCCAGAAAAGTAAGAGAACAAGAAGAAAAAGAAAAGAGGAAGCAGAGCATTGGTAAATGGTGGATATAATCTAACAATGAAATTATATGGGATTATAACTGCACTGCAAAATAAAAGGAGTAAAGAAATCTTAAATATACATATTTCTATTTATAAGATTATTTTAAACAAGTATTCGATTATAAAGCCTTGTAATTTTTTTTTAAATAGCTTTTTTTCCTTTCTTTTAAAGTTGGAAATTTTCTCCTATACTTATTCTATTCTGTAAGTCTTTATTTCTAGAAAGAAGCAAAATGATCGACGAATAGAATAAAACATATTTAAGTTCGGCATTCGTCAATATGTTTAAAAATAGGTTTAATGGTCTTACATTTCTTATAATCTCAAAATGATAAACATTACATAGTCTTTACTTTATTCAAGATATCTTTACTTGCTAAGGCATAAATTTTTGCAGTGTGTAGGCCATAAAGCCATAAAGTAACGAAACACTACGGCAGGACCTGGTGCTCGCTCTTTGAAGCAGGTTAATTATTTAGCTTAGTTTGTTTTGGTTATATTCACCATTGTGATCAAATTATCTTGATAGCTTGGTCTTTTTTAAGACATCCACCTGCTTCTGAGTTCATGACATATTCTGATTTTCACCACAGATCATGTCTCAGCAAAGTCCTGCACAATATACAGGAATTTTCTTCTATTAAACCAGAGGTTTTAGTCTGATATATTGATACATCAAACCACAAAAGACTCAGGTACTGTTTTTGTGTAAGTCAGTAATGCTTTATTATAGGTTCAGTTCAACGTCACCATCATGTCATTTTTGCACTTCTGCTCTCTTTACTCTGTGATGAACCTTAATTCACTTTATCTTGACAATCATTTTCCAACAACCATGCATGGAAGACTTTTAACCGTAACAACCAGCTCATATGTACAAGTTCGATAATCAGGTATAACGGTGCAGCCTCCAGACGCATGTGTTATCAATCTGTAATATAAATAAAAAGATTATTACTTAATAAAGAGTATTAGTATTACGTATATCAATATAGCATCTTAGTAACATAATTGTAAATAAAAACAGCAGAAATGTGCAATTTACTAACAACAGAGAACAAACATGAACAAAATGGCTGACAACAAACCGAAATATCAACATATAAAATATATTAATAGTGGAAAAAAAACAACAACAACAACAACAAAACAATGTCTTTCAGGATGCGATATAAAATAAATAAATAAACTTGATGCTTTTCTTTTCTATTTACCTTCGACTTTTAGCATATCATCTAGTTGACTTTTGGACCGTTTCAGTTGTTGAAATCTTTGCATCTTCATCTTGATATCAATTCTAACTCTAAATTTAGCTAACTTTCAGTTTATAATGTCAGATCTCAAAACTAAGAGGGTTAAGGCAAAAGATGCTCGAAATATATTACAAAATCAAAAGTACAATTTCCTTTTCCCTATTCAAAAACAGCTGGGATGCAAATCTTTTCCCCGGCGTATGTATAAAGTATATAAACAACTCTACAATTAATATACTAATATACGGTATGAAGGAAGGAAATCGATTGTGTTTACTAATAAACTACGTGTTCTTGAGCGTTACTGGAATCTTGGGATTTTAATACATCCTTCGAGTCTCTAGCAGTGAAATGAAGTGTTCATGCATGCACATATTCGATGTTGCGTGTATTTACCCGTCACAGCATTCCATCCCCACATCGCATGAGCACTTTTGACATCTGCTGTTTGTCCATTTGATCCGACAGGGTGTCATGTCTTATCCAAGTCATCCTGACAATGAGTCGCACCTAAAAGTGAGTCATTGTTGAACTTCAAAGTGCAATATACACTGACTGACTAGTTTATTAGAAACATCCATACAAATGGCTATTCATGCATAATGCACGATGCATCAAATCACGAACATACAGGTTAAAAGCCAGACAATTTGTGCCTAGTTTTTATCAGATCTTCAACTGTGCAGGATTTTTTTATTTTTGAGTCCGTGCCCACTGTAGCCTCCGATTCCTGTTTTTAGCTGAGAGGAGTAGAACTCGATGTGGTCTTCTGCTATTGTAGCCCATCTGCATCAAGGTTTGGAATGGTTGTAAAGCGTGGTTATTTAACCACTTCCTGTCAGCTCAAAACAGTCGGACCATTCTCCTCTGACCTTGTACTCAAGAATAAGACGTTTCCTCCAGAAGAACTGGGTGTTTTTGTTTTTGCCGCCACTCGATTGGCTGACTGGATAATTTCATGAACGAGCATGTGTACAGGTGATCCTATTGAAGAATATGTTGTGTTGCATAGCACTGTGAACCCAAATGCCTTGACACACTAATCCTGCTTTTGTTATTTCTGCCAACATTAAAACAGAGAAGAAAGTTCAGCATGACTGTCAGATGTGGTAGTGTGCATCAAGACCCTTGATAACTATTTCTTCAACTAAAAATTGTGAAGGTTCAGTTGCATTAAATTCTTTGTTCCTATTAAATTCTGTACAAATGTCTGGATAAGCAGCTGACATGACTGAGTGGTCACAACAGTTACCTTTCAATCCTAAACCATTAGAGATTCGTTTATGATTAAAGGTAAGCCAATTGGGGTGGTTATGGATATACATTTTTAATGTGGAGCTTGTGCAGAGGCTTCCAGCTTCAAGTATCAAGTCATGATTGCTTCCACTTTCTCTCAGCTGCACTTAATTCTCTCAGATTGCCATGCAACACATCTGGTGATAGCCATGGTAGTACACACAGTGCTAACTTTGGCACTGTATTTGCAAAATAAAAATTTGTTCATAAAAACCACTCTGTTATGATCATTAATAGTTATGTAAATGAAAGGTCCTCACAAGAATAAGAAGAAATGTGTGTGTGTGTGTGTGTGTGTGTGTGTGTGTGTGAGAACATCGACCGAAACTGGGTAGTGCTCGCCAGCAGGCAGCGTGGATGATAGGGACGAGCGCAAGCAGGACAAATCCCAGGAACACTGACCTCTTCATCATGGACTTTGGAAAGAAAAAGCAAACAAACAAACTTTGAATTGTAATGACTTTTTTGGGATTATATGTCATAAATCTACAAATAAAATTATTCCATATTATATTGAACTTTGGGGAAAAAATCAATATAGTCGCAAGATTATTTACGAATAAAAACTTAAAAGTAAAAACGGAAAAGTTGTGAGAGCATAAGTGTTCACCGAGTTTACTATGAAAACATTAACTGAAAACTTTTTCAAGAAAACTCTTAGCAATGGTTACCTTTTTTTTTTTTTTTTACCATTTTTTTATATTTCACATTTATCATTAGCAATCTGTAAAAATACACAAAGTAAAAATCTTTGACATCCGACATTTTGTATAAACTAAGATTATCCTAAAAATATAAACAATTCCAGTACACTGCAGGATATGTAAATGAAGCCTATGAGTCATTACACAATCATATATGGGAATAAATTAATTTTCAACTATGATCTGAATCAGATGGGGTTGAAATACAGCAGAAAGTGGGTTGGAGTTACTGGCATCACTCACACTGCCAGTAAACACTTCTTTTCAATAAGATTTCTGCCAGTGATTTGAGTAACAGCAGAGTTTACTCAAGGCTAACAAAATAAAGATCCAAACACACAAAGTCAAAAGTACAATCCACAGAACGGGGCCCAAATAAATGGAGAATCCAAAACACAAATGCCAAAAAGGTAAAGCAGATAATAAACCTGAGTGGACCCTTACAGAGTCATCCTTATGGAAAAATCACGTAGATTTCACATGATCATATGTTTTCCCACATGTGATTGTGAAAGTGCATTGCAAACCTGTTATGCATCATGGGAATAATATCTGATCAATAAAACGTGAACAAGTTTCACTGGACTTACTAAATCATTTATAGTAGTTAATGATACGTATTGTACATCTTAATACTTCATAAAAGTGATTGTATATTGTAAATAATCTAATTAAATGAACTCAACAACTATTTAAAAATATTTATCATCTATATTCTTGCCAATGGGCAGTTTTCATACTTTTAAATGATGTCTAAATAATAACATTATTATTATTATTATTATCATTAACATCATAGAGCACGCATTTAAACAAATGCGTGCACAAACTTGGACATTCCGTATGAACCGAGATTAACAATTGCTGTCCATTTTAGGAAATGTTAATGAAGCGTATGGGTCATTACACAGATAACAATACAATCCACTTTGGGAATAACTCTGTATAATGTTGTTAGGTCACCTCACCATTTTTCCAAGTTGGGACACTTTAATGAGTCTGTAAACTAAAAGTGGATGCATGAGTTTAAATACAGCAAAAAGAGTGCTGGGGTTATCAGGATCACATGCACTGAACGTAAACACTCCATATCAGCATGATTTGCGCAATCTGTTTATTCAAGTTTTAGAAAAGGATAATGCAGGGAACAACTATGAAAAAAAAAGACTTGTGGTCATATGAGTAATATGTGATGAAACGTGAAAAATATATTTCAACCTGTTATACCCTGAAGTAAATACATGGCGTCCTGTGAATGATATGTGATAAATAAACTGTGAAAATAATTAATAAAACCTCCAGAGTCCTTGGTTTGATCCTGACCTAGTGTTACAGTACTGCTCTTTGCATGTCTGAGTGGGTTTCCTGTAGGTTTTCCAGGTTCCTCCCACTGTCCCGCTGAATTGCCCCTAAGTGTGAATGAGTGTGTGAATGTGAATGTACATGGTGCCGTGCAATGGATTGATGTCCCATGTAGTATGTATTTCCACCTTCCATTCAGTGTAGATGCACTCATTGGCCATCTGTAAAATCAAATCAAAATATATTAGTATATAATAAATAAGTAAGGATTTAGGAAAACACTCAATGGTGGGGTGGTGTGATGCGACCCAGCGCAAAGCGGAGTTATGGTTACCAACTCGAGGTTGATTATTTTCTCATAACAGCACTATACATATATACTTTCATCTGAAAAGAAGACTTTGGACCACTGAGAAATGGTCCAGTTCTTTTTCTCCTTAGCCCAGGTAAAATTCTTCTGGTGTTGTCTTTGGTTCAGGGGTGGCTTGATACTAGGAATGTGACACTGCATGGCATGACACATTCTACTAAGGTGGAATTTCAAGAATCTTCTTGCTCATACACTAAATGCACCAAATGGCCAAAAGTTTGTGGACACCCGACCATCAAATTCATATGTGCTTGATGAACATCCCATTCTGGATTTTGTCCCCATTTGTTGTTGTTATAACCTCCATTCTTCTTGAAAGGCTTTCCACTAGATTTTGGATCATGGCTGTGGGAATTTGTGATCATTCAGCCACAATAGCATTAGTGAGCTGAGACACTGATGTTGGTTTAGGAGGTCTGGGGTGCAATCAGCATAACTGTCCATCTGAAATATGTTTGGAAGGTTTTGAGGTCAGGTCGAGTTTTTTCACTCCCACCTTAGCAAACCATGTCTTCATGGAGCACAAGGGCATTTTCATGCTGGAACAGGTTTGGGCCTTTTAGTTCCAGTGAAGGACAACACTGCCTTTGTGTGTAGCTAAACATGCAAAGGCACGGGTACAGTCCAACAAATGCAGACACATGAAAAATTTGAGAATCCAAAACACTTTTCAGAAGGATAAAACAGAGAACAAACCGAAGCCAAACACCATGACAGGCCCATGTAAAGGTTTTTAACCAGCACAACTAGAAAGCAGCACATAAGAGGAAGGATATATATTTTTTTTATCTTACTCATCTCCCCAGCTCAAGAAGGAGAAGTGACTTGCTCGTTGGGAAGATGTGGAGGAGGCATGACACAAAGTTACATAGCCAACGAACATAAAAGACACTGACTGTAAACAAATATACATCAATCAGCCATAACATTAAAATGATCTGCCTAATATTGTGTAGGTCCACCTTGTGGTACCAAAACTTCTCAGACTCCACAAGACCTCTGAAGGTGTGCTGTGGTATCTGGCACCAGGATTTTAGCAGTAGATCCTTTAAGTCCTAAGTAAGTTGCGAGGTGGGGCCTCCTTGGATCGGACTTGTTTGTCCAGCAAATCACACAGACGCTAGATCGGATTGAAATCTGGGGAATTTGGAGGCCGAATCAACACCTTGAACTTTTTGTCCTGTTCCTCAAACTGTTCCTGAACTATATTTGTAGTGTGGCAGAGCGCATTATCCTGCTGAAAGAGGCCACTGCCCTTATGGAAAAGATGAATGATGATAAAGTTACAGAAGATGAATGAAGGTAAAGGTTTAGAAGATAAATGAATAAATGATGATCACGTGAAAAATAAAAACACATGCACGAGTGTGAAATGTGAAGCGTGAAATTTTCCTGTGAACTTTCTGTGAGGACAAACACCGTTTGTTTTCACAGCAGGTGTGACGATATGATGTTGTTGGAATAGTGGGTATAGTGAAAACTAGGTGCTCACAAAGTTTCCAGAGAAAAAATGTCATTTGAGGTGTAACACCAGCTGTTAAAAAAGAAGAAATTGATTGTATGCTAATAAACTCCACACTTTGGTCTGTAAGTGTGAGCTTGAGCATTACTTGCATGGAAGCACATATTTTACATCAAAGAGCAGTTCGCTATGTTGTGTAATTTCCTGTGACAGCATGAAACTTAATCGACTCTGCACCAGCATTTGCACACTCGCTGTTTGTCCAGATGGATCTGACCGGGTGCCACGTCTTATCCACACCATCCTGACAATGAGACCCCCTAAAATAGAGTCACTGTCCAACTTCATAGTAAATTATAAATAGACACATGAATATTTGTTTTGTGTGACAACATGGTACCGGTAAGTAATGAGAGCACAGACACAGGACTGAACACACTAAGCCCACAAGTACACAAGAAAGTTCAGGAAAATTGTCATATAATTGTTACTAGTGGTCATGTGCCATATTGTAAAAATACTCGCACTGTGGAATTCAACAAAATGTTTGAAAGGTCCAACTACTGTATTTAAAAAAAGGGCTGGATAAGCAAATATTGTGACTGAATTGAGACAACAGTGACTGTTTAAATGCTCAACCGTTAATGATTATTCATTGCTAGTGAAGTGGATATGTTTTGTTCCGCAGTAGCAATTCATGTTCATTTTTTTTTTTTACTAAAGCCATGAACAGATGAAACATCAATTATGAATTGGACTTGGGGAGAATAAACATATACTTCTTGTCAGGAAGTGGGGCTGAGACAGATTCTGTTGCTATAACAAGAGCAATTTAGACAATTCCATAATGTCATTATCAACAAACAGGCATAGGTCATGTGATGATCAAGGCTGAGCTAAACACGTGACTTGAGAAACAGACAGAGAATTGAAAACCAGAACAATCAACACAGTAAAGAATATAGACTTCATGAAGGACAAAGACACATGAGGGTTTAAATACATACACAAATCAAGGGGCAAACTGGTGTTAGTAATCAGGAAACATGAGGGAGACAACCAGTGAGAGGAGGAGACAGTACATGAATCAAAACAAAAACACATGTGGCAACATAAACAAACAAACATGACAAAGTGCAGGTTCTGCATGCAGCGCTTGGCGCAAAGGGGAAATTCTTGACAGATACCCCCAAGGGGCCCCACTGGGTAAAATATCCAGGCAAAATTCATGGTCTGACATGGTCTGACATGTTGACTTTTCCCAGAGGAGTCAGGGAGCAGACATGGGGCATACTGGCAAGAAACAGGCGCTGGGTCGGTGACATCCTCACTGAGATCTGGAGGTAGAGCTGAGTTGAACTCTGCTGGGATCTGGTGATGAAGCTGGGACAAACTCGCCAGGCTCAGGCAGGCGCATAACTTGTAAGGCCACGCCGTTGGACTCAGGCAGTAACAGGATGTCGGAGACTGCGGCATCTGCCTCAGGCTTAAGCAGGATGTGGGAGGCCGTGCCGTGAGCCTCAAGCAGGAGCATGGCGTTGTAGGCTAGACCATCGGCCTCAAGCAGGAGCAGAACTTAGGAGGCTGTGCTATTGGCCTCAGGCTAGAGCAGGACTTGGGAGGTCACGCTGCCAGCTTGAAGCAGGATCAGGACATGGGAGGCTGTGCTGTCGGCCGCAGGCAGCAGCAGAATCTGGGATACTGTGCTGTTGGCTTCTGGCAGGAGCAGTGGTGGGAGGCCGCACCATCAGACATATGCAAACATGAATGCCAGGACCCACAGTTAAAGTCACAGAAGATGAATGAAGGTAAAGGTATAGAGTCAAAACCAGAACAGCAGTCAGAATACAGAATTTGATCACCACAAGGGCAAACAACACAAACCAAACAATCTCCTAACAACAAATCACAAATAACCACCTCCAACATCCCACACCATTCTCACTCCTCTTCCTCTTTAAATATGGCCGCCATTTAGTGATGTAATCCTGGGAGGTGGGAGCAAGGCAGGCTAGGGCAGGCTGGAAACTCTGGGAGGGAGTTCAGACCTGCACACAAAATATGGCACAGCACACAAAAAAAAACCTTCCCATCCCAAAGATAGCGGGTTGTAACACTATGTTGTGTAATTTCCTGTGACAGCATGAAACGTAATCGGCCCTGCATCAGCATTTGCACACTCGCTGTTTGTCCAGCTGGATCTGACCGGGTGCCACGTCTTATCCACACCATCTTGACAATGAGTCTCACCTAAAACTCACATATCTCATGTCCAACTTCATAGAAAAATGTAATAGACACATGAATATTTGTTTTGTGTGACAACATGATAGCGGTGAGTAATGTGAAGGAAGGACTTAGGAGGTCGGACTGCCAGCATGTATCAGGAGCAGGAAATGGTGGCCGTACCTTCAGGCTCGGGCGTGTGCAGGATGTAGGAGGCCGCACCGGTGGATATATGAACATATGATCATAGATTTCACATTATCATATGTTTTCCCACATGTGATTAGGTGAGTAATATGTGATAACATGTGAAAAGCATGTGAAAGTGCATTGCAAACCTGTTATGCATCATGTGAGTAATATGTGAGCAATAAAACATGAAAATTTAAAATGTAAAAATGAATGAATCAAGCAATGCAACTCACAGCTCAGTTTTTGAAATCTTATAGCACATCCAAAATGGTTGGCTAATGCCCCCAGGCACAAGTGTTGAGGGTTGGAGGGGGTGGGGTCGGGGTTACAGTCACATCCAGCTCCACCACAGATCCCGGAGCGACCACTCCACCTCCCAATCCCTGTCTGGACTTGACAACTTTCACACTCACCTGAACTCTAACACACCTGCTTCCTGTTTTCTAGCTGGTTACTATTTTTAAGCGCACTCTTCAAATGGTTCTTTGCGTGGTTTTGTTATTTCATTGTGCTTGTTTTTAAGAAGAAGAAACCTTTATTTGTCACATATACATTTCAGCACATTAAGATTGTTTTTCTTCACATATCCCAGCTTGTTAGGAAGTCGGGGTCAGAGAATCATCCATGATATGGTGCCCCTGGAGCAGAGAGGGTCAAGGGCCTTGCTTAAGGGCCCAACAGTGGCAGCTTGGCAGTGTTGGGGCTTGAACCCCCGACTTTCTGATCAGTAACCCAGAGCCTTAACCACTGAACCAGCACTACCTGTTTTTTAACTATGGCTTTGCTGCCAATTTGGTTATCTAAAGACACAAAAGACTCAGCAAGAGTTTCATTTATTTACTTTATTTCATTTTTTTTTATTTTTATGTATGCTGTATTATATGCACAGATCAAAGTCATCATCATGTTATTTTTGTGCTTCTGGTCACTTAATTCTGTGATGAACCTTAATTCAGTTCATCTTGACAATCACTTTCCAACAGCCATGCATGGAACACTTTTATCTGTAACAATGACTTCATACGTACAGGTTTTATAATCATATTCAATGGTGCAGCCTCCAGACACACTTGGCCATCTGTAAAATGAATAAAAGATTATTACATATAACCTATATTATTACATACAATAAATAGTAGTTTTTATTAGAAATATTAATCATGCATTTAGAGACATGTGTGTAAAAGTGAAACTATTGCAAAGATTTAGCAAATGTATGACCATGACAATAGCAACAGAGCACAAATATGATTGAAATGTCCTGCATGTGTGTTATACAGATGTTCCTTCATTATGGCCTGCATTTGTGTTATACAGATGTTCCTTCATTATCACAAGTAATAAAATGGTCAAATGGTACACAGTATGTTAAGATATTAATAGTGGAGAAAAAAAAACAATATAAGTTCAAACATTTGCATTTCCTTTTCTGGATGTAATAATAAACTAATTGATCAATGAATTTATCAATAAATAAATACATACATTTGGATGCTTTGCCTTTATATGTGCCTCTAACTTTTAGCATATTTTCTAATTGACTTTTGGACTCTCTCAGTTGTTAAAATCTTTGCACATTCATTGTGATTGTGTTTCAAAGTCAGGTCTCAAAATTGAGAGAATCAATTCATTGCATCTTTTCATCATTTTGCTTTATGTTTTGGATTCATATCTTGTTGCAGGAAACATTTAATCAGAACATTTTAGAAGTTTATTTCTTGTAGATGAATTACAAAACAGAGCGATAGTTTCCTGTATATGTAGTGGGTAGTTAGTCAGGTGTTCCCCGCTTTAGCAGTTCGGAGCACGTCAGCACGCTTCCGGGTTTTCACTGCCATATGTGTCTTTGTTTACTTTCAAACGTGTGTTTGTTGTGATTCCTTGTCTTATCAATGGTTGTCTCCCTAATGTGTCACAGTCTTTATTTGTCACATATACATATGCACAGTGAAATTCTTTTCTTCACAGACCCCAGCATGTTAGGAGGTTGGGGTCAGAGTGCAGGGTCAGCCATGATACAGCAGAGAGGGTTAAGGGCCTTGCTCAAGGGCCCAACGGTGGCAGTGCTGGGGCTTGAACCCCCGACCTTCTGATCAGTAACCCAGAGCCTTAACCACCAAGCCACCACTGCCTCCATTCTGTTTTTAGTCTTGATTAATGCAAAGTATTGTTTCAGTGTTTGCCGCCTGAACTGTACCGAGACTTTTGTTTTGTGTTCTCGATTCTTGGTTTTTGATCGAGTTTTTGTCATCACGTTTTGTGGTTATGGCTAGTTTCGCTCGTTTGCTAATCGCCTGACTCTGTGCTTGTTTTTTGACCATTATGTTTTGGATTTGTCTACCTGCCCTTTAATAAATGCTTTTTTCCTGCACTTGCATCCACCTCACCCTGCTTTACATGACAGTAGTCCAGGTACAATTTCTGCCTGCATAATTAACTTGTTTATGACAGTGAGGGAGCAGGACCAGAGCTGACACAAAACTAAATCAATTATTTAAGGGTTGGCTAACTCTTCTCTTTGAAGCTTGTTGTTTAACAAGCTAGCTACTTCATCTTCAAGCACATTTTAATTAAACAGCCAAATGAAATAGTTAGTTTGCCATCTAACTGGTTCAAGTGCAATGCACAAGTAACTTTGATCAAACTATCGATTTTAATATTAAGTCATAATTGTAATTCATTCATCTATGACACAGTTCATTTCAAACCCTAGTAGAATTTCCTCTACCTGCATTACGCAGTTGATTTGGTATACATAAAGGTTGCTAACCTGCTTTTGTGTCAGAGTGAAGGGACTGTTGCACTGAGCAGCTTGAGAGTCTCAGAGTCATACAGGGATCCACTGAGCTTTATGAGCATATAGTTGTCTGGGATGAAAAACTCCCTGTTACTTTGATACCAGAATGAAGGAAATTGATTGTGTTTGGTAATAAACTATACTTGAGCTTGAGTGTTACTGGCACTCTTGAGATTTTACCACATCTAGTAGATTTGAGTATCTAGTAGAGAACTGTTTTGCAGAAATGAGCTGTGTTCATGCATGTACATATTTTGCATGTAAGAGCGTTTTACTATGTTGTGTGTATTTACCCATCACAGCATCTCATGTAATCGGCCTCACACTTGCAGGTTTGACACTCACTGGTTCTCCAGCTGGATCCGACTAAATGCCACTTCTTATCCAAGTCATCCCAACAATTAGTCACACCTAGAATAAAACAGAGTCAATGTTCAACCTCGAAATGCAAAATAAATAGACACAATAATATTTGTACTCTGTGGCAACATGGTGGCAGCAAGGAATGTCAGTTATTCAGCTAAAATTTATGAAGGTCGAGCTGTTTAAAGCTGAAAATTGATTACAAAGGCCTGAATAAGCATCAAACCTGACTGAATGGAGGCCACAGTGACCTTTCAATGCTGAACCCAGCATTGTTACAGTCGCAAGATTGAGCTAATTCCAGGTAGGATAAAATGGATGGTAAAAAGATGCCAGAAGGAGCTGAAAAAAAAAAAAGGTTAAAAAAAAAGAAAGGCATTGGAGGATGATGCGGCCAAATGTGCCAAACTGTCAGATATTTTTTCAAGACGACAAACGAGCACACAGGAACTGCTGACTCAAGGTACAGTGACTATAGTACATTTACATTTATGCATTTGGCAAACGCTTTTATTCAAAGTGACATACAATGAAGGAATACTTTTTTATTCAGTTCAGGTTTTTTTTTTTTTTTTACTTTTGATTATCTGTTTCAATTAAATTTCAGTGATTTTTTTAAAATCAAAGCTAGTACTAATTTACATTGTCTGAGAGTTAATTGCTTATTACTGTATTACTAAACCACATGTACATGGCTTGGATATGCCAGGCTACAAATGTCTTCTATAAATAATGGTAGAGTTAGGGTTAGATTTGGCTGTATATATTGTGTGCATGTGTGCATGTGTGTGTGTGTGTGTGTGTGTGTGGTTTGATACCTGGTTTGATTTCTTTGGACCAGCAGGCAGCATGGTTCACAGGGATGAGAGCAAGCAGGACAAAACTCACGAAAACGGACCTCTTCAGCAGCATATACATATAAAAAATATGTTTCAAATGTAGAATCATCCCATATGCACAGGGTATTGTTTAAAGTATGATTAACTGGCAAATAAAATAAAAAAGAAAGAAAGAAAGAAATAATAGTAATAACATAAAATAACAATATATAATAATAAGGTTTGCAGGTTTAATACAGTCATTTAATTATTATGTTTTTTTGTATTTTCCATCCTGACCCTCACTTGTAGCCCAATTCTTTCCGCACAGTTCAAATACCTCTGTTTTAATGTGTGTTTTCACTGACAGAAATATTTAATTTTATTAAGGAAATCATACTTAATGTCCCGAAGCCAGGACCAAATTTACAAATTTACATTCCTCGCTCTACTACCATGCCTTTGAACTTTTCTGCATTCTGTAATGGACCTCCATTGTCTCATGAATCTACATGTAATATCCCTTGATTTTGATATTTGGGAGAAAAAAGCAATATAGGTTCAAATTATTTACCAATAAAAATGTAAAGGCTGTGAGTTATAAGTATTTTCCCCAGTACACTATGTACAGTATGCAACAAATGTATTTTAAAATAATTTGTTTCTTCTATTTTTGTCATTAATCATAATGAGTAGCAATATCTGTAAAGACACACAAGGAGAAAGTCATGCACTTCATGAATTCTGTTTAAACCAGAATTATTTGTACCAAGAGATGTTAATGAAACCCATAATCAAATACACTGATAATAAGACAATTCAATTTGGGAATATTCAGGCCAACTCACCATTTTAACAAGTTGGGACACTCCAGTTTTCAAAATCTATTACCTATACACAGTGTGTGGTTTTAAATACAGCAGAATGAGGGTTGGACTGCCGAGGATCACATGATCAATCATGATCAAACACTCCATATCAATATGTTTTATGCCAGCCGTTTGTGTAATAAATGTGAGTTTACTCAAGGAGTGAAAACAAATAGATTCCAGTGTATGGACAAACTTTACAGCGATGAAGCATTAATAAATACAGTACTGTGCAAAGAGTCTTAGGCACATTCAAAGAAATGCTGTAGAGTAAAAATGCCTTCCAGAATAATGAAATTAAATGTTTCTACTTTTTTAAAAAAATACTTTAAAGAGCAGTAAACAGTAATAAACGAAACAAAGTCGATATGTGGTGTGATGACCCTTTGCTAAATATATATATATATATTAGTAGTCTCAGGTACAATGTGCAGTTTTATAAGGAAATTAGCTGGTAAATTTTACTGAGAATCTTGCAGATCCAGTCACGGTTCTTCTGGAGACTTTGACTTTCGGACTTGCTTCTTATTTTTGCAGCAAAACCCAGCAACATTCATTATATTTTTTGTCTGAAAAGTGTCTCTTACGTAATATGCTGCTTTTTTTTTTTTTTTTACTGACATACAACATTTTTCTGTAACATTTAATTTTGTGCTAGAAATTTAATGTTTGGAAATCGAAAATGTTTTTTTGTACTGACTCGATAATGTAGAAGTCATAACATAAAAATCTATAACAAAAGTTTGTACTAAAAAAATAAATAAATAAATAGGGAGCATAAAATTAAAGGAGCTTGGATGAGGGAATGTCAGGCACTGATGTTAGTTAAGGAGGCCTGGGGTGCAGTTGGCATAACAGTACATCCCAAATGTGTTCACTAGGTTTTTAGGTCAGGGCTCTGTGCAGGACACTCGAGTTCTCCCACTCCAACCTTGGCAAAACATGTCTTAATGGAGGACAGGGGATTTGTCATGCTGGAACAGGTTTGGGTCTCTTAGTTCCAGTGAAGGACAACACTGCCTTTGTGTGTAACTAAACATGCAAAGGCAGAGGTATAATCCAATAATGAGGACCAGACACACATGAAAAATTTAGAGAATCTAAAACACTTTTCAGAAGGATAAAGCAGAAAACGAACCTAAGTCAAACACCATGACAGGTCATTGTAACGGTCTTGAACCAGCAAGACGTTTTTTTTTTGTCTTACTCATCTCCTCAGCTCAAGAAGGAGAAGTGACTTGCTCACTGGGAGGGTGTGGAGGAAGCAAAGTTACAAAGCCAAAGAACATAAGCCTTAGTCATAGAACATGAAAGAACTCATTGTAAAAATATACACCAATCAGGCATAACATTCAAACCACCTGCCTAATATTGTGTAGGTCTGACCCATCAAGGCATGGACCCCAAAAGAGCTGAGAAGGTGTGCTGTGGTATCTGGTACCAAGATGTTAGCAGCAGATCCTTTAAGTCCTGTGAGTTTAAGTCCTCCATGGATCAGATTTGCATGTCTAGCACAGGGGTGTCCAATCTTCTCCAGAAAGGGCCGGTGTGGGTGCAGGATTTCATTCCAACCAAGCAGAAGCCACACCTGAGTCTATTGAAAGCCAAGATCAACTGATTAAACAGGTGGAATCGGGTGTGGCTCCTGCTTGATCTGAATTTCATGAGAACATTGGTCAGGCAGCAAGAAAAGTACCCTAAGCACACAAGTCGTTCTACCAAAGAATGTTTAAAGAAGAATAAAGTTAATGTTTTGGAATGGCCTAGTCAACATCCTGACCTTAAATCAATAGAAATGTTGTGGAAGGACCTGAAACAAACAGTTCATGTGAGGAAACGCACCAACATCCCAGAGTTGAAGCTGTTCTGTACTGAGGAACGGGCTAAAATTCCTCCAAGCCGATGTGCAGGACTGATCAACAGTTATTGGAAATGTTTAGTTGCAGTTATTGCTGCACAAGGGGGTCAAACCAGATACTGAAAGCAAAGCTTCACATACTTTTGCCACTCACAGATACATAATATTGGATCATTTCCCTCATTAAATAAATGACCAATGGTTCACAAACTTTCAAGCACCACCATGTATATATACCTGGCCTGACGTACATTCTAGTAAGGTGAAATTTCCAGAATCTTCTTGCACTATATGGGCAAAGATATGTGGACACCTGACCATCACAATCATTTGTGTTTGCTGAGCATCCCATTCCAGATTTTGTCCTCTTTTCTGTTATAAACTTCACTCTTCTGGAAAGGTTTTCCAATAGATTTTGGAGTGTGGTTGTGGGGATGTCAGGCACTGATGTCGGGTGAGGGTGCAGTCAACGTAACAGTTCATCCCAAAAGTGTTCAGTGGGTTTGAGTTCAGGCCTCTGTGCAGGATATTTGAATTCTTCTACTCCATGCTTGGAAAACCAGGTCTTCATGGGGCTCACTTTATGCACAGTGGCATTGTCATGTTGGAACAGGTTTGGGCCTCTTGGCTCCAGTGAAGAACTACACTACCTTTGTGTGTAGCTAAACATGCAAAAGCAGCAATACAGTCCAACAAATGGGGACCAGACACACATGAAAAATTAGAGAATCCAAAACACTTTCCAGAAGGTTAAAGCAGAGAACAAGCCTAAGTCAAACACCATGACAAGCCCATGTAATGGTCTTGAACCAGCACAGCTAGAAAGGAGCACAAAAGAGAAAGGATATATATAAAGGATAATATATATTTATCTTACTCATCTCCCCAGTTCAATCAGGAGAAGTGACTTGCTGACTCAGAGAGTGTGGAGGAAACATGACACAAAGTTACATAGCCAACGAACATAAACCTTAGTCGTAGAACATGAAAGAAACCCACTGCAAAAAAATATACACCAATCAGCCGTAACGTTAAAACCACCTGCCTAATATTGTGTAAGTCTGACTCGTCGAGGCATGGACTCTACAAGCCCTCTGAAGGTGTGCTGTGCTATCAGGCACCAAGATCTTAGCAACAGATACTTTAAGTCCTGTAAGTTGTGAGGTGGAGCCTCATGGATCGGACTTGTTTGTCCAGCACATCCCACAGATTCTCGATCAGATTGAGATCTAGGGAATTTGGAGGTAAGTCAACACCTTGAACTCTACATTATGTTCCTCAAACCATTCCTGAAAAATTTTTGCAGTGAAGCATGGGTGCATTATCCTGAGATAAGAGGTCACTGCCATTATGGAAAACCATTGCCATGAAGGAGTGTATGTGTCAAAGTAACATCCACATAAATGCCAGGACCCAAGGTTTCCCAGCAGAACATTGCCCAGAGCATCACACAAATTACTCCTATGTGTAAATGAATGTGTGTGTGTGTGTGTGTGTGTGTGTGTGTGTGTGTGTGTGTGTGTGTGTGTGTGTAGTGTCCTATGATGGACTGGTGTCCCTTCCAGGGTGTATTCCTACCTCACTTCCAGTGTTCCAGGGAGAGGCTCCAGATCCACTGTGACCCTGAGCAGGTTGAAGTTGTTACAGAAGATGAATGAATGAATGAATGAATAATGAATTAATCACATGAAAAATAAAAACATATGCACAAGTGTGAAGTGTGAAATATGAAGTGTATAATTTTCCTGTGATCTTTCTGTGAGGACAAAGACTGATAGGTGTTTTCAGAGCAGGTGTGACAATATGATTTCGTTTGAATAGTGGATGCAGTAAAAACGAGGTGTTCACAACATTTGTGTGGAGCTTCAGGTGTTTGTCTCTATAGGGGTTTCGTCCTGGTTTCGTCTACAAGTGAGAAACGGTGCGAATCATAATATGTGAAGAGTGGAATTTTCCTTTGAAGGACAAACACAGGAAGGTATTTTCAGAGCCGGTGTGGTACCTGCCTTGGTGGTAGATAGCAATTTGCTCAGAAAGGCACAGCCTTGAGGATTTGCATGACCTACCTCTGCCACCAGATTAAAAACATGGTGGCCTATATTTTTTTTAATTAAAACAATGTCGAAATCCCATTGTCTCTGATTTCCATATATTTTGCAGCAAATCTCTAGAATAAATCTCAAATTATTTACCAAATGTATATTTAAGGCTTTTAAGACCATATGCTTTGCCTTTTTTTTTTTTTTTTACATGAATGTACATGAATGTATTTAATAACTGCACAGTGTTACGGTTTCTATTCATATTAGTGTTGTCTGAACCAAAATCACACTCATTTATTATCATCCTCATCATAACAACAAAAAAAGTGCCATCACAGAGTCATTACAGAGCATGCATTAGCATGTTAGCTGAGTGTTCATTAAGTGATTTATTAAGTTTTTGCAAATCATCTTCCAAATGGCTTCATGGAACAAAGGGTAAGAAGAATTTGGTGCTGGAGCCATACTGTTTTAAAGCTTTTGGTAAGAATGAATGTACACAGTGTAGTCTTCGATTGAACCAGAGGTTTTAGTCGGGTTTAATGAGGAAGCAAACCCCAAAAGACTCAGCACCAGTTTTTATGTAATTCAGTAATGCTATTTTTGTGCTTCTGCTCTCCTGATTCGATCATAAACCGTAATTAATTTCATCTTCACAATCACTTTCCAGAAGCACCACATGGAAGACTTGGATCTACAAGATTAATTATCTTATATGTACAGTTTTGATAATCATATTCAATGATGCATCCTTTAGACGTGCCCGTTGGCAATCTGTAAAATAAACAGAAATAGACATAATGAGAAAAATAGAATCTTATAATAAATTTGTCTTAATTACAATAAATTATATTGAAAAGAGGATCGTTATTATCAGAAAAATGTAGAAAGACCACGTTCATCGTGTTTTCCCCCAACCTGATTAGGGAAGCAATATAACAATTGTGGGCATGCTGTTATAGGAAAGTAATCAACGATGGGGTAGTGTGATGTTCCCTCATGCAATCATGTTACTGTGTCACTGTGACCACCCCAAAGTGGATTATTTTCCTACAAGAATATGCTCCAAAGGATTTTTATTCTTCTTATAACAGTAATTTGCCAAAGATATATATATATATATATATATATATATATATATATATATATATATATATATATATATATATATATATATATAAACTTTATTAAAGAATGACACATTGTACAGTTTATCCATTTACGGTTATGTGTTATGTGCAATTTCCATGGGGGAAAAAAATATGTTTTGATTCATCTTGTTGCAGGAAACACTCATGTCTTATTTTTAAAAAAATTTTGTATTATTTGAAGATATATTACAAAATATAGGCACATTTTCAAACAATGCAGGGGTATACTTTTGCCTCAGCTACTGTATATATGCACTATATACTATCAATTTTCCCTGTACACTACGGGCATTTTCTTTTTTTTTTCCCTCCTTTTTTTCCTGTTTTTTAAACTCGCTTATGAGTGCTGTGTTTGACGCTTTAAAAAAAACAAGGATAAAATTCGATCGCTTGCTAATAAACTTCACACTTTGGTCGGAGCTTGATCATTACTGGCATGGAAGTACATATTTTGCATCTAAGAGTGTTTTATGTTGTATATTTACCCATGACAGCACGAAAGGTCATTGGCGTTGCACGAGCACTTTACACACTTGCTGTTTGTCCACCTGGATCCGACCGGGTGCCATGTCTCATCCACGGGATCCAGACAGTGAGTCGCTCCTATTGTATGTTGGTAAAGTAAAGAAGAGTGTTCAGTAAAGCTGCCATAAGATTACTGCTAGTGGTAATGTGCCTTACTCCAACAGTGTCCTTGATAAGTATAAAATTGCCTAGCACAGGGGTATTCAACTAATATTTGTAAAAGTTCAGCTATTTAATATTACATGATTACAAAAGCCTGGATAAGCGACTATCATGACTGAACGATTGAAACAGTGACCTGGAAAATGCTCGATCATTACTGAATAGTTCCTTGCTATTCGAAGTGCCTGTGCTTTCTTTCCTAGTATCTCTTTACATTACCATTTTTTAAACAAGCCCAGTTGTCACTTTTCTAATCAGACCAGAGAGAGCTGGCTGATGAAAATTCTATAAAATATATAATAATAATGAAAAAAATCTGTGTTTGCATGTGTGTGTGTGTGTGTGTGTGTGTGTGTGTGTGTGTGTGTGTGTTTATGTCTAAACATCTACCTGGATTGTTTCTCCCAACCCAGCAGGCAGCATGGCTCACATGGACAAGAGCAAGCAGGACAAACCCCACGGACACTGACCTCTTCAGCATGGACTTTGGAACCAAAAAGCAAATAAACAATTTGAACTCAACTCCATTTGGAGAACTTGAACACATTTCAGATTTCTTTGGCTTTTAATTTTCATTGAACAAACTGTTTAATTTCGCACAGAAGAACACAGTAAACTCCCATAATCCACCAACGGGTCAAAATTTACAGATTATATATCCTGACCCTTATTTATCCACTATTTAATTTTGTACTGAAATTAGTTTGAAAACAAACATACAAACCTACATGACCTTTTTCCACATTTTGTTGTGTTACAACTGGAATTGAAAAGGACTTAAACTGAATTAAATGTCATGAATCTACCACAAAGTATCCTGTAATATTGAAGTAGAGGGTACAATCCATATCCATCCATCAATTTTGCATGCAACTTATCCTAACGAGGGTCGCTTGGAGCCTACCCCAATGTCAATCAGATTACAATGCATGTCAACCCCCGAAGCACAGGGAGAGCATGCAAACTCTGCACACACAGGGCAGAGCCAGGATTCGAACCCCCAACCCCAAAGGTGCGCGGCAAACATGCTAACCTCTGCACCACCGTGCCTACAAAAATATTTTATATTTTATATATTAAAAGTTAAACGCATAAGTACTCATTCTCATTAGCTCTAAAAGGTTTCACTGCTCTTACTAAATAATTTGTTATAGTTACTGTAATGTCTCCTAATATATTATTGTGTATTGTAGATAATATACATATGTATAACATATAATACGAAGTTTGGGTCAACTGAAAACCTTTAAAGTGTGATATAAATGACAGAAACAGTAGAAAAAACATGTTGTTGCAAAAGTAAAAATTTAACATTACTCCACTGTTTTTAATAACCTCTTTTACTGCTATCTTAAACCTGATAAACACCTATTTGTGACATCTATTTGCAATAAGCAATGGGGGAAAAAAGTTGTCATTGACTCACCCTTGTATATAAAATAATGTCTGTGTATAATTGAACTGTAATGTAAATGGGAGTGTATGCAAAACAGTATCTGGTCACATATATTTTTGCCAACGGGTAATTTCTTTAACCTTTCTTTGACATTTATCATAAGCAATATTTGTGATTATACAGAAGATATTTTATATAAACCATGATTATCCTTAAAAGATAAACAACTCCATTGCATTGCAGGTAATGTTAATGAAACCTATGAGGAACAACACAGATAATAATGACTCAATTTGGGAATTATATTGGACAGTGAACTCACCATTTTTCCACGATGGGACGCGCTGATGTATTGAAATCTATGACCTAAAGCAGATGATTGTCTTTATATAGGACAGAAAGAGGGCTTATGACGTTATGACCATCAGACACACTGACGGTAAACACTCCGGTGCAAAGGTACACCTCTCAAAAAATTTACACGGACAACAAATCTGACCCAAACAATAGAAAAGCAGGACTTTTCACCATGAGCTTCATAACGTCCCCTTACAACTCGCACAGATGAATTCTCCATTCTGATTGGTCAAAATATATTGATTTATTTTCTTTAACAGCAGCTCTGAGAGGAGTTGCAGCTGCAAGGCAAATAACAGGTTCATAATAATGTGCTCATTCTAATTATATAACTTTTTTTATTATATAATTACAAACTGGCTAGAAGACTAGAAGCAACTGATGTGATATTCAAATTTTATACTTAATCTTTACATTTTTGACTGTGTGTGCGTGTATATATATATATATATATATATATATATATATATATATATATATATATAGTGAAAATTGTCTTTATTGTTCAACCTTTTGATCTTTTGTTAAAAACAATCACAAAAATCCTCTGCTCTCATGGTAATCAAACAATTGCAAACAAAACACAGGTTTATAAAAAAAAAGTTAAATATAGGTGTACAACAAGTATTTGCACCCTTTTAGCCAATACTTTGTGCTAGCTCCCTTTGCCAAGATGACAGCTCTGAGTCTTCTCCTATAACGCCTGATGAGGTTGGAGAATACATGGTGAGGGATCTGAGACCGTTCCTCCATACAGAATCTCTCCAGATCCTTCACATTTCGAGGTCCACACTGGTGGACTCTCCTCTTCAGTTCACCCCACAGGTTTTCTATGGGGTTCAGGTCAGGGGACTGGGATGGCCATGGCAGCACCTTGATTTTGTGGTCAGTAAACAATTTTTGTGTTGATTTTGATGTGTGTTTTGGATCATTGTCCTGCAGGAAGATCCAACCACGGCCCATTTGAAGCTTTCTGGCAGAGGCAGTCAGGTTTTCATTTAATATCTGTTGATATTTGATAGAGTCCATGATGCCATGTATCCTAACAAAATGTCCAGGTCCTCTGGCAGAAAAACAGTCCCAAAACATTAAAGATCTACCTCCATATTTAACCATGGGCATGAGGTACTTTTCCATATGGCTACCTCTCTGTGTGCGCCAATACCACCTCTGGTGTTTATTACCAAAAAGCTCTATTTTGGTTTCATCTGACCATAGAATCCGATCCCATTTTTTAATGTTCCAGTAGTGTCTGGCAAACTGAAGTTTGTTTTTGGATGAGAGTAGAGGCTTTTATCTTGAAACCCTTCCAAACAACTTGTGGTGATGTAGGTGACTTCGGATTGTAGTTTTGGAGACTTTCTGACCCCAAGATGCAACTAACTTCTGCAATTCCCCAGCTGTGATCCTTGGAGATTTTTTGGCCACTCGAACCATCCTCTTCACAGTGTGTTTAGACACACATCCTCTTCCAGGTTGATTCATAACATTTCCACTTGACTGGAACTTCTTAATTATTGCCCTGATAGTGGAAATGGGCATTTTCAGTGCTTATACTATTTTCTTATAGCCACTTCCCATTTTGTGAAGCTCAACAACCTTTCGCCGCACATCACAGCTATATTCCTTGGTCTTACCCATTGTTATGAATGACTAAGGAAATTTGGCCTATGTGTCACCTCAAATTTATACCCCTGTGAAACAGGAACCCACATAGCACTTTTTGCGGCCTAGCTCCGGTCCACACAACCAATTCTCCCTCGACCCACATGCTGCAAAGAATGATGGCCTATAGAAGGCCCAGATTCAGTTTACAAACAACATAGACCATAACTGGCTCAAATGCCCACCGATTAAAAGCCCATACATGGTCTTGCACTGGGCCAGAGCAAGTTTCAATACCGGAATCCCAGTCTTAACCATATCAATACAAGCCTGTAACCACAAACCCCAAAACTGAGACACAGCTCAGCCTCATCTTGCCCAAATCAGGAGAATGAATAAGTCACAAGAAAGCTAAATTTTCAGTGGCATTGGTAGCTCAGTTAAAAAAAAATCTGATCCCTCAGATGTCACTTTCTTAAAAACCGTCATGAGTCTGTAATGGATATCCTGACATGGCCTCGGGAATACTTTGGTAAACCTTTGTTAGTCGACACCATTCGCCGCTGCATCCACAGATGCAATTAAGACTAATACTGTGCAAAGCAGAAGCCGTACATCAACACTGTCCAGAAGTGCTGCCGACTTCTCTGGGCTCGCTCTCATCTGAGATGTACAGTAGCACAGTGGGTCAGTGTCTGTCATGGTATGTGTGCGTATCAGTGCCCATGGCATGGGTAACTTGCACATCTGTGAGGGCAGCATTAATGCAGAAATTTATGCATACATTTTTCAGCAACATACGCTGCCATCCAGTGCAGGACAACGCCAAACCACATTCTCCCTGGATTATGAGCGCATGGTTGCATAAGCAGAGAGTGCGGGTGCTAGCATGGCCTGCTGCAGTCCTGACCTGTCTCTGATCGAGAATGTGTGGCACATTATGAAGCGCAAAATAAGGCAACGAAGGCCGTATACGGATGCACAGCTGAAGAAATGCATAATGGACGAATACTTATGTACATGTGCTTTTTTTGTTTTTTTATTTTTAATAAATTTGCAAAGATTTCAAACAAACTTCTTTCATGTTGTCATTATGGGGTGTTGTTTGTAGAATTTTGAGGGAAATAATGAATTTAATCCATTTTGGAATAAGGCTGTAACATAACAAAATGTGGGAAAAGTGAAGCGCTGTGAATACTTTCCGGATGCACTGTATCATGATACATATCATGTATCGTAGAAATGCCTTCAAGAATCAGGACCTGATACAGTATTGCCCACCACTACTTTGCTGTTTCTTTGTAAAGTTACAATCTGCTTTTTGTTTTGTCTTATTACCTTCATGAGAGTAACTACAGATATACCACAGATAGTTTACAGGAACTAAAATCATTGCAATTTGAGATGGAGTCCTTTTCTTTTCTTTTTTTTTTTTTTTTTTAAAATCTTTCTTGTACTTTTACTTTCATACTCTGAAATGTAAATTTTGTGAGAGTACTTATTAAGATAAGTACTTGTACTGTCAGTTGAGAAAAGAAAAAAAAAAAATCAGGCACTTTTACACTTTTTGGAGTTGAATGACGTATCCAGTATTATATTTAAACATCTGGATTGGAGTTTCCTTGATCAAGGCCACTGAACTCTGAGTGGGTGGATTAATGATGAAAATAAAAACAATTCTAGTGAGTCATACTTCATGAAACACTGATGTCTGCATACAGAGGCTGAGCATATTCTGCAGCAGAAAAGAAAAAGTAAAATGGCAGCATCAGCAAAACACCTTGGGTCAGTGTAGCAAAGAATTGCTGAGCAAGTGAATGTGTGTGTTTAAAAAGTTGCAGAATGCTAATTTTACTCGATATTCACCAGATTTTTAAGGTCTAAGGTTCAATATTTTGATTGTAATATACACTTTTAACCCCCTAAACTCTCAGGAGCTGCTCATATTTTCCTCGTTATTGTAACAACATGATTTTCCTACTAGTTTCACTGTTGTTACTGAATAATTCAGGATAATGTGAGCTGTGTGTGCCAGCATCAGACATCAGTGGACTGTGATCAATTACATAACTGAAGTTCAGTCTGTTTGTTTTATTGTTATTTTGTGTCTTTGTGTGTTTCGTTTTCCAAAATTGTAAAGCAACTTTGTGTATGAGAAATATAAATGAAACTTAATTAATTAAAAAAGATAATACAATTAGGTGGGTGGGTGGAATCAGAATCTTATTCGAGAAATCAGCATGATGTATACGTGAAAAATTAAAACACATGAAAAATTTGTATGTGAAACTAAATGAATCAAGTGTTGCCACCTCACAGCTCCATTAACTCTGGTCCAATCCTGAGCTCAGGTTACTGTCTGTGCGGAACTTCAGGTGTCTGTGTCTGTAGGGCTTTCGTCCTGGTTTCCTCCACATGTGAAAAACTGTGTGAAAAATAATATGCCAAGTGTGTAATTTTCCTTTGAAGGACAAACAGTGGAAGGTGTTTTCAGAGCCGGTGTGCAATGTGATCCTGTTTGAATAGTGGATGTAGTAAAAAACTAGGCATAGTTCGCACAGTTTCCAGAGAAAAACTTTGCACTTAGGTGACACGGACAACCTTGGTGGTAGGTAATAATTTGCTCAGAAAGGCACAGCCTTGATGATTTGCATGGCCCATCTCTGCCACCAGAATAAAAACATGGTGACCTATTTTTTATTAAACCATCAAAATCCCATTTTCTCTGATTTCCATATCTTCTGCAAATGAAAACAAAGAAAGAATCGATTTCAAATTATTTAACGAATGTATATTTAAACCTTTTGAGACCATATGCTTTGCTTTTTTTTACATTAATTTACAGGATCGTGGGGCGCACGGTGGCTTAGTGGTTAGCACGTTCGCCTCACACCTCCAGGGTCCGGGGCTCGATTCCCGTCAGGGCCGTGTGTGCGGAGTTTGCATGTTCTCCCCGTGCTGCGGGGGTTTCCTCCCAGTACTCCGGTTTCCTCCCCCAGTCCAAAGACATACATGCATGGTAGGCTGATTGGCATGTCTAATGTGTGTGTGAGTGTGTATGTGATTGTGCCCTGCGATGGACTGGCACCCTGTCCACGGTGGACCCCGCCTTGTGTCCGATGCTCCCTGGGATAGACTCCAGGTTCCCCGTGACCCTGAAGAAGGAGTAAGCGGTAGAAGATGGATGGATGGATGGATGGCACAGGATCGTATTTAGTAACTGTGTAGTTGTCACTTCATGGAGGTAAAGACGGATGCAAATGCCGAATAACAGTTGAAACGTTTAATTGAGGTACAAACAAAACAAGACTTAAAAGAACCATGAGACCATGCCATGAGACAGAAGGATAAACCAACATAACGCAAGATAAAAGTACATTGCAAACTTTGGCTATATATACACCAGCTTCAGCTTCAGGTGCAGGTCTTCATGTGATGATGCTGTGTGATGCAGTGGCTGCTGGGAACTGTAGTCTTAGTCCTTTCCCGCTATTTACATGACAATACATGACAATCTAAACCAAAATCACACTCATTTATCATCCTCATCATAACAAAAAGTGCCATTACAAAAAATGAGTCATTATAGAGCATACCTTAGCATGTTAGCTGAGTGTTCATTAAGTGATTTATTAATTTTTGGCAAATCATCTTCCAAATGGCTCCAAGGAACAAAGGGTAAGAAGAATTTGGTGCTGCAGCCAACTTTTTGAGTACTACATGCTGGTCAGAATGAATGTACATACTGATTCTGGTTGTGAAAATAATTTTTTTAATTCATAAGATTTGATTACTGATAAATTTAATCGTTAAACAGTTTATACACTTCACTGGGCTCAATTGGTATTCAGATCTTTCCCTCAGGTCATCTCCAGTTTCAGTAAATCATTTTACAGTACACACTGTTGTCTTTGATTGAACCAGAGGTTTTAGTCGGGTTTTCTTTGCAAGCAAACCCCAAAAGACTCAGCACTATTTTTTTTTTTTGTGTAATTCAGTAATGCAGGTTTTATTGTAGGTTATTTTTGTGCATCATTTACCTGAGTAAAGGAAAATCATCTGATGGCATTACTCACCATTATTGCCCCATCTGCCATATAGGAAGTTCCTGGCCTTTTTTTCTTAATGGCTTTGTGAAGCCATCTTCCAATTATTCATCTTCATTACATGGGGGGGGACATGGATAAAAAAATCAGCTGCTTCAGAAAGAAAAGAAACTGTACAGGCCTACTGAGGTTTATCTTCAATATCATGCAAAACCTTGTCTGATTAATGAGTCTTTTGTTCAAACTTCCTGTAAGACCTTCTGTAACAGTGCTGTAACTTAATCACATTCCTAAGCCATTGTATCAGAACGTGGACTCTCTAAAGCTCCATCTGGAGAAAACAAAAAGTGTGATCTCCAGGGTGGACCGCATTAAGCTCCAAATAAGGAAGATAAGGATAGAAATGAAATTACTTAGGCAGCAGATAGAGGTGTCTAAAAATAAATGTAGGTAAAAGAAAGCATACCTTGGTCAATTGTGTTTGAATCTTGAAACTAGGTAAATGAAAATGAAAGCTATACACAGAAATGGCTTATAAACTTAAATGTATAGGCAAACAAATAAATAAATTATTTACTTCTAAAAATTAGCATGTAAACAAATGCTTTTATATATGAGAAATCCACCAGGAGCAGCACAGTGGCTTGTAATTCCCAATTGTTTTATATGTTCTGTATTCAATTGTGCAGCATGTTGTCATGTAATGAGCTTTAGGATGGATGCAAGTGCAGTTAAGAGCTTTTATTGAAGAGAATATAACCCAAAGGGCATGGCTAAATCAACAACAAAGACAAGCAAAGGTTAGCTGATTAGGCAAACAGACTAGAGCAGGTAGAGCAGGTAAAGCAAATAATCAAGCGCAACACAGAATCACAACACAATAGATCGTCTTGTTAACGACAGAGACTAGATCAACTGACCTTTCACTTCTCAAAGGTCTAGTGAAATCTCTTTTAAAACGTGGTGTGATTGGGAACAGGTGTGTGTGATTAGTCTTCTGGGGAAGGTGAACGTAACCTCCGGGTACTCCGGTTTCCTCCCCCAGTCCAAAGACATGCATGGTAGGCTGATTGACATGTCCAAAGTGTCCGTAGTGTATGAATGGGTGTGTGAGTGTGTATGTGATTGTGCCCTGCGATGGACTGGCACCCTGTCCAGGGTGTACCCCGCCTTGTGCCTGATGCTCCCTGGGATGGTCTCCAGGTTTATCCATGACCCTGAAAAGGATAAGTGGTATAGAAGATGGATGGATGGATGAATGATAGGGAGGTAAACTTTAAATCAATGTAATTTCTTCTTTCAGAAGTGAAACTCCTGTCTCAGTAGAGAGAGCTTGTGTTTTTGTGTTGTGTGGGCTTTTTTATTGTATTTCTCTATTGTTGGAAAGCAAGTTGAAATTCTAAAAGTTGTAGCTTAAAATTGACTTCATGTCATATATTTTGAAATATCGTTGACTGAATATGAAGCTTGCTGGACAACAACTTTCCTTCAGTTATTTCTTTTATTCTAGTCAGGATCATTGGGGAAATTACTATTTTGTGTAGGTTTTGTAAAGTAGAACCAACCAAGTTCATTTCGAAATAAAGCAGATGGATATAATCAAAAATATTAACTGCAGGAACGAACATGATTGGTCAGAATTTCTTCAAGAGAAGACAGGAGTGGAGTTCACAAAACAGTCCAGTGTGCACTTTTACCTAAGACTTTTATTATAAGTGAGTTTGGAGTAAACACATTTTCCCCCCGTAGTAAATGCTGTCCATCACACTTATGCTGCACATGGGGTGCATAGCAATTTGCTTGATTAAGTGTTTGGCCTTTCCTCATGTAAACATCCCGATCTTTATCAACATGACTCCTAAATCGATAAAGAAATTTTCCACCCTTTCGGAGTTCCTCCTTATTTTTTAAAGGTTACTACATGTATTAGAAAAAAGGTAGTCCTATTATGTGATGTGATGTGATGTGTATTGCTGAGACAGTGTTAGTGAATAAACTAAGGGTTATCAAAAGACAACACCTTTGTACCTTTGTGTCTCGAGTCTATATTGCTTTGACAAAGGAATAGCTAGGTCTGTTCTAAGTTTCGAACTGTAAATGAGTAAAAATTCCATACAGACCTTTTAGATCAGAGGAAAGACTCTACAAATTACACCGAATGTCTGCTGTGTCCTTTAGGAAAGGGCATGCACAAGCTGAAATAATGTGTAACACTTGACAACTGAATCAACTAAAGTAAACCTAGCACCAAACACACAAGTGCCAAAGCATAAGCTACTATAGTAACTGATCTAAACTCTCAACTAGATAAGGGATATATATATATATATGAGAGAGAGAGAGATTCCAAGAATTTTCATATTTATGAAAACCCTACTAGGTCGGAAAAACATTCATAATCCTATGAGCGCTCTTGTGTACATTTACATACAGTATAAAGAGACTCAATAATGTTACCCTGAATTAATCAGCTTCAAACTGTACAATTGTTTAGTTATTGGAAATGTATATAGAGATTGCATCATCACGAACGCAACTTGCACTTGTTCATGAAGTAAAGTAACCTACGCATGTGTTTTAGCTGATCATGACATCATTAGTTTCCACAACATGTGTACCATCAGTGGCAGGGGAACGTTGTGGGACATAGAAGAGGTCCACTCCTGCACATAATATGTGCAGAATATAAATTTGTCCTTTTGAGCTGTGAGCTTTGCTTTTTATGGCGTTTTGTGAGCACCGTTAAATGTAACTTGGCTGTGACGTGAACATGCTTAGCAAGTTACAGTTGATTTATCAATATACACATGTGAGCATGAAGAAAATCAGCATTAGATACATTTTTGTAAATCTGACAGGAACTGTTATTTAATTTTAAGCTCTAACAAAATACTAAAATACTAAATACTCAAATATCCCAGTGTCTGGAACTCAGTGCCTGGAATTTTAACCTATTGCATCAACCTGGCTGCCCTGGTGTTACACAAAGTATACTTTGGCACACATTATATTGATGTTTTCATGGTCAGTGCTCCAGCCCTCTTTCTGATAAATTTATAGTGAGGTAGGTGTTGCTGGTTATAGATTTTGAAACATTTGAACCTCTGTACTTGTTTGGAACAATGGTGAGTTTACCTTCCCAAATATTAGAAATTATTCCTAAAGAAATTTTCGTGCTATTTGTCCTGTTAATGCTTCTGTACATAAACACTTCATTTGCGTTTCTTGTATTGGAATTCTTCACTGCTTTGGAATCAATGTAAACATCCTTAAATGTCCTTTTTGGATTTATAGTATATGTTTTATAATTCCAGATTGTGATATTTTCTGCTCTTCTACTTGGTAATTTGAAGAATAAAGATGGACAAATGTCATGAAAGTATTTTAAAGTTCATTATTAAGTTTAAAGCGGTCATCCAGAATGGCACGGTCTTACACATTAAAGAGTGAATCAAGTTAGAAATAATAACAAATGTATAGAGTAAATAGCACTGAAGTTAGTATGAAAGTAACCAGAGAGATATTTATATAATTCATCTGCTCATTTGCTTTCAAGTCCATGCTGAAGAGATCAGCGTTTGTGGGTTTTGTACTGTTTGCACTTGTTCCTTTGATCCATGCTGCCTGCTGGTCAGAGAGATTGAGATTAGGTAGATATAAATATATAAATATATATATATATATATATATATATATATATATATATATATATATATATATATATATATATATATATATATATATATATACACACACACATGCACACATTATATACACACAGATATACCCATGTCTACTGATCTTGTGTTGTTGTCTATTGATATATGTTTCTCTCTGTACTAGGTGTGAATCATTGTATTGATAAAACGGATAAAACATGGCACCTGGTCGGATCCAATTGGAGGAACAGCGTGTGCGAAAAGTGCACATGCAACACCTTCTCCTTGGACTGCTGTGACGGGTAACGAACCCAACATCAAACATAATACATGCATAATATATTAATGCATAAACCTCCATCATTACAGCGACAGTAGAAGAAGCAGTTTTATTTCTGTGCTATTTACTAAGGTCGTGTTCAAATCCCTGAAATTTTCGCTTTGAGAGCCACTCTAACGCTTAGACTTGGGGGTACGAACACAAGCTTGCCGTTTATTAGCAAACAATTCAAAATCACAAATCCACCAACCTCCAACATGAGCAAACAGGATCATGCGGGAAATCCAATACGCAAACACAGAGGGGCAGACAGGGGTCAGCTGCAGAAAAGAGTTTCAATAAAACCAACGGAGCTCAAAGGAAACAAGGAACATGGAGGTCTAAAGCAGGGGATATTCAATATTTTGAGTCTAGGGACCCCTTTAGTATCACGAATCAAGGATGTGTTCAGAAGCAATCGCAGATATATAACATTTATTATAATAAACGAACAACAAAACATAGACGGTAAGATACTGTGGCATGAAACAAGACACGGGACCATGAACCACGGAAGTCTAAGACAACGAAAGTCTGAGAAACAGTGCAGACAATGACTATATATAGACAAGAGTGCTCATTAACAGAACGTGAATCAGGTGCAGGTGGTCATGTGACATGTAGTGCAGTGGGTGATGGGAACTGGAGTCCAGAGTTTCCTGATACATGACATTTAGAAAAAATAGTCAACATTACAATTGGATATAATCCAAATATTCAAATATTAGGCTCATAATTCAAATATGTAGGCTACAATAAACTTTCTGCTACGGTCATGGGAAAAAGAAAGTACACCCTCCTTCAATTCTATGTTTGTATTTATCAGGGCCTAAATAACAATTGGGTGGTCCTCACCAGACTCCTTTAAACAAACAAATAACTTCAGATGACAAAAAAACATACACACACACACACACACACACACACACACACACACACACACACACAATAGATTTCAATATGTGGTAATTATTTCCACCAAAAACAAACATTCAGAAACCAGTTGGGAAAAAATAAGTACACCCTATAATTCAGTAACATGTAGAACCATCTTTAGCAACAATGACTTGAAGTTAACAGGTTTTTTTGTTTGTTTGTTTTTTTAAACAAAACTTTTCTAGTGTTTATAACGTTTGGTATTTAGACCCTAATAAATAAAAACCTAGAATTGCAGGACATCGTGCTTTATTTTTTCCATGGTTGTAGTTAGTGAAAACATTGAGCTTTTTATTCCTGAAATTTCCACCATGAGAAGACATTAAGTCCAAGTTAAAATTACTTACTCACTTTAAGAACCTCTGAACTAAGAACCAGGGGAAAACTTATATAACATTTAGAACAAGTTATTATAAACTTCTTATTATAACCTGATTTGTCCTAACATCATAAATATGTCTACACTTTATTATTAAAATATACAATATGTTAAATTTTTATTTATGATGCCAGGTCAGTTAACTAAGTTCCATGCATAAAGGTCACATGGCCATCTTATGCATGTGCTACTGCAGATTGAAAATAATAATAATCTTTTTTAAATGTTCACTAAAACTAGCTATGCATTATCTTGCTATTAAAATAGACTTGCTAATGTTTCACCAAGGGGCTGTCAGTGGTGTACTGTAAGTTAGCTAAACATAAATAATTAGTTTGCTAGCAGTTCCATAAAAAAAATAAGGTATTAAATATAGCTAGTTGGCAAACATTATACAAGGAAGTATCTAAAAAAAATTAATAGCTAATTTCTGTAAAAACACATTTGTCTTGCTCTTATAAAGAAAGTGTGAGTATTACTCTATAGTAGCAGCATGCTAGCATTAAACATGAGTTATTTGTGTAGTTGTAGATGTGGAGCTTCCTGCATTTTAGTCACAGCTCTCAGGCCATTTCATGGGCACTTTAAATGATTATACTGTATATTAACGATAGGGTTTCACTTTGTCTTAAACACTCTCTAAATGCATTATTGATATATAGTGTATAATCATAATATGAGACCTGTTTATTTTATCCAATGATTTTTGGTTTGTTTGTTTGTTTGTTATATGTTCATACTTAATCTGTTTATTTTACAGGTTCCCAACGCATGTGACTAAAGGATGCATCATAACATATAATTTCCGAACATGTACATATACATTAACCAGTATAGACCCAAGTGTTACATGTTACATTATGGGAAAATAATGATCAAGAATTAAAGCACATCGCGACAAATACAGCCTGTGCAGTGCTGCTTAATCAGGCTAAACTGAACCAACAAAAAGCATTACTGAGTTAAACAAAAATCAGTTACTGAATCTTTCGTGCTGTTGTAAAATGGTTTGGTGAGACAGGAGATGAATTGTTGGGGGAAATAAGAATAAAAATATTGACATCCATTGGTCTCCCTACCTGGAATGAATTCCCCTCCATGCGCTGAGCATGTGTTTTTATTTAGGTCTCTCTCCATGTGCTTTTGTTTACATTCAGTCTTATCTCCGCCCTCTGCCTAGTCGTTGGTTTATCTACCAATTGTGTATCATTCATGTTCAGGTGTTTTCCTGTTTCACTCTTGATTGGTTTGTCATGATATATCCTCTTGGGTCTCTGTGTTTTTGTAAAGTGTTGCCTCAAAAACTTCTAGATCTTCATCCGGTCTGGTGCCTAGACCAAGTTTGTCTGGCGCTTCGTCTGAATTGTTTCGGTACAGATTTGACCTAGATCCCAGAAACATAAACGATGGCTCTGAAAGTTGATCGTATAATGCCACAAATACGCCAAATATAAAATGTGCTGAAAACTATAAAAACATACCAACATAGAAACATTTTAATCTTTAAGCATGTCCATGACTTTTGTGCCTAATTTTAATTACATGTGTGGATAGTACTGTAAAAACTAAGCTAATTTACCTACTGGGAAATCCAACAAGAAAGAGGAAACGAGATGCGGAGGTGAAAATTAAGCATGGCAGTGGTAAGTGGTAAATATACAGAGGAACAAATGAAGGATGACATCTGTAAGCCAAGAAGTCATTTATCATTAGCTCCTCATTTTCGATAAGAATGTAAACAGAAGAATGATCACTCAGTTTTAGATTCCGTTACACTAATAATTGATCTTTCTTGGTAAAAGTCGTTATTTTGTGCCAGCAGTCATCCAAATTGTTTCATTAGCTGGGTTTTTTAGACTGACATTATATACAGTGTGATGGTAAAACTTTTAAAGATGCTGGATTTAAGTCTACATTAAGCAATGCTGGTTTAACAAGTAACAAGAGGTAGCTGACCTTTTGCAGAATCAAACTAACAAGCTGCCAGGAAATAACACATTTTGCACAGAAAGGTCTTATTTTGGGTTAATTAGCTTGTTTTGGAGGCAGACATCTACAGTTGGCATTAGGGAATGTCTTGGACAATTATTATTGCTACAGTAACTACAGTATACAGTACATATCTATATTTATACTATAAATTAATTTGGACTTCTGGCATAGCAGAGCATGAAATATTGAAGACACCAGCTCAGATACATGAAATGCAATCAGGTATCAAATTCAGGAACAAAAGAAGTCTGACTAGGGGGTGCACGGTGGCTTAGTGGTTAGCGCGTTAACCTCACACCTCCAGGGTCGGGGGTTTGATTTCCACCGTGGCCCTGTGTGTGCGGAGTTTGCATGTTCTCCCTGTGCTGCGGGGGTTTCCTCCGGGTACTCCGGTTTCCTCCCCCAGCCTGAAGACATGCATGGTAGGCTGATCGGCATGTCCAAAGTGTCCGTAGTATATGAATGGGTGTGTGAATGTGTATGTGAGTGTGCCCTGCGATGGATTGGCACCCTGTCCAGGGTGTACCCCGCCTTGTGCCCGATGCTCCCTGGGAAAGGCTCCAGGTTTCCCCGTGACCCTGATTATAGAATATGGATGGAAGAAGTCTGACTACATGGTGGTGGCAAGAGCCTCACAGGACAGAGAGAGGACTCATGAACTAACGATAGATATTTATTACAAACAGTAGCTATTGGCTGTTTAATTTTATTTATTTTTTTATAAAGTCTGTTTACTCCAGCAAAAATAAATAAATAAATCAGTGCGTGTTTCAGACCATCTGTGTATTTTAACCTCACACACAAAAGCAGACATTTGCGGTGCAGCGGAAATTGTATAATATCATACTTAACAATACGTCACTACAACATTGCCGTCATTATTATGTAAATATACTACTTAGTGCACATTATGCAGTTTGGGACATCATTGAATTCTATCCAAATTTCATGGCCATGAGATTAATCTTCAAGCTTATCCATGAAGGGTGGCTTTCATTCCAACTAAGCAGGAACCACACCTCATATAATCAGTTCACCTTATTCCCCCATTACATATCAAGTGTAGCTCCAGTTTGTCTAGAATGAAAGCCTACAGCCACACTGGGTCTTTGCGGATAAGATTAAAGCCCCTTGATTTACATGGTTACAAGAAGTGCAAGCACAGTGCATGTTATGAAATGTTCTTCCACAAGTAGCTTACAATTGTGTCATATTTTTTTTAATACGAGAGATGGCGAAATTCCAATGTTACATTAGGTCCAAATAGGCAATTTCAAAAATCTACTACTGACCCAGGACCCACTATGACTCCAGATCATACTCCATGTGATTATATGATTACTGAGCATACAGTTGAGGTCATAAGTTTACACACGCCTTGCAGAATCTGCTAAATGTTCATCTTTTTTATTTATTTATTTATTTATTTATTTTAAAGTGTGATAAAAATTGCATTTTGTTTTTATTTAGTCCTGCCCTGAAAAAGTTATTTCACATAACAGATGATTACATATAGTCCACAAGACAGAATAATAACTGAATTTACACAAATGAACCAGTTCAAAGTTGACATATGTTTGATTTTTAATGCTGTGTGTCGTTACCTGGATGATCACGACTGTTTTTATGTTTTGTGTCGTGATAGTTGTTCATTAAACTGCCCACTGTTCTTTAGAAAAATCCCCCAGGTCCTGCACATTCTTTGCTTTTCTGGGATTTTCTTTTCTGGGATATTTACCCCTTTCCAACAGTGACTATATGATATTGAGATTCATGTTAAGATTCAGTGAATGTTTGCACCTTTTGTAATAGTCGTGTACGAGTCCATCAGTTGTCCTCAGTGTGAAAAGATGGATCTCAACATCATATAGGATTTTTCTGAAGAACAGTGGACAGTTAAACTGCTCAGGACAGAACAAGGGACTCATGAACAACTCTCACAAAACATAATGTTTTTTTTTGTTTTTTTTTGGTATTGAACATTCCTTTCTTGTTTCGTCTTCTTTTGATATGTGGTTTTGAAAAAAAAAACAACAACATTTTTTACTACATTTTGGTGATTTAATAAAAGCAGTTTCTTTGTTCATCCATGTCTCTTGCCCTGTTAAGGGAAAACTCTGTGCAGCCTATTTATTGGGTTCGTTGATGAGCTGGTATTCCTGGGTTGGGAGTTCCCAGGTGGCGTAGTCACTGTACTGTAGTTCTTCAGTAATTCCACCTTTCGCCACAATAAACACAGTCGTTGATCATCCAGGTAACGACACACAGTATTAAAAATCAAGCGTATGTAAACTTTTGAACTGGATTATTCGTGTAAATTCAGTTATTATTGTGTCTTGTGGACTATATGTAAACATCTGATATGTGAAATAGCTTATTCAGGGCAGGACTAAATAAACAACTAAATGCAATTTTTATCATCCCTCTTAATTTTATTATTGTTATTATTATTAACATTTTGCAGATTCTGCAAGGGGTATGTCAACTTATGACCTCAAATGTACTTGTTTCTTGTTTCCATCTCATTATCTCAGTATATTTATATGGTTCTAACGTCTCTGCGAGGTTTTGCCATTATTCTGTGCAACTCTCTGATTTTGACTTCTGCATTACTTCCATTTTTGAATTTACATAAAGCATCAACGTATCCATCGAACCATTCGTTCATCACACTTAGGAGCCATGTTCAATTTTCAATTTTCAACCAGTCAAAAAATCTCTCTTTCTCTCTCTCTCTCTTTCTCCGTCTGTGTGTGTGTGTGTGTGCGTGTGTGTGTGTGTTCTTCCACCCCTCTCACTTCATCATTCTCATGAATGCACATGGGTTCCTTTTTTTCTCCCCATAACAATCAGAGTAATAAACAGAGTTAGTTTTTGGCTAGAGAGAGATTCTGACACGGCTCACGAAAGCTGTGAGGCAGTTCGAAGTAGCGTGTTTACAGTTGATGATGAATAGATTAGAACAGTAGCATGTATAATGACACATTACAGGCTTATTAGGCTCTTGCTGATGCAGGTGTGTAGTTTCAGAGGTGACCATGAGACTTGATAAATCTCTTGATGATACAGAGAATTCAGCGCATATTCAGCGCTGTCATATAAATTGTGCTCAGGATAATCAACATCAAGACTCTAATATGGAACAGACAAGAGGCAGACTGCAGGGTCTTTATCTTTATTTGAAATCTTTTGTGCATATATAACAATTAAAGCATGCAACTTAACAACCCTGGGACAACAACAGCAAAGCTTAAGTTAAAGTTGTTCAATCGCATACTTAAAAGAAAAAAATAAATAAACACCCACGGACTTTATTGAGTTTTTGAAGAGATGTGAGGTGTAAATATGTGGTAAATTGATGTGAATGTAAATGTGAATATTGTCTTAAATTGTCGTGAATACAAGTGTAAATATGTTTTAAATTAATGTGAATACATGTGTGCGATTTAAGTGTATCAAACTATTGTGAACAATGATGTATAATGTACGACAAAAACGCAAATGTAAATAAGTCTTTGTAATGATTTATGAAATCTCTCAATAAAGCTTTATTTAAAAAAAAAAACGCAAACTGGAATATGTGGCATCACCACTGGCCTTTTTTTTCACTTCTTTATTTCCATGTGCTGCTTACCATGAAGCAATGATTTGAATTAGATACTATAGTATATTAGCAGCTTTAGCTAAGCTAAAAAAGCTATCTAAATATATCACTGTACTAACAGTAAGATTAGCTTGGATTAATATTACCGATCTTGCAGTAGCGTTTAGACTTTAGCTAGCTAGTCAAGCTAGTCAACTCACTAAAATGAGGAAGTCCAGGTTGGAAGTATGCGACAAGGGAAACAGGAAGTAGCATTGTTTACAGGAAGTTTACATGCTAGCTTTGATACCAGATGAATAATAATAGTTCTCACTAATGGACTTCGACTTTTTGACCTGACTTTGTGTTATCCTCTGTGGCACTCTGTATTCCCTTCTAACATTGTATAGTTAATCTCTGTTCGCTCATAAACGTCCATGGGTAATGAAACTCGAGTAATTTCTTTCATTAGCTCATCTCCATGTTAATATGGAATTGTAATTTAGTGCTGTGGCTGGAGTGAATACATTTTACAACGACTCCCAAAAGGAACATGGCTCAAGATAAGCTCAGGGTATTACAGCCATTTCATTTAGACTTACTGTGTGTGTGGGCGTGTGTGTGGTTGTGTCATTTTTTATTTTTTTTTATTCTCAGAGAATATAATGTACAATATTAAAAATGGTTGCATGAAAGCAAGAGCTTTATTAAACTTCCAGCAATTATTGAATGAATAAAACAAGACAGAAATGTGATAGAATGCTGCTCCAACATGACCTGAGCTTGCTGACTGAACTATCTGAGAACATATATAATGGGCATGGCCTGATATTTTAATGTGACTAGTCTACTGTAAAATCCACCCTGAACAACTTGCATACATATTAAGAATGAACATAATGTTTAACTGCATCTAATATTTATTTTATAATGACTTTTTTTATTAATATAAACATATTTCACTGATATATTTTCCTAGATTACCCACAATGCCATTCAACTAACAAATAATATCAAATATGATAGTGGTATCAGTGGAATTAACTCTTGCTTCATGCCAATACCTCCGTCAGCAAAATTTTGCTTATCATCTTGTAGATAACCAACTAGCCGAGCTGTCTTTGCCATTACTCCACGCACCTGCATCGTATAGCTGCATTGCATTCTGGGAGACCAATGTTTGCTGTCTCCACTGCGTCTAAATTGGATTTTCTCACGAAAATTATGCCACTGGGAAATGGTGAGTGAGAAAAGGCGCTCTTGCTCTTTTGTGTTTAGGGGCTAAGAGGGAATCCTGACAGTTATCCCTTTTAGATTTGTCATCGTTGATGTGTCTGTCGGTGACATCAGCGTGGGACATGACTTCTAACCGGAATAATGAAAATAGACCATCAATTAACAAGCTAGAAACAGAATCGCTAAACACAGAATCAGAAATATTTCAATATGTATGTATGTAATGTATTTTCAGGGTGGACTTTACCTTTAAGCAGCGCTAGAATGGCCAGATTAACTATGTTCTCAAGATGTTCTCCATAATTTTAGTAATGGCCAATTCCCACCCATCAGGCAGCTCTCCACTATCACATGACAGCTACCAACCATGCTTCCTCTGAGGCACGTGAAACCAGCTGACCTCACTTTTTCAAACTGCTGCTCATGCAGTATCAGGGGGCAACGTAACACACACAAAGGAAAAGTGCTATCCTCATGAATGACTTCCTCATGAATGAGATCACAGATGCCCAGGATTGGTTAGTGTCGCTGTGACTGACAGAGAATAGAGAGAGTATTCCACCCGTCCCTTCATGACAGCACAGCTAATTTTGATCCCTTGGACTTGCGATCAAGGGTGGCTCTGGCATCATCACTTTTCTGTTGATAATTTTCACATTCTAGCAGTTGTGATATTTCCAACTAGGTTACATACAAACTTGGCAGCAACATGCTTCACTTGAGTTGCTAAAGTAAGGGAACGGCCCTCAACATGATTATGATGATGAGCATGATGATGGTTGGAAAGTGGAGAGGGCAGGACAAGATAGTGTGATAGAGTGCAGACACTAAGGCTACATTCAGACTCCAGGTACACCGCCCAAATTTTTTGCTCATATGTGACTCAAATCACATGGAATCTGATCTTTTAAATTCCGATTCGGGCCACTTCCATATGTGGTCCTAAATCCGATACAGGTCAGATGTTTTGCAAAGAGACCTCAGTCTGAACAGTCAAATCGGAATTCATGTGACTTTTGCGTCACTCTAGATCGACATTCGTAACAATTCTGCGCTGGCGGGAATCACGCCAAAGATTTTAAATACCAGTAGTTCTTTGTCACAGTGTGAATATGGAAAACAGCTGCGAAGGTAGTCTTGGAGGGACAGTAAGGTGTTAGAGCTCTGACTCCTCATCCACACACACCGCTGTACTGAAGAAGCAGCCATTGCTCCTAAAAGCCATAATTTTAAAAAAAAGTTCACTTTCTTCTCGTCCTCGTCCTCCTCATCGTTTGATATGACAGCGTGCTGCGCTGACGGGTTTGTTATTGTTCTTTTGCGCATGCGGGTCAGTTCAAGACCAAAACCAGTTCACACTGGAATCTGATATTGGCCACATTCTTTAAAAAAATTATGTGAACAGCCAAAAAAAAAAAATCAGATCTGAGCAGTAGATCAGAATTGAGCATTATGTCTTGCAGTGTGAACATAGCCTAATTGGCCAGGCAGTGAGATGGGGGCCAGGTCGAACTTCACAGAAACAGGGAGTTTGTGCAGAATGAGTGTGTGAAGCGAGGGTGGTATTTAGAGATGGTGTATTTAAACACATTGCTTAGGGTGATTTTTCTGCCCCAGTTACTGCAGACCATCCATCTGTGTAACACTCTGCATGGAAAACAGGTGTAAGTGGGAGTATTTCTTCAAAAAAACAAACAGATTTGGAAATCTCACATGTACACTGCTCTGCAACTAGCAATTAGGAGGATGTCTCGTCCGGGTCGCTGCTCAGGGCATTTTGTTTCTGGATGCAAATGGAGTCGTTTTTGTTAATGCGTTTAATTTGTGCTTCGTTCCTCAGCGCTTCTACTAAAAAAAAAAAAGACGTGCAACTTTGTGTGATTTTTTTTTCAGTTTCCTTTGTATTTTCTCTGACACAGTTGATCCATCTTTAGAATGAATTGATGCAGAGTGAATGTGTTTGAAGCTGTGATTTCTGCAACATTTGAATGGAGATGTATGTACTGTGTGATGCAGTAAAGCAGCAAATCTAAATTCTTGGATTGATTCCTTCCACCAGTCCCATGGTGTGTGAATTAGAATGAGTTTTTTCGGGGGGGGGTTCTTCCATATCACGACTCTTTGCCCTCTCTCTCCGATGGTGCTGTACCAGGTGCTCCAAAATAATTAAATAATTTAATATAGTAATTTTTCATCCATCCCAACTGACTGTCTCTCTACACTTCAAACTCTTCTCTCTCTTTCTTGCCTTTTTGACAACCCATGCCAGTGCAATAAAAACAAAATTAAAGTGATACAGTAAAAGCCCATAGGTGCTTGAGAATCTGCATAAATGAAAGCTAAAACACTTTATAGATATTTCACACCTCTCTATGTAACTAATGACCAAGTCTCTATTTGTAATAAACATGTAGGCTAGCATAGCTGTAGATATAATACTTAGCAAGCTATGATAGTGAAAATAAATTAAGATGAGTAAGGGAGTTCAAAAATAGATTAAACCCAGATCAGCTTTATCCATATCAAAGTTTCGACTATTGCATCTGTTAAAGCAGCTGTTTCCATTCAGATTTTTGGCTCTGTTAAGATTCCATTAACTTCCCTGAAGTGGTCTGATCGGTCCTGAGGATGCACGCTGATAGAGAAGCGTTCCCATTGGCTGCAGCCTGTAGGTATTATAGCCAAATCATGAAAGTCAGCATTGCGCAACCACATGCAGAAAATCGCCACTAAGCTTATGTGCAGAATTCGCTAAAGATAGAAACTGGAACGTCATCCCCCCTTGAAATTCACTCCCGGAACTCAGTCCCCCCGCGTGCCCAGCCCTGGGCATTACAAAGAAAAATAAAGTTTGAAAGGAGGTAGCATTTATAGTAGCTATTACAGTTAGCTTGCTTTGCTAATTTGCCAAGAAAGCTGGTATGAAAAGAAAGCAGCGAAATGCAAAATATTTCTGAAAATATTTCATACTAGATGAAGCCAATCCTACCTTCAACTTCACATTTTTTAATTTTCTTTCTTTTTTCCCCCACATCCCACTCCTGTCTGCATTTGAAGGAACTCCTCTCAAAGTTATTTTTTCTTGTGCTTTAAAACAAAATAATTTAAAATCTTTGTGGCATAGTGAATTCTCATCACTATCCAATCCTATTCAGCTACAGTCAACTCCACTAATATTGGCACCCCTGGTAAAAATGAGGAAAGAAGGCTGTGAAAAAATGCCTTTATTCTTGAACCTTTTGATCTTTTGATTAAAAAAAATTACAAAAATATTCTGCTTTAATGGATATCAAACAATTGCAAACAAAACACAGATTTATATACATACATACATATATATATATATATATATATATATATATATATATATATATAAATATAATATTTGTTAAATATAGTTGTACAACAATTATTGCCACCCATTTTAGTCAATACTTTGTGCTAGCTCCCTTTGCCAGGATAACAGCTCTGAGTCTTCTCCTATAATGCCTGATGAGGTTGGAGAATACATGGCAAGGGATCTGAGACTGTTCCTCCATACAGAATCTCTCCAGATCCTTCACATTTCGAGGTCCACGCTGGTGGACTCTCCTCTTCAGTTCACCACACAGGTTTTCTATGAGGTTCAAGTCAGGGGACTGGGATGGCCATGGCAGCACCTTGATTTTGTGATTAATAAACCATTTTTGTGTTGATTTTGATGTGTGTTTTGGATCATTGTCCTGCAGGAAGATCCAACCACGCCCCATTTGAAGCTTTCTGGCAGAGGCAGTCAGGTTTTCATTTAATATCTGTTGATATTTGATAGAGTCCATGATGCCATGTATCCTAACAAAATGTCCAGGTCCTCTGGCAGAAAAACAGCCCCAAAACATTAAATATCCCCCACCATATTTAACCGTGGGCATGAGGTACTTTTCCATATGGCTACCTCTCTGTGTGCGCTGAAACCACCTCTGGTGTTTATTACCAAAAAGCTCTATTTTGGTTTCATCTGACCATAGACCCCGATCCCATTTGAAGTTCCAGTAGTGTCGGCAAACTGAAGACGCTCGAGTTTGTTTTTGGATGAGAGTAGAGGCTTTTCTCTTGAAACCCTTCCAAACAACTTGTGTTGATGTAGGTGACTTCAGATTGTAGTTTTGGAGACTTTCAGACCCCAAGACACAACTAACTTCTGCAATTCTCCAGCTGTGATAATTGGAGATTTTTTGGGCACTCGGACCATCCTCTTCACAGTGCGTTGAGACGATATAGACACACGTCCAATTCCAGGTTGATTCATAACATTTCCTGTTGACTGGAACTTCTTAGTTATTGCCCTGATGGTGGAAATGGGCATTTTCAATGCTTCTGTATAGGATACACCTGTGTATCCTCGCTCCTAGCTCCTCTGGAAGTTTCCTCACGACTTGTTCCTCGCCTCCTCGTGGTGTGGTTAGAGAATTGATATGTCCTTCAAAATGGTTGACATCGATCGATTTCCGGGTCACGGGCTGGAGGACGGAGGAGCGAGGAAAAGAGGAAACATCAATTTGAGTATTGAGAAGCACCCAAGGGCTTCAATGCGCTGCTTTTAAATGGACAGCTCTGCCTCTTCTGGCCGGGTTCCTGCCTTCCCATTGGTCAGGTCTTGTCAACCAGTTAATGTTGCTTACCACAGGGCTCCACCTATAAGAAGACAGCCAGAGACAGAAGGGCAAACAAACAGTGGGGAAAAAAGAGCAGAAAGGGAGCACACAAATGCAAACACACTGATATGTACCAAACATTCAACAGAAAAAGTGAAATAAAATACCATTTCAATATTTTGAGGCTTTTGCCTCACTGAAGGTCATCAACACTATCCTCTGTTAGCTCTGTCCACCCCTCTCTCTGGTTCGTGTCGTTCTCTCTTTTCTGAAAGGAGAAAAAAAGCTGACATACATAAACTCGCTGTAATCACACACGGGTGCCACTGCCACAGTGATGTCCAGAATCAGTTTTTGCTTTAACTATGGAAAATACATCTACTCGGCTACTTTTTTTTTGAACTACTGGTCAACTAATAAAAATGAATAATCGTACAACTCCTAGTTCACTGTGCATTGTGGGTAATAGATCCCGTCCTTTTTATGAACGAGACTAACACTATGTACACTCAAACATAAAAATAAGGACTGTCATTTTGTGTTATAGCTTCTTGGGATGTTTCACAGAATGGCTGAACACTAACAAGACTAGTGTTTGAAATAGAGCCTCATTTTTGAATGGGCTCTATACTGTTCAATAGTTAGAGCAGCTCGGTTGTAATTTCAGTATGCCAGAATATTCCACAAATTACAAAACAGACGTCTTTTTTTTTTCCCCCTCACCATTTCTCTCTGCTAGACGAGATAAAAAAGCTAGCGAAACCCCTCTGATGTTTGATTTCATTCACCAGCATCCCAGTTTCCTTAAGTGTTGGGAAATATCTGCTAGTTTTGAAGCAAACATCAGAAGGGTTTGAGGCTTAATTATTGCTCAGGCTTAATGAAATTCGAGCTCTGTGCAAATGATGGCTCCGACTCTCCATGGGGGATTGATGGCTATGTAGCACTTTACTTTTTTAATTGCAACATGTGCCTTCTCTTTCTCTCTGTGCAGTTTATGTTGCTCAGAGTGACAGCAATAATTGAAAAAAAGTCTCACGTGTGAGCGTGTTCTGTAAACGGGCTCTAGATGGAAATATTTAGCCACATGCCTTTGTAAGGGTGCTTTTATATGGGATTAGATTTATGCCTAAAGAATTGAACACAACTTTCAGAAAGAAGAAAAACACAATGAAACTGAAAACAGTGAACTCAGTGGTAAAAATGTAACCTGATCTTCAAATAAAAGCATTCTTTGTTAACAGTTTTCCAAGCTTCATTTTCAGTAATCATGGCTTATGAATACGTTGCCAGAGGTTTAATTTACGCCTTCAAAATGTTCGTTTGCATGCCACAAGTTTACGTTCGCCACTCTGGCACAAATCTCATGTGTGGGCGGGGCTTAACAGAGCTTTACTCTCATTGGCTAGTGATATTTAGATTGATAGCTCCCTGACCTGGAAATGGAGACTTCAGTGTGGCAAATTTTGGAGAGTGTTCTGGATGCGGTTCTCTGTATAGTCATAGTGTTTGTACTTTGTAGTGGAAATTACTCACTTACTTAGTTCATAAAAAATATTTGAGGTTTGGGTAGTCTCTTACAACTATTTTTGTTTTCGAGATGGGCTCCCAGGAGCGGCACAGAGCATCGTCGTCATCATCATCGTCATCCTCCTCCTCCTCCTCAGCTGGACACTCGAGCTGTCAATCCGAATCTCACTATAAAGGTGTTTCATCTGATATCAAATATCATAATCTGCTGCTTATATGACCTTATACATGAATAATCTGGCTGGCACACTGCAACACACATAATAAATAAAACATATATAGGATCCTCTCCTATCCCTTATAACTTCCGTGAGACAATTAGGCATCTTCACTTGATAATGATATGCATTAAGCTCTGAAACAGTTCATTTCACTGAAGCTTCACTATTACAGCATTGATGAGTGCAATCATTTTCATTTTCTCTCAAATCGGAAGGCTTGATCTCCCCCAATAGCACTCATTTACTGTGTTTTTGTATCTCTGTCTCTCCATTTAACACGTTGCCAAGATTGTTGATTGCTACCTTGAGCCATGAGTTCGGTGCAGCTGATTACAGAGGAAGCACTCGATGCTCACACATCAATTCATCTGAGCTGTGTTTACACACTGACAATAACTCACACTGGAGCTTTACACTCATTTCATAGTGCTTTTGTTTTCCTGGTTTAGATGAGCTGTTGTGTCATATTGTATTCAATTCTATTCAAAACATCCTGTTCATTTTTATTTTATCAAATTGTTGTGACTTTTTTTCTTTTCTTCTGTCAAACCGTAACACATGTGTGCAGTGTAAATGTGTAAATTACTGTTGTCTGTTAGGGCTGTGACACACCAAGGTTGGCTGAAAAGTTGGACTTGAACCCAACGCAAAGACGACAGCTGACAGCCGACACGTACCGCATGTATATTCTGAGTCTGAGTGAAAGGAAATAAATCTCCACACCAATAGGGGGCAGTAGTTTGTTTAAATAATGAACAAACAAAGCAAAACAGAAGACCTTTATCACCGGAAAAAGACAAATGCTGCATCCCAATTTGCCTAAATAGTATCCGAGATTAGAATTAGTGTGTCCCAAATCGTAGTATATTGAAATGACTATCCTAAATGTACCCGGATGGTCTACTATTTCCGGTAGATTTTTCGAAGTGTGGATCCATGGACACATTTTCAGGTAATATTGCCCACAACTCCTTGTGTAATGGAGCTGGAGTTTTGTGACAGTTTGCTTCGCCGAATTCAACCTGCAAACATGGCAGATGAGCGTAACGTTGGTGATGCATCTTCAGTATTTAAGTGTAAGACCTTAAATGTTAAGCACTAACCAACTATATAGTATAAATTATAGTTTGTTTATGGAGTTTGTTTGTGGTGACAGTGTGTGTAGCTAGGCAACAACATTCTCGTTCCAACCAAAACGTAGAAACTAAACTCTCTGAGGAAAGTAGCATGCTCAAGAAGGCTCTAGAAGTTGCCAGAAAATTTGCATGCTAACTAAAGTGTCATGATTGTTTGCATATGAAAATATGTTAAATGAAGGGGGAGGATTTTAGATAGAAAATAATCGAGTGTAACTGATTGTCACTAACATGGGCTCAAAAAGGTGCCAGATTTGCTGCTAGGTTCCTTTTTGAAATCTAAAAAGTCACTCAGTTGGACTGACCATAGACTGTTTTCTCCCGTTTTCTCCCGTTTTCTCCCATTTGCTAGTTCCCAACCACTAGCTTGCTCTCTCTAACAGACAACAGCTACCAATGGGGGAGGGCGAAGACTAGCATGTGCTTCCTCGGGACACATGAAGTCAACTACGGCATGTTTTTGTAACTGCTGCTCATGCTGTGTCACAGGGTAGCATTACACCCCCAAGGAAAAAGCAATATCAACCATCTTCTGAGATAATGAGCTCATAGACTCCTACAATTGGCTAGCGTCTCTCTGATTGATAAGAGAGAGTCTGCCATCCCTCCCACCCTGAGAGCATGGACAGTTTTGCTCTCTATCTTCTGATGAGTTTTGTAATATTAAGTAGAGATTCTGCTCAGATTGCAGCAGCTCTAAAACACTTTCTCTCAGGGCAGAAACTGATTGACTTAAGGAGGTCACAACCTAACCCTTTGATGACTACAATAAAAGGCTCAGACTTTGGATTGGTTGATAATTATAAGTATTTAGGGGTGGTGACTGGCAGCAAATTGAGTTTTGAATCCAATGTTATGGCTGTTTGTCAAAAGGTTCAACAAAGATTGTTTTGTTTTATTAAAGTGAAACACATTTAAGGTTATGCTGACCCTGTTTTATAAAAGTTTTAGAGAATCTGTATTTTCTTTTTGTATTGTGGCATGGTATGGAACTCTTACCTTGTCAAACAAAAATAGATTAGCCCGCCAGGTTGCTGGGGAAATTATTGGAGAGGAACAGACATGTCCTACTGACATGTGCATATGCATGTTCTAAGGAAGGCCCAGGCCATTCTTTGTACACTGGATCATCCCTTCTGCACTGAGTTTCAGATGTTGCCCTCAGGCCGTCGCTTTACAATACCATGAGGTAGAACTAAAAGAATTAAAGACTCCTTTGTGGCTGTCGCCATTGGGTCATTGATTTCTACTTGATCTGATGACAGATCATTTATTGGTAAAAAGTTGGCGATCTTATCTTATGTAACTTGCAATTTTATATTTGCATTGTATGTATTGTTCTGTCTTTGTATTTGTACTGTGTTTGTTTTTATTAATACCAACATTTTGTATTGATGTAGTTATGGCATGGTACATTGCAGCAAAAATAGTTTCTCCTAGAGGGACAATAAAATTGAAGTTGAAGTAAATACTAGAAAATTACAATGATGAGGATATACAACCATCATGACAAGAAGGCCTGTCAATCATGTTGCCTGTCAAGTCAGAAAGCGATGTCTACTGCACTAGAGTTCAGGTGCGTTTGCTTATGAAGGGCTGCATTTGTTTGGGTGTATTGGAGTTTTACAGTTTTCCTCCAGGCATGCACACTGCATTAAAAATTATTACTTTCTTGGACTTGTAGAACTGTAATTGACAAATATTGCATTGCCTTTTAATATCTGATGATATCAGCTCTTGCTAGAACTATTTGTCCCCAAGATGACAGGTTGATGATTCAGTAGGCCAGAGGGATGAACAGAACATTTCTTTGCTGATTCCACATGAATGATTCACATAAGAGAGTGAGGTATTTTCTTCCCCCGCTGCAGAACTATAGGGTTTTTTTCCTCTCCTTTAGACGATAAGAGAAATTGCACTGCGACTCCTGAGACTCTGATATAAAGCTACTTATGTATTTTTTTTTTCTTCCAATAAGAGCGACAGCTAAACTTCAGCTTCACACTTTATCTATAAGTCCTTATGATGTATAGAAATGAATGCAAATATGGATGCATACGGTCATTCCCTGAGGAGAAACATCATAGAATTTGTACTTGTGCTCCTTGGAGAAAAAGGAGTTTGTGAAGAATTCGGACTTTTAGAGAGAGACTCGACACGAGGCATATCTTTGCATGTATGGCATTCTTGAATTAATAACTAACAACCTAATAACCTTTTCTGAAGGTTAAATTGACTCCTAATGACTTGATCAGCTATCTATATGAAAGACACCTTGAGAAAAGCCAGTAAATTAAAACGATACAATTTAGAGATTCGCATTTAAAAGGGCTTTGAAAATGGACACGGTTATCAAGGCCAGAGTTCTATGACCTTAGATATTTTCCTTTGAAATATAGTGAGTGAAGTGTTAGACGGAAGAAATTCAAGTAAAGTACAAATTACTCAAAAAACGGACAAAGTTGACATTGATTACATGTGGATTTTAATCTTTTAAAATATTTATCTGAAAGATACCAATGTTTTAAACTTTGATTTTACATAGATATTTGTAAATGTAATATCAGAGACACACAAATTTCACCCCGGTCATGGAGTCACTGACTATTTCTTACGTCGTTTTCGCAAGTACCACATGACTGAAATCCAAATGAGATTTTTGTTGTTGTTGTTAATATGATTAGATTACAATTTCCTCCACCCAGGAGTAAAGAATTAAAGACATCATCTCTGCAAGCATTTATGTTTTAATTTAGCAATGACACCTTGGATTTTATTCAAAGATATCTTTTATTCTTAATGAACAGTTTTACATTATTGCTGCGTCTTCATTCCTGGGTGCTCGTCTTCCCACTTATCCTTACAGTAATCATATGCTTGCATGTAATATTAATATTGCGCATGCTATTACATGCAGAATGTTGTGTATAGAGTTGTGTGCTTGCGTAATAAGGAAAGAACAGGCTTATTGTGAACCTACTTTAATTAGAATCGCACAATACATACATTAGCATTTTGATGAGAGCTGTTGGTTGTGCGGGCTGAGATGAGTGACGGGTTGCTGCAGAGCATCGCTTGTGGATTGTGAAGCACATTAATCATCACAACTGGCTCTTTTTGTGCAGGAAAACACTGTTCTGCTTCATTATTTCAGGTAAACGAGAAACATGAAAAGAGAGGGGGGGGGATGAATACAGCTGCTTTTCTCATGGTGGCGACTGTCCGTGATGGAGACACACATCACAGGCTGCTTCATTTCCCTTCACTTGATTATTGATTTTATATAAATGTCACACTGGGTTTGATTTTTTCCAAGGAACCCCTGCTGTGTTCCTTTGCAGCATATTATTTTATGTATATTTTATATTCATAATAGATCCACTCTCTTCATGAGAGGGGAAAAAAAAAAGCCTGCTTGTATTTTACAATGTTTAGCTTGGGTAAGAAGTAGTTCGGGTAAGTAAGAGTCTTTTCTGATGTGTTATCCTGCTTGCAGAGTTCAGAACACCTTTCTGGTTTGTTTTCTGTTCAGTCTGATGTTCTGTTTGGCTGAAAAGATTTGTTAGCAGAAAAAAAATTACATCACATTGCTGAGTGTGTATAGAAATGTATTTTATCCATTTATTAGATGCTTGTTCCAGTATCGGGGATAAATCTGGTTCTCATTATAATTGAACTGCACTAGGTGACCCTTGATGTTAGTTCAAACACGCCCTGCATGTTTTCTTCTGCTTTTAATAAAAGTTATTGTTACGTTAAATGGGGTAGAACATCTGTAAGTTCCTGATATCGCTCCCTCACCAGCCTCTCTTTTTGTCTCTCTTTACGTGACTAAACAGCTTGTCATGTAACCAAGAAACTGCAAAGGCCTGTCCTGAAGACTCCCATGTCAGAAAGCTTAAAGTTACAGTTGCTACAAAGCTCTGACACTGGAGACTCCTTCCAAAAATGTTAAATAAACATCTCCTGACAAAAAAAAAAACTTTACCACGTCAACGATTACACAAATTTGAATCCATTTCTGTGGAGCATCTGCACTCCAAGTCCCTGTGTATGCCATTACTATAGAAACAATAAAGTATTAATCTGTATTAAGATAAGATAAGATAAGATAATACTTTATTAATCCCCAGATGGAGAAATTAGGGTGTCACAGCAGCATCAAGACAGGTGTAGAAACAAGAGATAGTAAGGAGAACAATACAGGGATATATAAAAATAGTATATACAAGACGTATAAATATGTATAGACATAAGCGCAGACTTATGTATATACTTATATTCATAAGTATATACATATGTATATATACATATGAGCAGTATATACAACAAACAGCAATGTATAGTCCTACTATACATATAGGCCATGTACATATCACATATGTACAGTGTACACAATATTATATACTATATTAGAAAGAGTGCATTAATATAAACCTGTGATTTGTCTTGTGGCTTGACTCGAAGGTGTGTGTTCAAACCGTTGAACGCACAGGTACTTCCAATCAGTTTAATCACCGTTCTAGATGAATGTTCTGCCTATAAACAATTGTAACCATAATAACATGCATTTCAGTTGAATACAGTAGTTAAACGTATAGCTTCAGACGCAGCACAGGTGCTAATTCATACATACATGATCTCTCTCTCTCTCTCTCTCTCGCTAATAACTGTTTATAAGTCATTCAAATAAATGTAAGCTTATCACACTACTTTATCTCTGTGTATGATTTAGAGTGGGTCAAATCAGTCAAATTTTGCACTGCGAACATCAGTGGCAGCTTTAACTTGTCACTGCTGGCAAGTCACCATGGTATAGTATAAGCGGGATAAACTGTGGTGAAGTGACGGTATTAAAATGGTGTAATGCACACCTAGCCATGAATAATCCCTTACTAAATCAACGCACTCTGATCGGAATGGAGAATTTAACAGGACTGTTATAGAAATGTTCATTAAAACCTAATTACAGTATAACTAGAAATCATTTATTTGTACGTAATTGTAGTGAAGACTGAATAGCTGGCTTAGCTTAAAGTGGTTTCATTATTGTTCGGTGGTAACATTTCAGCATGCTTACAAAATGACGAGGACAATGAAGAGTGTGTTATTGTTGTCTTTAATGCACTAGTTATAAAAATGATCTCTCAGATGTCACAAAAGTCTCTCTCGTTATCAGCATGTCTGAAATGATTGAAAACAAAACAAACAAACAAACAAACAAACAAAAAACCGCAGAGGAAATAATGAAAGCATGGTCACAACCGAGGAGGCCATTTTTATAGCTTGGGTCCCACTTACTCTGTTAAAATTCGATTTGTTATGACGCCCCATCTCTTCGCTGTTCCCAGACATACAATGGTTTATGTAGAAAACGAGAGAGTATTTTATCCACACTGCACTGTGTATCATTTGTATTCATTTGCATGCAGAACAGAGAGACTTTCATGAGCTCTGAGAGAAACTGACTGACTCCCAAATGCTTTGCTACTCCTGATATAAGTGCACTATATAAAAATAAAAATGCCCCATAGGGAGCCATTTGTGCTTCAACAAATAGCTCTAAATGCACTACATGCATCTTAGAGAGAGAGAGAGAGAAAAGGTTCCTCAAGGCTTCTTTGGACAGTTAATTGTTGTGGCTTTTTAAAGGGTTTATACATTTTTTGAAAGGCAGATTCCTCGGTTGTAAGGTTCTGCATAGAACCTTTAAGGGTTCCCTCAGAGGAATAAAACTAAAGATTGTAAGTGTGTAGGATATGTATTAGAGGTATAACACAGTGACACCATGTTTCTATATCTGTTTGGTGCTTCAGATATCTGTATCCTTTATATCTGTACTGAAATTTAAAAGGACCAGAAGTGGGCGTAGTCTAAACTAGAAGGATTTTTTTTTTTTGCCTTGCACCTCTGGGGCTGTGCGATCAAATCCCCATGTTCGGGGGTTTCTTCTGTATACTCCGGTTTCCTCCCCCAGTCCAACGACATGCATTGTAGCCTGATTGGCATCTCTAAATTGACTGTAGTGTGTGTGAGTGTGTGTGTGTGTGTGATTGTGTCTTGTAATGGGTTGGCAGCCCGTCCAGAATGTCCCCCGCCCTGTGCCCCGAATCCCCAGGGATAGGCTCCAGGTTCCCTGTGACCCTCTGTAGGATAAGCAGTATGGACAATGAATGGATGGATGGATGGATGGATGGATGGATGAAAGGATGAATGGATAAACAAAAGTTGTAGCCTAATTTTAAACCACCATGACACTGACCAGGCAGTTGCTAAGGATTCTGTAATCCTTACTGTGATCTGCAACTGTGATCACAGTGCTGCATGTTCATGTTAATGAACTCTCATTTTAATGTCTTCATCTGTCCCGTGAGCTTTATATCCGACCCCTTGCTCGCACCCACATGAAAACTTTTCCTATGGGATGAACAAATGTCCAAAAAGCATTTGCAACACAGCCCTCTACTGTCTATACAAATGCACTACTACTGGACCTAGATAGGGAACAGGGATGGGATATTTAAACCATTTGCTTTTACACCATATGGAGGGCTCAATCAGGAGCCATTTGGGACACAGCCCTTCACTCTGTACAGTATATAAAATGCAAAACATAGGAGACGGCATAATGGCACTACCTAAAGTAGTGGTTAAATATCCAGTTAAGAGCCATTCAGGACACAGCCCTGTACCCCTGTATTCTGTACAGTATACAAAGTGCACTACATACAGTAGGGTATGACATCACCTTGTGTAATGTTCAAACATCCAATTGAGAGATATTTGGGACACAACCCTGTACTCTTTATTTCTTTATCTACTTCAGCGTTTATTCCTTGCACTTTATTACTTTATCTACAATATAGTATATAAAGTAATAAAGTGCACAACATAATAGCACCACCTCATGTAGTAGTTCAATGTCCAAATGGGAGCCATTTGAGACACAGCCCTCTAGTGTCTAGTGTGCAGTATATAAAGTGCATAATGGCACCACTAGTGGTCAATTGTCCAATATTAAGTCATCTGAGATTCTGATTCTCCGAATAAAGGCAAAATTATAGTGTATAAAGTTCTTTCCTATATTATATGTAATGCTCAAATGTCCAATTGGGAATTATTTGCACTTCATCTTCCTATTCGCTGTATAATTGAACTACATAGGTTATGAAATACACACTATGTGGTGCCCAAATGCTCAACTTATTTGAGATACAGCCTGCTACTCTAAATAAGTAATTGCCATATATGTCCAGCCGAGACCCATTTTGACTTCATCTTCCTGTGCAAGATCAACAACCATGGAAGAGTTTTTTTTCTGTGCATTACACACAAAGTATTGAATCCCCTATGATTATTTGTTTATAGAAATTTTATTTACTTCCTGAAAACTGCCGCCCACTAGGCATCTTCAAAACACGCCCACATTCCCACACTGTTCATAATATACAGTCATTTATTTTAAGAAAAGAGGATTTTTTTTTTTAATCTGCACTGCACCACAAATCATTGTCAAACACTATACATGCCTCAGTCTAGCCTCCCCATAATTATAACTTTGTCTAATTTGCAAAACGATAACTTTTCAAAGCATGTTGTCATAGCAACAGAGTGAGGCTGCGAGCGTGCCTCTGTAAGGTCATGGTTTTATGAGCAGAGGGGAAAAAAGAGAAAACATTTGCATGCATAACTCCTCTTGAACGGCTGATTCCAATGACATAGTTTAGTATTTGAGTCCAATTTGTTAATAAAACACTAAACCCATATTTTTCTCAAGGTGTTCATATGAGGCCGGTTAGTGATGTCAAAAACCACTCCTAATGAATGTCAAATTTTTTCTTCATTCATGAATAAGATCCTAATAAACTCCTCTACCAGGGGCAAGGTCTCTACCCCCACCTGAAGGGAGCGTCCCATTCATTTCCAGGTGAAAACCATGGCCTCAGACCTACAGTGTATTTGCCCATGTTCTTCCCATGCGCTCAACTGCTTCATACTCAGACTCGAAATGTTCAGGTGCTTTCTGAGGTGCCAAAAGAACAAGTAACAGTTAAGTAAGTATACAACCACCGGCCCTCCATACTGTACACCTCTCCAACCTTGGTGTAATGTACAAGGCTCAGGATATGTGTGAGAATTCATGTGTGGGAGGTTTAGTACAAAATACAAAACATCTAATATCAAAGTCGTAAAGCAGGCAATGGCCAAACACAGAGATCCACAAAACATCCACGACTTTGCGTTGTGTGAACGTTTGCATGTGGTTTATACAGTACAGTCTGTGTACAGGAAATAGTCTGAGGGGATGAACACTGTCCACTGTCCACAGGGTTGCCAATAAAGTACTGTAAAAATACAATAAACAACTGTACAGGCTCAAAAAAATTTAAATATCATGGAAAAGTTCATTTTTTTCCTGTAATTTAATTCAAAAACTTGAATGGTAAATGGTCTGCACTTATATAGCGCATTTTTAACCTTAGCGGTTCTACAAAGCACTTTACACTGGTACTAATTCACCCATTAACAAACACTCACACACCAGTGGTAACAGACCTGCCATGCATGGCGCTAGCTTACCATCAGGAGCAACTTGGGGTTCAGTGTCTCGCCCAAGGACACTTCGGCATGTGGAGTCACGTGGTCCACGATTAGTGGACAACCCGCTATACCACCTGAACCACAGCCACCAAACTTTCATATATTCTAGATTCATTGCATGTAAAGTGAAATATTTCGAGCTTTTTTTAAAAAATATTTTTATTTACTCTTGATGATTACGGCTTACAGTGCATTTTCAGTCATTTTTTTTTACCGTGTAGTATTCAGGACAGGGGGCCCTCTACGGGTGTGGAGGTGGAATGTCCCTGCTGGATGTATCACATGGCTGCACTTCGATATCTTTTCCATTAAAGCCATAAACTGGAATGACGACAAATTAAACAACAGCTCTTCACTGAGCTCTTTATTAGTTTGAGAGCAAAGGGCTAAAAGAGCAAAGCATAGCGTAAGAGCAAAACAGACCAAGGAAAACCAAGGCAAGGGACATGGAACCTAAAAAAGGTGGGGAAAAAAAGATGAAAAAAGTTTGATTTAACACATTAAAACATCCCCCTGGACAAATTATCAAATGATTTATATAGAACCCTACAACAGTGTTTCCCTTTAACTGCTAAACTAAACATTAGTTTCACTGTAGTTACAAAATAATTGATGCTTTTTACTGAGTAATACGCTTTATAACGAATTAGATTGAGTAATAAGATGGGACTTTAAAAGTTTCACCGTAGAACCCACTTTTCTTTACATCTGCTGTAATCCAAGCAGATTGCTATGAAATCTGTTACTAATCCCAGTCTTTTACTAAACACACCAAACAACAGCCGTCACAACACAGGGTTCTGTTCATGTTGATTGGAAATATGTCCATAAACAGACTCTTGTGTCTGGCTCCTATCTGTTACACAATCTTATGGCCCTGAACAAAAATGTAAGATCTTCACACGTGAATAATCACTTAAGTCACGTGAATTTTACATATGGAGGTTTTAAGGACCTCACATGTTATGTTTCACAAATGTAATACGTGTTTTTATTTTTTCCACCTGTGATTCTTTTTACTTGATTCATTTATTTTCATATATTTTTTGTCACATAATTCATTTATTTTTATATGTTTTTTTACAAGATGTATTTTTTAATGATTATTTTTCACAAGATTTTTTACATGGTTCATTCTTCACATCTGATTTTTGCTGATCGTCATTTTCTTTTCTTTTCATGTGATTTTTACACATTTCATTTATTTTCATATGTGATGTCCTTCATTTTCACGTGTTTTTTTTTCTTCCATATGATTTTTTCCACATTTTTGTTTACATGATTCATTTAGTTTCACATCATTTTTTTCACATATAGAACACTATTTATTATGGATTTAGTTATCACAATATTCACATGGTAGGACATGTTGAAATGCACTTTCACATGTAATCTCACATTATTCATAACATGTTGCAAACAGACAGTTGTTCTGCAAGGCGTATGTAAACTTACGACCTCAACTGTATGTATGATCATGTGAAATGTAGATCATTCGTCTGTAAGTAATGTGAAGGAACTTCATCAACACAGCGCAGGTTTGGGAATAGTGATGTAGAGTGGGAATGCAAAATAAATAAATAAATAAATAAAAACCTAGCTGTTGGTAGAATAATGTGTTTCTTCTGACCTTTGGCTATTGCCTGGGAGTGTAATCTGATTGAAGCGTATCTGTTGGAGCGGTCGTGTTTGGAAAAGGCTTACAAACACATCAATCTTGCAAGTGTGTCCACATGTCAATATCAGGTTTCTGCAGAAAAGAACGATGTTTTTTTTCTGTATTCTGCTGTCTGGAAGATGAATTTGGGACCAACAAGGACCAAGTTCAAATTTAGTAAATTCGGGGAACAGATGTCAGGGGAGGGTATCTTTAATGAGCTTCTGGAAGAAAAACGTCTTGTTTTCATAAACAGACTGCAACATTACTCTTTTACTTAATCAGTATGATTAAGCCTAGTGATTTTCTGTAACTGCTATGCGAGAGTTTATTGTGATTATGAATATTCACTCATTATTGTCATTTTAAGGAACAGATTAGCCTTTTATCTTTCTCTTTAATTGAGTGCACATCGTATCAGATATATTTAACTAACCTGTGCAGAAACTATCCAAGCCATGAGCAATGAGCTCTAGCTAATTTGCTAATTATGGGCTATTACTTGGATTATTATGTGTTGGCCATTATTGGGGGACGTTAATTAAGTTAATAGACTGACTTCTAATCAGTTTTGCATGTTATAGGCTTGCGTTTTGTTAAAAATACATCTTACTGAAGAATTTTAATCGAAAGTTTCCCAATCCAGTCCTCAGTGTTCCATAAACAGTCCACATCTATTTTGGTCAAGTCTACTTTAACTTTGTTGAATCTGTGCCTCCATCTTGTAGATGATCATAACAAATCATACATGTATTGTCTAGAAATCATTCTTTTATTATCTATACCACTGGTCTATTGGACTCAGTTTGGTTGCCTGGAACCACTACAGAGCATGTTATACTCAAATGTAGTATATATTACAGTACGTTTTGAATGAATGAATGTTATTGCCTTCCTGTAACAAAAGCTAGATATTCTCCTGAAACCATACTGTATCTTAAGAGTAAGGGGATGTTTAAAAAATTAAGTTGATATTTTGTTAGCATTGTTGGAGTTGGTGATTTTTGATTTCTGAAGATTTTTCGAAATTCTTCGATAACAAAGAACCGGCCAGTGGTGTCCTCAGGCAGTGATACTAACTGATACAAGCCTAGTATGTTGTCACACTAATGACAGGCGACATGAAATTACAGCAATCTGTACGTATTTCACGATTAATGACGACAATCAAAGCAAAGCAGACTACAGTCTGTACTCTGTGAAAATATCAAGAGGAGGAACCAATACATGTTACTACACGAGTACATACGAGAAACCTGATGAACGCTCTAACGTTGTTTTGTTTAAACAGTACAATTCAGTGAGGATTTTGCGATCTCGGAAATGAACGCAAAATCAAGGAAACTCGTCACTATTCGCCCGAGCGTGTAATTTTTCAAAAGTACCGCAGATCTGGGCCAAGACGTGTCATGTGACGCCATCACGACGTGCATTCAGCCAAAGCCTTCTTCGATTCACGTATGTCAAACATGAATACAGCTAAAAGGTACCAACAAATATCATTGCGAAGCAATTTCTTGCAATTGCAATTTGCCAATTTAAGTAGTTTTCAGAGAAAAGACGCACACACACAAAAAAATCTGCATCACAAATGTTGAGAAAAACAGCACGAAAATCGAGCATTTTTGGCCACAACAATCACAAGAAAACTCTGAATTAGTGCAATATGCTGTGAACTGTACACACACAAAGGTGTTATACAAGCAATCACGTTACTTGTGTGAGCCCTGAGCCACGCACACTTCCTTAAACCATGGCCTACACTCTGATTGCTGAGACTACTCTGATGGTTCAGGATGGCCGTCCTGCTGCTCTCTATACCGTAACACCTTACACATAAATCTCAGCATGAGGAGTTCAAGCAACAAACATAAACAAAGCTAAATAACATGTTTCATGATGCCCCTGATGGAGTAATGCGAAGTAAATTACTCATTTCTGTATCAGTATCGATACTGATGAGTACCAAGAACATGTACTCTACTTGATCTGAAAAAAAGTGCAATCCTTACAAGCAACCACTAAGTCAGACAAACAGACTTGTTCTATCAATCCATCCATTTTCCATACCGCTTATCATACACAGGGTCGCGGGGGAGCCTGGAGCCTATCCCAGGGAACTTGGGGCACAAGGTGGGTGACACTCTGGATGGGGTGCCAACCCATCGCAGGGAACAATCTCACACACATTTACACTCTACGGACAATCTGGAAATGCCAGTCAGCCTACAACGCATTCTATGGACAAAGGGAGGAACCCGGAGTACCAGGAGGAAACCCTGAAGTATGGGGAGAACATGCAAACTCATGTTCTCGTGCACACAAGGTGGAGGCAGGATTCCCCCAACCTTGGACTTGTGCCCCCCAGACTTGTTCAAATAAATGTGTAATCTAAAATATAGACTGGAAGATCAACATTTGAAGTTTGGTTTTATTGCATTTTTAAAAAAGTATAGAATGAAACGATGAAATAAGAGTTTGGGTAGCAAGGTAGCCATAACAAACTGTTTGTGGGGCAAAACCCACAAGCGCTGAGATCCACAAAGCCTAAACCATCAGGAGATGTCAGTGAAGGTGTTAGCTAATCATGATATTATTTGATTTTTTTCCCCATTTTGATTCCTTTATGCTTGCGAATCGATTTAGCCGACTCGTACACTTATTCGTTATTCACAGCATCACTACTGCTGTGGCTTTAATGAAGGAACGTGTCAGTTCAAAACACTCCCTGTAAACTTTTCTACCTTGATCGAGCATTAGTTAGTTATCAAAGGAAGAAGTGATTGTTTTCCAGGTATCACACAGAGATCCCTTGGCTCTGTTTTGACCTCTCTGAATGTTACATGCTATTTTTAAGACGAGACGAGAGTTTTTCGAATCCGCCGATAAAGACTTTGGTGGCAGATTGACTTTTCAGAAATGGTTTTTTAAAAGCTTTTTGATGACAGCTAAATAGCAGCAAATTGCTTTTTGAATGACTGCCTTTGTTTTGAATCCTGCCACAATCACGGGTGTCTCGACGCATGGCAAGAAAATTGCTTTAAAATATGCATGTGTACATCTGTCAGGATAAAAATATATATATATATTGCTCAATATTTATCACAATTTTTCTTCAAAGGGGCCTTCATCTAAATGCCTAAATGTTCTCAAATATTTAGTTGGAAATACCAACTGGCTTTAGAAGGAGAAAACGTACTCTGTGGCCACCTGTGGTATTTCATCATCATCATCATCATCATCATCATCACTGTAATCATTATTGTGCATTTAAATCAGGAACTGAAATGTGAAGTTTAGCTCTATAGGTAGCAAGAACATGTGGGTGTGTATGACAAAATCTGTACTTGAAACTGTGTTAGCACAGTGGTTAAGCGTGCTTTGTGCAGCAGGATTAAAAAAACGCTGACGCTGCCAGCAGGAAAAATCACAATATCTGCCCACGGTTGGAAATGAGTGAGCAAACGAGCGAATGCTGAGGCCTAAAGACACCCACGGGAATCATCTCCATCTCATATGAAGCTTTTACCCGACTGCTTTTATTCTAACACTTATCAAAAAGACTGATTATGAAACCAAAACATTACTCACATATGCAAAACCTAATGTGCTTTTACAGGTAAGTAGGCTAATGCTTCAGTGTTGAGCTACAACTGTTTTAGCTCTGCAATGTTATAGATAACAGCGTGTCAAACAGGGTCAGAAACCATAACAAACAAGTCTGTTTGATCTCTTTGAAATACACACGAAACGGAATCAGAACCTCGATTTGATTCTGTATGTATGACGCTGTTCCGTTTGATATAGGAAGTTAGCGAGGAAGCTTGTTGAAGGACTTGACCGAGATCCTTGACAGACAGAGTTTGAGATATGTCATACCTCACGCCCAAACAGACTCTTAGTGGCTTAGCAAACCTAAATAACGCTTTAAATAGAGCTTGTTTTCAACTGTGTAGGACTTCTCTCACTAGTGTGCCACTTGTTCATGTTCTACAACTGGTAAAAACCACCGAAAACGCCCTCTCAACTTGAAATGTTTACGGCGTGATGTCAAATCAACATGGCCGCTCACACTGTGAACAGTGTAAAGTCCTGCTTCTCTACTTTTAAATGAGTTTATAGCAACACTGGCTTTAGATCAGTTAATATACAGACACAGTACTTGGTGAAATCTGTAACACTGACCATACTAATTACTGTTTTGAGAAGGAAATCATCAACATAAGAGTTATCGCTAACGTTAGCTGGACAGTTTTTTGGTAATGTTACTTGATATTGTCTACTTTTGTTGCTGTGGTACAATTTCAGTCCAAAATGTTTCATGAATGTTTGAAGTTTACTATACTGTAGTAGAACAGTACTAGTAGCCACCAAGGCCTGTAACTATAAAAGTGCACTTAAAGTAGCTTTTTGTATGTGCTTTACTTGCTCTGGCAGAGAAAACAAAAGATACGTTTTCATGGAGGCAGCCATGTTTTTTTTCCACATGAATATGCCTAGGTGGGAAATTACGGGATTACAACTTGCAAATTACCACTTACAACATACCACCAGCTTAGCAAAAGACTCCCAGCTACCATGCCTCAGATTACTTTAAAAAAAAAAAAAAAAAAACTTTATCAAGAAAATAATTCTTTGGACAGCTTTTTCTCACACATGAACATCTACAAGTACAAAACACATTCTTCTGATTCTGATCTGGTGACTGGGGAGGCCACTGAAGTTACTGTCATGTTTATGCAACCAGGTTAAGAGGACTTTGTGACATTGGTGCATTAGCTTGCTGGAAGTAGCCATTATGAAACATGTAAACAGTACCCATAAAACGATTTACATATCAGCAACAGTACCCAGATGCATTTATACCATGCAGTTATTATCTCAAGCTTCTTTACAATGGTGGTACCCCTTAGACCCTTGGTCAAACTTAATTTCAGCCACGTCGGCATTCTTGTAAGATTTTGTAGGGCCATAAATTAAGGTTCTATTTTGTATTATGGGTGTATCTATACTCTAATTGTCACGTAAATGAATGTTGAGACCTTCGAATAATGAATAATGAGAACAGGCTCAAAACTATGGCACATAAACAAAGAACAACGGCTTGGCATTTGGGAAAACTCAGACAATACTTCACACTGAACATAGACGCACGAGGAGTTTACATACCAAACGTATTCAAGGGTGAACACAAAACAGCTGATACTAATGCTGACACATAAGGGAAACAACCAATAACAATAAAGGGGCTGAGACAGGACATAAACCATAACAAAACACACATGTCAAAAGTAAACAAAGACAATGTCACTGACAAACTCAGAAGTGCTTCGAGCTCGCGCTTCGGGTTTCAGAGCACGCAACGTGCTCCAGCGCTTTGCGCGAGGGGAACTCGTGACACTAATCTGATGATTATGAGTCAGTTTATGCTAATTATTTTGCTTTCATACAGATGACATAAACTGTAATCATTTATTGTGACAATGAAGAAATCAGTGGGGTCCATCAGTCTGAGAGAACCAGTGAAAATGTTCTTATTTTGCATTATTTTCTTTAAGAAATGAAACAATTTTCATTACAAATGATATACCGTAATTTTTCTACTGTCCAGGGTGTACCCCGCCAGATGCTCCCTGGGATGGGCTCCAGGTTCCCCTCAACTCTGTGGGATAAGTGATATAGAAAATGGATGGATGGAATAATGATACTTATGGTTAAGCAGAATGCAGTTTATTCACAGCCCTACAGTTTTTGTTTTTTTTTTGTCATGTTTAACTTCAAAATTAAGTTGAGGTAATGAGGATATTTTTCTGACCATTACTATGTTTTGTTTACATTTCACCATCTCCACTACCACATTTGTCCTGTGTTTTTCATGTCATCATATGCTGTCCTCCTATTAGTGGCTTTGAGATGAGCAGCAAGATTTTAATAAAGAACAAAAGGCAGATCTTTGATCACAATGGCACTAAATTGGCCACCATTAATATAGTACGTCGCATTATGTGTCCTAAGACCACTAATTGAAAGTCACGGACAAAGAATTATTTTCTGATGGGCGATATTTGTCTGAAACTACTCTCAGTCTCAGTCCATCAAATGTAGAGTGTGAACCCAGCATTAGACAATGCTAAACTACAGGCTATAGGCTTCTATTACATGTAACTCTGTAGCTGTGCTGCAAAGCTATGGTTGCCCAGACTCTTCCTCAGTCAGTTATGGAATGATGAAATTGATTAAGCGTGTGGTCAAAGGTCACATTCACATTTGTCTCCACTGGAAAACATAAACTGTTGTTATTCATGGGTGAACTTTTTTTGTCAGAAATTTGAAGCACACTGTCACACTGGTGATGCGAGAGGAACACGTGCTTTGTGGACTGGATGAATGGTTGCTATGAGACTGGTTTGAATTCTAGGTAATATATTATTCCTCACCGTTTCAATATGTACAGTATATATATTGTGCAGGACGGATGAAATGAATGGCCTCCGTGCCTGGAATTTGACACTTGTGCCTTAGACCTCCAACCTTTTTTTGACACAGATAAAACACACATAAAAACAAGCTTGTATTATGTACTATCTCTATTTTTATTCCACTTGCGTGCACAGATACAGCATGTGCAATGCAGAAATACTGCCTGCATGGTGCTCCAATTCATCACAGACTCCAGGTACAGATACATTAAAAACATGTGTTACTCCTACCTCTGCATATGAGGCACTCATTGCCTCAGTCTTCGTACACTCCATCATCATCATCATCATCTGTGGCTGTCTGGATTTGGAAGGCAGCTCAGTGTGTTTAGTAAGAAATAGCATGTTGTGGATACACAAATAATCCATGGAGGAGTTGTATAAAAGAAAAATCACACTCGCAATCATGTGGTTATACTAATAACCTGAATAGCGTAGATATTCACTACAAGAACAATCTTGCCTGTGCGATATTGCTTAAAGCTGCATTCAAGCTATGTCGTAATTACTATAATTACGAGATTCCGAATTTTAAAAGTGTTCACGTCGGCATAGAGCACTTTTCATAATTACAACTTGTAAACTAGGAATTTTCTGAGAGCTCCGACTTGTATCTGACCGCTGCAACATCATTCGGAAACACTCAAAATGGAGGCGGCTTCAGCATTAAAATGCAGTAAAAAGTAGTTATCTCGTAACATTTCTGTGTAAGAACACGTATAATTGACTGTTATTAATGTCTTAATAATGCAAGATCAATCTGAAAATAAATGAAAGACATACAATACAGTTTAATGGAGTTAGCACAGAGTTGAAGCTGTTGATTAGGTTTGCAACAACACATTACCGTGTAGTAATGCCTCGGGTGTGCATTATTTTCAAATATTTCAGCGGACTGGAGTCAATTATTCTGCTTATACCACAGTCACCACACGACATTGTTCAGATGTTTTATTTTAAGACATTTGTCAGGTTTTTGTCCTTAAAACGCTCTTGTGTGTAGAATTAATTTATTACACATCCCATCTCAAGCCTCTGTTGCTAATTCCAAAACGTCATTTTAGAATTATTCGGAGGCTTGAGCCATTGATATGCAGTTATTGGAGAGAGAGAGAGAGAGAGAGAGAGAGAGAGAGAGAGAGAGAGAGTTCACTTTTTTTTTTCATTTCATGCTGGTAATATAAAAATAAATAAATAAGTATCGATAGGCCTACTTGTTCACAGGTTATTTATTACTGCAGAAAATACAATAAATAAATAAATAAATAAATAAATAAACATTAATACTTGTTCACCAGCTTTTCTGTCTTGTTACTGCAATCATACATGCTTTCTCTTTATTTTCTTTCTCTCTCTCTCTCTCTCTCTCCAGTAACTGCATATCAATGACTCAAGCCTCCGCTTCACCTCGTGGCCGCATTACCATCTCGGGTGCGCATTATTTTTCTGATCATTAAAAAGCCCGTCGTCATTGACTTATTTCTGGAAAATCGAAATTTTCTGTCATTTTGTCTGTTGTTAAATGTGTGTGCTGTGGTGGACAGTAGGCTAATTTGCCCGTCATTTCAGTTAACTCGGCGAAGTGATATGGAACTGTAATGCGGTCAAGACCTGACTGGAACTACTTTAGCTGTGCATTTACTGAAAAATAACCGCACACCTCAGAACGTCTGTCAGCCAATCAGAATCGAGAAAACAGCCAGGATGTCATCTAGTAATTACAGTAATTCTGACATGGCCTGAACGCAGAGTAATTATAAGTGAGGGTCAGTGAGGGCAGCTGACAGGAACAGTGGTATACATGTGTTTACCGCTGACTGCCATCTGACTGTTGGCCATGTTTTTTTATTGTATGTATTATTTATACTGATTTCTTTAACTTTCTTGAGTCTGTCCATCCATCTGTCTATCTATGTTTGTGTGTCTGTTTATGTAGCAACGTCACCATCTGCATCCTCCTTTTCTTTTTTTTTTTTTGCATCGTTCTTTTGTTAACATTGAGGCTTGGACTTTCTAATCCCCCCACGTCAATGTTATTAGCATGCTCCATAAGTTCGCAATGTTAATGCTTATGTTATCAATAATACTTTGCTTCCTACACACACACACACACACAGTCTCTGTATCCCCTGTAATCAGATTCAGCAGCTCATGTCTTCAGGTTTCTGCAGTTTATACACAGACTCTCATGGGGTTTATTGCTCTCTGAGACATTAAAAAAGGACGCTCAATTATTATTGTTTTATCTGTCAAAAAGAAAATCCATACAAACTACAATTACACACCATATCTGTGGTAAAGTGCATCTCCTGTAAGTGAAATGTAAGTAATTACAGAAAAATGGAAGTAAACAAAACAGTAGGTTTAGCTGCTGAAACTAAAACAAATTACATTCGGCGAACTGCGAAAGTAAACACAGTTAGCCCAAATTACTGTTAGTGTCCCACAGAAGTAAGCAAAGTTAGCATTCAATTTCTGTTAATGTCCCGCAGGAGTAAGAAGAGCTAGCATAAATTACCGCTAGCATCCCCGAGAAGTCTAATTAGCACAACTGAGGGTCAGGGGCCTTCAAAATGAATGTTAAGCAGGCATATTGTGAAACAAGAATCAATTGCTGTCAGTGTTCCTGTTTATGTACCACAGAAATAAGTGGAGTTGTTACAAACGTATATTTTTATCCTTTTGAAGTTAGTACAGCTAGCATAGATTTCTGTTACCATCCGGGGAGAGCATATCTGTGTCCCCTGGGTCCTAGAGCACACTAGAGTCCGCAGGTTCATTTGGTATTTAATGAACAAGTGGTGATTTTAAGTTGGAGTTAGGCTTCAGCATAAGTGAAAGCTGGAACATGTTCAAACTTAATATTTTGTTCCTTTTATGGCCGTCTATATGTGTTTTATAGGCTACAATATGGGATTTCTTCAGTTTAGTGTATAAATTTCACTATTTCACGATAAATTTCACTATTGTTCATGAACTGTAGGAATATAGACTAACAGCTACTTTTAAAGCAGCACTAATGAGGGGTCATCATGTGCAACCTAGTTAATTTTCCAAGTTCATAAGTTTCATAAATTTCAAGTGTGGACGAAGGATAGATTTTTTTAAACTAATGTATGTTGTTATTAATTTAAACGTGTCTTTTTTCTTAACAGAATATTGAACTGGGGAACAGGGCCCTGGGAACATAGGTCACTGGGAACGAATGACCTCCTCCCCCATCCTTGTAAGGAAAGTTAGCATAAATTGACAAAGAAAAATGTAAAGAGCACAAATTATTGTCAGAAATAAGCAAAATTCACGTTGAATTTCTGTTAACATCCCACAGGAGTAATGGTGCGTTCAAGTCATGTTGGAAAGATCGTATGTACGAGTTGAACACACATGTACGCCACCACAAAGTAATAATTACGAGTGGGGAAACTCTGGATATTCTTTGAGCTCGGAGTTTCCGAGTTGGGGGCATGTCAGTAAGAAAAAATGGTGGAATCAATAGATACAACGTCTGTAGTTGACGGTAAATTTGTTGAAATGGAATGTTTACTAGTCTCAGAAGCTTATTTCAGTTATTATGCAGCATGTTATTATCAGGCTTTTTTATTTACAGTAAAGCAAGCTAATTTCCTGCACAAAATATGAGAGCATTGCACGATTATGATATAATATATAGCGATAAAGTTTACAGTCGCTTCATGAATTGATTAAAAATATGTTTTAAAAAAGCAAAACACACCTGATGCGCATTCTTTGTTCTTCATTTAGTAGAAGTAGAGTTAAAAAAAAAACCCTGCTATAATTTTTTTTTGTAGTTAATGAAGAGAAGGTACACCGCCATTCTGCTCCAACCAAAGTGAACTCAACGCATCGGACGCCGTAATTACGACTTCCCAAATCGTAAATACGAACTTCCCAGGAGGACTTGAACGCACAGTAAGAGAAGTTAGCTATCTGGTACCATCCGTCTAAGGGAAATTAGCATAAATTATTGTTAGTATGCCACAGAAGTATGAAAACAGCATGGGCTTTTGTCAGTGTCCATCAGAAGTAAGCAAAGTTAGCATTAAATAACATTTCTGTATTTGTTATTGTCCCTCAGGAGCAAGAGAAGTTAGCAAATTACTGCTAGCATCCCTGAATAAGTGAAGCTAGCATAAATGACCCTTAGTAGCCCTCAGAATGGAACAACACATTTGATAGTTTTTAAAGTCATACTGTGAAGCAAGAATGAATTGCTGTTAGTATAATATATTAACACCAGTTACACAATGTTAAAAAAACAAGCACATGTTACAATTCATGTACCACAGAAAGAAGTAATCACAGATTGATGTTTTCATCCCATGAAAATGAGCACAGTTAGCACAAATATTTATTACCATGCTGTACGGAAAACTAGCATACATTGCTTTTAGTGTGCCAAATAAATATGAACAGGAGCACAAATATCTGTCAGTGTCCCTCAGAAGTAAGCAAAGGTAGCAATCAATGTCTGTTAATGTCCCATAGAAGTAAGAGAAGTTAGCATACATTATAAATAAGCAAAGTTAGCGTAATTAACATCATGAAGTAAGCAAAGTTAGCATTAAATAACATTTCTGTATTTGTCATTGTCCTTCAGGGCAATGTAACCATACATTAACAGAAATTAAGAAAAGCAAACACATATTACTTTAATTTATGCACAGCTATAAACTGATGTTACCTGTTACCATCCCTCAAATGGAAGCTAGAATAAACTGCTGTTAGCATGCCACAGAAGTAGGAAAAGAGCACAAGTTATTATCAGTGTCCCTCAGAAGTAAATGAAGTTAGTATACGATTTAAGCAGTTGGAAATGTCATGAAATACTGTTCTTGTTCCTCACAACCACAGAAATAAACCCATTACTATCGTTCTATAAACACCGCTAATGGAGTTAGCCTAGCGTTTTCTCGTTAGTGCTAATGAACAGCCCATCACTCTGAGTGCATCTTTTAACTTGATCCTCTTGACTTAATCAAATGACCCGTTGCTTTTTTTTTCCCCCTTCATTAATTCAAATCTGCCTGACTTATTAACAGTCACCAGTGCTCTCATTAAGAGGTGTGGGTTAATTGATCGAATTGCTTAATTGGATGGTACGTACGTTTGGAAGTACTCGATGTGAGTGGGAGGTTTAATGAATTGAATCCAAAGTCCAAACTCGGAGTCCACAAGTAAAAACTAATTTCATTTCACATCTGATGCTAATAAACCATGTCTGCGAGTTATTCGTTGTTATTTATGGACATGATGTTTAAAACGGAGATCAGTGAGAAACTGAAATATATCAGAATATCTGTAGGCTGAGTGGTGGGGTTTTGTGTACCTCGCTTTGATTTGCCTAGCAAGGGTTAATTACATCACTGTGGGTTTACTAGCCTGCTGAAACAATTATCAGGCTAAAGGATGGTTGCACACATGCAAACACACACACACACACAGCCTCTCAATACATTTTTTGTCGTATTATGGGCATGACTGCACTGAAAACACTGAATACAAAAGCATTAGCCTGTCATTACAAGTTAGTTAAATAAGCAGCAGGTCCCTGATACCAGATATGTATTTATATCTGTCTAGATGGAAACTAGACACCATTTTGAAAAGTCATGCCCCAACATCTAAGTCCACTACCAACAACTAATAGTTAGCATTTTTGATTGCACTTGGGTTGTTTTTGTTTGTTTTTGTTTGTTTTTGTAAATCCTGTCAAGATCGTTCATGTTAACTAGGTAGCTAGCATTAGCAATGAAAATGATCTATACATATCTATGAATATGAACTAAATCCTCACATAAAAACCTGTCACATTAGGTTGCTAGCTAGCTGCCTAGCATTACCATAAGGACTAGGAACAATTATGAATGACTCCACAGTAAAACACATTAAATATGCTGCTATTGGAATATTTGTGATGTGCTTAGCGATTCTGGTTCTAATTCGGTGACGTATTTTTATTATTTTCCTGAGAAGTCACAGGAGGGACATCTGCTAGTGCTAGTTATAATGGCTTTTAATAGGAGAAACAAATTCCAATGATCTCAGACATACGTGATAAAGATCAGGTTTCACTAGAAACAAAAGAGCAAGAGCTTCTTTACTCACTCACTAATTTTCAATGATATTCAGTCATATTTATGAGAAATCCAAGTAAGTGAGACAGCAAATATTGGACCCAAAGTCCCAGAATGCAATGCAGCTATACGACACAGCTGCACTGAGTTACGGCAGAGACACGGTTGGGCTAGTTAGCAAACTACGAAAAGACAAGCTTCATGGTATTGAAGGAGTATTAGCATGAAAGTTGAAGCTATGGACATTGATGAAAGACGTTTAAACTAAAAAAGTGGGGGAAAAATCAAACAGAACAACAACAGTCTTGTCAGGTTAGCTTATGTTAATCAGCAAGCTACAGTTAGCAGCAAAATTATGAAATCCTCTCAGGTTAGCGAATGTTGGCTAGCTACAATACTATGAAAAAATATTTGCCCCATCCTGATTTCTTCTGTTTTTGTGTGTATCTCATACTAAGTAGTTTTAAACGAAATACAACATAAGACAAAGGCAACCCGAGTTAACACAAAATACATCATTTATTTAGTTATTTATTTATTTTATTGAAGAAGAAAAAAAAAAGTGATCCAACACCCATCACCCATGTGAAAAACTAATTGCCCCCTTAAACTTTAAATTCGGTTGTGCCACCTTTAGCAGCAATAACTGCAACCAAATGCTACCGATAAACGGGATATCAGTCTTTCACAGCGCTGTGGAGGAATTTTGGCCAACTCTTCTTTGCAGAACTGCTTTATTTCAGCCACACTGGAGGGTTTTCAAGCATGAACTGCTCGTTTAAGGTCCTGCCATAGAATTTTAATTGTGTTCAAGTCAGGACTTTGACTAGGCCAGTCCAAAACTTTAATTTTGCTTTTCATGAGCCATTCAGAGGTGGACTTACTCCTATGCTGCATAACCCAGTCGGCCTTGAGTTTCAATTCACGGACTAAAGACCGAACATTCTCCTTTAGGATTTTCTGGTAGACAGCAGAATCCATGTTTCCCTCAATTATTGCAAGTTGCCCAGGCCCTGAAGCAGCAAAGCGTCCCCACACCATCACACTTCCACCACCATGGTGCACCGTGGGTATGATGTTCTTTTTGTGTAATTCTGTGTTTGTTTTACGCCAGATGTAACGGAACCGCTGTCTTCCAAACAGCTCCACTTTCGACTCAACAGTCCACAGAACATTCTCCCAAAAGGTTTGAGGATCATCAAGGGGTATTTTCAAGGTTTACACTCTTCCATGGATGCCATTTTTGCCCAGTGTCTTTCTGATAGTGGAGTCATGACCAGTGACCTTTATTGATGCAAGAGAGGCCTCTAGATGATGTCCTTGGCTCTTTTGTGACTTGCTGGATGAGTTGTCACTGTGCTCTTGGAGGAATTTTGGAAGGTCAGCCACTTCTGGGAAGGTTCACTACTGTGCCGAGTTTATCCATTTAGAGATAATGGTTCTCACTGTGGTTTTTTAGGAGTCCCAGAGTCTTTGAAATAGCTTCGTAACCCTTCCCAGACTGATGTATTTCAGTCACCTTCTTCCTCATCATTTCTGGAATTACTTTAAACTTTGGTATAGTGTGTTACTGAGTAAGACCTTTTAACCAACTTCTTGCTGTTGAAAAAGTTCTATTTAAGTGTTGATTTGATTGAACAGGGTTTGCAGTAATCAGGCCTGGTTGTGTCTAGTCCAGCTGAACTCCATTATGAATGCAGTTTCATAGATTTGGGGAATTCGTAACTATGGGGGCAAATACATTTTCACACGGGCCCAGTTGGTACTGGATAACTTTTTGTTGCTTCAATAAAGAACATTATCATTTCAAACTGTATTTTGTCTTTACTCAGGTTGCCTTTGTTTTTATCTTAGATTTCATTTTAATTTCTGAATCAATTTAGTATGAGATCTACACTGTATAGCTAGAAATATCACTGACAATTATACACACTTGATGATGAATGAAATAACTGAATGTGCCTTAAAAGTTTCTCATTCCTGTCAGGTTAGCAAATGCAATCTAGATGGAACAACATCTGTTAAAATACCTGAACATATCAGAAACCCAATGACTTCCTTCTTCCTACTGAAGACAGATGTGTTCTTGCATTTCCTTAAAATAGCAGGCATTTTTACGACATAGCTTCATGATCATTTTTTATTAAATATCTTAACATAATATAAAATAAAATAAAAGTAACTTTCAGTAGTACAGTAAGACTTTCATGTCCTTCCTATGTATTTTCTTTCTTTGCTTTGGGCCTGCTCCTTTCTTCTCCTCAAAGGTTAAACAAATCGATTTGTACATGTGTGATACTCTGAGCTGTGGTTTGAAATATAATGTCACTTTTCCTCCTTCATCTCGGAGATCCTCTACACTGCCTAGACTGCTGAGCTGAATTGTAAGAGAGTCTTACTTCTATTATTTTTGCTCTTTTTCCCTTCCTCCTCATGTTTAATTCCTTCAGAGAAGATGCAGTTTGACAGTAAGGGAAATTGAAAAGTTTGTGTGTGGTGGCCATCACACATCTGATCAGACATCGCCCACTTTATATATATATATATATCGCAGCCTGTCTTGCAGCTAGTTGCTCTGTAGCTAAGTTGAATCAGCATATGTGACACAACAAGTGGTGCATATTTTTTTGGTCTTTTCTGCTTAAAATTATTTTATGTTTATGTTGCACAGAAACCAAAATATATCAACTGAACATACTATATTTGATTATGCTCTACAAGATATAGATACATAGTATTTTTTTTTCTTCTTGACTGAACTTTAATGAACTTACCTGCTTGATATTGTTTTAGCTATTAAGCCATTAAACACATTGTCTCAATCATCAAACTGTTCTTTAAAGTGTTAAATATTAAAGATACCAAATTGAAATGAATACAGTCACCATTACAGATACCACATTCCAGTCATAATTTTTAATAATCCTTTTGGTATTTTTATTTATTTAAAGTACCAGCTGCGACTTAAATATTATAACATACTCCCTTTCAGACAACTCTGGCATATTTAGCGCTGCCCTGTTGCTTTTGCCTTCCTATTATTTCTGCAGATAGAGCTCCTTTTTGATCCTTTTTGAGCCTACATTCATGCATTTTTTGCTCTGCTCTTTGGTATATTTGCTTCTCTGTATGTGGGCCCGCTTTCTTTGAATAACTCTCAGTGCAAACTGTAACATGTATGCAATTTTTTCAAATGTAATGCAAATTAGTCTACAGAGAACCTGAATTGACAGCTGAATGTTATTAACCAAACAAGCACGTCATTACTGAAACAACGTCACTATCCAAACAAGTATGTCACTACTGAAATAACAGTATCACAACCCAAGCAAGCATGTCACTACTGAATCAACAATGTCACGACCCAAACAAACATGTCACTACTGAAATAACAGTGTCACAACCCAAACAAGCATGTCACTACTGAATCAACAATGTCACAACCCAAACAAGCATGTCACTACTGAATCAACAATGTCACAACCCAAACAAGCATGTCACTACTGAATCAACAATGTCACAACCCAAACAAGCATGTCACTACTGAATCAACAATGTCACAACCCAAACAAGCATGTCACTACTGAATCAACAATGTCACAACCCAAACAAGCATGTCACTACTGAATCAACAATGTCACAACACAAACATTACAGTCATTATAATGCAACACTGCATTCAAGACCCCCAACTTCTTTGAGTTTGCATGTTCTCCCCGTGCTTTGGAGATTTCCTCCGGGTACTCAGGTTTCCTCCATCAGTCCAAAGACATGTGCTGTAGGCTGATTTGCATTTCATTTGCATTTGCAATGTGTGAATGGGTGTGCAATTGTGCCCTGTTGGCACCTTGTCCAGGATGTCCCCTACCTTGTTCCCTGAGTTCCCTGGGATACTGTAGGCTAAGATAAGTGGCATGGAAAATGGAGGGATGGATGGTTCTATTGTCATCACCAAAACACCTTCAGGGTGGATTAGATTTTTCTCAGAGTATATTTCCCTAGTTCCCTGATTTCTTGTTTATGCATTCCTTTGTTTTTGTTTTGTTTCTTTTGTCATTTCTATGTTGTCATGAACTCTGTGTCCCAGCACACAACTGCCCTGCCCTCAACAGCATGTGTCCGGCTCACCTGCAGGAGTTTCTCAATTAATTAAGGACTCTTTAAATACTCACGCCACACACACCTCCACACGCAGCATTGCATTGTCACTGTGCTTTTATTGTGTGGTTCCTAATTTTCCCCACATAAGCATGTACTCGGTATTTCTAGTCATGTTTTTTTTTTTTATTCTCTGTATCCGACTATGTAATTTTGTGACCTTAGTAGTTTCTAGTCTGGGTTTAGAATGAATTGGAGACAGAACTTTTTCTATCTGCCATTGCAGTGTCTGTTATTTCACTAGTTTCAGTTCTAGTTTAAAGATTTCTGGGGGACGGCATGATTGACAATGAACTTTATTTTATCTTTAATTTGTAATTTAACTTAGTTTGATTTGTTGGTGGGCACATGTGCATAATATAATATATATATATATATATATATATATATATATATATATATATATATATATATATATATATATATATATATATATATATAGTATTTCTCTTTTATATCCTTTTTCAAAGATTCATTTTGATATGATTTATATGAATTATTTTGCGTGTATGTTTATATATATATATATATATATATATATATATATATATATATATATATATATATATATATATATATATATATTCTGTTTTTCTTTCCTTTCCTTTTCATTCCTTCATTCTCTATCTCCAGCTGTTTGTAACACATAAATGTGACTCGTCTGGTATACAGTAAGGTGTGTTAGGATTTATTTCCAATATTAGATTGACAAAGATGTGTTTATGTGTGTTTTTTGTCTCCACCTGTCTTTTTCTCTCCGTACAAAATACCTCTGTTCTTTCATTCAGATGACGCACTATAAGCCTTCACAAAATAAAATCAACAGTTACGACTGCAAATGTTAACGTGACCGAGGAAGCTGCTGTCTTTCAAATGTAAGCAGTTTATATCAGGATAATGGACTTAATGATGCTGAATATGAATTCAAATGGACTTAATAAGGTGGGTTATTTAATCCGCTGTAAATTCAAGAAGCTCACAGAGAGCAAAACACCAGACAGATGCTGTGTTGTGCTGAACATCCTTTAATTTGGGTTTCCATAGCAACCATCTGTGAGTACGTCCTCTCTCTTTAACTCCATGTGAGTGTGCTTGCTAGCTGCCTCACCACATCTTGTGTGTGTGTGTGTGTGTGTGTGTGTGTGTGTGTGGGTGGGTGTGTCTTCAGGGGGGAATGCTGGCAGTGGCACACTGTTATTCCCTACGGCATCATTAACTGAGAATGCCAGTGTGTGTGTATGTGTATATGTGTTTGTGTGTGTGTGTCTGTATGTTGTTAGCAGCTGCAAACAAAAGCCTTTCCCCTGGCAAAAAAACTTGCCAATCATGTTAAGCAGCATGGGACTGGACATGAATAACTCTGTTGGTGCAAACATTTCAGTGTTTGGGAAAACAATCGCTGTTAAAGGTGCGTCAATATTAGTACTGTAACTGTATTATCATCTATATCTACAGGGTGTTCTAAAAGTCTCTGTATATAGGGGACTATGTATGCCAACACCATGTCGGTTCTGCCTTCGTCAGTGGTTGGACGTGGACGGTCACTTCTTGGTTGGTTCACACATTCTTAAAGGCTATCTTAAAAATATATACAATACAAACTAAGTATAAAAAATTTTGGAATACATTTTGGTAAAAACGGTTAATTTCCCCTATGTATGGAGACTTTTAGGACACCCTGTATATCCTGTATAACCCATTGTTCATAGTGCCTGGGCCTGGGACAAAGCATGTACAGTATAAAGGGCCCCTAAGGATGCACACATATACAATACAACCTGTGAAATGTAAACAGTAAACTGTAACCCAATCAATCTATAGCTCATTCTATAATGTGATATTGAATATTACTTTAAATATTTACCACACACTTTTTTGTGCACCTGAATTTTTAGCAAACTTTGCTTGGAAACAGTAACTAATAGCCGGAGACCTGCCTGAAATAAACCACAGACGTTTCAGCCGGCATCGAAGATCATATCAGAAAAGACTGTACCATTTTCCATAATGGTAGAAATATGCAAATTAGCAAATGATGCACGAGCCTACATTTCTGATCATCATAGTTTCTTTAAATAGCTCAAAGTAGTATTTCAGATGGTTTTCTCATGCATGTGAATGGATTACTAAACCCTCTTGGGCCCAGGACAGCTTCCCTGGTTGGGTTAGTGTTGATGTCGGTTCAATCTATATCCAATATTACATTTATACATCAATAAATCTGCTTACATCTTTTTAATTTTTCCATATTGCAAAAAATATGTTGGAAAAAGTTGGATCAGGTGTGCAGATTTCACTCATCTCAATTTTCTTAATATGTGCAATGAAAGTGAAATATTTGGAAAGTGGTTAGGAAGCAAGCCTGGAGTTGGATGAAATTTAAGCCCGGCAGTTACATGATGCAGGACAAGCCATGCCAACTGGAACAGAATCAGGAAAGAAAGAAAACAAATCATGACAAAAAGCAGAAGCCTGACAGCTATTCAATAGTTTATTTTATTTGGCTAATATAATAACTTCTTTTTAAGGTGCAGTCTACCATGTTTAAAGCTTTTTCTAAGTCTATAAGACTTAAATGACGACAGAATACTTTAGAAAAATTGTGTTTTGCTACTTTACATTGCATTAGCTTTTGCTAGGTTCTTTGATCCAGGCTTATCTTTGCATTTTCTGGACCAGAAATTAAATTCTTACCCGTCCTGAACAGAGTTGTTCAGCACTAGCCTTTTTCTCTGAAAGGCAACACGCGAAGGATGGGGTTTGGGTGGGGTGAATGTAAGAAATGTTGAAGGCTTGTCAATGTTTTATTGTACTTTGCCTCCCAGGCAGCAAAGGGTGGTAAACATTAATTCAGTTCAATTCAGTTTTATCTGCATAGCGCTTTTAACAATGGACATTGTCCCAAAGCACCTATAAATTCGGGATATAGAATGCACGAATTTATCCCTAATGAGCAAGCCAGAGGCGATGGTGGTGAGGAAAAACTCCCTGAGTTGCTATGAGGAAGGAACCTTGAGAGGAACCAGACTCAAAAAGGAACCCATTCTCATCTGTGTAACAATGGATAGTGCAATTATAAATAAATCCCTTCTACAAATGTGCTAATACTACATGGTCAAATAGTGCAGTTGTGTAACCAGGAAAATTCATTACAGTTTTTACATGAAGTCTGTTTCGTTGAACTTCTCCATTGTTCACTGATGGAGACTTGAGTGCAAAACTATTTGTGGCAATTGCAGTCCTAAAGCTATCATAGCAAAACTGTTCAAATGAATTGAGGTCCAAAGCCATCTTTATGGTTTTTTTAGTTGTACCATCCTCAGCAATGATCTTTAGGCTGCACCATGTGGGGTCATCCTCAGCAGCAGCATGTGACTTCCAATTGATGAGAACTCCAACCAGAAGTAGGGCATCAGGATGGATCAGGCAGGTCTGGAGAGCAGAAGAGGTCAGGATCACTGGCATCTCAGGAGTATCGTGTGTAGTTCGACAGAAGGAAAGAGGGAGAGAGAGGGAAAGAGAGGGAGAGATTATTATTATTATTAGGTATGCTTATTGTCCCATAATGGTTAAGGACAATGTGTTTTGTGTGAGTGCAAGCAGGAACTCCGGCAGGACTAGCTATGACAGCATAACTAAAAGGGAGAGCCAGAAGGTAACACAGACATGAGGGCTCCCTGGGATATAAGGCGGCCAGCCACCCAGCCATTAACAAACCATTTTTTTTTGGGGGGGGGGCACAGCATCCAAACATCCTAGTTCACTACAATTCTCTATGCCTGTGACTCCTCTAGATCTGCTCCTTTACCTAAGAAATAATCTATTCACAAAAAGCTTGACTAAACAAATATGTTTTCAGTCTGGACTTAAACACTGAGACGGTGTCTGAGTCCCGAACACTAACTGGAAGGCTGTTCCATAACTGTGGGGTTTTATAAGAGAAAGCTCTTCCCCCTGCTGTAGCCTTCACTATTCGAGGTACCAACAAATAGCCTGCACTTTTTGATTGAAGTAGATGTGTTAGATCATAAAAGACCAAAAGTTCACTCAGGTACTATAGCGCGAGACTGTTTAGTGCTTTATAGGTCAATAGTAGTATTTTACAATCAATGCAAATTTTTACATTAAAAACTACCCCTTTATTGGACCATAGTAAAAAAAAAAAAAAACTGGAAGTACGTTAATGCAGGGTAAAACTAAATTTTACAATTTAGACTGCTTTTAAATGTGCTTCTTGGTGATATCTAACTGTAGGAACAACATCAGCAGTGAACCTATCTACACATACTTTGGATATAGACTACAAGTATGGAAAGTATGGAAACTTAATACAGGAGACACCGGAACTAGAGAACCCACGAACTTTTAAACACAAAAACTAGTAAATAAAAGTAAATAAGACAATGCAAATGAGCTCATTATACACACAATTACACCCAATCACACACATTGCAGTAAGATAACACAGTGCAGCTCAATATAATAAATACAGTGTACACACAGGAAAACAACATGATAGATGAGCCTATTTCTTATCCAAGGACCACAGTTTGGTTATCCGTACAGATTACACACTCGGATATGCAAGTGAACGGAGATTTTTATTATTATTTTTTTTATCTTTTATCTGATACAGTCAGGTGGTCGTTCCCACCGAGTTCCGGGCCTCCAAGTCATGATTAGCCTTTAAAAGGCAAAGCGTTTAATTGAAACCTTGCTGCTCTTGCTGCGCTCACTTTGAAATAATGGCCAGCTTCATATGAAAAGCAGCTTAAAAGACAAAACTGGTGGTTGTGTGCTTGAGCACAACATTATCTCTTCTATAAAGACCCCTTAGCACTTAAGTCTGGCTTTATGGGCATTACTAATGAGGAAAGGCACACTGAGTGTGAAAAGGGGGAGTGTTGAAAACATTATTCGACAGACGGCCGTAGAAAGGGGCTTGTGTCAGGAAAATGGTTTTAAAATGAAATGCAGGATTTAAGATAAAAGAGGAGGATGAAAAAATGGCCTTGGTCCAAGGAAAAGAAAACAAGTCAATAAACTTTGCTCACTTATTGAACTAACGGGAAGTTTTTGTTTAATCAGTTATCTAACACTAAGCAATTAGGAAACAGCTTCCAAAACGTCATCTTTCATGCTAATAGTGCTGTCAAAGCCATCATGCGTGTCATCTCGTAGATCGTTAACTAGCCAAGCCACGTCTCTGCTGTAACTTTGAGTCCAGCTTTTGCTGTCTCCACGTCTTCCCTGCTGCGATGCTCATTAATATGATGCTGAAGGTCACTAAAAATGGTGAGTGACAAAAGAAGCTCTTGCCCTTTTGGTTTTATGAGCTAGCAGCAAAAACTGACTGTCACCCTTTATTTTTGAGGACGTTGAAAATTTTCCCCAATTAGACACCATTGTAACTGCCCTAGCAATAACAATAGCAACGTCCCCAACTCACATGTCATCAGATTAGCTCTATCTTCACATTGACACCAGAATCAATAAGCATATCATAAATATTTCAAGATGAACATATTTAATGTGTTTTAGGGTTTTCTGCTTTTATAGCTTTAGATATTTGTTCAGAAGCTGATTTATGATCAGTTGTGTGTTACTGGCTGTACAGCACCCCCAAAAACGTAGATCATGTCAGTTACTCATGGGAGTGGAAATTGGATTGAGTGTGTTTATTACATTGCTGAATTGTTTGATTAAATCATTCCTCTCCAAGAATGGATGCTGTCTTCCAGTACATTATACTGAGGGTGGCTGATGTGTTCCAAGTCATTCAGATATATGTATATACAGTATGAGATCTGGGATACTGGTTGTAGACTACATCTTTGGTGCACACTATATGGCCAATAATATGTAGACACCTAATACTGACATTCATATGAGCTTGTAATTCATTCAATTCCTTTGCTATTATAATAACTTCAACTCTTCTGGGAAGGCTTTACGCTATATTTTGGACTGTGGCTGTAGAGATTTGTGCTCATTCACCAACAAGAACATGAGTGAAGCCAGGTATTGATGTCAGATGAGGAGGCCTTGTAAGTTTGTGAACCCTTTAGAATTGGTTTTCTATATATGTACATAAATATTCCACAACATTTCTATTGGACCTTAATCCAATTGAAATGTTGTGGAAAGACCTGAGGCAAGCAGTTCATGTCAGGAAACCCACCAACATCCCAAATTGGAAGCTGTTCTGTATTGAGGAATGGGTTAAAATTCCTCCAAGCCGATGTGCAGGACTGATCAACACTTACCAGAAATGTTTATTTGCAGTTATTGCTGCACAATGGGGTCAAACCAGATACTGAAAGCAAAGGTTTACATACTTTTGCCACTCTCAGATATGTAATATTGGATCATTTTCCTCAATAAATAACTGACCAAGTATAATATTTCTATCTCATTTGTTTAATTGGGTTCTCTTTGTCTGCTTTTAGGATTTCTGTGAAAATTTGATGATGCTTTAGTTAATATTTATGCAGATAATATAGAAAATTCTAAAGGGTTCACACACTTTCAAGCACCACTGTGTAAAGACATTCTAGGCAATTGTGTGCGTCAAACTTTGTGGGGAACAGTCTGGGGAAGGAACACATGTGGGTGTGAAGGTCAGGTGTCTACATACTTTTGGCCATATAGTGTAGTTTACTGGTTGAGGATAGATGGTGAGAGGATGAACTGCAAGTTCCTGACAACTTCAAGCATCTGTCACCCAAAAGATGATGTCAGAAGACTTTATATCACAAAATGAGACCATAACTCAGGACTGGTATACTCAGCTACGGTTGTCTTAAACGAGTATATCAAATTAGGCAAAGACAAGTTTAGAAAGCTAGTGATGATGGGAGCATGATGTCAGGGAGTCCTAGTACTTCCTCTAGAAATATGCCAAACATGGAGGAAAAACTTTACGCAAGAACCACCTCATGCCCTGCGTCAAATGAGAGAAAAGCTATTAAAAAAAAAAATCTTACAGCTCTTAAAGCTGAACCTCAGACTATCTCTGCCTTTAAGCTCACTAAAATATTTCAGTTTGACAATTGATGGTGCAATTAAGGTTTTGTTTTTCTCCCTGGCTCTCTTTATCACAGAAAGAGGTGCCACACAGGTTTCTCTTCATAATGTCATAATTACAGCCACCCGCCACTGCGTTGGCGCAAACACTTCCATTCTGCTGCTGAATGTCAGATGGATGGAGCGGAGGTGTGTCATACACACTGTCATTTGGAGAATAAAATGATTTAGACAGGAACTGACAAAGAGCCCAAAGTTTACTTTTTTTTTTTCTTCCTTTTGTTCTGTCTGGGTCAGAATGAATCACTTTAAAATTTCAGTTTCTGTAATAAACATTAACAAAAATTTTAAAGAAAATAGTAATTCTGTTACAGTAATGAAGTTCAGAGCATTTTGACCTGTTCACTATGTTAAATAGCAAAGTATTGCTTTCATTCACTGACTGTTGCAGGCAAAAATGCTTGATTTTGCTGTGGCTATTTTTTTTTCCCTGTCAAAGTTTGCGATGCAACTTGCAGAGGTTTATTTTTGTACCTTTTCTTAGGAAAACTACTTGAATTTTATAATTGGTTTTCCACAGTGATGTTTGTTGGTAAATGAGACCTTTTAGCTGTACTCATGTTTGACGCACGTGAATCAAAGAGGGCTTTGACTGAATGCGCGTTGTGATGACGTCACAGGAAAAATCGCGAGCGCTTGCGAATACTGTGGTGTTTGCTTGATTTTGCATTCATTTCTGCCATCACAAAATCGCAAAATCATGCAGGGAATGATTACAGCCTTAGTTTGGCTTAGTAAAATCTTTTTTCAAAGTTTGTTGCTCTTGGAACTCTGAGAGCTTGGAGATTCTGTCTACTTTACACCAGGTTTTCCTCTCTGGAAAGGAGAACCACTTTGGAAAACTGGATTCATAAATGGTCAAAAGGACCTTTTGAGAGTTTTATTTTTCATGCATGTGTACTTAGCTCCAGGATTTCACTTTAGATTTTATCACAATAAAATAATGAAAGCTACGCAATACTACTCCAAATGTAATCGATCAGCCAAGACATATTTGGTGTCCTATGCTTGCAACTTTAGTTTTGCCATGGGGCTAAGAGTTTAATGTAGCTGACAAGTATTTTTAACTAAAATATTTTGTAAAATAGTACGGACTTTCTCGACACTCTCAGAAAAATGGGTATCATTTTTGGTTTTCCCTCTGAGGGAACCTTACATTTTGTTTTGTAAAACCCTACAGCAGTGCTTGCCTTTCATAGATGGTTCCAAGTATTGCATTCTTAGGAAGATAAGAACCCTTAACGATCCAAAAAGCCCTTGAAGAACCCAATTTTCCAAGTTCTAGGCACAATTCCGTTTTCATTCTTTCAGCAGTGAAGCCTGGGGGTTACATCAAGCCACATTATGTCCATCCTAAATTTCAAGAACTGCACGTGATTTGAGGGAAATATCAACTGAAAAGATTTTGGGTGAGATATACAGGTGTCCCAAAAGTCTCCAAAAGCAAAGTGTAAACATTCGTTTACATTTTATATATAAAAATATATATTTTTTAAACATTTCCAAAGTTGTGATGGACAAACAGGACACATGGCAATCACCTCACACACCACACTGTTGCCAAACTGCTTAACAAATTCAAAAAGACTGAAAGCACTGCGGACCGACCGAGAAGTAGACGTCCGCTAACATCCACTGACGAAGGCTCGAGACTTTTGGGTCACCCTGTACTTTTGTTACTTGCTAGCCACATTAGTGTTGTATCTCTGTTTCAATTGATCCTTACACCCTTTTATTTTCATTTCACTACCCTCCTTGCCCACAGCCATGGAGACTGCTGAAGCACTACTTTAAGGTGTGTTTTAAGCACAGAATGACCTGAATATCATCTCTGAAATAGAAATATGATTTTATTACAATGGCCATGTTCATTAGAGAAACTCAGCTGAGCGGATAAAGTTTCATGTTATAAGAATCATCAAAATGAGTCGCTTTGCTCCAAAAATCAGGGCTAGTGGAGAAAAATGAAGACACTGCAATTAATACTCGCTGTCCTCTCTATCCAGAGTGATTTGGAGAAAATTGTCTCCAGTGTGGTTAACATAAATACTCAGTAAATGCACATGTTAGGACTGAATTAAGTTCCCTTAAGTGCACAAGTGGGAAATTTCTCCTGATATGACTAATAAACTGACTTTAATTGGATATGCTTTTTTTTTTCTTTTCTTTTTTTTTTTTGTTTTGGCTTCTCCATCTCTCAAACCAAGATAGCTTAATGTGTTATTGATTTGTGCAAGTCAACCTTTGACAGGAGAATACAATTAGCAAAGCTTGATTATCTGTGCAGAGCATTTGGAGTGGATATAGAGAATACTGAAGAAGTATGTGCCTTTTCCCAACAAACTTGCTATTAGAAATTTACTTGTAGACATACATTAGTACCATACATAACAGTAGAGTTGCTCTGTAGTATAAAATATGCTGTATTTATTCTTTGCTTTCTTGAATAAGTTGAATTAAATGAGTAATTTAGCCAAAAACAAAATAAAAACAAAGTGGATCCTGATATTGTTGCACAAATATTGCTTAAACTCTGTCAGATTGGATGACCAGAATTGTCTAATCATGTTGATCCGACAATTTATATACAAAGTCTTACCACAGATTCCAATCAGATCTGAGTAGGCTTCGATCGAGAACATTCAGGTTCTTGGAATGTGAACCTCTACTCCAGTCTCAAGTCTCTTACAGTCTAGAACAGGTTTTCATTCTAGGATTTCCTTGTTGTTGGCTCTATGCATCTTTCCCTCAAGCCCGAGTTTCTTGGTTTCCCCAGCCCCTGCTGATAAAAGAAACATCCCCGCTTCATGATGCTGCCACCACCATGCTTCACATAAATTAATAGTTTACCCAAAATAAAATGCATGCAAATATCTCCCTTGCCCAAATGTACAAAATCAGCTAAAGTATGTTTGGTGTCTGATGTTTTCTTTTGTAGATTTGCGATTTTTCAATGCCATGGATCTGGCTCGTTTTTTTCCCCTACAAAATAGCTCTGACTTTAGTCAACTCATAAAGCCTGCACAGTTTCAATAGGAAGGTGGCTGCATAGATACATTAGAATGTTTGTGGGGAAGGAAAAGACTTGTCAAAGTTCCAACAACTAACAAGATTTCCTACTTATTACCTACACAAAGTATATGTGGTGACTCAATGACTACATATTCAAATGGTAAACCGAAATTAACTTGTTTTTATCATTAAAAATGTGATAACGGTTTGCCTAAGCTAGTTAGCTTCATGTTATGTAGAAAACATAGATAGCTAGCTCTGTAAAATTAGGCATTAATATAGCTAACTGTCTAGAATTACACTGGGAGTTGTCATTTGAAATACATAATCTCAGCACAAATGGCTAGCTACCTCAGTAATTAGCTATAATTACTTTTGAAATTGAATTGAATAGAAAAAGTTATTATATAAGGTGGTGTTATTTCAAGAGGCCTCAGTATAGTAGCTTAACATTAGCTAGCTAGATAAATATTGTAACTTAAAAGGGGGTCCTATAGTAATTAGACCTAATTATTATTGTCTGGATTATTGTGCTGTGCTCATTATACATACAGATCAACTGGCTAAATAATCCTTGTTAAAAAAAAAAATTATAATGAAACTTAATGTTTTCCATTAACCCTTAAAATTGTTAAATATTTTTGTGAAAATAGTTAACGGAATATATTATAGGTTAATACCCTTTAGGAAGGGTGCACGGTGGCTTAGTGGTTAGCACGTTTGCCTCACACCTCCAGGGTCATGGGTTTGATTCCCACCGTGGCCCTGTGTGTACGGAGTTTGCATGCATCCCCGTGCTGCGGGGGTTTCCTCCGGGTACTCTAGTTTCCTCCCCCAGTCCAAAGACATGCATGGTAGGCTGATTGGCGTGTCTAAAGTATCCGTAGTGTATGAATGGGTGTGTGAGTGTGTATGAGATTGTGCCCTGCGATGGACTGGCACCCTGTCCAGGGTGTACCCCGCCTTGTGCACGATGCTCCCTGGGATAGGCTCCAGGTTTCCCCATGACGCTGAAGGAAGGATAAGCGGTATAGAAAATGGATGGATGGAAGTAGCTGCTAAAGATGCACAAATGTGTTGTATGTTGCATGCAATTAATTCATTCATTCATTTTCTTTCCACTTTTATGGTGGGGGTTAAAGTTATTGTGCCTTAAATGTGGTTTAAAAAGACAAGGGCACCTAAAATTTATCACAAACTCTACACCATTAAATCCTTACATCATGTTCCTGCTGCCAAGTGTTCAATAATTTGATATGCTGGCAATGACAGCAGGATGTTTGTACGTACAAGGGGCGGGGGGTAATTAAAATGCATCTCCCGTGTCTCCTCTGTGAGCTTTTATTAAATGTGGAAGGTCAATTGTGAGCTCATATTAGCATTTTGGTCGTGAAGAGAGAAACGATTACAAGAGGAAACACTCATCCAATTCTTGAGGAACAAACTGGTCTGAATGTGTGTGTTTATCACCATGTGCTCAGATTAGCATCAGGAAATGTTTATGCTTGTGTAAGTATCTGAAGACCTTTTGCATTGTGTCTTCTTGGCTGTCCTCCATCTTTAATTGGCACACTCTTGTCTAAACTCCCACATGGATCGACCATAATGCGCCCTTGGTGGTTTCCCCTTTGGTTGGTTCCTGACCACTATGTTAAAGGCAGTTCTATTACTTTATCTGCTCAATGTCATTTCCTAAACAGAGATTAAATTGGGGATTAAGTCAATGTTGCTGTAGATTGTAATAGTCCAAGTTACCCAGAAGCAATTGGAAATGAATGCAATTTGGTTTTCAAAAATAAAAGGATGAAGAAAAAAAAAAAACCAAGTGCATTCAGAAAGGACATTATTACTTCAATTGCTCTATCTGAACATATTTCTATCTTCTAATAGTTACTTTATTTTGTTAGTTAGTTAACAAGATAGCTAATTAGCATGATTCCTAGTTAGCAAGCCAGCACCCAACACCCTAGGTAGTTAACAAATGACTATGTACTTTACACCCATTTACTCTCTATATGCCTTGTTTATTTATTAGTGTAATTCATCATGTGTCCCAATTCCCAATTTAACTAGAACTGGAGTAATCAGATTTCCCTTTTTTTTTAATCCAAAAGCTTTAGTATCCAAATGCATTAAACTTAATTAGCTTGTTTTCATTTAAGATAAGTATGTAAAGAGTGTAATACAAAGTTTTCAGAGAAACAGGAAGTCTTCATCAGCAAGTGATTCTAAGGCTGTAGCTGGTGAAACCATAAATATTTGAAATGTTTTAACGATGTAGTCATTGATGAGCTGTAGTCAAAACGGGACGTTCATTGTGAGGTTCCAAAGTTCTCCGAATGTAGATCGGCTCTTTTTCCTTTCGTTTCCTCACATCACTGCTCCCATAATAACAACTAGCAATGCAAACAGAGATGTCATTAATGTTATTTTCCTTCGCTGTTGAAGTGTCTTGCCCCTGGAAAGAAGAAATTCTTCATTCTGATTGTACGATGGTGCTCAACAAAGCGATCCTCCAGTGTCCTTTTGACACAATAAACACCTCCTGAAGCGATGCGTGAGGAGTGAGGAGTGACAAAACGGATTCTTCAAGGTCGTGCACCTCCAATATTTCAGATACCGGACCACCTCAATAGCAACGTGATCCAAAACAGTGAGACATCAACTTTGGGAAAAGTATTGTGAATAAATGTATGATACGCAACAACATTCAAATGTTATTTATTTTATGAATATATACGGTTTTGAACAGGTAAGGAAAAGCCATCGCGTAATAATTTGCGTGTTAATCTTTCTAATTAACTTCTGAATTCAAGATTTATTGTGTAATGGAATGCCGAGTTTGTGTTTTTAGTTTAAACTTCATTTTCACTTTGATTAACGGTTAGACATTACCCACAATGCTTTTCGACTACCTGGTCATAGTGGCACCAGTCGGATTTAGCCCTTGCTTCTTTCTTCTTTGTGTAAAGAGAAAAGTGCAGCAGTTGCTTTAGTTCTTGTCCAGATCTCTCACCTCCTCATCTTTACATGTTAATCACGTTCCAAAGTTTCAACTTTCATGCTAATACTGCTGTCAATGCCATTGCACTCATTATCTTGTGGATCGCTACTTGCCAAGTGGAGTCAAGTCTTTGTTGTAACTTTACTACTATATGTCATATACATAGCTGAATTACCTTCTGGAACGTTTGTTGTCCTCACTACTTCTGTGCTGGATTTCACATTAATATGATGTTTTAAACAGTGCTAGTGTTATGTTCGTACTTCAGTGGTCAGTGTGCGAAGGCGGAAGGTAAACGAGTGTAAATGCCTGCCATTTCTTGAAGAAGTACATGTGACATTGCTTAAAAAAAAAAAAAAAAAAAAAAAAAGTGAAAAATCAATGGCGTGCATATGAATGTGTTAGAGCTTCAGCTCTGCATCAAGTAGACGGAGATGTTTCCTAGCAACTGTAATTTGGTGAAAAGATGGCAGGATGAATAGACATGGGGCTGTATTGAATGCGGTGTGAATTGCTCTAATGGCTAGCGTTTAGAGGGTCTGGAGTGTAAGGACGACTTTTGTGCTTCAGATTGCTATAAGAGTTCGTGCAAGGCCAAAGATATCTGACAAAGACTCAGCTATTGGAGCAGTCTAATCAGCAACCTCTCCGGTCTAATGGCATGGAACGAAGAAAAAAAAATACTTTGTACCCCAAAACAAGATTATAAAACATTTTAAAGGGGGATGAAAAGACAAAATGGCCAGTTCTCATATCTTGGAATAAAGGTGGGTATCGGCTGTTATGTGCTCAAATGCATTTGATACAAAGCTCTTAGAGAAAAGAGCTGACGAATGCAGTTCAGTGCCACTGAGTGAAAATGCAGCCAAGAATTAAAGTCTGAGTCTGAGATGAAGAACCGGTTTTATTTAATAAGCTATCAAATTCTATTTTTGTTTTATCAAAACAGCATTCATAATTCTGCCGCGTTCAGCAACCTTGCTCTTAAAGTCAAGCATAGCTGCTTCAACCCCAAATATATCATCAGACCAGACGTGTCAGCATCTGGTTCTTTAGTTTGGTTCTTAAGTTTCGCGTAGATGCTTCAAGGTTAATGCAGCTTACAAGTTTTGGAAGATTATAGCTTTCTTATTGAAATCATTACCGACTCAAAATTTGTTTGGGTTAAGTAACACAGTTTACTTTATTTAAGAATGACACATTGGGCTTTATCTGTTGATATGTACTGTACATTTAATGTTACAGAACATCCACCAACACCCAGTGGTTAGCATGTTTGCCTTGCACCATCGGGGTTGGGGGTTCGATTCCTGCCTCCGCCCTGTGTGCATGGACTTTGCATGTCTTCCCTGTGCTTTGGGGGTTTCCTCCGGGTACTCTGGTTTCCTCCCTCAGTCCTGCGTTGTAGGCTGATCGGCATTTCCAAACTGTCTGTAGTATTTGAACGAGTGTGCGACTGATTTGAATTACAGCCGGAACTATGGTCAGAGCTGCTCAGTATCAAGAATTCAACAGCTCTGTGGCATGAACAAACTTACTGTTTGCATCAAACTAGTTTGCGTTAGACTTTTCAATAAGCGCTGTGTTGGTTGGCGGACAGTTATAAAATATACAGTATTTTAAACTTCTAATTTTACTGTTAGCTTTATGCTTTCAGCCTGTAGCATATTCTTTTTCTCTATGCATGTGTCTGATTGTCTGACCCCAAATAATGGTGTTTATAGATTATGGGTAATAAGCTATGAAATTATTCTGTGGCATTCACCACATTGTTTGTTCTTTAGTGTATTAATATATTACTTTATTCCATTCATGCGAGCACACAATGCTGATATTTAGCATGCTTTTATTTCTCTTTTTTTAATGAGCGATAATGCCCCTGATTTACAATTTGGAAATAAGAAAAGCTTTGCTTAGCCATGCCACTGTGGGGTCAGTGCACACAGTTAGCATAATGCCGTCATGCTTTTGAGACCAACACGCCCCTGTTTTTTGTTCCGACACAATCGTGCATACATAGTTATTCCTAAGGTGACCTTTTAGAAATATATCTGGCCTTTTATTTAAATGAAGCAGTGCACATTGTGACCGTTGCACGAGAGACCCTGATATTTCTGTCCCTCGCGTCCCTTGAATACAAATTAGCATTTCATCTTGAGCGCTTGTCGCTGTTTGTTTTACGCTGTCTTCCCCGCGATTAGCCATTCACCTTGGGTTAATGAGAAATGTAAGCTGTTTATGCCGTCGCTGTTTCCGATTAATTCAACGCTTTTCTCTCCTGATTCTCACGCCTCATACCTGCCACGGCTCAGATAAGCGTCCCAGCTAGAGATAATTACAAGATGGTGTTGAATGCCATTTTGATCAGGCTCTTTTGTAACCTGTTTTTTTTTTTCCTGTGTAGTTTTGAAAACAGACTTGATAACATTGCTGTTTAATGTTCATTTACGTGCTGTGCTCTGGTAGGCTCTGAGGTAATGCGCATGCTTGCTTTGTTTTTCCATGTTTTGTTGTAAAAACCTGCGATGATAAGGACGCTTGGGAGACTTCAGTCCCTCTGAGAGGTCTTCAGCAAATGAGCTCTGCATCAGTGATGAGGCTTTACTGGGGTAAATCTGAATACCAGCCATATTCTGAAAAGGCTTTATTGTTTAAGAGCCTATCACTTTTCCTCATTGTAATATTGAAAGAGAACATTATTAAATAGACAAGAGCTCGCAAATAGTGGCCCACCTAACAAGATTATTTGTCCTGCAAATGAAGCAATGACTTTCTTTTTTATGCTGTGCATCTAAATGTGCACATGGTATAATCCATTTCAGCTACTGAATCCGGCGAGTGATGACGCAGATTTATGACACCGATGAAACTGTTCAACAAAAGAGGTAAAGTCACGTCTGTGCTAAATATGTTTAGCATTTCATGCATTCAATAAAGATATAAACCTCTTGTCGTGTAACCAAGAAATGGCAAAACCTTACGTTCTGAAGACTTTCCCGTGTCAGAAACCATAAAGTTAAAGCTTTTCCTCTGACCGTTACAAACCAATGACACTTCCATTATTGTTAAATAAAATCTCCTCATATAAACAATTACACATGTTTTATATCAGTTCACGTGAGCGTCTGTCTTACAAGTCCCTATTAAAAAACTGTTAATTTAGAAATGATAACATATTATAAAGAGTAAATTAATATAAACCTTTGATTTGGCTTGCAGCTGGAACTACTGTCTGAGCGGCTGTTACAGTGTTATCTCCTCATACTACAGAGCGGTTGAATTCTCGAATCTGATTGGTCAGAAGGTGAGCATTGTTTTTGTATAACAGCACGGCTCGGAAAATAGTTCCAGCTGTAATATGAGCGAAAGGTTTATATCAATGCGGTTGTTCTAATACGTTATTGTTTCTATAGTAACAACTCATACACAGGGCCTTGTACGTAATCTAAGGCTAATAATAAGGATTGTTGTTTAACAAAATAATATGTGTAATTGTTGATGTGGTGATGTTTTTGTTAGGAGACATTTATTTCACATTTACAGAAGGAGTCTGTTGTTAGCGCTTTGTAGCAGTCACAGTTATTGCTGACGCTAAACATCTAATGACACCCAGAAACCACATTAATCACTATTATATTTGTAGCCTTTAAATGCAAATTGGAGGTAGAAAAATTCATCAAAAGACACAAAAGGCCTTCATCACCCAAGTGTTTTCGAAGTTGTATGAGCTGAAAGCTTTTCAAACGTAATAGGGGTTTGACTTCCTCACTTCACTGCTGCTAACAGAGCTAAAGGAGAAATTCCATTGATGTTATGTCAAAAATCCTTCATTTTATTGGCCCAATTACACCACACACACTTTTACACAAGCAGAAGTGTTCAAACTCTGAGGTCATGCTGACTTCATCCCCTAGTCTAGACTCTCTTTCCCAGTCTGTAGCTGAGACATTTATACATGCACTTTCTTATATCCAGCCTCGGTTAATGCAACACTGTTCTTTACAGTCTGTCTGCCTAGGAGTTTTCACCTACATCTGACCCAGCACATCGAGAGCACATGGTTAAAGACCTGCACCTTCTCCCTGTTTGTTTCTAAATACAGAAAACCTTTCTCCTAGTTTAAGTTCCTGCATGATTTGGCCCCTGTATACAGTTCTAGCTTCCTTATTCCCTGTTCTTCTGTGAGCACTCGACCTGCTGTCACTTCCTCGGGCTTTTAAACATAGGAGGTAGGGCTTCCAGTGTTTAAAATGCTCTCCCTCTCCATCTCCACTCTTTAACCTGCCCAAAACCATGTTCTTTTCCTTGCTTGCTAATGAGCAATAAGCATCTCCATAAGCATCTTTTCCCCTATGCTCTTTGAGTGTGTGTGTGTGTGTGTGTGTGTGTGTGTGTGTGTGTGTGTGTGTATATATATATATATATATATATATATATATATATATATATATATATATATATATATATACATACAGAGAGAGAGAGATACACACACACACACACACACACACACATACCCACACACACACTTATTATCCATTTTAACAGAAGGTCACCTACACAAGGTCACTTTGTGGATGCAGCATTACCCATTGCTGACTGCAGCTCATCTCTCAGCCCTTATTTACTTCCTCCATCAGCGGAAATTGAACACCACTGATCAAATATTATTTGGTTGTTGGATTCTCAGCACAGCAATGTCAGTGACATGGTATCAGGCGCAGGAGCAGTGTGGGATTTTAAATACTGTGTAGACATACTGCACTTTATTTGACACACCTACTTTCTTGGTGCATCTTGTACCATAGGGGTACAGCTAGAGACGAGAGCTGTTTTTTTTTTTTTTTTTTTCATTAATAGTTAATAATCCTGTGTCCTTTTTCAGGTTTAGATTTTAAGTACCCCAATTTTCTCCTTAATTTAGTACTGGCAAATTCCTTCCCACCAGTTAGGTCTCCTCTATCACATGACAGCTACTAAAAAGGGAGGGCAAAGACAATAATGTGCTTCCCCTGACCGTATCTTTTTGAACTGCTGCTCATGCAATGTCAGGAGGACGTGAACATGCTCGGAGGAAAGCGCTATCCGCGCCCACTTTCTGTACGCATGAGCTCACGGAAGCCGATGATTGGCGAGCGTTGATGTGATTAATAGGGAAGAGAGAGTATGCCACATTTCTGTCCCTGAAAGCACGACCAATGGATGGCTTTGGCATTGCCGGGAGTCCATTTTTGGATGATAGTGCAAACGCTTTTCTGTTGCACCAATCAGGAGCCTTGACTGGAGATTTTTGGTTGATTGATTTGACTGATTGTTTTTAAGACAAGCCAGCATTTTGTACCTGTTAATCTATGAAGGCGGATCCTCATGTGTTCCATATTTCAGTCCTGATATTTTTGCAAGGGGAGCATCCTTGAAACAGATCAACTTAAAGTATAAGCCAACACAAGACATCTAAACCCAGACACCTATAGCCCTAAGTGTATATGTGTGGTGGTCTGGGAAAACCTGTTGGATATTGCAGTGGCAAAATTTTGCATAACAGCAAAAAACATTTTTCTACCTATTACATAATTTGTTGCCTCACTAAAACAACATGGATTTTTAAAAATTTATTTAGGATTTTACTAACCATTTCTTGGCATCTCCATGGAACAGCCAGTCTGTCATAGTTAAATGGATATAATCCTAATCAGTTCAGTTTGTAATCAGATACTGGCTGTCAAAATGTAAATGGTGCACTTATATAGCACTTTTATCCAAAGCGCTTTACACTGTGTCTCATTCACCCATACACACCGATTGTAGCAGAGCTGCCATGCAAGGCGCTAACTTGCCATCGGGAGCAACTTGGGGTTCAGTGTCTTGCCCAAGGACACTTCGGCATGTGAAGTCGTGTGGGCCAGGAATCGAACCACCAACCTTACGATTAGTGGACGACCTGCTCTACCACCTGAACCACAGCTGCCCCATTCCCCAAATGTCCGTGATGCTCTTGCTCCGTCTCATCATCAACATCAAAACAGAGAAGAGCGTTTACACAACCTGTACGGACGACAGCAGACAAAATTATAAAATGTTTAAAAAACAGAATAAAAAGTCAGTTATAACAAGAAACGGATCCAACAGAACAGAAATATGAATCAACCAGTCATTATTTCGCCACTACAGTTAGCTTGGACAGAGATCGGTCGAAAGAAAAGCGGTTCGATTGACTTTTACCACAGGTCATGAGACTTAACGTGATGTGGTTGATGTTCAGAATCAAAGTGAGTCATTAAAGTCAGTCAAATTTGACCGTAGTGTTGTTTTGAGTAGATTAGGTTATAAATGTAGAGGTAGATGGGGGCCTTTCAGTGGTATTGGAATGGGATTTTCTATATTTGAACTGTATATAATAGAAAATGTAACATTTTTAAACATTTGAGAGGTTTTCCCAGGCTGCCGTGTGTGTGTGTGTTTGTGTGTGTGTGTGTGTGTGTGTGTGAGTGAGTGAGTGCGGTGTGGGTGTATTATTACACTAAAACCAATTCAGTGTTCCTTAGTGAAAAGGAATATCTCCTAACAGTCTCTAGAGAAACTAAAAACATTTTTTTCCAGCATCATGAGCAACTTGTGCTTAATCTTTGACTTACATTAAAAAAAAGGTAGACATCTGAGCTCAAACAGCTGCAGCTGCAAATGTGTGTGTTTTCATCACTAAAGCCAGTTTTTTTTCTGTGCTCCTCTGCTTATCTGCCTGCAGCAAAGATTGGATGAGGATTCAGAGGCAGAGTGTGTTTTACCTCATCCTCGCGCTCGCCTCTTTGAATTGGATTTCTTGGGGTGTTTTACTTTATCGGCGCGGGAGGCAGCTTTTTCTGCACTTGACAGTCAAACCGTGCCGGGTTGAGTGTAAACACATGTCAGAGATCAAAATACAGAAAGGGGGGGAGAAGGAAAATGCCAGGATTTTTTTTTTTGAATGAAACAATTTAGAAAATATGTCTCAGATCTTTTAATGTGCTTTTGATGACTGATTATGAAAGCTCTGAGTGTCTGTATTCAGATAGCCCATAATTCACAATTTTGTGTTGCCCTGCAGCTCATGGACGTGTTCCATTTCCTCATCCTTCCTGATGTGATATGCCTATGAAGTAAGCTGGCTAGGAGGATATAACATCAAAGGACATTGCTTCATAAATGTTAGAGACTAGGATTGTGCCAGTAATCATAGCATAACCATATATATATGATATACCCTGATATTCAACACAGTATTATTGTGGAAAATATATCTGCTTTTCATTCGAGATGAGGCTGACTAGGTCTGGGTAGGCGACAGTTTTAGGTAGCACATGTGCCCCAGACATTAAGTCTGTCCCATTTTTGAAGGTAATGTCTTCCTTATTTCACATTTCTCAAAGTCATAATTCTGTTCTCAAGAAGACATTTTGAAGAAAGTTTGAGAGATAGGATTTCTTGCCGACTTGCTAATTCAAGAATATGTTTACAAATGTGCAACGTACGGTACATAGTGGGAGGCAGAATGCATAAAATCGATATTCTCTTTGGGCTATTATTTGGAGTCCAGGAACAATGGTCATGAAATATATCAAGGGTCAAGGTACAGGCAGGCAGGTTATTCACAGCATAGCCAAATCCATGAGTCAAATAAACAGGCAATGTTCAAAACAACGAGGAACATTGACTAGAACGCATGAAAATTGGCAATGTATGAAAACATTTTCTGATAAAACCTTGCTAATGAGACAGTATGGTACATATAGACAAACTAATTGAGGGCTAAACACGGAACAGGTGCCCACATTTGGGCAACAAATCAATGACATGACAGGAGAGGAGACAGGGCCAAAACCAAAACAAAGACATTGGCAAAACATAAACAATAACACAAGTGGAAATATCAAAAACACAATGTACTCGCCTTGCTGGGAATCACGTATGTCATGCACTGAGAGCTAGAATTTGCAGTTTCTCAGCAACATGATAAGCTACATAAAAGTATATATATATATATATATGTGTATATATGTGTGTGTGTATATATATATATATATATATATATATATATATATATATATATACATATATTATAGTCAGTGATTTTAAGTGAACAAATCATCACTAGAAGTAATGATATATGATGAACCTAAATCTCACATTAGACTCTACCAAGATCCCTTTATGGTCAAAATGGTGCATTTAAAAATAGTTGTAGATATAAATCGAGAAATTTCAATACAACATAGTAATAAGCTGTGCAAAGGGTTGAAGCAATTATCCTGATATGAAAATATATGCCTATTTGATGCTTAGCCATATGATGTCTCAGTCTTAATGTGTCAGAAACTAAATTCATCTACTCCTTGTCCTCTCTGCTGATAGCCCTTTGATTGACTGCCATAAACTCCCTAACGCAGATAAATAAATTAGCATTGGTTCCAGCTTTTCTGGGAGCTCATCTTAGACCACCTTGGCAGCCGAATCCATTGTCACATCATTGTGAATATCAATTATGTTAATAATCAAGAAGGCAGGGCTTCAAAGCCTGCGAGTAATTGCTCGTGTTATCAGTGGCGAAGCAGACAAATCTGTCCCCGCCCGAAAAAGCCTGGACAATTAGCTCAGATTTTTAATTCGTGTAGACGAGGCCTCTCGAAAAGGCGCTGGCATTGTCAATGTCAAGTGCTTGCAAATTGAGAGCTCGCAAAATGCATTATTGAACACAGACTGAGAGAATAGAGGGGAAGTTTGGAATGAAATGCATATCTGATATTCAGTAGCTTTTATTATGAACTGAATTTCAATCAGACACTTGACATAGCTTGCATGACAAGCAGTCAACATTTGAAAGCAGATTTTGAATGAAGTTTTCAGCAAGTAAAAGTCACCTTTGTTTTGACTTTTCCTTTGACTTTTCTGGGTGGACTCCATTATGCACAGCCACTGTGGTAACATATTGTTTTGTTTTATGATGGATTTAATGCCGCACCATTTTGTACCACCAAACTCAGATGAAATGTTCTCTAACAGACTTTGGGTTCTTCCAGGAACAAATGTATATATATTGAGGTCACATGGCTCATTAATTGCACAACACAGGTGAGCTCCATTCAGCAAATGAAGTGATTTCGAATGGCTGAACTACTTACGCAATCAGAATTTTATGTTTTTTATTTGCAACTTATTAACTTTGCAAACTATATAGATTCTTCCTCCCACTTCAATATTATGGACTATTTTGTGTAGATTCATGACATAAAACCCCAGTTAAGTTCATTTAAGTGCCAGATTCAAGCATTACTTGGGAGGGGGGGGTCAATACTTATGCATTACTCAATGATCAGCTTTAAGTAGATAACATATTCGAAAATATACAATGTCTCAGTCATGTCTCAATGCTCGTGTTGATTTGGTTTTTGTTCTAGTCCTGTCTCCACCCCGTCCAGTCACTGTCTTGTTATCCGATTGTGTTCACCTGTTTTGGGTTAATTCCGGATTAGTTTGCCTATTTAAGTCTTTTCATGCTTTTATGTCCTTACGTCCATTTTCCATACCACTTATCCTTACACAGGTTCGGAGGGGAGCCTGAAGCCTATCTCAGGGAACTCAGGGCACAAGGTGAACAAAGTGGCAATCCCTCACACGGTTGCACAATCACACACACATTCACACACTGTGGAGAATTTAGAAGTGCCAATCAGCCTACAATGCATGTCTTTGGACTGGGGGAGGAAACCGAAGTACCTGTAGGAAACCTGTGAACCACGGGTTGAACATGCAAACTCTATGCACACAGGGGAGGTGGGATTCGAAACCCCCAACCCCATAGGTGTAAGGCAAACCATGCACAGGGCTTGAGAAGGTTACTTAATAATAATGATAATAATAATAATAATAATAATAATAATAATAATAATAATAACAACAACAAAGTAACCAGACTGAGGACAATCTAGAAACTTTTTTCACTCTGAACCATCAGCCTTCTTTGAGGAACAACTCATATAATACTGTACATCTGGAGGGAAAATAAACATTTTATGATGTTATTATATATAACGTTAACAGGATAACTGTTTCACATTTCATTATTAGGATACACCATTATATTGATGTATAGTCATATCCTTAATGGACAATGTCCCTGAAGGGATATAATAGCGATTTACACTAATCCTCCTGCAAACTGATTTCATCCCGCAGTCAGCTTTCCGTGTCCGATTGCAGACAGACTTCTTCCCTCAGGGGATTTCTGCTGATTTGTCTGTCTCCTGCTTCTCCTTCACCCAGTGCACTAACAAGAGAAGTTTTTATTTCAACTGTTATTAATTACTAAAACAGAATACTACTCAGCTGATCATGAATATTCAAACATCCCTTATTTAACACTGAGACAGACACGTGTTTATCCGGGTTTATCAAATCCTGAGACATCCTTAAAGGAATGTGTATACTCCTAATAACCTGCTCTCATTTTTGTTGCTGGGTTAGTTAGTTAGTACACTATTCTCTGTGTTATCATCCAATAAAAAAAAAAAAACAACAAGTTATTTCTTAAAGTACCGCACATCATACTTTTAATCTGTTGCACGTCACAGTGTAACTATAATCTTTTCAAAAAATGAAAGGTCCACAATCCCCACTTTGATAACTCCCGATCTCAAAATTCAGCGCATAAAATGTATTTGAATGTATCTTTGTTCATGAAAGGTTTATTCAATTTACATGCAAACTCTTACTGCAAAGTGAAAGATCTAGTAGGAGACTGTGATCAGTGCTACTTGAGTTGTTAGCTCCCGTGCGGCGTAATGGAAAAGTGTTTAACCTATCTTCAGCAGAACGCTGAAGTTCGGATCCCAATGACTCCACACTGTGTTCAGCTGTGCTGTGATGTAGCATGAGCAGCAGTTCAAAAAGATGGCGATGGCTGGCTTTTTTGTCTTGAAGGAAGCATAGCTGATAGCTGTCAATTCCCACAATTCTCACTAGCCGTTGAGAGGGAATTGGCAAATGACCAAATTATTAGAAAATAGAGTAGAAATATTCATTTTCAGCTCTTTAGGTAGACATAATTAAATGCTCTGCTGCTATCACATCCATCCTGTCTGTTCATTTCTACAAGTCCCTCCCCTTCATGATGCACTGTGGGAAGTTCTACATCTACAGTACTTTGTTCTACAAAATACCATGTCAGTTACACACAATGATGTCTAGAACGGTATAGAAGTATCCAATTTGAGACACAGCTTGGCATTTATATAGTACATATTTCTAGTAGTTGTGTCTTTTCAAAGAAGAAAAATTGGAATAGATGATGAGTAACGCATTTGTATTTTTATCCCTAGAATTCCCCAGAATTTCTTGTTTGAATCAGAGTCCAAAGCAGAAATGTTACGCAATCCATATCACTTTCTAAAACCCACGTATAGCGAGAGGGCCTGACAATTTCGTAATTTGCTGAACAAACAAGAAGTAATGGCCCATCAAAACGACCTCAGGTCGGGTAATTGCGATGCTGCGTGATGGCGATTGATTTTTCGCTCCACCTCCAAATGGATGGGACGAAGAAAGGCCGATTCAGAGTGGGAGTGATGGGCCCGATATATGATCTGGTTCTTATACGGCTCTACATTTCACACCCACACACGATCGATGCTTTTAGTTTGGAGGTCAAAGTGCTGAGTGAATGCTTCCCACCTCGGCTTATCTGGGGAATAAGTAGAGAGAATAATTTAGCAACTTTTTTTTTTTTTTACTTTTAATGTGCAGCGCTAACTCCATGGTTTAGGCTCTTTCGTAGTGCCCAGAAGGTTGTTCAGAGCTCAGGAGCTGCTGTTGGCTTCATGAGCGAGAGCCTTAAACTCAAACTGATTAATGCTGTGCTTGGATTAGATTCTGTTTTAGTTTAACAAGCTGGTTTGGTCAAAAATATGTGCCAAATGACTAAACTGTTATATCATTTCATTTTCAAAGATTTAGATCTGGCAGACATGTAGCGTTTCAAGAATGTTCAGACTAAATAGAATGATATAATAATAATAATTTAGAGTCAGTTATTGACTGGGCAAACAGAGTAAACATGTAGAATGGATTGATAAAGTAATCCCACACTGTAAAACCAGATAAGTTCGTTTAACTCAAACAAAATTGAGGAAACTAATTACCTCAAATTATTTAAGTTGATAAATCAATTTCTTTAAGCCAAATACACTTAAATATAACAACAATTCAACTCAAACTTTGTAATTTAAAATAAATTGTTGTTATATTTAAGTGTATTTGACTGTATTTTGAGTGTATTTAAAGAAATTGATTTATCAACTTAAAAATTTTGAGGTAATTAGTTTCCTCAATTTTTTGAGTTAAATGAACTTATCCGGTTTTACAGTGCATTTGTTTCTGAAGATTATCTGAAGATATTGAATTAAATGTTACCACTGTTTTTATTTTGTTTTGCTATAAATCCGTTTATATGCAAATTGTGAATTTGTTCTTAAGAATGTTTGAACGTAAATCACCAAATTAGCCAAATTACTAAATAATGCACTAAATACATTTCCGGTGTGGATAAAGAGGTTGCTGAATTTTTGTAACTGGTCAGAACCTGTTGATTCATTTTCTTTTAGAGTAGTTCCGGCTGTAAAAATGATAGGTTTACGTTAACAATCTTATTATTATACGTTATTATTTCTACAGCGTGGCCCATCATGTGTTATTCCTTACATAGCTGCAGTTTTGACAGTAGTTCCGTCTGTAACTCAAATCGCAGGTTAATTTTAATACACTTGTTCTAATAAGTTCTCATTTTTATATTAAAAACTTTAAAAACACAGGGACTTGTATGGTGGTGATTCTTTATACAAAGGATGTTAAATACTCTTAGGTATATACTATGTACTTAGCTATATGGTTGTTGTACACGGTGCTCTAATTATAATGTACTACAGATGTACCATACTGTTTCAAAATAGCTTATGATTTTGTACAGTGGCATGTGGTTTGGGATGCAGCCCACAACTATGTGTATAAATAGATGATCTGATACAGTGGCACAGAAGCAGAGCATTAAATAATAAACAATCAGACTGACGTAGCACTACGACATAATCAGAGTTAAATATTTTTACGGCGAATAAACAAATGAGTAGCTAATTTACCTCATGATTTGATCATGAATTTGTTGATACGTTAACTGTTTGATCTTTGATCTTTTATGGTGGAAACGAAGGAAAATAGGCCAGAGATAGCAGACGAGAGCAGAAAGGTGCGTCAAGGACTTTCCTGCGTTCTTTACAGGTAGGTGTGCTGTCACACCTTTCATCTCCCTGTTTTCATCGCTGTGGCATTCTCCTGGAGTTCACCTCAGGCAATTTCACCTTAGGCAATTATGCTTCTCTGAGAGAAAGAAAGCAAGAAAGAAATAAGTTTCATTCTGAAAATGTGTAAAAGTCAACGACTGACTGTCTTGTCCTCTAAATGTTTCTGGAGCTGAGACACCTGAAGAAAGCCTCGAATCCAAGTCAAAAATAAAGCTAAAAGAAATGAGCGAGACGTTGTTGTCAGGTGTGATGTGTAGGTTCTGATCAATATGAATGTTTTAAAAAGGCTTTTTGGAGCAGAAAAAGAAATGATTGGTGTGGTTGTGTACTTCACATCAAACATAATATGGGCTTTAAAATGACAAGGAACAGCACTGTGATGCTACAGGTAACGTCGACAATTCACAGCTCCAGAGTCTAGTACTATGTGTTAATGCAAGCCTTTTACTATTAGATTCTAGCTCTGTGCTAGCTTTGTACTTTGTAGTTTGTAGCTCTGTGCTAACTTTGTAGATTCTGTCTCTATGCTAGCATATTACTTTGTAGTTTCTAGCTCTAAACTAACTTTGTTGTTTCTAGTAGGGTGACCATACATCCTCTTTTTTGGACCTTAAAAAAGCATCTGCGTGGATTTAGAAATTTGAGAAAATGTCCCGGATTCGGCTTTAGTTTCATTATGATGTGCTTATGGTCTAATACTGCATCATGTGCGCATGTTTGCGTTGCTTTAACCCCTTTCTGTAAGTCCTGCCTTCTTGCTCACCAGTTGGTCGATTATAAAAGGCTTGCAGCAACTATTGGCCAAATTCCTGCCTCTCAACCATTAGCCTACTCTCAGTGAACGCGTGAAGGTGAAGCTCTGTTGTGTTCGGCATCAAACAGTTGCTTGACAATAGCAGCAGATGCCAGCTGTCCTGGGTCGAAACAACGCCCATGCCCATATAAGGTCATTTTTATTTTTATGTTATCGCATTGCTTCGTATTACATGCCCATACACACATACACTCGTGGCATATTTTATTTTATTCCATGGACATTCAAAAGAATGTAGGAAACAGTGCCAAACGTGGGCAGAGTGAAAGCAATTTTATTTATATATATATTTATGTGATGCTAATAGTGTGTCTTGTTCAGTGTATTAAAGTCTGTATTCATAGTAACACTGTTTTGAATGCTATTAAGCAGCACAAATGAGGGTTCAGCATGTGCAACCTAGTTAATTTTCCAAGTTTAGAACTGTCATAAGTTTCAAATGTGAATGGAGGATGGATTTTAAACTAATGTATGTTGTTATTGAGTGAAAAGTGATGTTGGCGCTTAAAGTTAAAAGATAATAACGTTAATAGGGCCCTGGGGAAATGAGTCCTAACTACATAAAACCTTTTGAAAAGTTTACTTAATGTGTGTTAACAGAATACGGAACTGGGGAACATAGTAATGACCCCCATTTTACTTTGAAGTTTCTAGCTCTAAGCTAACTTTGGAGGTTCTAGCTGTATGCTAGCTTTATACTTTGTTGTTTCTAGCTCTAAGCTAACTTTGGAGGTTCTAGCTGTATGCTAGCTTTATACTTTGTTGTTTCTAGCTCTAAGCTAACTTTGGAGGTTCTAGCTGTATGCTAGCTTTATACTTTGTTGTTTATAGCTCTAAGCTAACTTTGTAGTTTGTTGTTTCTAGCTCTATGCTATTTTTATACTTCATAGTTTCTAGCTTTATGCTAACACTGTACTTTGGGGGTTCTAACTCTATGCTATCTTTGTACTTTTTTTGTTTCTAGCTCTATGCTAACTTTGTATTTTTCTAGGTTTCACAAATTTGTAGACTCTAGCTCTACACTAGCTTTGTACTTTGTGTATTGCACTCTGTTAGCCTTTTATTTTCTATATTTACAATTTTTAATTCTGTATTACAGTTCAGTGTACTTTGTAGATTCTAGCTCTGTTCTAACCTTGCTCGTTGCCACCCCTAGATATACCTAGATCTGGTGCCTGGAAATTAGAGGAGTAAATACTATTGTATTTTTGGGAGGCATCAAAAACCTTTTTAAAAACACTGACCCTTCAAAGTCAAGACTCACTCTGTGCACTTCTCTGCCTACTGAAACATTGCCGTCTGGTTAAAAGTCAGCCTAATAGATTATACTCTGAGTGGTGCTATTTTTACTCATAGGTCCTATATATCAGCTTTCAGTCAGGAGCTTGGACACAAAACACTCTTGCCTCAGTCCAGCTTTCTATAAACACCATGAAGAGCAGGCTGGCATTCATTTTCTTTGAATACAGACACAGAGAAGCTCTCTGGACTGAAGAGCATGACGTCAAAGCTGATGCTAAAAGCTATCAGTACACTACACTGGCCAAAATTGAGCACACTCCCTATCCAAACGTCTCACAAAAGTGATGAATGAATATTTGAAAAGTGATATTAAAATGGCTTGGCACATGCCATTTATCTCAAATGATCGGCTTCTATCCTTCATTATCACACCTTATCTTACGTCAATAAATCTGAATGTGTGTCAATTCTATGAATTTAAAGAAGCCAGAAGCCAACATCAAAACACAAAAATAGTTTAATGCTATGAATATAATATTTAGAGAAGGTGTTAACTTTACCAGTAACAATCAGCCCTTAAGTTTCACTCACTTAAGGCTGTTTCTAACTTAAGCAGCTAAAGGCATCACAGGAAGTCACTACTAGTTAGCATGCTTAGCTTACCTAAGCCCCACCACAGGCTGAGGAAAATGTCTTCGCTTAGTAGGTCATAATTAGGTTATAAGTGCTCCAGCAGGTAATAAATGTATGTAGTATTAATGAAACTCATGTTAAAAGTATTGTATTTTCAAAGAAAATGATTAAATTTGTAATACAGTGTGCTTTTAAAAAAATAAATAAAATAAATACGTTATAATAAAATACACTTTTTTATGTGTTAGAGTCGGTAATTGTTTTTCAAATACAGTTCTTGTATATTTGTGTAAAATGTGTTACAATTACAATTAAGCCCAAGTTAAAAAAACAAAACAAAAAAAAGAAATAATATGTGACATTTATAACATTTAAATAAATATTTTTATATTATTTATTTTTATAGTTTTTATATTTCTATTGAAATTTTCATCAATTTGTAATTGTAAATGCTTTACTTTCTTTTTTAATTAAAAGAACATTAAAGTCATGAAATTATAAGTGGAATATCCATCCATCCATTTCCGTACCGCTTATCCAACACAGATAATCCCAGAGAACCTGGGGGCACAAGGCAGGGGACACCCTGGACTGTGTGCCAACTCATCACAGGGCACGATCACACACACATTCAGACACTTTGGAAATGGCAATCATACCTATGACACATGTCTTTGGACTGGGGGAGGAAACCGGAGTTTCTTGGGATTGAACCAGGAACCCTGGAGCTCTAAGGTGGGGACACTATATGCTGCACCACTGTGCTGTCACAATCCAATCAATTTGGGTAGAATCAAGAACACTTCAGAGTATTTTCCCTGTCCTTGGTACTTCAGTGTTGGAATTGAATTGGTGCAGTCGAAGGCAACATCAAGTCCATTGCAACACAGTCCTAATCCTCTGTCTGGGGTCTTATTTATCCAGCATCCCTTTCTCTTTGCTGCACTGTCTCACACACTAATCCCACTTAGTGTGAGCCTTTCGGATAAAGCTTCCAAATAATCTTCACTTCTCCTATAGGGGATTTTGACCCGAACAGAAACAAATGGTTGAGCCATACTGAAGTGGCGTCTCGAATATAAACTCAGATCGCCTACACACGCTTTACGTTTGAGCACAGTTCCACAAGGCAGCTTGATTCCGTCCCAGTGAGCACCTAGCTGTACCAGAGATTTAAGAAGGATTAAAGGAGACTTTCAAATTCATCTTTGGCAGGCAGAAAGTGTGATAAAGTGCATTTGAGGAAAGTTAGTCAACTCTTCAGCACTGTAAATCACCTGGCAGGGGTGCATAATCTGCTCCTGTCATGTTGCTGGGTTGCATTGCATTATTGTTAAGTTAAAGATGATATGCAGTGATTGGTGTGAACTCTGTCTGTGCCTTAGAGAAATGACAGTTAGTATGCTCCTACTAGATCATGCTAGATCACATCAAACTCTCAGCTCAGAACAGATTTCCAGCTGAAAAGGGTTGGAGTCAGGTTTGTGTTACTATAGCGACAAGTCTGGCAATCAGAAATTGTGGTAGCAAAGTGCATAGGCATGTTAAATGTGGGTGTTTAATCAAATTTGTAGTGTTTCAAGCCATTTAATTTTCATATGACTAAATGTCATGTAAGCTACGGATATGACAGAAAGTAAATCAGCGCCTCTGCCAAAGTCTATTTTCCTTCTCACTGAGGCGGTACCATTAAAGTATGTTTTGTATCTTTTACCAAGGAATGTGCATGTGTGTCTTTAATTATCTAAACGATTAGTGGTCCTTACAGTCTAATTCCATCCATGCATGTTCCATACTGCTTATCCTACACAGGGTCGCAGGGGAGCTTGGAGTCTTTACTAAGGAACTCAGGGCCTCCAGGGAGGCACAAGGTGGTGGACACCCTGGACGGGGGGCACAATCGCACACACATTCACACACTACAGACAATTTGGGAATGCCAATCATCATACAATACATGTCTTTGGTCTGGAGGAGGACACTGGAGTACCCGGAGGAAAGCCCAAAGCATGGGGAGAACATGCAAACTCTGCACACACAACCCTGGAGGTGTGAGGCAACAGTGTTAACCACTAAGCCACTCTGCCTTTAAGGTCTAATCGTCTACCTTAAATGATTTTTTTCACGTAAAAGATGCAAATGTCTGAATGTTACAAAATGATACCACCCCAGCAAAGGATTTTATTTCTGAGAGTGTTTGTGTTGCTTGTACCAAATCAGTAAGCATTTAACAGATGTATTACCCATAAGATTCTTTCATCCATCTTCATTGAGCACTTTAATCTGGTCAGGGTTGAGGAGATTGCAGAGCCTTTCCCTGGAACACTGGGTCGTGATGCGGCAATGCACCCTGTATGGGACACAAGATACATCATACGCACTCATTTACTGTACAATGAGTCAATGTAGAGTCACCAATGCAGCATGTTTTTGGGAGGTAGGAGGAAACCGGAGAAAGTGGAGGAAACCCATGCAGAGCCTAGGAGATGCTGGCTCAAATTTAGCCTATTACCCAAAAACACTTAAAATTCAACATAGAAGCAAATACTCACATCTACCTCTGAACCCAGTTGGAGATAGAAAAAAAGACACCAGCCGTGAGTGAGAAGAAGCAAGGGTCCAGATTTATTGGTTCCGTTCCACCACACGAGATCCACACCGATGAGAATTCTCAGAAGTGATCTGACACCCGGAGCTCAAGCTCCAGTATTTATACTGTATTTACACAGTAGATAACCAATATATTTCAGAAAGACTATGATATCAATACCAATAGGGTTAAAAAAGAGCTCATCTCAATTACCATTAGGTTTTGAAAAAGGCCTTTCCAATTTACCATTACGTTCTGGAAAAGGGCTTTCCAAGTTACCATTAGGTTCTGAAAAAGGGCTTTCCAAGTTACCATTAGGTTCAAAAGTGGAGAGACAAAACAATTTAGAGTGACCTTGGTCTCACTATTATCTCGCGGGGGGGCAGCTTGACTCAGCTACCCTTATAAATGGCTCCTCGTGGTTTTCTCTTAAAATTAAGGCCTTGCTTGTGAGACAAGAATCTTCACCATCTGAATTATGAGTAAGTTACATTTTTCTGTATTTCTAGTTTATAATTTATTTTCATATTTGCTCTATATCTCTATTTTATATATAGTTATACTGCTTGCAAAATAGTTTACTGTACTTCCCACTTCATAATATCATTATATTACCCTTCTACTATCCTACATATCCTACTACTCTTTATTTTTATATTTTATTATTATAAGATATTACCCTTATAATATCTTAATAGTCCTTTTTATTATTCTTATAAAGTTATAATGTTGTGTGTGTGTGAGAGAGAGAGAGACAGAGAGAGTGTGTGTGTGTGTTATGTCTACATGCCCACCCTTGACTGTACGAGAGTGTGTGTGTGTGTGTTTGCACTCCTCAGCTCTTATACTTCTTTTTGACTTTTTGACTAATAATCCATAGTGTGTTACTCTTAAAGTGTGAATCCAATTCGTCAATATCCGCCTAATACCGCTTCTGTGTGTCTAGGTGCCCGTCGTCATTTTTCCTTCTCTCCTTTACTGGAGGGGCTGGATTTGAATCTGACCATTCTTCCCTCTTCTCACCTGTCAGTCCGCCCTACTCTCAGTGGTCTCCTTATTTCACCTTTGCTGACTATCCCATGTCCCCAGGACACACCCCATTTTCTTCCCCCTACCGCTCTCCTCAAGATTACGCACCCACCAGTCCTGTGAATTATCAATAAAATTACATATTACTCGTACTAGGTCTCCCTCATGTTTATTTTATGTCATTTTTATCCACAACAGAGAACATGCACAGGACCTTAACATAGACAGTCAGCCGAGCTTGAACCGGGAACCCTGGAAACATAAAAATTAGAGTCACCTTGTCTGTCAATCACTACGCTGTCCAAATGAATTATGGGACTTATGGTAATCTGTTTTATTCTATATTATTCTCATCATGTTTTATTATAACATTATTAACATTTTATTTATAGCTTTGAATATGATGAATTTGATGAGGTTTGATCCACAACCATCTGCATATCTTATGCCAAGGACATTTAATAGTGTGACATTTTGTATTCAGTTTAATAGCCATCAGTTAAACACTACATAATGAGACCACATTAAGAAAAAAACACTTTATAGAGAGATATGAAATGGTTTGTTCCATGTTTAAATCAGTCAATTTCAGAAGTTTCACTGCAGAAATTCCATCTAAAATCTATTAGTTGTCACAACATGGCATTCTGTTTCCTATTTCTATTTCCTATTAACTGCAAGGGGTGGTGTGAAACAACTGGATACATCCTTGGGCACGTGTGCGTGCATGATGAGATCTTCCAACAAAGTCACTTGACGTATGAAACAATATTTCTAATAAACACACTGCCATCATGCCATCTTAACAGTCGGAGCTACCACAGTCTGAATGATCTGTCCTCCAAAGCTGTGTTTCCTTTCTTCCTCAACAAAAGACGTGCTTTCTTTCCTATTACTGTTCATGTGCTATGGACGTAAGACCAGGGTGGCCTTCTTGTCTAAACAGATGCTGGCTCACTTGGAGGTCGAAGTCATTACCTTAGCCTCGTTATCATCTTGGTGGCACCGAGACCCTACTGTGACCTTCCATTCGTCAAGGAACATCTTGTCCTCATGGGCTGCTCCAGGAAGTCCGTGCTGATGCTACAGTACTTGAACGTGATTCCTCTCAACATATTTGCCATGTTATCTAAGCGTGTCTAACTGTCTATGGTGCTTAGAAAAAAATTTAATGTTGGATACTTATGTAATTGTGGTTCTATGAACCTTTCTTGAACACTGTGCCAGGTTTCAGAAACCTCTTGCCTGTGTTTTCTCCCCTTGCAGTTAATTGCAGGCAATTATCATAATATTATATGAACTGTGCAAGGCAAAAGTGGCCCATATAGTGTGATTATAACTACTGATTTGCTCATAAACATAAGGTGATAAAAAAAAAAGAAAGAAAGCTTAAGGCTTAGGTTTAGTAGAATGCAGAATTACATTTGGGTGATACCTATTAGATATTTACAGTCCATAAAATATTTTACCACTTTACTCAGTTGTAAGCTTGTTTTTAAATCATGAACCATTCATAATTATTACATCCATTATCTTTAATGCAGTAGAAACTCAGACGCTTGGCCCAGCCCCCTTCTAAATGTGCCATTGTGAACATGGTGCTTCTATTACTGCATGTGGTAATTGTTTTGAGATTTGGTGTAATCGGTTCAATATAAGGTTTGAGTTAGTTTACATGTCAAAATAAGATGTTATTTATACTAGATAATGACACTATAAAAGAATCCAAATCCAAGCTCATATAAATCATTTTCTTTTTTTTTTCTGAAGGTTATTGTATCGTTACAAATGTATAACCCTAATATCTAAAATTCATTTTTCTTCTTGTCTCATTTTTGCAGCCAGTACAAGCTGTCATGCTATAGTTGTTGCCTAGTGACTTATTTCCAGTCAGCATTGTCATTCCGAAAGCCATTGATGCTGAACCTTCTTGGTGTTATTACTAGCAAAGCAGCAACATTATCATGTCAGTGGCATTGCTGTGCTGAAATGGTCCACCACCCGAATAATATCTACTGAGTGGTGGTTCTATTGATGGACAGGGTAAAGGGGCTGAAATCTTGAGCAGATGTACTACAGTCAGTAAATATATACCTATGTGGACACCTGGGTGACATTTTAAAATAAGTCTAGCAATAATAAGTCTAGACACAGAGTAATGTATCTAATAGTCTCAAACATACTGTAGAAAATAAGTGTGATTCAACTAACCTCTGGTCATTTCAGGTAATAAGGGATTGTTTCACTTACATTTCATGTATTTGTTTTCAATATTCATAATCTCACTCCTTTTAATTTCTATCCACCGTCCTGTAATTATGATCATTCCTCTTAAATTCGCAGAGATAAATAACATCGCACTCTTAACCCACAGGCCCTGAGGGCATATGCATCACTGCATGACGAGATAATTGCTACTATAAATTAGCTGCAATTTGGGGCTCCTCTGAGGATTATAACCCACAGTAAGGTTTACAGTCAGTGGGCCTCATTTAATAATTTATTAATGGTGTGTAAGTGTTTTTTTATAATGCAAACTTAAAATTCCTGACATATTTACAAAAGTTAATCTCTCCCATATGTGCTTGTTGAACGTCCCATTTCAGATTTGTTCCCTCTTTACTGTTATAATAACCTCTACTCTTCTGGGAAGGCTTTCGAATAGATTTTGGGGCGTGGATGTGGGGATTTGTGATCATTCAGCCACAAGAGCATTAGTGAGGTCAGGCAGTGATGTAGGGCGATAGGGCCTGGGGTTCAGTCAGTGTTCCAGTTCATCTCAAAGGTGTTCAGTCTATATATTATCAACAATATAACAAATATATATATATATATATATATATATATATATATATATATATATATATATATATATATAAAATTGTTGAATAATATCTGTTTTATAATTAATTGATTGTAAAACGTTTACCGGGTTGCTACTGTCCCAAGGTCAAATATACTTAATAGTGGAAGTATATTTTCTGCGCAACAATATTGAATCTCTCACAACTCAGTAAGTGCAATTCACATTTATTCCTCAAGGTGGGAATGTTTGGTAAACAATGATGATGTAATGTGTTAATCATAGCCCCAGACATCAAAGAAATGTTACAAAACTTGACATGGCTTAGCGATTTACTCCAGAACAAGTTTCTAATCAGATATTAGCGTCGTTTGACGGTGGATCTGATGATGAAGCTGTCAGCGAATAAAATATTGATTTTAATGATTATGAACACGATAGTAGCCTATTGAGAGTAACGTGTCGTATGATCCACATCCCAGATATGAGTCAGATATTCATCATCATAATTATGATCCACCATAAATATTGAAATAATTTTAATTTTGTTATGGTGACTGAAACGGTTGAATGAAAATGCTAAAATACTTTCACTATTTTAGCACATGAATTACTGTATAAGTGCGTAACTGTAACGGTGTATATATATATATATTTGGATCGATTTATTGATAAATAAAATGTCAAAACATAACAAAATATGCTGTAATTTATTATTTTGTCATTGTTAATAAAATATTAGGACAGTATTATACTATTGCGGTAGTTTAGAGATGCATCCGCGTTAGATATATACTCCGGATCGCTAACAACGCAAATATGTAAAAATGATTGGCACGAAAAATTTATTCATTTAAGGGTTAATGTCTTTTTACTCCAGATTTGTTGCAGACATGTTGTGTCTTATGAACCTGCTGAGATGTGGTGCATTTTCTCTGCAAACCTCATATGACTTTTTTGTTGTTTTTGAAAAGAGAATAAACAGCACTTGTAGCAATGCGTTTGCCTCCAGATATTTCAGTTCTCAGATGCTAATGCATCCTGTAGCGAGCTTAACTGATGCTAATGTTGGTGCTAATGTTATTTTAGTGCTTCAGAATACGTCCTTTAAGGTGCTACGCTTGAGTTACTACACATATCCATCCGTCTCTGGTGGCGTCGTCTGCTATTAAGCTGCCTGTCTGTATCCATAAATCTGAAATTACTGAGTAGATAAGAAGTGCAGAGATGGATAATGTCCTTATTGACAAGCGTCGTTTGGGTTTTATTGCCGTTTCCTCCAAGTCATGTGGAGAAATGTTGAGGACATTTATCCACATGACTCAATAGAGAGTGTTTGCGTGTGCTTAGGAGTTTTAGTGTGTATTGGCAAGTACGTTTTAAAATGTTCTCGTGTGTGTGTATGTGTGTGTGTGTGTGTGTGTGTGTGTGTGTGTGTGTTTGTTTGTTTGTTTGTTTGTTTGTTTCAGTTTGAATTGACTGGTGCACTAAGTCAAGTTCAGTTCAGGAGAAAATACATCTCTCATGCAGCAACCTAAGTCCCTTAAAGCGTGTATTCTGAATCACTAACATAACATTAGCATGATTAGCATCAGCTGAGCTCGCAGCGGGACATTATTGCATTGCAGAATTCTCTTGAGACAAATAAGTTTTAACATCACACAGATGACAATGCTATTTGTTTTATTATTGCAAAAATGTGTACATAGTATTTGCAAATTGCAAATTAGATAATGCACAATTTTAGGTCATAATTGCACACTTCTTAGATAAAGGTGCTCTTATTTTAGACATATATAGTGGGCAGCTTTCCATATGTCCTTCTGTGTGTAGCCAGTCTCATAATTCCCAGAGGTCTGTACAACTTTCAGCTTGTGAAAAATTGTCTCGTACTGTAGCTAACAGGATTTGCTTTCATGGATTTCCAGAACTGTCCCAACGAGGGAGGCGTGGCTTATACCCCTGTCACTCCCATTTAAGGGGGCTGAAGGAAGTAGGGCCTCTGAGCCTGTCAATCCTGGTAATCGTGGTGTGGCCTTTGTACCATTTAGTACAAGTGAAGGAAGCTTGGCCTCTTTGTGCCTGTCTGTCCAATTGAAAGGCATGTGGCATCTGTGTCTCTCCATCCTAGTGTGGCCTCTGTACCTGTTCGTTTCAGTGAAGGGTGTGTGACCTCTTGGTGCATGTCAGTCCTGGTGAAGGAGGCATGAATTATGAGCCTCTTAGTAAAGGAAGTGTGGCCTCTGTGCTTGTTGGTCCCAATGAAGGAAGTATGGCCTCTGTGCTTGTTAGTCCCAATGAAGGAAGTATGGCCTCTGTGCTTGTTAGTCCCAATGAAGGAAGTATGGCCTCTGTGCTTGTTGGTCCCAATGAAGAAAGTGTGGCCTCCGTGCTTGTCAGTCCCAATGAAGGAGGCGTGGCCTCTGTGTTTGTCAGTCCCAATGAAGGAAGTATGGCCTCTGTGCTTGTTAGTCCCAATGAAGGAGGTATGGCCTCTGTGCTTGTTAGTCCCAATAAAGAAAGTGTGGCCTCCGTGCTTGTCAGTCCCAATGAAGGAGGCATGGCCTCTGTGTTTGTCAGTCCCAATGAAGGAAGTATGGCCTCTGTGCTTGTTAGTCCCAATGAAGGAAGTATGGCTTCTGTGCTTGTTAGTCCCAATGAAGGAAGTATGGCCTCTGTGCTTGTTAGTCCCAATGAAGGAAGTATGGCATCTGTGCTTGACAGTCCCAATGAAGGAAGTGTGGCCTTTGTGCTTGTCAGTCCCAATGAAGAAAGTGTGGCCTCCATGCTTGTCAGTTCCAATAAAGGAGGAGTGGCCTCTGTGTTTGTCAGTCCCAATGAAGGAGGCGTGGACGCTGTGCTTGTCGTTCCCAACGAAGAAGGCATGGACTCTGTGCTTGTTGGTCCCAATGAAGGAAGTGTGGCTTCTGTGCATGTTAGTCCCAATGAAGGAGGCATGGCCTCTGTGTTTGTTGGTCCCTATGAAGGAAGTGTGGCCTGTGTGCGTGTTAGTCCCAATGAAGGAGGCATGGCCTCTGTGTTTGTTGGTCCCAGTGAAGGAGGTGTGGCCTCTGTGCTTGTTGGTCCCAATGAAGGAGGCATGGCCTCTGTGCTTTTCAGTCCCATTGCCGGAGGCGTGGCATCTGTGCTTGTCAGTTCCATTGGAGGAGGTGTGGCCTCTGTGCTTGTCAGTCCCATATAAGGAAGTGTGGCCTCTGTGCTTGTCAGTCCCAATGAAGGAGGCATGGCCTTTGTGTCTGTTGGTCCCAATGAAGGAAGTGTGGCCTCTGTGCTTAGTCCGAATGAAGGAGGTGTGACCTCTGTGCTTGTTGGTCCCAATGAAGGAGGTGTGGCCTCTGTGCTTGTCAGTCCCAATGAAAGAGGTGTGGCCTCTGTACTTGTCAGCCCTAATAAAGGAAGTGTGTCCTCTGTGTCTGTCAACCACAGCGAAGGAGGTGTGGCCTCTGTTCCAGTCAGTCTCAGGAAATACTGTGGTGTCTTCACACTAATATCACTAACAGTGGTTATTTTAAGAAATATCAGCTGCTATGTTCATGTCATCAGTTTCTGTCAAGTCCAAACCCGGCAGCTCTGTGCTGTCAGATTTGCTTGGATGTCTTGGCATGAGTTAGCTGCTGTAGCTTGAGGGCTGTTAGGATTGGAGTAAATCCTGTGTAATTGTCCCCAGCAGCTATGTGTGTAGCATCACTGCATGAGCTAATGCTGTTACAGAAGAACTGTCACAGACTTTTCCTTACCCCCATGTTTCCTTCCCCCATGCTCCCTCGCTGACTTCCCTCACAACTAGAAAGTGCATATGGTCTGTAGCACACTTTTCCATTTATGACATAAGTGGAGTAGCATGTAGTGGGGAGTCTGTTTTTTTTTTTGTTTTTTTTTCTCAAAAGAGTAATTTCCATCAGACTGTTCAAAACTGTATTAGCTAACTAGCTAGCCTGCTAATTAGCTAGCAGAGTAACAAAACGGTTCACAGTTGCAGAGAATAACATTTGAATATTTGAAGAAATCAATGTATATATTTTAAATATTATAGACTTAACATCTTCAGCCAACATTTTCTTTAAAGAAAACTGCATGCTAAAGCAGCAAGTTGTGCTCCTAAAGTCTACAGTGTTGTTGACTCAATACCCCATCTAATAAACACTTGATCTGATAAACTAATAGAGTGGCACAAAGTACATTAATATACAGATATAATCTCTGACATGAGTTTGTTCATATATTGTCCAGCTTTACTCAAAGAATCGTCAGTTAGCTAGTTAATTTACTTTACAGATATTAGTTAGCTATGTTAGCTTACTAGATTAGACCATTTGTAAAGCGACTCAGTTGTTATGGGGGAAAAGTCATTGTTATGGAAATATCCACAGCTGTAGACTAAATAAAATGCATCTCTGACACATAGTAAGGGAAGCAGAAAGGAAAACCAAAAACTGATTTGCTTGAGTGTAATTCTATAAATTAGAATGTATTCTCCCTAAAAACTTTTTTAAAAATTTGCGAAAGTTGCAAAAAGTTCTGCATGCTGATCTGTCTGAGCAGAGTGTATGTATGAGGATGTGAGAGAGCAGGACAGATTAAAGGACTAAAGCACCGCTACATCACTCTATTTAGGTAGAGATGAAGTCCCATTACCATCAGTAGGTAGTTGAATGGCATTATGGTTAATGTGGAAAACAGTTACTCAAAGTGAAAAGAGACTGATATGTTGAAAGCAGTTCAAGAAACTCAATTCAGAATTTCATCACAGAATAACTTTTGGACACTACTGAAGATCGTAGTTATTAATATGCAAGTTGTTATGGATGGTTTGCTAACCCTGTGTTTAACATAATAAACTGCATTTTTTTCATTTGCATATCCGCATTTATTTGTTACAAACCAATAATCAAGCTGGTCTGATGTGAAAAATGAAAAACTGGCGAGACCTTTATGTGAATCATGGCAGTTAACATGCAAACTAATGCAAGCTATGATTCAGGCTCCAGTTCCCAGCATGCATCTCCTGCTAGCATTCGGCACTCTCCACCTGCTCGAAATATGTCCATTTCCATCATTTTAAAGTTTTTCCTGAAGCGCTTTCCTTTCTTTGAATCCTTCTCGCCTCTTTAAAGGCAAAACAGGCAGAAACTGAGGTGCTGACCTTAAATCCGTAAACACCATCTGCAATTCAGAGTGTTGCTGTAATTTACGAGTAACATCTGTTCACGCTGCTGCCCACGTTAGAACAAAACAAACAGGTGCTGAAGAACAAATCAGACAGAAAAAAAAGATTAATCTATGAAAATTTACACCGCCAAAGAACACATAACGCTGTGCTTGTGTTGTTAGTTGCTAATCACTAAACATGTGTTAGTAACTGAGCTTGTGTGTTTACCTACTGAAGGAAAAGATCCATCCATCTTCTACACCGCTTTATCCTTTTCAGGGTCACGGGGAAACCTGGAGCCTATCCTAGGGAGCATCGTGCACAAGGCGGGGTACACTCTGGACAGGGTGCCAATCCATCACAGGGCACACTCACACACTACGGACACTTTGGACATGCCAGTCAGCCTACCATGCATGTCTTTGGACTGGGGGAGGAAACCGAAGTACCCGGAGGAAATCCCCGCAGCACGGGGAGAACACGCAAACTCCGCACACACAGGGCCACGGTGGGAATCGAACCCCCTACCCTGGAATCGAACCCCCAAACCTATCTATATATATATATATAGATAGATAGATAGATAGATATAGATATAGATATATAGATATATAGATAGATAGATAGATAGGTAGGAAACCCCTGAGGACTCTATTCAAGGTTTAGTTTATCTAGCTAGTTAGGTAGTTAGTTCGTTATTTAGTTAGTTACTACTATGCTGCTACTGCATTCCTTGCTAAAAAAATAAATAAACAGAAACCATCACAACACTTCTAATGGTTTCCACTAAAAATACCATTACAAACCATCAGCTGTTAACCATTAAAACCATTACCAAAAGGTTTCTAATATGTAGTAGAACTGTATTATGGACCTAGGTCCTTAATGGTAACCATTAGACATAACATGCCACCAACAGAAGGCAACAAATTACCAGTAGAGACCCATGGAAACTGACCATTACAGTTTTCAATAAAACCAATACAATTCTGATAGCAACCATTAAAACCATTACAAATGATATGAGGGTTTTTTGTTTGTTTGTTTGTTTGTTTGTTTGTTTCAGCAGGGTTGTCAGTATTTGTGAGCTTAGCTTATTTAATACTTTACACTGTGTGATTTCAGCAGTCTTTTAAGATTATTACTTGTCCCACTGTATGAGATGATTCCAGTAAAATCTTGGCTGAATTCTATAACAGACTGTGTGATAACCTGTGCTCTCCAAGTTCCTCTAATTACAGACCTGCGATTAAGGAAAATGTTTAAGATGTGCTTATGTCAAAGTGAGCTTGAGGTAATGAGGATGTTTTTTTGTGATAATGAGGATGCCTTTACATTTTTTGATTATTTTGTAATCACCACTAGCATCCTTGTATACAGTGGGGGAAACAAGTATTGAAAAAATTAACCCATTAATTTGCACAAATAGGAGGTATAATTACTTATGGATTTCAGCTGGTTCCTTGCCTTACCTTGCCTTGGAGAACTGCTTTTTCTTAGCGCATTCAATACTTTTTTCCCATGTCACTTTATTACACATAACTTTATTTAGGACTTTAATGTTGTGAATTCTTTATATGTGTGGATTTCTTGAATTAATAAATTAAAATTGCATGTGAATAGCCTCATTGGAAATATATTTACTGAAAAAAATGTTGACGAATTCAATACTTATTTCCCCCACTGTATACTACTATACTAGCATATGTCCCGTGATTTCCACATAATCCTACACTGGCCTCCTATTGGTGGCTTTTAGACATGTGTCCTAGCATCGTCACATATGAGTTGTTAATAAAAATTTCTTACACTACCAGATCTTTGTCGTCGGCTGTCTAATTCGCCTCACATCATATTATGAGGGTTAATACCACTAGTATCAACTCATGACCAAAGAATTCTTTTACAATGTGTTTTACAATGTTTTGTCTGTGACAGAAAAATCATTTACTGTAAACTAAGCTTTTATATAGACTGAAAGTATCTAACTACCAAGCTAGCTATTAAACATTTTTATTTTAATTACTTCAGTGACATCTGCAAACCTTATACCTTCTACTATTAAGCTATAGCTAGTTAGTGATTTATGTTTAGCTAACCCCAGTGACAGTCCCTTATTTTATGTATATTTTCTCGGACTCTGCCGTAGCTCTGGGTTACGGTTAGGGTTAGGGTTAGCCCTAACCCTAGGAAGCTAGATGATGTTAAGTTTGAACTATAAGACTTAGCAAGGTAAGTCTACAATACACTTAGAACACTTAGCAAGGTGACTTTAAATCTGTTTGCTATGTGAATTTCAGTTCACAGACATTATTTAAGTATTTTGTGCACGTTATATGCCCTGTGTTTTACACTCTTTTTTCACTTTCTACTTTCTCTGATGGAGAAAAGTGGAAAGTATTGGAGTGGCCATTTCACAAAAATGGAAATAAAGGGTACAGGGTGTCTCGAAAAGTTCAATTCAATTCAATTCAATTTTATTTGTATAGCGCTTTTTACAATAGACATTGTCTCAAAGCAGCTTTACAGAAATATCAACACGTTATACAGATATTAAAGGTGCGAATTTATCCCAACTGAGCAAGCCACTGAGTGGCGACGGTGGCAAGGAAAAACTCCCTAAGATGTTTTAAGAGGAAGAAACCTTGAGAGGAACCAGACTCAGAAGGGAACCCGTCCTCATCTGGGTAACAACAGATAGTGTGAAAAAGTTCATTATGGATTTATATGAAGTCTGTTTGGCCTTAGAAGCAGCCGTAGTCCCAGCAAAAGTTGGTTGTGCCTTCGTCAGTGGATGTTCGTGGACGTCCACTTCTCGGTTGGTCCGCAACACTTCAGTCTTTTTCAGTTTGTGAATGAGTTTGGTGTCGTGTGTGATGTGCTTGCCATGTTTCCTGTTGAAGTCCATCACAACCTCGCGACAGCTTCCCGATCCAGCCATGAGAATGATTTCAATACAGTCTTCTTTTGTCAAAGGCGTTCTTAAAGGCTATCTGGAAAAAAAAAATATATATATATATATATATATATATATATATATATATATATATATATGTATTTTTTTTCCAGATAGCCTTTAAGAACGTATATATATATATATACACTAAGTATGAAAAATTTTATATTTAATAAATTTGATATTTTTGCTAAAATGTGTTTTCAGACACCCTGCACATACCCTAATTGACATGACACAATAAATGTATGGTAAAATGAAATGTTTTTGTGAAAAATGTGGTTTAAATGTCTTTAGCCTAGGTCTTTAAAAATTTTGGCCTCAACTGTAACAATGTGATTCCAGTGTTGAAAATAGGGGATGTTTATGCGGATCCTGGGTTGCCAAGAAATGTAAAACCTGGCTAAATATTAGCAACAAGAAAACATTACTGTGTGTAATAAATCAAATCAAATGCAAAACACAATAGTATACACTCACTGGCCACTTTAATAGGAACACATGTACCTCTGCTCATTCTGGACCTAGAGATTGAAAAATAAAAGACCTGTTTTTGGGGGGGGTTTCAATCTTCAACTGTTCAGTTTTGTTGATCCTGTGCCTACTGTAGCATCAGATTCCTGTTCTTGACTGACAGGAGTAGAATGTGATGTGATGCGCTGCTGTTGTAGTCCATCCACCTCAAGGTTCAACATCTTCTGAGATGCTATTCTGCTCACCACAGTCATAAAGAGCTGTTATTTGAGTTACTTCCTGTCAGCTTCTAGCTCATGAAACATCTGCTCATTGGATGTTTTTTTTTTTTGCTCCAAATCTAAAGTCTGTCGTGCATGAAAATCCCAGGATATCAGATAGCCTAAGCTTTTCTTCTGTTAAGAAAATGACACAATCTGACTGTGCCAGTTGAGCATTATTAAAGTGCATTTGAATGCAACATATATTCAATATTCAATACATTTTTGTTAATGGTAGATTGGTGCTGCTATAAAACTAATCAAAAATAATTTGCACATTTGCATCAGACTATTTAATTCAAGTATATTTTAACTCTCAAAATTTCACAACATGCCCATTTGGTGCTTGTTAATATGAATGATTTCTTAGAATACAGATCCTATTAGCATCCGCAATCTGTTGACACACAGTACACAGATTTCTAAGCATACAGATCTTATGATCTTACAGATCAAATGCACTGTTTTTTCCCCAAAACTTATAAAAGTTCTGTACTGAATGTATGTTTTAATGTTTGTTATGCTAACTGAAAATGTCACCATTCTCTCCTCATCAAGTCTCGCCATGCCAGGAATACACACATCGCCATTTCCTTCCCACCAATTATTCCCTTGTCAGAATGATGCTCTTCGATACAATGTTTTAAAATTATAATTATGTGGCAGATGATTGTAATTATGGCGAGCACAAAGTGAGAGGATTATTGTAGTAGAAATTAGCGAAGACGTGAGCACATTCATAGCAATCACAAAACGTACAGGGAACAGGACAGGTCGTTTGCATAATGCATGGCCACGGGGGGAAAAAAAACCCTTTCCGTCCTTTTTGATGCAGTTTGCCAGGCATCTTGAAAGTAGATGGGAAACAGATACGTAATGAAAGGAACCAAATCTGAAATATTGCTCTGCACCCTGAGAGTTAAAATAACCCAGCGGAAAACTTACCTTATCATTATAATCTCATCCCAATTTTTTATTTATACATATATAGCCATAAAGATGCAGAGAAAGCTTCGAGATCCCGGATAGAAATGAATATCAGAAAGATCTGAGAACATCGTATTCCTGCTGTAGACCAAACACACACACACACACACACACACACACACACACACACACACACACACCACAAACACAGAGGACTCACAATCAATATGTTGGACTAACTGCATGCTGTATGAGCACTGAGTACTGAGTAACAATAAGAATGAATACTATTTTATGAAATATACTGATCAGTTGATCATACGCTGAAATCTGCATGTAGGTTTTGACAATAAGAATTATTACACATAGCAGTTACCTTGTGTAAATTGTTTTTACTTAAGCTTTGGCATTTGCCAATTTTGGACTACTTGTGACAATGCTATGACACTGTACTGACAGTCATAAATATTATTTGGACTACTTATGGCCATGTTATGACACTGTAATGACTGTTATAAGTATATATTTGGACTAGTTATGACATTACAACACTAATGACAATTATAAGTAGTTTTTGACTACTTCTGACAATGTTATGACACTGTAATGACAGTTATAGGTATTTATTTGGACTACTCATGGCAATTTTTTGATGCAGTAATGACAGTTGTAAGGGTTTTTTTTTTTTTAAATACTTTTGACAATGCTATGACACAGTGATGGCAAATATGTAGCTTTTCTTTGGGCCTTAAGTAAACTGTTTGTTTGTCTGTTTGTTGTTAACTTCATAATGACAGAGTTTTATTATTTGGAGATTTAATTTTTGCTGGAAAAAGTTCAATAATGACAGCGTCATAACACCATATGACAAAATTATATTTCTTAGAATATGTTTATATATATATATATATATATATATATATATATATATATATATATATATATATATATACACACACAGTAATGACAGAATTTTGTTGCTAAAGTGTTCTTAATTTTTATTTAGAATTATACGAATGCTTATGACAGTGTAATTACAGGGTTATGTATACATTCTCTCATCCTTTAATAAAGTATTTTGTCTATCTATCTATCTATCTATCTAGTGTTAACATTATAATTTAGAGAATGTACGACGTCTCTCTCTCACTCACTCTTTCTCTATTGTCATTATGTTGTCATTGTGCTCTAAATTAAGTTACTCTGAAATAGTATCATTACACAACCCTATGTCAACAGAAAAAATCTCACTTGACCCGGCATTACGTCAAATTGACATAACAATTGACAAAAGCAATCTTTATGACAACCACCGCCTACTGAGTTATGCTTTTATAAATATTAATTTACTTTTATGTCAGGTGTCATGAGAAGCTTATGCGGTGTTATCATCGGTGTTTTCAGAAAATGTACATAGCTCTTCTCATTGGGCAGAAAATGAATATTAAATTGTAATGAATTGGAGGCTTGGAGTGGAGCCTATCCCACACAGTAAAATCCCTAGTGTTGAATTAACACCCAGAGTGTTTATTTGAGTCCAGTGGACTTATATAAACACTGTAGGGTGTGAATTCAATACTGTGGGTGTTAAATCAACACTGGTGATTTTGCTATGCAGGGAGCTCGGGGCACAAGGCAGGGGACACCCTGGACGGGGTGCCAACCCATCACGGGGCACAATCGCACACCCATTCACACACTACGGACAATTTAGAGATGCCAATCAGCCTACAGCGCATGTGTTTGGATTGGGGGAGGAAACCCCCGAAGCACGGGGAAGACATGCAAACTCCACATACACAGGGTGGAGGTGGGATTCAAACCCGTGCTAACCACTAAACCACCTTGATCTGAACATCACCTTTGTAATTTATCTAATTATTAAACATGATCCTTCATGTTCATTAGAAAATCTGAGCTGAACACTGCAGAAGAGTTCAGGTTAGTGTATGTGTCTGGTTACTGATGCCCCCGCCATGTGTTCTTTCAGATTTCACAGAGATGACACCTGTTTAATTGATCGAGATTACAGATAAACCCTGGGAGGTGGGAAAAATGAGGCACTTACCCAGACTATACCTCTCTCTCACACACACACAAATGCCCGCACGTGCATTGACACACAAATCGAATTACTTGTCCTAGACAATGCTGAAAGTAGATCAAAAAAAAAAATTTACCCCATCAGGTGTTTATAGATTTGCAATGGTGGGGGATACACTGCTTTATTCGGTTTCCCGTGGCAGGTGGGACATCGATAACCAATTATAATCTATCCAAACTCTCACCTGCTGTCTTTTCTCTCTTTCTAGCATTCAGAGCAGAAAAACAGTGCCTTGTCTCATGTACAAACGAGCCTTCAGTAGTTTCGCGAACACATTTGAAGCTGTAAAAATTCAGTAACATCTACAGACATGAAGGCAGAAATAATGTGGCCTAGACAGTTCAGCATTCTTTTTTTCAACCACGATTCCATTAAGGATTATTCATTTAAGATTTTATAGATGGGAAGTAGCAAGGAAGTTCATACAGAACGCATAATGTTGCAGACTAACGGAGTGAATATCATGAGTTAGTCATTAACTCCAACTGCGATGTTTGAGTCTCTTATGGAGAAATGACATTAATTTCAGACCTGATCATATTTTAGCAGATCCTCCTTCGTTCACCTCATTTCTTTTACGAATGATGCTCGGAATCAGTAGATCTACTACTCACATTCAGACTCACAGTAAGGTGTGTATTCGTTCAGTAGGTCCAACCAATGACGTGCTCCTTCACAGGACGCACTCTAATGCAGTCTGTAAAATGCAGGAAAAACCTGCCAAAGCACTCATGTGTTTTACACGGGAAGGACTAAAGAGAAAGAAAAATATGAGTCAGTACATGGTAGTGAATGAGAATGATTCGTTCACTTAAAAGATTCGTTTACAAACACAGAGTCATTCAGAAACGAAACACCACTAGTAAAAGAATGATCTGAAAAGAAATTGATCGTCTCACAAAAATGTGAATTAGATGATTCATGTGGAGAAATCACATAAAATAGATGATTCATGTGGAAAAGTCACATGAATTACACTGCCCTCCACTAATATTGGCACCCTTGGTAAATATGACCAAAGAAGGCTGTGAAAACTTGTCTTTATTGTTTAACCTTTTGATCTTTTGTTAAAAATATTCACAAAAATCCTCTGCTCTCATGGACATCAAACAATTGCATACACAACACAAGTTTATCAAAAAAAAAATTTGTTAAATATAGGTGTGCAACAATTATTGGCACCCTTTTAGTCAATACTTTGTGCTAGCTCCCTTTGCCAAGATAACAGCTCTGAGTCTTCTCCTATAATGCCTGATGAGGTTGGGAATACATGGCAAGGGATCTGACCGTTCCTCCATACAGAATCTCTCTAGATCCTTCACATTTCGAGGTCCACACTGGTGGACTCTCCTCTTCAGTTCACCCCACAGGTTTTCTATGGGTTTCCAGTCAGGGGACTGGGATGGTCATGGCAGGACCTTGATTTTGTTGTAAGTAAAACATTTTTGTGTTGATTTTGATGTATGTTTTGGATCATTGTCCTGCTGTAAAGTCCAAGAACGGCCCATTTTAAGCTTTTAAGCAGAGGCAAAAAGCTCTATTTTGCTCTATTTTTTGCCAAAAAAGCTCTATTTTGGTAAAACCCGATCCCATTTGAAGTTCCATTAGTGTCTGGCAAACTGGAGACGCTCGAGTTTGTTTTTGGATGAGAGTAGAGGCTTTTTTCTTGAAACCCTTCCAAACGACTTGGATGTCGGATGTAGCCATGTACTGTATGTGAAAATATGTGAAACATAACTTGTAAAATGTCTGAAAACCATGTGTAACTATTCACATGTTAAGTTACCTAGCTAGCTAGTTAACCTTCTAGCCTAATTATTGTGACGTAGCATAATTCATTTTTTGACTCCTCACATGCCAAGGTAATTGCGTGTAGATCTCACATATAGATGAAAAATGTTGACATTTTCAAATGATCTCTCATCACGTTAATCATAAACATTCAGCTTTGTAAAAAAGAGTGCAGGCTTGTTACATTTCATTTGCTTTTTAATAATGAGTCGAATTCTGCAGTCTCTTGATTTAGTCGACCAGACAAGGATGTCTGTGGTCTAATGCGTAAATCAACGCTGTGAATCAGACACATTAATGTCTTCGCAGCAGTGAAAGGGCAAGAAGTTGAGGTGAGATGAGGATTTTGTTTTATGGATTGCACTCATCATTCTTTGACTAGCTTCATTTTTAACTTTGCTTGCCTGAACTAGCACTGCTGTACTTCTTTGACAGTTCTGCTTTTTCTGCATTGCGTTTTCGCACTCAGACTGCTTTTTGACCCCTATAATCTGTTCCCTAACTCTGTGTTGACTCAGACTTGAAATCTTCTCCACAACAGCTTTTATGGTTCAGCTACAGGTGTGCCGTGGCTGTGAAAGAAGAAAAAAACAAAAACAAAAAAAACGCGTTTGTCTGAATACGCTGGAAAGCCCTGTGTCACATGAAGTCCATCATGCTCTCCTGTAATTGGGTGGGCGGCTTGATTGCTCCACTCTGTGAGTGTGTTTGACCCTGTGCAGCCTCGCTGACTAATAATTACCTCAGACGTTATGAGTGCATCATAACCTCGACCTTCCGCACCAGCGCTGAATTTAATTCTGTGGACTGAGTCAGATCTGAATCTGAAGGAGGCTTACACCAGGACTGAACAATAACGGCTCAAACCATAATCATTTGTCTGTTTCACTCTATGTAAAAAAAAAAACACAATTATTTCTCATAATTATTCGGCGTATTTCTGTACAAAATAATCAGGGTTTCTTTTGTTATTTTGAAAAGATAAAAGCCTTTCCTTTCCCACGCTACATAATAAGCTTGTATTCCTTAAAATCAGATTTCTACTTATTCTAATGATTTGTTTATGGAAAACAAATCCAGAAATGACAAACCACTGTCTATTCAATTAGGACGAAAGTAATGGAGGAAGCGTTAGTGTGTGTCAAAGGTAGTCGACTTGCTGCAATGGCTGAGCTGCATTATTGGAAGATTTCGTGCACACTGCATTTAGGAGCTGCTCTATAACTCTTTAATCATCATTTTGCCATTTTGAGCTCTGTGTGAGCTTTGGCTTTTATGGAGGTTTGTGGAAATGTAAATAAGCTGTGCCATGAACACGCTTGGTGATTGACATTTATGAATATACAATGTAAATATAAAGGAAATCAGCATTAAGGAAACTTTTCTAAATGTAACAGTCTGAGTGCGGAAAACATTGACACACATTTGTTTTTTGTTGTTTTTTTTTTATTATTTAAATGATTGATAAATGAGGTCACTTAATGCTAAAAATAAAGAGGATAGTGAATTTCTATCAAATATTAGATACACAATAATCTCTAGTCTTATGTTCTTTTCCCCATGCTGGCATGGTTCAGGGTTTCACAGGAGGCACAGTGTGTGTGTGTGTGTGTGTGTGTGTGTGAGAGAGAGAGAGAGAGAGAGAGAGAGAGAGTATGTTGTCTCTCTGTGGTGTCTGTGTATGTCATCCAGAACAATTCTGCAGGCGGTATAACGCAGCTGGATTTGAGTTCACCAGCCGCGCCCAGCGTGTTATAGAGGTTGTGTCATTGCTGTATGTGTGTGTGTCTGCGTGTGTGTGAGTTCGCCGAGCTGATGATGATATGTTTGTGAGTGTGTGAAGCTCAGCGTCTCATCATTCTGACACTCTGCAGTAAGTCTATCGTCCTGCTGATGTCAGTTAGATCACTGAAAGCTCCTCTCCAAACACTCCACGTTCTCCTGAGGTGAGACTGTAGACATCCAACCCTCATGTTCTGTTCATTACTTAGTGATGTACATCCCACTTCATAGAAATACAGATATAACATTTATCTTTAAAATATCCAATACAAACTTATGCTTTTTATCCATAATAGTGTGTGTGTGTGTGTGTGTGTGTGTGGGAGTAGAATAAAGTGATAGATAGTGAAGGAATGGGTCATATGGTAACATTACATTAATGGTTCAGGTTTATTTCAAGAACAACTCCAAGCAAAATATCTAAATGACCAAGAACATCATTGTGGTAATATAAATATTTATTATAGTTTAAAATGATTTTTAAAGTGATAAAATTGTTAAAGAAATTTAGCTTAGGACATGAAGTAATTTTTAGCATGTAGAAGGAATGTAGAAGTAAAGTGTCCATCCATCCATCCATCCATCCATCTTCTACCGCTTACTCCTTATCAGGGTCACGGGGAACCTGGAGCCTATCCCAGGGAGCATCGGGCACAAGAACCGGGTTATTTTGACCCAAACATGAGATATAAGGGTTAAATCAATAAAACTGGAGTAGAATTTTATGGATTTCTTTATGGATGTGAAGTCACACGGGCAATTCAGGCAATGACTTGACAAAATAACTTTTGAATGAAATCACACTGGAGTGTAAGCCACGCCCCTACATACATATGTTTATAGGAAAATTAATCAATGTTGTATTCATTCTATAAGAATCATGTAATAGTGCTGTTCGCCATAGGACATGTTTAGAGGCCATAAGATTGATATTTATGATATTTACGCCAATATTTACATCTCTGTATTCAGACTCGACTTACACAGATGCTTAACTTGAATGAATAAAGTTTAGACTAATATCATAATATACGAATATTATGAAGACGGCCAATATTCAAATAAACATCAAACATTAGTCTAATAATATTAAGTCTATACAGTATATTAAAGGGGTCATATGATGATATTAAAAGTTCATTATTTTGTACACATATACATCTCACATACAACTGAAAAGTGGTGCATAAGTCTGTAGTTATGTCTGAGGTCTGAGTAAGTATTATTATAGTGTTTATTTGTCAACACAACTGAGAGAAGTTTTGGTAGTATTGACTTTTTTGTTTGTATAAATGCATACATGCTAGCTAGCTAAATTGTCTCATTTCCTGTAACATTAAAGAGTTTTCATCCATGTTCCCAATGCCTAGCAACAGGTGATAATAATTTAGATGAACTTAGCTGGCAGTATTAATCTTTCCTTATATGTTGGATACATTATATACATACATACATAAGTACTTTTGAATGACATTAAAACTACCTGCCTAATATTGTGTAGGTCCACCTTGTGCCAACCAAAACAGCTCTGACTAACAATGGCTCTGAAGGTGTGCTTTGGTATCTGGCACCAAGATGTTAGCAGCAGATCCTTTAAATCCTGTAATTTGCGAGGTGGGGCCTCCATGGAGGGACTTGTTTGTCCAGTACATCCTACAGATGCTCAATCAGATTGAGATTTGGGGAATTTGGAGGCCAGTTCAACACTTTGAACTCCTGTTCTTCAAACCGTTCCTGAACAATTGTTCGCAGTGTAGCAAGGAGCATTATCCTACTGAAGGAGGCCGGTGCCATTAGGGAATATCGTTGTCATGAAGACGTGTACTTGGTCTGCAACAATGTTTAAGTAGGTGGTACATGTCAAAGTAACTTCCACATGAATGCCAAGACCCAAGGTTTCCCAGCAGAACATCACCCAGAGCAACGCACTCCCTCCGCCGACTTGCCTTCTTCCCATATTGCATCCTGGTTCCAGCTCTTCCTCAGGCTCTTCCTTAGCCATTACAGTTTGTCCCCTTGTCAAAATCGCTCAGATCCTTACTTTTGCCCATTTGTTCTCCTTTCTACACATCAGCTTCGAGAACTGACTGCTCATTTGCTGCCTACTATATCCCATCCCTTGACACCTGCCATTGTAACGAGATGACCAATGATGTTCTCTTCACCTGTCAGTGGTTTTATTGTTCAACTAATCAACGTATACCTTTTAAACATCATTCTAGCATTTTCCTACAAATAAGCAATTATACATTGGTCAGCTATTGCAGTGTTACATGACATTTAATGTTATTATTTTAGAAAATGGCAAGTTTTCAAAGTCATATTGTGTTGGATGGTGATTATACCATGGATTTATTATCCTGATACCCAGTACTGCTGTAATCCAGTTGCTTTATTCATGTGGGAATGTGAGGAAGGCTATTCAGCACTCTGTTAATTCAATTCCCCTCAGCTCAAGTCGACACAACATCATTATTCAGCTTGGCTATAAATTATCCTAAATTATTCCAAAATGCTCAGCATGAATGACATCATCCTCTGGTGTGCCTGCTTAATTCGGTGTGTAGTGTGCAGGGCACGATTACGAGTAAATAATTTCTGTCACCAGCCAAAAATTGGAAAATAACAGCCATGACACGATGGGTTTTGGGTGATAGATGTGCAGGAGGAATAGCTTGTGAAAAGAATGCAGTCTGTGGAGGAATAACGAGGCTGAGTCTCAAGAGGGCATGTCCTTGAATCACTGCTTTGGTTTTTTTATTTGTTTGTTTGGTTTTATTTTTACTGAACAATTTTAGATTCAATCTGTTTACAGTGGAGTTTTGACCTGTTGGCGGTTGTGGGCTGAGTGTTGACGTTATCAGGATGTAACTTACTATAACTTCTGTCTAGATGCTGGCAGGCAGGTATAATCAATTTGAGGTGGGCAGCAGTGTTTGATTTCCAGTTTCTGAAAGTTATTTTTTTTTCTTTTTTCTTTTTTTTTCACCCATCTTGTGGAACACCCTCAGAAAGGGGCTTTGCATCTGTGCTATCAGTTCCTATGAAGAAGGCATGGTCTTTTTTCTATCAGTTCCTATATAGAAGGCATGGCCTCTGTGCTATTAGATCCTATGAAGAATGGCCTCTGTGCTATCAGTTCCTATAAAGAAGGTGTAGCCGCTATCTTATTAGCCGCTATCTTATTAGGTCCTATAAAGGTGTGGCCTCAATGCTACTAGGTCCTATGCAGAAGTGGTGGTCTCTGTGCATGTCAGTCTCAGGGAAGGAGGTGTGGCCTCTGTTCTATGAGTCCCAATGGAGGAGGGATGGGCTCTGTATCTGTCAGTGTTAGTGAAGGAGGTATGGCCTCTGTGCCTGTCACTCTCAGGGAAGGACGTGAGGCCTCTTTGCTATCAGTTCCTATAAAGATGGTTTGGCCTCTGATGTATAAGATCCTATGAAGAATGGCCTCTGTGCTATCAGTTCCTATTACAAAGAAGGTGTAGCTGCTGTCTTATTAGGTCCTATAAAGAAGGTGTGTCCTCAATGCTATTAGGTCCTGTGAAGAAGGGGTGGTCCCTGTGCCTGTCAGTCTCAGGGAAGGAGGGGTGGGCTCTGTATCTGTCAGAGTTAGTTAAGGAGGTGTGGCCTCTGTGTTATCAGATCCTACAGAGGAGGTTGCCTCTGTACCTGTTGGTGAGGTTTGGCCTCTGCTCTACCAGGTCCTATGATGAAGGCATAGCCTCTGTGCCTGTCTTTCTTATTGAAGAAGGTATGATCTTTGTCACTGTCACTCTCAGGAAAGGAGGTGTGTCCACCATTCCTCAATACTAACACAATACTGAATCAACAAAAGAATCAATCTGTATTATTCCATGTTTTGCTTCTTGAAATGAATCTTTCATACAACAGATGATTGATTACATTTCACAAAAAAAAATTACCCTTAATTCTCAAACGAACAGTAAACTGAATTCACAAATTAACTGAAATGAAAGTCCATTTTGATGCCTCAATATGCCTCACTTGCATGAAACACTCAATCATTCTTGCCTAGGAGGATGGATAAATTGCTCATTTAGACTTTTAAGAACTCTTATCACTTTCTAACTAGCGGGGGATCAAACGCCTGTAGAGTGTAACTGAGGGAACTTTAGTACCTCTGTGTGAGTTTATAAAAGAGCTCGTCTGTGTTTGCAGCAATGAATTATCATTTCTGATTTCTTGCCTCAGTAATCAGTGCCACAGCATTAATCTGATTAGATTTATAAGTGCAGACGCACACCAAAGCCTCGAAACGCAGTGGTGAGCCTTGTTGCTCTGAGATGTGGAACTTTTTGCTGCCGAGGTTCCTTAGGTCTCAAGCTACAGCAGGAAGGAAACCCGCTGGTTTGAGACGCACCTCATGACAATTGACAGCCACCTCTCTCCACCATTAATATGTATCAGCTCAGAATAAAAGGGATAAAGCATTCAATTTATGGGTCACTCTGGTGCCCATGCGTCAGTTTAAAAAAGACCCCGACCGTTTCTTTAATGGGTCTGCAGGTTGAGGTCGGCCATCTGGCGCTCTCTTCGCTGCATATCTAACTTTGGATGGCTGGCAGTGAGAGAGAGTGAATCAATAAACCCTTCCTATACGACCTCATTACTTTTCAGTGCGTTGTAACTCAAGGCGATAACCCAATGAAAGTTTAAACAGCTTTACGAGACAGATGCCGTCGAATCACAGCGCAAACCTGGAGTTCACCTTTTTTGGAGGATAAACATTTAGAGAGAGCGTGGAAAGTATCGAGGCCACTAGAGATGTGCACTCAGCTCCATGCTGAGAGGCGAAGCGGTGCCCCGAGCAATGGTTTTGATTTCCGCTATCTCATCATAAGGAAATGATGTGAGGGCTGGAGAAGAGACACGCAGAGAGGAAGAGGGGTTCGAGGCGAAAAAGCTGAGTGGAGTCTAATTGACTCATTTTCAATTCCAAGAATGAAGCCTTTCTGCACCCATTTTCAGCACAACACTGAGATCATGACCTTTTCCCCCCTTGTGGGGTCTGCAGGCAAAAAAGCATTTGATTTGATTGGCTGATTTTTTTTTCTTCTTGGATCTGCATTTATAGCATTATGTTACCCGGAAGCTTTATTGAATAATGCAAAATCAACCAAGAAACATTTTATAGTGGGAATTTTATATTTTCGTGGGCAGAAAAATGCAATAAACAACCTCAGGAACTAGGCAAATATAACACAATTTATAGATATACAACTTGAATATGAAAGAAGTGCAGCAGCAGCTACTACTACTCCTACTCCTACTACTACTACGACTACTACTACTACTAATAATAATAATAATAATAATAGCAATAAATAATAACAAAGTTTAATTATTATGAAGGAGGCAGGGCCACTGTGCCTGTCAGTCCCAGTAAAGAAGGTGTGGCCTATGTGTGTGTCAATTTTAGTAAAGTGCCCATCAGTCCCAGTGAAGCAGTGAAGCTTTGAACCTATTAGTCCCATTGAGGGAGGTGTGGCCTTTTTATCTCTCAGTCGAAAATAAGAAGGCGTAGCCTCTGAAACAGTTAGTCATTGTGAAGGAGTCCCAGTAAAGTAGGCATGGCCAAATATTTTTTATTACCTGATAATCCCTAATACTGAGCTATTTGTAATGTAGTCTTTTTCTCATAAATGTCTTGTGTTGTGTTCATGCTTGAATAGAACAGCATCAAAAATACAGCATTATACTGTGCATATAAAACACAGACATATTTAAAGCAGCCAGTATTTAAATCATACATCAGAATGTTGATCACATCTCAAGATGTTCATCATATCACCTTGAGAGCTCACGTAGACTTCCATCTGGAACACAAACTGCTATGGAGTGACAGTGATAAACTCATGCGGATCTGTCTGCCACTGTCTGTGTAGTAGAAATCAAATAGAGCAGAAGTAACTAAAGACCTGTTTGTACCTGGCATTACGTTTGCCTAAGGAGATGACATAATTTAAACTACCTCTAAATATTTGATGTAGAATAATAAATTGTTTGATAAGTTCAACAGTCAGGTACATGCTCTATGAGCATCCCTATACCTTTATCATCATTAAACATGAAGATGGATGGACATAATATCCCACTTCAATGCACCCCAACGTTCTCATCCCATAACTAATCTGTAGTCAGCGACATGCTAGTAAATCTTTAGCTTTTATCTTTCATTTGTGACATCACAACCTGAGGTCTTACTTTAATTTAATACTCGCTGGTGAAATATTGAGACTGTCTTTAAATAGAACAAATCAGATTTTTGTGCTCTGTTAACAAATACACAATAGCATTACATACAGTCATTAGAATCGGCCTTTGAAGAGGATGTAAATGTTTAAAAATCATTGTCAATTTTATTGGTAATTATAAATTGGGGAAGTGGGGGCTTGACGGTTACGGCTCTGGGTTACTGATCGGAAGGTCGGGGGTTCAAGCCCCAGCACCGTCAAGCTGCCACTGTTGGGGCCTTGAGCAAGGCCCTTAACCCTCTCTACTCCAGGGGTGCTGTATCATGGCTGACCCTGCGCTCTGACCCCAACTTCCTAGCATGCTGGGATATGCGAAGAAAAGAGTTTCACTGTGCTGCAATGTATATGTGACTAATAAAGACTCATTATCATTATTAAATGATTATAAGTGATTACAGACGGGACCCATGATTAAATCCATGTGGACACCTGACACCTGACCATGTGTATGTGGACACCTGACCATCACAACCAAATCTGGGTCTTCCCCAAATTTTTGCCACAATGTTTGAAGCACAGAATAGTCTAGAATGTTGTTGTATGCTGCAACGTTACAAACCTGTTCCATCATGACGATACCCCTGTGCACTAAGTGAGCTCCAAGAGGTCATGGTTTGCCAAGGTTGTAGTGGAAGTACTTGAGGGTCCTGCACAGAGCCCTGACCTCAACCCTACAGAACTTTGGGATGAACTAGAACACCGACAGCACCCCAGGCCTCCTCATCCAACATCAGTGCCTGATCTCACTAATGCTCTTGTGGCTGAATGATGACAAAAACCCCCACAACCACACTCCAAAATCTAGTGGAAAGCCTTCCCAGAAGAATGGAGGTTATTATAACAGCAAACAGTGGACTAAATCTGGAATGGGATGCGACGGGCACTAATGGACAGATGTCCACAAACATCTGGCCATATAGTTTGCCTTGTGTATTTTGTCAAAAACGCAGCACACACTGAGTCCTGGTCGATCTGGCCTTACAGTAACCGAAGACAAGCTATATAGTGTGAAATGGAGCAGTTTATACGGGCTGGTGATTTCCTCTGTGGGCCAGCTGTACATATTTGAGGAGGCAGAGCACAAATTGCAGCTTGCTGTGTCTGCACAATGTGTTCATAGCGCATCTGAAATTAAGGTTCAATCTGAAATTAGTTCGCAACTTATCACACAAACTGCGCTTGTGACCACTGACTAAGTGCTCTCTGCATGAAGCATGAATGGCTTTTAAAAAGCTGCTGTGAAATGGTGGAACCACAGAGCTGTCCAAAAGCTCAGGACTAAAGAGAAAATGAAAATGTCTCCTTATTAAATAAGGACTCATGTGACAGGACGAGTAAACTATATGGAGGGCATTAATATGGCTGGTATGCCATTTGATTACTAAGTGGTTTTAATGAAAAGTGGCTGTGTACAGAATAAGCTTTGTATCCGCTCCCACAGCCATCCGTGGCCCCGAGTCAAGACATCAAATTTGGCCGTTCTTTCAGAGTTGGAGGGATTGTATGTTCTTTCTCGCCTGTCAATCACAGCGACACTAGCCAATCTTGTGAGCTTACAGTATGTATGCAGAATAGTGCAGATGGCAAGTTTAGTGTGTTACTTCTCAGAGGAAGCACATGATTGCCTTCATTCTCCCTAGGTAGCTGTTGTATGATGGAGAGATCACATGATCATAAATTTTCACATGTAGGGAATGGGTTTTATTTTTCCGATGTGATTATTCATGTTAAATATATGAGATTTTTCGGTAGGGGTACTAAAAAATAAACATTTTTAGGGTGCGTTCACATATGCGGCGTTGATTCGAACCCTGGCGTGCTTTACGATTTGGCTTGTTTGTGTAGGTGAGAACAGAGCAGTTGTATTCGGGTACAGACCAAAACAACTGGTCCGAGGCCACATCACGGAGACGTTTCCGATCAAACTCTAGTGCAGTGAAAAAGCAATTCGATCTTGAATTGGCCCAGGAAGTGAACCAAATGTCCCGCTTGCTTTGGGTTGTGGCTGACACCTTTCTGTAGATGTGAGCTTCTAAACTGAACCACAAGCTGCAAACCAGAGCAAGAGGATGGAGCTAAGTGTTGCAGAAATGTATTGTTACGTGCGATTGGGATGACGAACAGAAAGATATACACAAAATGTTATCTTGTACATGCTCAGGTCATTTTTATGATTTCTGCATGCACTTGGCACTTTTTTCTGCTGTCATATTGCTGACCAATAAAGTAAAATGACTAATAAAGGAGTTTTACGCCTGCCTTTTCAGCCTTACACAGGCCTCAACCAAGATTTTTTAATTTTTTTATTTTTACTTTTTTTTGGTTTGTTTAATTATGTTCCGTGAGAAAATAAATATATAAATATATAAATATATCAATATAAATTTCGCTGTTGGCTCAGGAACATGACTAATAGATGTGAAAGTACCCTTAGACAGACAATCATTTGGTATGTTTGCAGACATGTTTAAGTTCTCTGTAATGCAATTTTCATTTGTTTGCTTGTTTGTTTATTTACTTACTTACTTACATACTTATGGAAAATCCCCTCATTAGGCTCATAATGGCAGCAAAGCACTCTTTTGTCCTGCAATAAAACATGACGTGAGCGTCTCTCCCCCGAAGCCCTGTTTGATTTACTGCTATGTCCTACATGGCTCGGGTTAATTTTCCTGAAATATCTCTCGACAAGTTCGTTCCGCTTAAACGCCCGGCTTATTGTGTTATTCGTTTTACGGCCGATGTTCCCTCACATGTAGGTCGTTTAATATTTTTTTTAATGATTTGAGTGTCCGCTTTGTCATTGCTGGGTGCGTCTGAAGGTCTCATCGTAGCTTTTACTGTATTAAAGCTGTCAAGGACATGCGGAATCAATGATATGTGGAACACTGTAGTGTGGTCAAAGATCATTTTCAAAGGTTTATTCGAGAAAATCATACACTCGATGAGACAAAGAGGTTACAAGGCAAACCCGTGTCAAAGCACGGGGAATCCAATCCAAGACCGACAGTACAAAAGATTTTTAAATGAAGACTTTGAGCTGAATGCGAGAATGAGTGGAGTTCACATATCCTCTGATAAGCTATACATGAAATTTTGTAACTATGGCAACCATAAGGATTGTCTGCCACCTCTGATAGGCAGGTAGAAGATTAAATTGAATTCTTGTGATACTGACACAGAGGACAGCTTTTGACTCACCTTATAATTCCTCTCAGTCAGAGAGAACTGTGACTCACTAGATCTTCCTGTTACTGCCCGAGGGGACGATCAGTGATCGATGGAGCCATCAGCAGCCATTTTACAGGTTTTTTCACAACTGCTCACAAACCTTTGTAGAAACAGGATCTGTACACTCAGACACATATAAAGAAAAAAAAAATATGGATCAATTGAGAGCACAGCTGTCACCGAGTGTATGATGGGGTCATTGGTGTATTTATCACCAAGTGAAAACTGCAGTAGTAGTATTTATTGATGTATTGATTTCCTTTTAATGCTTACAGATGAAAAAAAAAAAAAACAACAACAACAACATTGTAACCACAATTTTATTGGTAATTACACCAAAGCACTGAATTCTCAATTCCGATATGTCAGAAGGTGTTTCTAGAACAGAAGATCAGACAGTAAGTACGGCTGCTACTAATGCGCTTGTTCTAATAGTTAATTTTTCTATAGTAACAAACCATTCACATGGACTTGTATGGCAGATGTTCCACTTTGTTTGTGTAAGGTTAATAATAAATATTTTAAAAAGTGTTATTGAAACAAAGAAAAAAAAATCTAAAAGAGACATTTATTTTACATTTATGGAAGGAGTCTAGGGTGTCAGTACGTTTTCCAATACAAGAAAGTAATCAGGACAGAGGACTTTGCGCTTTCCGTTTTCTAGTAACCCGACAAGCTGCGTTTCTGTCTTATTAACCAAGAGGAAGAAGAAGACAGGCTGGTGAGGGAATGAGTTTTTAAAGCTATTATAATGTAAGTGATAACAGGAACTAATTTGTCTCACTGACGTTGGCAGTTCAAGATTTTGCAGGGGAAAAAAACAACAACAACAAATTGCTCACTTACAAGTCGAACGCAGTAGCTAAAAGCTCAAACTCTGACTAAAAGTAAAAAACTAAGAGAATGCCTCCTGGACTCAGAAAGTTGGAAAGGTGTCTTCACCTCCAAATTCAGCATATGACATTATACGTATCAGTATGGCCACTCACACAGTCAACAGTACATTTTATAGTACTATTTATCATTGACCATACAGTTTGTTGGGGGATTTTTCTCCCCAATTTTCTCCCTAAGTTTCCACCTTCCTTATTACACAACCATGTGTCCTCCAAGACACCACATTTTTTTGTGATTGCTGCTAATGCATAACAAACTCTGAGGAAAGTGCTATCCACCCACTTCTGCATGCATGAGCTCACAAACACCCATCACTGTGATTGATATAGGAGAGAGAGCGAGTATGCCATCATTCCCTCCCTGAGAGCATGCCAAATATGATCTCTTGGATGGCTGTGGCATTGCCAGCTATCATCAGATGATAGGGCGAACTCTTTTCAGTTGCACCACCTGGAAAACACACACAGGCTAGCTGTTTTGAGAAAGTATATACATCATTAACCCATGACAAGTAATGCTAACTGGTTAGCTTGTTGCGTCAAATGTAGTATCTGTCCTCTACAGTATGTCTGTTTTTCTCACTTGCTCTCTAACTTGCTAGGTGAGTTGTCAGGACGGCTTGGTGTAAAATGTGCTTGGTGTTATTTTGTGTTTTTTTGTTTTTTTTACTGAAAAGTTTAACTTTGAAACAACTCTGGAAAATAAAATAGTAGACAGTCTTACTCAGCTTACTTACTCACCATGACGTGTTGATGTTTCTAAACATGGCAGAACACATGAGGGTTTTGTTAGTGTGTAATTTTAGTTCTATTGAGTCTTTTCTTAATAATTTACTAGATGTCTTTTGGCTTGTTTCCACTATCATTATGCCTTTACATTGTAAAAGACTTAACTAAGTCATTAGACCATGATCGGGTTGACCGTGATTGCTTTAAATGTGTTCACCGTTAAAATCCACAGTGTTTTGTTTTTAAAAAGCCGTGACACCACGGGATCGATCTATCTCTAGAAAAATAATTCATCTGCATCAGGCTGGATCAGTAAAGTGGCTGTGTTGATGAAGATTATTGCACCTGAATGCTTTAATAATTAATTTGTTTGCTTTAATAAGACACACAGTCAAGCAGCGTTATCTAAATTACAATAATAATAGTGCCGGCATTCTGTTTGATATGTTTTGTCACGATAATCATGATGCCGTGCCGTTCATTTCTCATGCGTTTAAATGACGGGTGATGATTTGGAAGCACGTTGTACTGCGGATTTTGTGGAAAGTTGTGTAGAGACGCAGGTGTTAAAAATAAAATCCTAAACAATCGGTCATACAAACTTTCAGATACACTGTCAGGGCTGAAAATGCGAGTCCACTGTCAGGACATCTATTTCATCATTTATAGAACAGTATTAGAGGGTTTTTTTCTCTCTCTCTCCAACAAGGAAAGTATAAGACATCCCATAATAAGAGTCTCAATTTAAAAAGCGTGGAAGCAATCATACATATTAAGTAAGGATTAAACCACTTGGTGGTGGGCTGGTACAGGAAAATAATCAGTGACGGGGTGGTGTTATGCGCCCCAAAGTGAACAGTAGTTCTTTGGATGCAAGGCAGAAAACAGGTGTATATTAATCAGTCCCTCCAGGATTTTGAAATCGTAGAAATGAATGCAAAATCAAGGAAACTCACAAGATATCCGCAAGAGTTTGCAATTTTTCATAATGACCTCAGATTTTCCGCAGAAAATTTTGGGTCAAGACGCGTCATGTGACATCATCACAACGCTTCGATTCACGTGTGTCAAACAAAAAAAAGGTCTCATTTACCCACAAACATCACTGTGAAAGACCATTTCATGCAACTGAAATTTTGCCAATTCAAGTAGTTTTCCACAAAAAAGCACAAAAAAAACTCGCAAATTTTGCGAAAAAAAAATTGTGAAAAAAAGCGTTTTTTGCCACAACAATCACAAAAAAACTAACAGGAAATTGATTTTTTGCTATAATGTACAACCAATGTTATGATGAAGCTTAATGTAAGAACACCCATAAGAAGTTGTGAGGTAAAGTTTTCTGCCACAGGAAGGTCTTCATGGCAGGGAACTTTGCACTTTACCGCTTGTCAGTAACATGACAAGCTGCAATTTTTTTGTCTTGTTAAATTTGAGAGAGAGAGAGAGAGAGAGAGAGAGAGAGAGACTGGTGAGAGAACTAACATTTATAGCTCATCTCAGTGATAATTGAATCGATTTGGAACTAACTAATGATTTCTAGCAAAAATTTTAAAAAATGATTTAAAAATCCAATTCATTAATTTTATGCTTCAAACTGAGTGCCAATTCTGCTACCTGCTTTTTTTTTTTTTGCTGCAAATCAAGTTGATCTTTATTTATTTTATTTTATTTTATTTTTTGCTCACACTTGCTTTTATTTCAAACTTTCCACTTCCTCTCTTCCTACTTTTTTGTGTTGATCCATCTTTTTATGGTACGACCACTCTTAAAATAGCAATAATAATAATAATAATAATAATAATAATAATAATAATAATACCTCACAATAATGCTATGCTAACTTAGGGGGTGGGGTGAGTAGGGCAAATATCCCAGCTTTGCTTACCATATACAGTAGCTACCCCTCTTTAAGAGTGTACAGTATAATGCAAGTGTGATGTGAACAGCAGCAGGATTGTATATGAGGATTTCCAAAACAGCTCAGAGTTTAATATTTTGATATAATATAATAATAAAAATGATGAAGAAAAATGTTGTGCTAGTTGTGCTAGTCTTTAATGTGGTCTATGATCCTCAGATCCAAAAGCCTTGAGTGCCTCACAGTGACCCAAAGTGACACAGTCAGTGTATTAAATGATGACCTTGTTTCTGATAGACTTGTGGATTGGAGCAGAACCTCATGCCTTTGTAAAAAGAGAAAAGGGGAGGGTGGATTATGAGTGCAGGTTGCAGGAGCACAATAGAAAATACTAAGAATTGAGGTCTCATAAAGAGTGTACCATGGTCATTGTATAGGTCTATAGGCAGTACTTATTATTGAGGTGTATACACCTCTGGAGCAAGGGCACACTGTCATCTAATAGCTTTTCCAAGTTATAAAAAATATAAGGAATTAAAGACTTGGAGCATTCTTTTATAGGAAAATAATCAACAAAAGCCCAATTTCCAGCAACAGCATGCCATGAATTGTTTTATTCCTCTTATTCTACAGCAATTTGTCAACACCATTTTTTAAATTTATTTATGAAATTAAGGCACATCATATATTTGATTTTTTGGAATGACCATGGAAAAGTGCTACGACTTCTGTCCTGAAGACTTTCCTATGGTGGAAAACGTAGTGTGTAAGTTGTTCTAAGAGAAACATTAACCTGTTCGAATGGGTGTGTGGTGACTTAGTGGTTAGCACATTTGCCTCGCACCTCCAGGGTTGGGGGCTTGATTCCCGCCTCTGTCCTGTGTGCACGGAGCTTGCATGTTCTCCATGTGCTTTCCTCCGGGTTTCCACACCAGTCCAAAGACATGCGTTTTAGGCTGATTGCCATTTCCGAATTGACTGTAGTGTGTGAATGTTTGTGTGATTGTGCCTTGTGATGCGTTGGCACCCTGTCCAGGGTCTCCCTCTCCTCATGCCCTAAGTTCCCTGGGATAGGCTCCAGGCTCCCCTGCAACCCTGTGTTGGATAAGCGGTACAAAAATTGATGGCTGGATGAACATGTTTGAATGAACACATTGATATAAACCTGCGATTTGAATTACAGCCGGAACGTCTTTCAGAGCTGCTGTTAAAGAAAATTAAGCAACATCCTGTGACCAATCAGAGTTGAGAATTCAGCAACACTGTTGCACAAGCAATTTTCATTCATATGACTGACCTTTGTGTAACAAACATAGGTAACAACATGTGTGATGACAGCCAATGGAACAATGTTTATAACGCCAAAGCAGCATGGAGAACATTATATCTCCAAAGGTTCAACAGCAATGCCTGTCTAGAGATGCAGCTGGGATCTTTCCTCCTCAGCCAAAGACAGTTGCTGATTTTCTTGGCTGCTTCTAAAAGTCTCTTGGCCTGGCCACTGAATTATTTTACTCCACCGACTCAATGTTCCACATCATTTATATTTATGATCCCACTATCCAGTGTCACTCAGAAGATGATGGGTTTGTTTTTGAGTCTGCTTCCATTTCATCACAGGGAGCATTTCCTTGCCACAATCTCCTCTGACTTGTTCATTAGGGATCTAGACGTGTTACACAAATAAAAATTGAATTGAATCAGAAAACGTAACTGCAGAAGTGTGTTCATCCTTTTTTTTTCTGCTTATTTGATATTCTAATATAATCAAGGTTCACAGCTTAAGTGCAGCACCAATTTGTAGCTTTGATTAAAATGAAATTACAATGTCTCGCCATTCTTGGGTCATATGGGATACAGAGTCTGAATTATGATGATAATTTCATCAGCAACTAGGACAAGCACTAGCAAGTCTCTGCTTTAAATGGTGAAAGCACATATATAGCTAAATGAAGATGTTAGATGTGGGTTTTATGCGTTTGTCATTTGTCATTACACATGCTCCATTAATCAGTAATTAGGAAGTGTGCAAGTGTCACTTAAGATTTAAATCCAAAGATGTTGTACATCAATAGAGCACAGATGAAGATGAAGCACTGATTAGATGAGATGTTAATGCATCATAAATTATTCTCAGATAGACTTTGTCCAAATAAGCTGAATAAGCAAAATTGTACAAATACCGTAGTGTTCATTTATAAATAACTGAACACTATCAGTAACAAATATGTTTGATATTTTGCTGGCTCATGAAGGAGCTCGACCTTCGTTACAGCTTGGGTCAAACTTGATGCTTGGCTCCTGGGTTCCTGGGTCCTTTCCATTTTGCTGCGTTGGGATTAAACCGATCTTAACCAGGACCTCAAACCCCAGAACAAGAATTGTGTCTCCATTATTCAGGGCTTTAACTCTAATGCATGGAGCTTCTCCATCATGAGGAATGGTTATTATTGTTAGGTAAAAAAAAAAAAAAAAAATATATATATATATATATATATATATATATATATATATATATATATAAAAGTTATCAATGTTTACCCAAATTATGGCAATAAATTTAACCTTTTACCGGCAGACAGACAATTTTGGGGTAGGACTAGCAAAAAATCTCATATAAAACTGATATAGACATTCAACAACTTTCAACAAGTGTCCTCTGAAAAACTCCTATATACCAGTCACTACATTAAAAATGGTTGACATTTGTTACTAAGTCGTGAATTTATTGCTTATGTATAGATTATACAGGTGTATCTAAAAAAAAAAAAAATCTGAATATCGTGGAAAAGTTTTTTTTTTTTCCATAATTTAATTCAAAAAGTGGAACTTTTCATATATTATAGATTCAATGTGCATAAAGTGAAATATTTCAAGCCTTTTTTGTTTTAATCTTGATGATTACAGCTTACAGCTCATGGAAATCAAAAATCCAGTATCTCAAAATATTCGAATAAAGAATTTATAATACAGAAATGTAGACCTTCTAAATCGCATACTAATTTATGCATATGTGCCTTACCTGGGTTAAGGAGAAAAAGAACTGTACCGTAACTGGTTTTGCTGACCATGGTATTACTGTGCTTGATTGTCCAGCCGACTCGCCTGATCTGAACCCCATAGAGAATCTATGAGAGACACCAGACCCGACAATACAGACGAGCTGAAGGCCGCTATCAAAGCAACCTGGGCTTCCTGAACACCTCAGCAGTGCCACAGGCTGATTGCCTCCATGCCACGCCGCATTCATGCAGTAATTCATGCAAAAGGATTAAAGCCCAGACCGAGTATCAGTGCATAAATGAACATACTTTTCACAATGTTGACATTTCTGATAGATATTACTGGTGTCAGTGCTTTGTAACAGTTACGTAACATGAAACGCTGTGTTTTTTTTAATTTAGTTGTTTATTTATTTGTTTTATTAAATTCAAGACAGGAGATTAATTGGAGTTGGAGGTAACGCACCTCTGGAGTTGAGGTTTTGAATCCTGCCTCCAACCTGTGTGCACGTACCTTGCATGTTCTCCCCGTGCTTCTTGGGTTTCCTCCAAGTACTCCAGTTTCCTCCCCCAGTCCAAAGACATGCATAGTAGGCTGACTGGCATTTCCAAATTGTCTGTAGTATGTGAATGTGCGTGAGATTGTGCCCTGCGATGGGTTGGCACCTCATCCAGGGGGTCTACCGCCTTGTGCTCCAAGTTCCCTGGGATAGGCTCCTGGCTCCCTGTAACACTGTGTAGGACAAGTGGTAAGGAAATTGAATGGCTAGATAATGTAAGTGATAACAGGAACTAACTAGTTTCATGGACATTCCACACATTAAACCTAACCGTGAAAGAGATCAAATATATGATGGCAAATTGTTCTGCCTATTGGAGAACTTTAAGAAAAGCCTCTTGGGTAAAGCGCTCTGATGAGAAGATGAGAGAATGTCACGCTTAATCAGGAATACTGTTAAAAATGAGCTTAAAATATAAAATAATGTTGATTTGTAAAACTTTTCCTAGTGTGGCTATTCAGAGCTAATGCAGGGCAGAACACAGACACATGGGGGGGCAGACATGGGGAAAAAGTACTCTTTTATTTATGCTAAAAGTCAGTAGGTGGAGGTGAGGGATGCGTGAGGTGAGTGAGCAGGTGCAGGGCGCGGCCTTCCTGGCGTGGAGCACGGCGTGCAGGTTGCAGCAGTCCTGAGGCAGTGCCCAAAGCGGCGGGAATGGGGCTTGGGACACCGGCGGAGAGCACGGGATGCCAAGGAGCATTGTCTTCTTCTTCGTCGTCGTCGCCGTCATCTTCCTAGTCGGCCTGATTATGAAAGAAAGAGAGAGAGAGAGAGAGAGAGAGAGAGAGAGTAATGTGTTACTTATATTAGAAATGGAGATGTGGCTTACCTCAGCACGCTGAATGCGCCCTTTTACATCCTCCTGTTTTCTCCGGGATGGTGAAGAGCAAGATTCATGATGTACCAGATGTGTGGGCTTCCTCTGCCCCACCTCGTAGCCATGTGCTTTCCTGATGTCCAAAACATTCCGGGTGCTGAAGTGGCACTGTCCTTTCAGCACCCTGCTGGCAAATGTGCGAGGAGCCCGGTGTCTTTGAAGTGCGCTGGCTGCAGGCTCACCATCACACTAGCCAGTGTATAATTCTATATGTCATAGTGTTGTCTTTATGTCTTCATTTTCATTATAAAATAGTCAAAAATGAAGAAAACCCAGGTTCAGAGGGTATCATTGGTTTCCTCCCAGCACCCAAACACATTCCAGCATGTAGACTGACTATTGAAATTACCTTTATGTGTGTGAATGTGTGTGTGCATAATGCCCTGTGATGGACCCTCATCCAATCCAGGGTGTATTCCCACCTCTCCGGATCCACCGTGACTCAGACGAGAATAAAGCGCTTACTGAAGATGAATGAATGATTCAAAATGTAGAAACTTTGCTATCTGAACGGCTGTGACAGTTAATCAAGATAGCGACTTAGGCAGTACAATGGAAATGCACCAGGGACTGAAGTCTACTGCTCAAGGTAGGATTTTTAGTAATAAAATTGTAATATTTACTGTATTTTAAAATCCACATACTGTATATATCTTCACTTTGGCTTAGTGTTAAAATAGAGCCTCGGAAGCCTTTAAATGCTTGGGGCTACTCTCTCTCTCTCTCTCTCTCTCTCTCTCTCTCTCTCTCTCTCTCTGTGTGTGTGTGTGTGTGTGTGTGTGTGTGTGTGTGTGTGTGTGTGTGTGCACAAACAACTATGTACAGCACAGAGCAGAACAAGCTAGAAAGTTTGGTGTCTTGTTAAAGTTTAAGACTAGACAAAGATGCCTGAACTTATCATGTGTCTGCTGTGTTTTTGTGCCTGGGGCGCTCTTCAATTTGTTACATGATGTTTACTCTTTATAAAAATAAAAAATAAAAAAAAAGCAGAAGATAAAATTTTATGTTGGAAAAAAAAATCACTTCTGGTATTCTTCCACTTTCAGATTTTCCAGGGTTAATTCTGTCCCATTTTGTGCTTTACAGGAAGGTGTGCTATTCCATTTATCTTTCATTTTCACACCTCTGCATAAATTTCACACCTCAATTTGTAAACCAATTCGGAGAAAATTGAAGTCACGCTTAAACCGACACCAGAGCGGTGAGCATTGGTGGAATATTTGCATACACACCTTCATTTTAATTAACGCCTGCTGGGTGATATAACATGAACAATCCTCTTTTAGTGCAGAGCTATCAGACGAATGCACTTGTTTAACATCGGAATATATATTTAAAAAAAAGTATGCCTGGCTAAACAACAATACAGCATTTATTATTTCAATCAGATTTACCGTAATGTTCTATAATGTTCTATTCATGTGCAATAATAGGGTTCGAATCCTGCCTCCGCCCTGTGTCCGTGGAGCTTTCAGGTTCTCCCTGTGTCACAGGGATTTCCTCTGTGTACTCCGGTTTCCTCCCCCAGTCCAAAGACATGCGTTGTAGCCTGACTGAAATTTCCAAATTGTCCATAGGGTGTGAGTGTGTGTGCAATTTGGCCCTGCAGTGGGTTGGCACCCCATCCAGGGTATCCCCGCTCTCTGCCCTTAGCTCCCTGGGATCAGCTCCAGACTCCCTGCGACGCTGTGTAAGGTAAGCAGTATGTAAACTGGATGGATGGATGTGTTTAACAATGGACATTGTCTCAAAGCAGCTTTACAGAAATATATAAACACAGGATACAGATTTCAAGTGTGTGAATTTATCCCTAATGAGCGAGACGGAGGCGACTGTGGTGAGGAAAAACTCCTTAAGATGATATGAGGAAGAAACATCGAGAGGAACCAGACTCAGAAGGGAACCCGTCCTCATCTGGGTAACAACGGATAGTGTGAAAGTAAAAGAAAGTTCATTATGGTTTTTATATGAAATCTGTTTGTTGAACAAGTCCACTGTTCACTAAAGGAGACCCGAGTGCAAAACTGCATGTGGTAATTTCAGTCCTAAAGCCATAGTAGCAACCGTAGACACAGCAACCACAGCGAGAATGTCCATGTGGAATTGAGGTCCAAAACCATTTCCATGGTAGTTCAATTGGCACCATCCTCAGCAATCTCCAGGCTGCACTGCTTGGGGTTGTTCTCAGTAGCAGAATGTAGCCTCCAGTTGATGAGAGCTTCATCCAGAGGTAGAGCATCAGGATGGATTAGGCAGGTCCAGAGAGCAGAAAGGGTCAGAATCACTGGCATCTCCATAAAATCATGTGTGGCTCGACAGAAGGAGAGAGGGAGAGGGAGTTAAAGAGAGGGAGGGATTGTTAAGTGTGTTTACTATCCCGTGATGGATAAGACTGTGTCTGAGTCCCGAACACTAATTGGAAGGCTGTTCCATAACTGTGGGGCTTTGCTCTTCCCCCTGCTGTAGCCTTCACTATTCGAGGTACCAACAAATAGCCTGCACCTTTTGATCTAATGTAGGCATGGCAGATCATAGAAGACCAAAAGTTCACTCAGGTACTGTGGCGTGAGATCGTTCAGTGCTTTATAGGTCAATAGTAGTATTTTATAATCAATGCAAAATTTGAATGGGAGCCAATGCAGTGTGGATAAGATTGGGGTGATGTGGTCATACTTTCTGGTTCTAGTTAGGACTCTAGCAGCTGCATTCTGGACTAAAATAAAAGTTAGTTCCTGTTATCACTTACATTATAGCAACTATAAACAATTGTTCCATCGCAAGCTTCCATTTTTTTTCTCTGTCTTGATGTTAATAAACTAAAAGAAATCCAGCTTATTATGTTATCAGAAAACTGTCCTGTGCTATCCTTTTCCAGTGGCACAAAACCTAATGTTGCAGTCACAAAACACTGGGGTTTGTTCTATTTTGGGTGAATCAAATACTTTAAGCCTGCAGCAGCACAGCAAGTATCACTGCCTGGTTCAAGAATAAGGAGGAATATGTAGAACCATACTGATGATCCGTAGTCGAGAGCTGAACAAAAAACATGCCATCAATCTTGACTCCCACTCGTGGTCGTGAAATCACTTCACTTCTTATTTCTCCTAAAGTTAAACTCGGCTCAACTTTGTTGCATTACTCACCCCAGCTACTTTGCATTGCTGATGGTTGTTTTGCCCAAAATGATCAACTCTCATGTTTGAAATTGTCAGGGTTTTCCCTGCTCAGCTCGCATAACATCCCACAATGCTTCGGCACGCGCTTCCGCATTTTCATGTGTGTTTACATTGTTATGTGTGTTTTTATTTTGATTCATGTCCTGTCTCTGCCCTTCTATTGTCATTGGTTGTTTCTATCACATGTCCTCATCGTGGGGCGGCTGTGTCTCAGGTGATAGAGCGGGTTGTCCACTAATCGTAGGGTTTGCAGTTCAATTCTCGGCCCACATGCCTCCACATGCTGAAGTGTCCTTGGGCAAGACACTGAACCCCGAGTTGCTCCCGATGGCAAGCTTGCCTTGAAAGGCATGTATGTGTGAATGAGAAGCAGTGTAAAGCGCTTTGTAGAACCGCTATATAAGTGCAGACCATTTACCATTCACACCTGTTTTCCTTTTAATTTTTGGTATATTTAAAGCCTCGTGTGTCTTTGTCCTACACCAAGTATTGTTCAGTGTTTCCACACCTTTCTTTTCCTGAGCCATTGTTCCATGTTTTTGACTTCCTGGTTTTTGACCTTGTTCTGTTTCCTAGTTCGAGTGTTTTGGATTATCCTTGCCCTAGCTGTTTATTTGTCTGCCTCCCTCTCAATAAATACTGCACTTGCACCCACCTCCACTCGCCTAACGCAAAAGAAATGGCACTTGCCCCATTGCTTCACTGACAGTGTGAACACAGAATTAATATTGGTACAAAATATTTCAAGCCATCGCATGCTCTGAATCTCTATCATTACAGCGCTAGCTTTTTTTTCTGTCTGTGTATTGAAAATCTTTTATAATGGTATAGTGTAAAATCAAGAGAAAATTTAAAAAGTATAGTACAAGTAAATAACTGTATAGTAGTAAGTAGGGGTGTAATGCAATGCCACTGTCTGTATTTGTTTAGTGCTGTAAATATTAACATCTGTATCCGTGCTCGGAATTAAACCAAAAGTGGGTGTGGCCTCAACTGGAAGACATTAAAACCCTGAGGTAAAACCTTAGAAGGAGGTGGAAATGATAGCAAGCTTCATATCTGTGAGCTCGTGATCATGCAGGCTTGAAAATAAAAAGCTTCCCACTCATGTTACTTTGTTGTTATGTCTTGTGGCAAGCCAGTCCAAATGCACACCTTTCATCCCAATTAGATGCCTTGGGGGGAAAAAAACACCTAATTGTTCACCTCCTATTTGTAACAATATTTGCATCCATTTACAACTGCTGGATCCGAATAATGTTTGTATTGAGTGACATCCATAGTAATTAGACATACTGTTCATACCCAAGCTAAAAAGAAAGATTCCAAGGAAAACAATAACATACAAAAAAAAATGGAAGAAAAAAATTCAGAACAATTAAATGGCTGGCTAAAAGACCACAGCAAGGCTTGGTACTACACCAAATCAAACCAAGGCCAAATAAGTATTCGGTTCTCATGTTAAATTTGTCAGTTGTGAATATCCTTCAAATATGGATACCAAATATGAAAAACCTTTGGTGAGTCCCAGGCTTTAGAGCTTTAATTCCAGGTTATCCAATGTATAAACTCTAATTCTTGGTCTTGTGCTTAGAGGAGAATTAGGAAATGAAGAACATATGGCTGGATTATGAGAGGTCAGCCATCTTCTTCCTCAGCCAATCTAGTTGGAATTGGATGTTGGATATGATGACTAATCCTGTTTTGGCTTCATGTATTTGGAGCAGCGATGCTCGACACACACTGTCTGTGAAGTCTATGCACTTCTGTGCCTCCTTTGAAATAATGATGATATAGATAAACGTTGAATTTATGGTCCTGTTGAATCACATTTTAAGAACGTATACACCTCTACACTGTGGAGCTATAAATTTACATATGTTTTATAGGTTTCATTCTAGCTTGTTGGCCATCCACCATGACAGGGTGTGGGTCACTTCCTTCCAGACTCATAATCCTTTGAGATAAGATCATCTATAGCTTGGGAGGTGTTCAAATTTTGGTCATTGATGTAATAATTCTATCACTGAGTACAGAAGGAAAGGAGTGATCACACATCCAAAGCTGAGGTCTGAGACATGTTAATTCACACACACACACACACACACACCTTACTTATTTTCATACATGATGTCTGAGGAAGGCTTACAAAATCCGCACAGACTGCAATCATCCAGCACATCCAGACTGTTTACCAGACTGCCATCAGGCAGACGGTACCACAGCATTCAATCCAGAAGCAGCAGGCTGAAGAACATTTCCTACCTGCAGGCCATCAGAATCCTGAGTAAACTGTAATCCAGTCATTACTCCTTCTTCCACTCTTTCACTTCACGCCTCCACTACCTCCCACACACTGGTCACCTCACTGACAGCTCAAGGACACTCATGGATGATCTCTTCACATGACTCTGTCACATTGGGCATGTTACAGTAAATTCTAAGGGCATTATTACCACTTTACTGCCACTAAGGACTAAGTCCAGTCTCTGTGTGATATACTGATCATATTTATTATATATGACACATACTACTGCATGTAATTTAATTGTTTTGATGCTACTTTGTACTGCTGTGTCATCTGCTTTTTATGCTCCCCTGTCTATTTTTTATGCTCCCCTGCTCCTCTCTCTCTCTGTGTATATATATATATATATATATATATATATATATATATATATATATATATATATATATATACACAGAGAGAGAGAGAGAGAGAGAGAGAGAGTTTCCTGGAGGAAAGCCCCGAAGCAAGGGGAGAACACCAAACTATATATATATATATATATATATATATATATATATATATATATATATATATATATGACTTAATATTCTGATCTCTACATATCAAAAGTTGTTTTCTTCGTGATCATAACTTAACTTTTCTGTGTACTCGACATAGCAACATGTTTTTTATTGTTCTGGAGGCAGCAAAAGCGTAGCGCAATCTGCTTCTAATGATAAAGAGATAGAGAGAGAGTTCTCATTTATTGTTGAAAATATCAAAATTGAATCCCATGCAAGAATTTTTCAAATTCTAAAATGTCATCCTCCACTTTGGAAAAAAAAAAAACAACAACAACAAAGTTATGACAAAACAAAGAGAAAGCCTGCATATTAAAGTATGAGGGAAAGAGAGACAGAGCAAGAGAGTTGTGTGTGTGTGTGTGTGTGTGTGTGTGTGTGTGTGTGTGTGTGTGTGTGTGAGAGAGAGAGCTCATTAAAGCTCTCTTAGGATCTGGCAGCGATGAAAGCCTTTGTGTTCAGTCATAGGAGAAGCCGCTACAGATTACATCTATTAATTAGGGTCTCTCTCTCTCTCTCTCTCTGTCTCTCGCTCGCTCTCTCTTTCTCTCTCACTCACACACACACACACACACAAACGACAAGACAGGAAGAGAGGAAGGCAAGCCTAAGATTAAACGGAGGGTGAGAAGGGTCAGACATGTGTGTGTTGGCAGCTTTGAAGGTCATGTACAGACAGCCACACATGAGCACGACAGCTACACAATGTGAAGCGGCTAATGCACACACTTGGGTTTAACCTTTTAAGCCGTTTTAAAATACGGCATTTTCTAGTTCGTTTGGCTTCTCTGGGCACTTTATTAGGAACACTATAGTAATACTGGGTAGGGCCTCCCTTTGCTCTCAAAAGAGCTTAAATTCTTTGTGATACGGATTGCACAAGATTTTAGAAATATTCTGGTCCATGTTGATTTGATTGCATCATGCAATTCCTGCAGATTTTTCAGGTGCAATTCCTGCAGATTTTTCAGGTGCACTTTCATGCTGGTATTCTTCCATTCTATGACATCCCAAAGGTGTTCTATTGGATAAAGTGTGCCAAGAAAACATTCCCCACACCATTACACGACCTCCACCAGCCTGGACTGTTGACACAAGGCAGGTTGGGTCCATGGATTCATGCTGTTGGTGCCTATTTCTAACCTTTGATCTCTGATCTGTGTGCCTCAGCAGAAATCGAGGTTGATGTTTTCAGGCGATGTTTGTCCAGTTTTGGTGAGCCTGTGCCCACTGCAGGCTCACTGTGATTTGTAAATGTACTTTGACTTGTATTTAAACAGAAAACATATAAAGACAAGGTATTTGATGTTTTACCGAATCAACTGCGTAGGCTTTTGAAGATAAACGTTTATTTTGAAATTGATTCATCTAACACATTCCAAAAAAGTTGGGACTTTGGCAATTTAGGACTAAGAGCGATGTGACAAGTTGAAATAAGAAGGTGATGTGAAACAGGTGAGGTAATCATCTAATCATAGTATATAAGGAGCCTCCAAAAAAGGCCTAGTCCTTCAAGAGCAAGGATGGGTCGAGGCTCGCCGATCTGCCAACAGATGTGTCAGCAAATAATCCAACACTTTGAGAACAACAGTCCCCAAAGACAAATCGTTGGGATTTTGGGGTGTTTCACCTTCTACAGTGCACAATATAATTAAAAGATTCAAGGACCATTGATGCACACCGCATTGGTGCAGTAATTCGTGCAAAAGGAACCCTGACAAAGTATTGCGTGCATAAATTATCATACTTTTCAGAAGGTTGAGATTTCTGTATTATAAATTCTTTATTCTAATATTTTGAGATACTGGATTTATGATTTTCATGAGCTGTAAACCGTAATCATCCAGATTAAACAAAAAAAGGCTTGAAATATTTCACTTTATGCGCATTGAATCTATAATATATGACAGTTCCACTTTTTTAATTAAATTACATAAAAAAGTATATATGCACTGATACTAATTTCTCAGCCGATACCAATAACCAATTATACAGAGAGATATCGGCCGATACCGATAATGGATACCAATAGTTCTGCCTTTTATGCCTTCTTTTAAACTGATAATAATTAATTCCACAATTCTGAAAGAAATGAAAATAAAAAGTTTATTCTCTCAATTTCAACAAGTTGTTTCACAATAACTGGTCTCATAAACAGAAAACACAGTACTCTAATTAACATTAACACATGAACTAAATTCTGAAGATTAAAGTAAGATTTCTTAACTTATTGAATGTTATTAATTCATATTAACATTGACTGAACTTTAAAAAACCTCCTGTTAGTCTTCACATTCACTCTCCACAAACACAAGCATTTCTACTTCATCATTCAACATCAAACTGGTAATATATAGGCCTAATATTAAATTTTTTTTGATGATATTAACTCATATTAACATTAACTGGATATGAAACATACTACTCTACAAATATATTTTTCTATGCAATATATACTACTTTTTTGTCACTCATCTTCATTTAAATCTTTCAGCAGTGTAGTGGTGCTTTAATTCAGTGTGCGCAGGGCGAATAGCGCAGGAAAAAAATTTAGACTCGGCGCCGAAACTCCCGCTTCACTGCTACTCACTTCCGATGTAAAATTTTAGCAGTGCAGAGAGTTTATTCATCATTCCACACAAGAGACATCTTTACACACAGCACGAAATTGATGTGTTTTCCCGCCCTCTTTTGATTGACAGGATATAATCGGCTCTGATCATCGGATGTTTTTAAACTAGCGGCCGATAGCGGGAAAAATAGCCTTGTGCATCTTTAACACACACACACACATATATTTATATATATATATACACACACACACAGTTGATATCAAAATTATTCAACCCCCTGAATAGAATCCCTCACAAAAGAATAAATATGCAAAACAGGTGTTGTCTCAAGCACACCTGATGCAACTAATCAGTGGCTTCATTAGTTGCACCAGATGTGCTTGAGCTGGAACACATGAAATACCTGAACTGGCTAGGGGTTTGCTGAGTGGTGGAAATGTTATGTTTGGGGTCAACTCATTTGCTGAGGAACTGGACAGCTTGCTTTCATTGATTCAACTATGAATTCTGCATCATATCAAAGAGTGCTTGAAGATAATGTGAGGCCATCTGTCCGAAAGTTGAAGTTGAACCAAATGTGGACCTTTCAAAGGGATAAAGATCCTAAGCACACTAGTACATCCACCAAGGAATGGCTCAAAAAGATAAAATATAGGCTTATGGAATGGGCTAGTCAAAGCCCAGATTTGAATCCCATTGTTGTGTGGGGATTTGAAACAGGCAGTACATGCACGAAAACCCTCAAACATCTTGCAACTGAAAGAACTGCAAGAAGGTATTTCTGCTAAAGGGGGCAATACCAGTTTCTGAGGCCAAGGGTGTACTTTTTCCACAGAAGAATATCACATCTATTGATATTTCTGTTGAATAAATGATTGAAAAAGTTCATTTTCCTTTTGCTTTGTTTATACAAATATATCAACTTTATTAATAGGCACTGCAGAACCCCACACTGCTGATAAAGATCACCGATCTCTAGGATTCTCTATACTGTGTAAAGGAGAACAGAAGAGAACTGGATGAGGGAGCATGATGAATCTGAAAGCCAAGAAGATAAATATCAGTGCTTTAGAGGCATAGTTACAGAAGGCATGGTTACAGAGCCTGATGAGGCAGAAAGAGAATGGATGGCAGAATGCAGAGAAAAATAAATGCAGCGATTGAGAAAACTAGAGAATCGGTTATGAGCAGGTGCTGGTCATGCTTTTTTTTTTCAATCTTCTAAAAATGCTTAAGTTAATCCAGTTAGTGAAAAAATTTCATGAGATGAAGACTGTGATTAAAGAAAGGAAAAACCATGGGAAATAAATAAATGCCGGTAAACACCTAATGCCTTAGAAGAACCAGAAAAAAAGCAGAAAAGCTGAAGTTCAGTAGAAAAGCTCAGCAGAATAACCCGTGTGTAAACTTGTATAATGAGCAAAAAAAAAAAAAAAGAGTAGGCAGAAATAATGGAAACCATTATCCAGTTTATTTTGATTTCTTTCATATTTCAGTTATTTTTCATTCCCTGAGAAATATCTTTTAATGAATATGGATGAGTGATCCTTGCTTTCAGGTTCATCAGAAGATGAGACATTTATTCATATTCATATTCGCAATCATAACACATACACTCAACATCGGAGACAACGGGCAAAACAGTTAAAGGGAACAAAATGAAATTACCACGATTTCCTCCAAACCACAAACATTGCTTGATTCAGGAATATTATTTGTACATATACAGTTTCATAAACCATCAGAATAAATCTCTATTTACAAAGTTTATTTATCACTTCAGTCACTTCTGTTGTACAATTTCGCCAATGGTTGAAATGGTGAATGCAACTGCATTAAACCATTAAAGTGAATGCAACTGCGTGCTATCTAGGAATTAAACATTTAAGGGTGTGCTCTTCTAGGAAAAGATGCACTACTACTGATTGGAGTTCACATCAATTAGAAATCACCCCGCTGCTGCTGAGGATGGCCCACATGGACAAGTTGTAGGTCATTATAATCATTGAGATTACTTAGGATAGTATCACTTAAAAAATTATGAAGATGGCTTTGGACCACAGTTCATATGAACAGGTATGCTATGATGATAACAGTTTTGCACTCAAATCTCCATCAGTGAACAGCTGATAACTTTGACAAAATAGACTTCACGTTAAAGCTGTAATGAATTTCTTGGTTGCACTTTTTGACTTTAGTGTATAGAAGGGATTTAATTATAATGACGCTATCCGTTGTTACCCAAATGATGAAGGGTTCCCTTTTGAGTCTGGTTCCTCTCAAGGTTTCTTCCTCATATAGACTCAGAAAGTTTTTCCTCACCATCGTCTCCTCTGGCTTGCTCATTAAGGATAAATTCATACATTTAAAATATATATCCTGAAGTGAGATATTTCTGTAAAGCTGCTTTGTGACAATTTCCATTGTTAAAAGTATTATACAAATAAAATTGAAATGAATTGAGTTGGTGTGGCCTAACCTGAAGAGGAGTTACTGTTACCCAAGGTGACAACAATTACAATTTATTAATGAATGACATCATATTTGTTCTATCCATTTGCATTCAATGTTAAGGAGTACCCACAAAACAAGTTAGCCCCTGTTATCACTTACACCAACTATAAACAATCCCTCACCATCCTTCCCTTTTTTTTTCTTTCTCTTAAACTTAATAAAATAAAATAAAAAGTTTGTACTTTTTTTTTTTAAACCAGAAGACTATCCTGTGGCAGAAACTTTACTGACTGTTACAGAGCTTATATTACGTTGACTGTCCACAAAACAAGTCACATAAATGCATTAATATAAACCTGTGATTCGCTGGTACTACTGTCAGAGCTGCTTTTATATAAATTTATCACCTTCTGACCAATCAGATAAAAAATTTAAACAGAACAGTAGTATAATAACCTTTAAAGTTATAGAACTATAACTGTTTTGTCACATTCACCATGAACAATTCTACCACCGACCTCCAGAGGGCGCCTTCTTATCGTATTTAATAATAATAATAATAACAATTATTATTATTATTATTATTATTATTATTATTATTATTATTATTATTATTATTATTATTATTCACATTTAAATAGCGCTTTCTTTTCCTAGAAACTCAAAGTACATAGTACATAATATGGGGGGGGGGATCTCATCAACCACTACTATTTATTCAATTCCCCCCCCCCCCCCCCCCAGCAACTAAGCATTATTAGCTATGTTTCCATCCAAGTTGCGAAATATAGCACCGTTTCCACCCCATCTGTTCAAGAGAACAAACTCAGTACTTCCTGGGGAAAATGGCACATCTCGCTCTCCTCCATTTTTACTTTTCTGAGCCAATTATCCAATTACATGATTTATTGAGGCAAAGTCACATGACTTTTTTGATGCACATCGAGGAATTTATTCGGTAAATGTGTTTCCCTTGTAGTTTATGTGCATGTCTTCTTATCGAATAAAAAAATTACCTACCTCAATTGCGCACACACGTTTTTAATGTGCATTTTGGAGATTTTATTTGCAACTGGTGTTTCCATCCAGCATTTTTTTATGCGATATCCTAAAATTTATATAAAAATACATCAATGCTATTGGATACATACGTGGATACATAGCTATTGTTATGTTGCTGGGTTCGTATCATGAGTAGCTTGCATTTATGTTAAGTTTTCCTAGCCTTCTCTTGTCTTGCCTTGTTATAAATGGTAAATTGTGCACTTATATAGTGCTTTTATCCAAAGCACTTTACAGTGTGTCTCATTCACACACACACTCACACACCAATGGTAGCAGAGCTGCCATGCAAGGTGCTAACTTGCCATTGGGAGCAACTTGGGGTTCAGTGTCTTGCCCAAGGACACTTCGGCATGTGGAGTCACGCGGGCCGGGAATCGAACCTCCAACCCTACAATTAATGGACGACCCGCTCTACCACCTGAGCCACAGCCGTTATAGTCCTTGTTTCCTTCCCTTTGTTTGTTTGTTAGTTGTTCATTTAATAAAGCTTATCTTTACTCGTGTGCATCTCCCTGCATTTGTTACATTTAATTTCTTTTCAGTGCAGTTCTGCTTACTTTTTTGTACATGAACTTGACCTACATCTAGAGATCAACTCACTACCTAAAGAGGTTATAGAACTAACAATCAGTGCCCATTAGGCAGTCGCTTCAATAAGGAACATAGAGTCCTTTGAAATATGTTGGAATGATGTCTTCTTTTCCAAGCCCCCAGTGGAGCTTTCAAGGACAACACCAGCTGTCCTCATCCATTCACTGTTCTTCCAGGTGGAGCGCTAGAGAAAATAACATACCCTGTGGCCAGTTTCTTACAGGTGACTCTTCTCCACTCTAGGCCATTGCCAAATTTCACAGTATTTGCCAGTGGAGTTGTTTGTGTATCAGTATTATCCCAATAAAAAAACTGCATTCTGTGCCATGAGTCAATCTTGAGATTGACAAGAAAAGCTCAGATTACTGAAGTCTATGACAAGGGCTTCACTTAATTTACGTGCAATACAGTTGCTAGTAAGTAAAAATGCTTTAAACCCACTTCTCGATTTGGGTTTTGGCATCTTACAACAGTTAAACTAGGAAATAGTACACTTTAGAGCAGGGGTGGGCAATCTTATCCGGAAAGGGCCAGTGTGGGTGCAGGTTTTCATTACAACCGAGCAGGAGGCACACCTGAGTCCACCTGTTTAATCAGTTGATCTTGGCTTTCAATAGATTCAGGTGTGGCTTCTGCTTGGTTGGAATGAAAACCTTTCCGGATAAGATTGCCCACCCCTGCGTTAGAGTAACAATAAAGTCAACTCGATATATGATGTAGTCTCCAGACCCAGCATAACTGGTGTCAAGGGCATTTAAACACTCAGATTGGTCACTGGAACAATCCTATATAAATGTAAACCTGCTGTATCTCTTTCATACTTACTGTATTTAGCCTATGATTTTTATATCTTGCAAACAATATTGAGTAAATATGCAAGGTGTTACCATAAAAGCCTGCATTATAATAATTTGATTTATTTTTGTGATATGCAGCAGCCTATACTAATATACCAACCTCAGCCTTGTTCAAATACAATTGATGTATGTTTTATATATACATGAGTGACCAAATCATACCTTTTATATATTTTATTACTATAGGAAAGTGCCATTTATGAGCAACTCACAAAAATAACAGCCAGTTTGTGTGATCTGTGTCTCTGCTGAATCGTGTCTAATGCATCATTCTGTGGTAATTTAGGCCCTAAATGCACCATTCAGTATTCAGAATTACTTCAGAACTTATTGCTCCATAAAGCATCAGGGGACAGATATTGCCCTCTACAGGTTGCACAACAAAGTGCATGGTAATATTATGAAATGAAATTCTTAGATCGTTTAAAAATGGCACGGTTGATCTTTTTATTTTAGAGATTCACATCCAAATCCATCCATTAGTCTTAGATAGATAGCTTACAAGATAACTTATATATTTTTATTGTTTAAACTAGTTGTGGAACATAGGAACTTAACAAACTATCTGAAACAAGCCCCTCACATATGTACATTAGTTGGAATATGATAAAGATGAAACAATGAGCCAAAGGTGTGTTATATGGTGAGAAGCGAAATGGTGATGATAAACCATATATATGAATTCCAAATTGTTTTGAAATTGTTGTGCATAATTTTACATTAATTTGAATTTGTACTCAAGATTGTGTGAGTAATGCGTCCTTGATATCTCCTGTTTTCAGCTCAATTATTATTGCTCCAATGCCTGTCTTATCTCTCAAGCAAATTACCAACACTCTGAAATGAATCATCATGGCTCTGGAGATGATCTTCAAAACTCTGGAGATGATCCTGAGCCCCTTAGTTTTGATTATAAGTGTTCTGATTGATGATCAGTGTAATCGGTAATCAATTTTCTGATGTCAATCACTATGGGTCTGGAAATGAGCATTGAAAGTCATCATCAAAACCTGATTATCTTTAATACTCTGTAATTGATTGTCAAGGTTCCCATCATTAGGGCTCACAAAGTGATTATCAAAAGTCTGTAATCAGTGCTCAGGGTTCTAGAGTCATTTATTGGTGCTCTGAAACAGCTTGTCAGTGTTCTGGAGCCAATCATCAGAGCTTTGGAGCGATCATCATTAATCCTACCATTAACACTCCAGCCCATCATTGAGAATCCAGGCATGTAGGCAATCATCAAAGACTTGGAGATGATCATCAGGGCTGTGCGGGCAAGATTCTTAACCGAGACTGTATTCCACTCTTAACCAAGGAATTCGTTGTCACAAATCTAGCACTCTGTCACCATGAAAAGACCAGGCCTCTGGTGGTGATCATCGTGGCTTTAGAGATGATCATTAAAACTAAATAATGGAAATAATCCTCAAACATCATCAGTGTAACCAATGACAAGAGTTATGAAGTCAATAATTGATGATAAATAGCACTCATCAGAACTCTGATTGCTAATTTGATCATCAGGGATCTGGAGCCAACCATCTCAAAGTTCTAGAGGTGATAGCATGCTATAGCAAATTAGTTTTCAGTGTTCTTTAGTGGAACTTTAATGTTCTGGAGCCATATTCTTGACACGTTGATGAGTGAATCTGTCACATAGACCAATAGAAAAGTTCTTCTGTTGTCCTCACTCCCTTACAGTAAGGGGGTTCAGTGGATCTCTTATGCTGAGAGGGGCAGTTCTATCACTTTTTTGAATAAATAAGAGCCAACAAAAAAACAATCGCAGAGTATACTATAACCTTTTGGGTAAATTATCGTAGGTCCAAAATCCCTCATCTTGAGAGTCCTCAAGGTTGGAGGGGTCCATTTGGAAGTGTGTATCAGATGCACAAGGTGGGTAGATATAATCTTGATCTTCTACATTGTCCACAGACTCCTTATTGTCCCCATAATCATCATAATAATTCGTTACTTCTGAGTATATTTCAGCTCCATGGACATTAGGTGTACGCTGGATAGCTAATCGCTCCATAGACATATCCAGCTGCTCTTCTTCCTTCATGCAGGGTATGTCCTTAGAAAGCTTCAGAAAATTAGATGGTGGACCAGATTGTTGGTTCTTATAGTTCTTGTTGAAACCTACAGCTTGAGAGTCGTTGAGGTCAGAGCACACAGTTAGATTGTGCGAATGAGGTTTGTAGAAATCTACTATGTTGTCAACAGCCTCATTCTTGCTCACATAATCAGCATAATTTGCCACTTCTGAGTAAACTGCTTCAGCTTTGTCGTCCTTAAATTCAGTATGAATGGCTAATCGCTCTGGGTTCGTCTGATCTTTGTCTTCTATGACACCGAAAATGTCCTCAGGGAGGGTGTCAAATTCAGGAAATGGCTCAAGTTGTTGGTTCTTGTAATCATTGGTGCTCTTTGGGTGTAAGTTTGATTTGCTAATCATAGCATAAACTGGATCTTGGACATTGCTTGAGAGAGGAGGAATGCTTTTGATGCTCTTCACTTTGCTGTCTTTGCTGGGATTATCACTCAAGTTTATGGAGTTTAACGAAAAGCTTGTGGTCAGTTTTTTCTTCGGATGCTTTATCTGCGCCGGAGGTGTGTGGGATTGCTGATCTTTGGGTCTTGTTCCGGATGTTTCCGCCTTTGGAAGTTTCTTGAGAGCATCGCTGATGATTGTGAAGAGGCGATCACTATGACTCGTGGCAAACTCAAAGTAGCCTTCACCGGACTCGCACCTGCGACCTGCTTCGAAATTAAAAGCCAGCTAGGGAGCAAGAAAAGAAATGGAGCATTTCAGGGGAATATCTCGTTTCTTCCTGTAGAAAATGCCAGCAATGCAGAAACATGAAAAAAAAAATACTGAAAGAGATGAACACATTTAACAAGGAGTGCTCTGCCATTTTTACCCAAACAAAACCTAAACATGAAAGAGAAATTCTATACTAACTTACCATGTCTTGACCAAATTTCCTGACGAAGCGATATGGCCATGTGAGGAGAACCTGCTTTGTTTTGTGGTTCTTTAGGAGTAAAGAGTCGTGTTGTGGTGTGAGAAAGTATTCTCCATACAGCTCACACCGTAATGCTGCCTCTGTAGGAACGGCAATTACCAGGAAATCCCGCACTACACAAAATAAAGAAAATAGAACATTCGTTAATTAACAAAATACACTGAACTTATTAATGACATATATAACATATAACTGCTGGATGTGTAATAATAATAATAATAATAATAATAATAATAATAAACATTGTCATTCAGAATTGAAGGTCCAAACTCCACTTAAGAGAATGAAAAGGACCAGCATTTGTGCTCCAAAGTGTACAAGCAAAAATGTATTATCTGTTCTTCCTTTTTCTTCCTTTTCATGTTTCCTTTAATTTCCTTTCCTACACTGCCCATTCCTTTCCTTTCTTTTCCTTTCCTTTGTCCTGTTTCCTTTACTTTCTTTTAATTTGCTTTCTTACCCTGGCCTTTCTTTTCCTTTCCTTTCCTTTCATGTTTCCTTTAATTTCCTTTCCTACCCTGCCCATTTCTTTCCTGTTCTTTCCTTTCCTTTGGTTTCCTTTCCTTTTTCCTGTTCCCATGATGTTCCTTTAATTTCCTTTCCTACCCTGCCCTTTCCTTTCCTTTCTTTTCCTGTTTCCTTTACTTTCCTTTTCTACCCTAGTCCTTCTTTTCCTTTCCCCTTTCTTTCCTCCAATGTCCCTTCCTAACCTGCCCGTTCCTTTCTTTTCCTTATCTTTCTAGTTTCCTTTCCTTTAATTCATTTTTCTACCCTGTCCCTTCCTTTCTTTTCCCTTCCTCTAATTTCCTTTCCTAACTTGACCTTTCCTTTCTCTTTTCTTGTCAGTCTGTATGAAACACATGTGCCTTATTAATGTTTTTTTCTTCTTCTCTTCCCAGGTGTTTTGCCATGCTGTTATTCCTGCAGACAGCAGATCCGGACAAGCCGTTATACACAGCTCTTGTGCCAAACACAGCTGAAAAGATAATCAGGCTGTGGCAGAGTCTGCACCTGTCTTGCTTTTTGCTCACAATCCTTTGCACCCAGAGAGAGAGAGAGAGAGAGAGAGAGAGAGAGAGATGCGATTACGCTGCAAAAGATTTCACTTCAATCAGGTGCTTGCTCTTTCAGTGGAAGCATTTTTCTCCACCTTTGCACGGCTCTTTAATTTCATCCTCTGATGCTCAGCAACAGGTTTTTTTTCCCCCCTCTGTCCATTTTTAAGACAGCTTTTCTCTGATGCTGTCTTTTATTACAGCAAAACTCTTGTCAAACTCACTTTACACACATATGTCCTGTGTGCACAATTTGACACAAATGGCCGTGAGCTTTCCACATTGTGCAACTGTCAACATTCAGAAGAACCATGGCGGGTGCAGGGGGGGGGGGTGTGTGTGGGGGTACCATGGGGTAGTCGACCCCCCCATCTTATCTTATCTTTTCTTGTCTTATTATAAGATAGAATATACCAAATATAGGATCATTAAACTTGTTTCTCGACAGCTTTTTTTCGAGCATGAAATACATTTTTAGCATTTATTTCTACAAAGAAGCAAATGAGTTAAAGCATCTACAAACAGGCTGATAAATATTTTATTTGATTTATAATAATCTCATCATAAGATATATTAGATAAATGTGGCTATATTCAAGATATTTTTTTGTAGTGTAGCTTGATTTCCTCATAAACTAATGATGTGCTATACAAATATAGGCCTGGTTTCTTCTGAATGAGTTAGATAATGTGTTATGAACACTGCTTATAATGCAATTCATAATGCTTATAAAGATGGCTAATCAGTGTAATGAATGACCACAGTTAATTATAGCTGTGTATAACATACTACTTATTAGGAATGCATTATAAATAACACGATATGAATGACGTTTATAGAAAGGGTTACAAATATATTCTAAAATAATAGAAGATATTTGTATCCTTTTTTGCTACCCAGTGAAATAGCCTGAGACTTTCGGATATGTGTACAGCGTTATTGGTGTGTTCTGTGTGAGAGTGGAATTGTGACTGGAAAAATGTTCATCAGCACCAATTGTTAAATCAATAATTAAGAACCCTCTCAATGATCTCAGGTCATCAAGGGTACAGTACAAAACACTGTTGCTATGAGACAGCTCTGAGGAAACCACGGGTCCATTTAAGACAGACGTTTGAACAACAGAGCGTAAGTAATCGACTAAAGTCATTTTGCATATTAAAGACAGCAATGTGAGACTTGAGCTGTAATTGCTTTTCAGCCTCACCCGAAGCAGACGTCTGATACAAGATGTCTCTTGTGCTGGATGTTTGGTTTTGAGCATGTGATTGAACTGACTCTAAATAAAGTCTGTTCTGTGGTTGTGCATGCTATTTTCTGCTTGAGTAGCATACGTGCTCAAACCGACAAGGAAGGAAGTGGCAACTATACATGTCTTTTGTTTCAAAGGCATTCAGATAATTAGTCAGGTTTGCACTGTAGTTCCTTTCAACTTTATCTACTCTAGATTGATCCACATTTATAGTTACCTAGGTGAAGCCCTGGTGCTTAATTTCACAAATTTTGTGTAATGAGACGCATTATAAAGTATATTAAGTGTGATCAGAAAGTTGCTAGAAGTCAACAGATGATGTGATAGACATATTTGCATATTCATGGCTTCATCGTCATTTGCATATCCAATTAGAATGTAGGGTATATGAAAACGGAACTATAGAAAGAAGTCATATTTGGCGTCATGGTAACACAAAGTAACATTTTATGCATTTACAAAACATTATATCCTTTATGAAGAGTGCAGGCATCATGAAGCAGTGGAAGTGGAAGTGAGTGTTTGTAAAAATAGACTTGATGGAAATGGTTATAGACGGAATCATTCACTTACATTTTAATAACTGTAAATACACTATATGGTCAAAAGTTTGTGGACAGCTGACGGTGGTTGGGATCAGGGCACAGTGTCAGACTTGATACAACACTGACTACATTTACATGGACAGAATAATCTAATTATTGACTTTATTGTAAATAAGACAGTATTCTGATTAAGGTGTTTACATGAGTCGCTTTTAAAATATTCCTTACGTGTTCCTGTTTTACATGTTATAGAACAGAGATCGATTAACGGCACACGTTATTACGTCACCACGCCACACTGTCCGACGTTCCCTCCAGAATTTCACGTATCGACATACAGTTCGTCTTCGTTATGATACTATACACAGTGTTCATTTTTAATTTCACGAAAGCTTCAAGTGCAGTTAATTATTTGTCGTGCTATATGTGCAAATAGACGACTGCTTGAAGCCGTGGGCTGCATCCTAAACTAGTTATTTACCTACTATATAGTAACCGAAATACATTTACTACGCCTACTATATAGTAGGTAAGTACACGGTTTGGGACGCAGCTGTGCTCTCTTGTTTGCCGTCAAACGGTTGAGCACTGCCGTGTGTGTACGTGTCCTGTCGCAAAATGCGTTGAAAACTCCCACACGCGGTTAATAGTGTGATTAAGGTGTGTACAGGTCTGTAACGCACGTCGATAATGCGACTAAAACAGGAATACTCCACACGTCTTAATTCGATTTGTGTTTACTTCGAGTATGACCTTAATCGGATTAAGGTCAACAATAATCACTGTTTATATGCAAGTTTCTTACTCAGCGTATCGTCTTAGTCGGGTTAATATCGGATTATTGTTGTCCATGTAAACATACTGAATCTGAAGGTTAAAAGCCTCGCTCAAGGGTCGAACAGTGGCAGCTTTTTAACCTACAGCGGTGGTCACCAACATTCTTCTTTGAGATCTACCTTTCTGCATTTTTCATCTCCAACCAAAATCTAACACACCTGTTTTAGCTGCTCAAGAACTTCTTAAGGCAATATATACAGTAGATGGTCAGTTGGGCATGATTAGGGTTGGAGCTAAAGTCTTCAGGAAGGTAGATCTCCAGGAACAGGGTTGGTGACCACTGGTTTAGAACCTTAAAGGAATTTCTTTAAGCACCAGGATTCGAACGTTTCCAAGCACCAGCATTCAATTCAAACAGACTAAACGCTGCAAATGTGAAAGCGCACCACTTTAACATTTTCACACTTTGTACTGTTTATCACAATAAATCTTCTTCACCAGTCTGTGAAGAACACACAACTTAAGGAAGGTACTTTAAGGCGTGAAATTCATTTGTGCTGTAAAGCTACTTTTCAACTGAAATACTTTTCAAGTGAAAACAGACACCCACTACTGAGTCCAATTAACACGTCGTAGTGCAGCGATAAACAGGCTATTCACTTTCCTTAGCAAGTCTGACTAGACAGAAATACTATTTTTCATCCCTGCTGCAAAAGTAAAAGTGTTTTACTCTACATTGATCCTCACTCCTGCATTATACACTTTCTACTTGACTCCCTAGTGAAGGGGCCATCAATCAAACTGGTGTGACTGCAGGCTTTTGTCCCAACCAAGCAGGAGTCATGCCTGATAATCGATTGAGGGCAAAGATGAACAGATTAAACAGGTGGAATCAGGTGTGGCTCCTGACTGGTTGGAATTAAAACCTGCAGCTACATCAGATTGAATACCTCTGATCTAGTACCCAAGCAGGTTGAAGGAAATGGAGGTGAAAGATCAGAGCAAGGTGCATCATATCATTGAACCGCCAGAACATCATCCAGAGGAATATTTTTGCTCCTATTTGTACACCTGAGGTGAACTCTGATGCCTTTGTCCTCTTTGCTACAGTATAGAAAGCAAAAAGGGTCCAGAGTTTGATGCTCCATTTATTAAAAGTTTGCTTCATTCATCATTCATTTATCTTCAGTAAGTGTTTCATCCTGGTCAGGGTTGAGGTGGATTTGAAGCCTATTCCGGGAACACTGGGCGGGAGGCACTTTCACACACTCATTCACAACAGGGAAATTTCACGTTGCCAGTTCACAAGAGGAAGCCAGAGAACATAAAGGACACTCATTTGGAGGACACGTGAAACACCACTCAGACAATTACCTGCGATCAGGGTCGAACCCTGGAGCTGTGAGGCTGCAAAGCAACCCGCAGAGCCACCATGACAACTTTTATGGTCTATTATCTGGGTACAGCGCACAACAAACTCACTGAGTTTCGCCACCGTCTTTTTCCTTCTTCCTCTTTCTCATGGTGCATCAGTGTCTCTTTCTCTCTTTCCGTCTGTCTCCCTAACTTGTAGTCGAACCCACAGAATGGCTTCACTTCCTCTCCACACATTTTCACGTCACTGCATACAAAGAGCCTGTTTCAAACAAACACGTCTTTCCATTCTTGCAGGACTGATAAGGAGCTGGTTCAATTTTAATTCACTCATCACACATGAGCTTAAATGCTTCAGGGCATCCAAAGACTAAGTTCTCACGTCGTAGAGTGTGTTGACCCCATAAGGAAGAGAAAGTCAGATCTAGTTTTCTATTTCGTTTGAGATACGCGGAAGACACACCCAGCTGGGAACAGAGAAAACACACCACCCAGTTTAATGGAATAAAGCTCGGACACCTGTGGCCCAACATCTCAGGCCTGAGGATGTGGAAGTGAAAATGATGAAACACAAGTTCACAAATGCCAGTATTATCCACAGGAGTCTATGAAAGAGAATCTTCAGTGCACCACTAAGTGCTCTTAATATTCCATCAGTTATTAACCACATTAAACGAATTCTTAAATCTGATTGGCCAGAAGGTGTTGAGTAATTTTCTATGTAAAATTACACAACTTCTATGTCAGATGCCCCTCTTAAATGGATTGTAATTGTTAATATGGTTAAGTTGAATGTAAGTAGACGTTTATTTAGCATGTTTGAAAGGAGTCTCCAGTGTTAGTGCATCGTAACAGTCTGAGTTAAAGCTGTAACTTGAAGAATTCAGGACAGAGGGATTTGTTGTTTCTCGGTAACATGACAAGCTGTGTATTCTTTGTCTAATTATCTTCAGGAGAGGAAAAATAGAGGCTGGTCTGAGAGGGATAGTCTGTTTATAGCTGCTATAACAAGTGATGATAGGAATGACTTTGTTTTGTGTTCGCTTTTTCTTCCTGTACATTTGAAAAGCATCAAGATATTGTTTCAAGGGGCCTGTGTTTTTCCGTACTGCAAGTTTCGGTAAAAAGTCAGCGCGAAAGTATGAATATTTGTCAACAGTCCTGCTTTTAATATGTAATCAACTTCTTATTTAAAGAGTGAAAAGTCGCACACTGGAAATATATATATATGAACAAATTCAGTATTTTGCAAAAGCTGATAACGATGAAAAAAAAACAACGATGGCATTTATGTACACTCTGCTGGATTTTAAGACCTGGCAAGAACTGTCTTGTGGGGTCCTTGTCTCTGGCTCTGTTTTGACCTTGTGGGGACATTTGGCTGGTCAAAGGAAGAGGAAAACTGCTTTAAATAAAAAACTTTTATTTGAAAACTTCATGAGACAAAATGTTTGCTTTTGGTTACTGAAATTTCAATATATCATAGCATTAAAAAGCTGCATTAAAAATGATGTCAGTGGAAATTTTTTACAAGGACAAAAACGTGTGTGTGTGTGTGTGTGTGTGTGTGTCTTACCACTCTCACTGGTGCCGTACAGTGTGTTCTCCTCCATCTCTATAGGTTGATGATGATCCTGCTTCTGTGATCTACACTCAGTCTGATTCAACTGGAAAAGGCAAGAAGACAATAATAATAATAATAATAATAATAATAATAATAATACACACTAATATGACTATCTGGGTTAGAAGCCTGTAGGACAACCACTGTGGTATTGAACAGAAAATGTGTTTTGTTTTTTTTTTTAATATTTTGAAAAGAGTGTACGTACAGGGAATGCCAGCTTGCACAGCTCCACGATCCAGCTTTGCAGCTCTGAGGTCGGAGCGGCGAACATGTGGGTCTTATCTGCAGTTTCAAGCAGGAAGGTGCTGCATTCTTTTGGACATCCCTCAGCCTCTCCCTCTGTTATCTTGACACAATCCCTCATCACGATCACCTTCCTACCCTCGGCCCGTTTTTTACTGTCCTTCATCGAGGACTTGCTGAACTCGAAGAACTCCAGACGGGAGACGCTGTGCGTGCTGTCGGCTACAGCCTCGGCCCATACCTTCTTCCATTTCTAACACACACACACACACACACACACACACACACACACACACACAAACACACACACTTGTCTTACTATCTTTGTATTAATTATGTATCCTTAGACATAATTAATAATGCAGCAAAAATTTGTTCTATCACTACACTTAAACCTGACCCTAAGTAATCAAAAGGAACCTTTTTTGAATTGTTTATTTATTTATTTTTGAAATTAAACCTGTAGTTTTCCCTATAAAAGCAGAGTTTCTTTTGGGGACCAGTCCCTCCAACAAGGTCAAAACTGTCACATATTCCTGTCCTTCTTGGATTCATTCTCACCAAAAGTCAATACTATCTGATATGCGTCTACTTAGCAGTGTTTATTCCCACTGGCTCAGAGTGTCTTTTTTTTTTTTTTAGAAACTATGAATGTTCACACATTTTACACCGGACATGTCCTCAGGCTGTTTACACACAGCGACAGACACTTATGAGTCATGTTTTCCATGACTATACTTCTTCTTCTGCTTTTTCATTTTTACAAGAAGAAAGAATAATAAATATTCTTCAAAAAAAAACTGATCATGTAGAATAATTACTCAATCAGAATGATTGAAATCATAGAAATGAATGAAATGATAGAATACTGGAACAATAAGGGGGCAACATATCAGCAGATTAAAGCATAGATGACTATATACTAAGTAAAAATTGTCTTGTTAAACTCTGGAAAGATGAACGTGTGAAAATCAGATCAATAAATCCAAAGAAATCATTAAACAGTGCAGGAAATGCTGTTATAAAAGATTTTGGCACTGCTTTTCTTTTATAGTAGAGTCGATGAATGCAGCCTTTACACTGAATTAATGAAATATTTACACATTTTAGTACTTTATTTATTACTTTATTACTTTTAAATTGCTATCTTATTAAGGAAGGACCGGAAATGTCTCACAGCCACCGATCACAATTTTTTTTTTTATTAATTAAAGAATGACATGCCATTGTTTTTATCCTTTAATAGTTACATTTAATGTTGCAGAATTACTTTATGTATTTCTACAGGATTAAAAGTGGCATCTACTAGACGGTAGGTCAGGTTTCCAAGTCGAACTGTAAAATGTTTAGCCATTCTTAAACAATCTCTATCTCTCGTAAAAACGTTGCGCTGTCGTCGTGATTGTTGTCGTGAGCTGTGTGTCAAATTTATATTTAAAAGTTTTGACAAATTTAGAAGATCCAGTGCACATGACAGACCTTTTGGTATGGTTTTAAGGCTCCATGAGAGGTTTTTAAAATTCAAGCACTCACCGAAATAGAAAAACTGGTTAGTGTTACTGAATAACTGTCTAAAATAATGCATAAGTATGTGATTTGAAACACTACCCTAGTTTGTTTTGCACTTCCGACACCATTTTTACGTTGGTGTGGCACCACGCATACACATACCATTCATTACTGAGCCAAGAAGAAATATTTGCAAACTGGATGGATTCAGAAATAAATGGAGGAGATCTGATTTATGAGATCTGATCTTTGAATTGCTCCCACAAATGTTGTATAGGATCTAATCAAAACTCATCAGAACAATCCTAACTTATTTGTACGTCCAGTGCCACTTTTCGCTTTTCTGTCCCTGAAATAGTGGCTCTTACACACTTACACAGGAAGTTAATGGTCACTTGTCACTTACTAGTAACACACTCTAAAGTCCCACATTTACAAGATTATACTAGTCTAACATGATTTAAAACACACAAAGACTATAAAAGACCCACTAACCCACTAAAACCCTGTAACCCAGTGTAACACAAACAGACATTATCGCGAACACATTGTTACACTCTGCAACAAACACGCTAACCTAAAATAGCTTTTACTATCGTTAGCTTATTTATCAGGTTGTGTCTCACCTTCCCAAAGCGCTGTTGCTGTTGGTAGAGCATCCCTTTCTTTCTGACGTCTCCCTCCATCATTCATCAGCCCAGCAGTCTCTGTGTCTTCCTGTCTCTTTCTGTCTCTCGCTTTTATCTCTCGAACGTATCTGTCTTTCCTTTTCTATTTATGCTTTCCTCTCTCTCACTTTGTCTGTCTTTCTCTTCTTCTCTCCTGCAGTGTCTTCATTTGGCTTCTGTGTCTTCATGCCTCTTGTCTTGTTCCTCTTTTTTTTCTGATGTACTGGGTTGCAGAAGTTTGTGGCTATGGTGTGTGTGTTTGTGTGTGACCTTGTTAAAGTCACTTCCTGTGAGAATATATGTCTATAGTTAGATGAGTGGGTGTGTGTGTGTGTGTGTGTGTGTGTGAGAGAGAGAGAGAGAGAGAGAGAGAGAGAGAGAGAGAGAGAGAGTGTGTGTGTGTGTGTGTGTGTGTGTGTGTGCATAAAACATGAACCGTTGCTCTTCATGCTTGCAAAACAGAGCTAAAATTGGGGTGATATGCATATACTTCATCCAAACGTTTCTTTTTCTCTCTATCTCAGTGCAGATTAGTATGAAAACAGTGGTACAATACGAAAAGCCCTGACATCTCACTCCTTGCAGAACTTCGTCATGTGCAGGTGTTTGTGCAGATGTTCTTTGGCCCATATAATAGACTTATCGTGTTTAGCACTCTCTGCTGGATGCAAGATGAATTACAGTACTGAATAAAAACGCTGACAAGTGTTTTCCTTCCCCCACAACCAACTCCATCTCCCCTCCGAAAGTATGTGTGCCTTCCGAGTGGACATGAGTAGCCCTGGGAGAGGAGTACATTTACAGCGCAGAAATATGTAAATAGAAGCTAGATTCCTCGCATCACAGATGATTGTAGAAAGAGGCAGGCAGGGCATGACTCCCTGTAATGAAAACCCTTTTCACACAATCATGTTAATATTAATGAAACAAATGAAATGTTTATATTCAAATATTTGTGATGTATTTAGTAATTCTGGTGGTAATTTCTTCCTAATTTGTTGGTCATTTCTGCAAAACGTTAGCTGTTGTATATTTGAACAGAGTCTACAGACCTAAAAGACTAAAGGACTAAAGCGCTGCTGCATCACACTCTTAAGTAGAGATGAATTCCTATTGGCACCACTATCAGTAGGTTGTCAAAAGGCATTGTGGGTAATGTAGGAAACCAACGTGAAAATAGACCATCAGGTCAGTATCCACTGAAGATCACGTTTTAATTTTAATGATTGATATTGTTAATAATTTCGAGTCATTCAGGGTGGATTTTAATCCTTTAAGTTTGAAAACTCAGGTCAACTGATTTGGCGAACTTCTGAGGAAACTCACATGCGATTAGAAGCCGATACGTCACAGAAAAAGACATGTGACACATTTTGAGATGTCCTGAAGCTATAAAGGACTCAGTGAGAGGTTTTTTTGAAGACATGAAGCTGTATTGTTATCTCATTGCGCCATTTTTTAAAGTACTCGTGTTATTTACACATAAATATGTTGGAGAAGCAAACCTCTTTTGAAGACAATTCAGAAAAGATGACTAATTCACCCTTGGTTTCAATAAAGTGTAGTCTGATCTTGATCTGAAGTGCAACATATGTGCGCAAAAGTTAAAACAGCACCGCAAAGCCACAACAGGAAATAAATACCTAAACTCAATAGAGAAAAGTAACAGAATTGTTTTAAGCAAATCACGCAGTTGATAAGCAAACTCAAAATCATTCATGATATTGTTGGGAGAACGCGAGTTACAATCCCTACATCCAATAGGTGACATGGAGTCAAAGAGAACAGAATTCACTGTGCTCTCTCTGGTTGTGAGGGATGGCATTACTCTCTCAATCAGACTGACACTAACCAATTATGGGCATCTGTGAGCTCATATATGCCGAAGAGGGCAGATGGCACTTTCCATCAAGTGTGATCAGAAGCAGTTTGAAAACATGTGGTGGTTGGTTTCATCTTGGAGAGAGCACATGTTTACCTTCACCCCTGGTTGGTAGCTGTCATCTGGTAAGCACTACACATTAGGAAGGAACGGGCCAAATACCAAATTGGGAAGGAAAAAAAAAACCTAAAATTTTAATTAGCTTTCAAATCTGTTCAAACGTGAAGAAAAATCCCTTTAAAATCCAATACGCATGAATACATTTTAAATAATGCATGATGTTTTTACTGTATGTGTGCAATAATGAATTAGACATTCTGTTTAAAGTTTACAGTCTGGTTTAATTTGCGTATACTGGCAAAGGCCTTACAGCAAAGAGCTCTTTCAGGATCCTGGGCTGCAATTTTAAATAAATAAATAAATAAATAAATAAATAAATAAATCTGCTTTATTTATTATGAATCTAACGTCATATATCAAATTGTCCCCTTTTTTTTAACTTCATATTCCCCCACCACCATCACCCCCCTCTTGCCTGACTTCCAAATGTTCGCTTATTTATATCTGTACATGTGGCATAGCTAAAGTAGCTGGGCTTATTTTTTTATTTTTTTTTAGCTTGATGAACGGTTTTAAAGACTTTTAGTGATCATTATCTGTCACATGCTTGCAGATCTGTGGTTTAACATGATCTGTGACTGATTTGCTTGCTACAATAGGGCTTATTTTCAGTGCACAGCTTCCTTTTCCTTTGGCTTATAGATAGAAATAAAAACCACAGCCTTGTGTATTCGCTGAGAACCTTACACTTTTTGCGAGAGCCTTTGACAAGACTCAGACCTAATTTCTACAGGCTAGCACATTTAAAGGAACTAAAATATAATGCACACAATTCCCCCTGTAGCTCAAATGCAGTCACTCAACCAAGACATTCTTTAATTTTGCACAAGGAAAAGAAGCATATAGCCTCCAGTTCAGTGCTGAGCAAACTGCATGCTTTAGATGATATCCAGTGGGTGCTTTTTACATTTAGTTTTCTGAGGTAATGAAGTCTCAATTAGGCATTATTGATGCGGATTACGTTCAAACAGCACCTCAGTAAATATGTTTAAGGACATACGGCATGCTTTATCAACTATACAGCAAGTTAGATTTGCTCATTTTCTATGGAATTAAATTTGTGCCAGAAGTATTGAACGTAACTTTTCAAAAACAAAAAACAAAACAAAAAAAACAAACAGAAATCTACAATGAAAAAGAAGAAAAACACTCTGAAACTAAAAACACTGAACTCAGTGGCAAACATTTGACCTGGTCTTCGAATAAACAGCGTTCTTTGTTTCTAAGCTTCATTTTTGCTACTCATGGTTTATGAATACACTGCCAGAGTTTTCATTAGCGCTCTCAAACTTTTATTTTAAACTCCACTGTAGTTTACGTTACGAGATTTGGATGGACAGCTCCCTGACCAGGAAGTAGAGACAGATTTTGGAGAGCGTTCTGGATGCGGTTCTCTGTATAGTTATAGTGTTTGTACTTTGTAGTGGAAATTACTTGCTTAGTCAGTCAGTATATTAGTTCGTAAGTAGTATTTGAGGTTTGGACAGTCTCATACGACTATTTATTTATTTATTTATTTTTAGATGAGCTCTCAGGAGCATCATCATCCTGCTCCTCCTCCTCCTCCTCCTCCTCAGCTGGACACTCGAGCTGTTGATACAAATCTCACTAGCCAGTGAAAGTAAATCTCTGATAAGCCCCGCCCACAAGAGAGGTTTGTGCCAGAATGGCGAACGTAAACTTGCGGAGCATAAATGAAAAGTTTAAAAGTGAAAACGGAAACTCTGGCAGCGCATTCATAAACTATGATTAGTGAAAATGAGGCTTTTTCTGTAACAAAGAATGCTGTTTATTTGAAGACCAGGTTACATTTTTGCCGCTGAGGTCACTGTTTTTAGTTTCAGTGTTTTTCTTCTTTCTCATTGTATATTTTTGTTCTCATTGTATATTTCTTGAAATGTTGCATTCAATATTTTGGCACAAATTTAATACCAGAATTTCCTTGCCTATGACTTGACGAAAGAAGGTGTGAGAATAACCAAACTCATGATGGAAAAATGAGACATCTACTTTCAAAGTAGATGTTTTGACATGCAGTGGTATTCTCCTCACAAAGACAAAGGTTCATGTATCTTTCCATGGACCTTAAAGGTTTTATGTTATCTTTCACTTTCTTTTAGTACTCTTTCAGCTGAAAAATGGTATGTACATAGCTTTTATGGCAGTCTATTGACCTGGAAAAGACAAATATTTTTTGTCTTTTCCAGGTTCCTTATAGACCTTTAGGAGTTACAGTATTGTGATAAAATAAGTAAACCCCATGGCAACTGTTGGCTTATATATATATATATAAGACAAGCAAACATATGATCATCTTTGAAACAGTGCCTATTAATAAAGTTGATATACTTGAACAAAACCACAAAGAAAAATAGCTTTCTCAATCATGTATTCAACAGAAATATCAATAAAAGTTATATTCTTCTGTGGAAAAAGTAAGTACATCCTTGGCCTCAGAAGCTAGTATTGCCCCCTTTAGCAGAAATAACTTCTTGTGGATGTTTTGCATAATTGTCCACCAGTCTCTGACATCGGCTTGCTGCAGTTTTTGACCACTCTTCCATGAAATATTCTTTCAGTTGCAAGATGTTTGAGGGTTTTCTTGCATGTACTGCCCGTTTCAAATCCCCCCCACAACATTTCAATGGGATTCAAACCTAGGTTTTGACTAGGTCATTCCATAACCCTCCATTTATTCTTTTTGAGCCATTCCTTGGTGGATTTGCTAGAGTGCTTAGGATCATTATCCTGTTGAAAGGTCCACTTTTGGTTCAACTTCAACTTTCGGACAGATGGCCTCACATTATCTTCAAGCACTCTTTGATATGATGCAGAATTCATAGTTAAATCAATGAATGCAAGCTGTCCAGTCCCTGAGGCAGCGAAGCAACCCCAAACCATAACATTTCCACCACCGTGCACTTTGCTTCTCTTGAAAAGCTGTCTTTGGTCAGTGCCAAACATGTCTGCTGTTGCTGTGGCCAAACAACTCTATCTTTGATTCATCCATCTGGAGGACATTATTCCAAAAGGCCTGGTCTTTGCCTATATGATCATTGGCAAACTGTAGTCTTGCTCTAATGTTCTTTTGAGACAGCAAAGGCTTTTTCCTGGCATGCCTCCCATGCAGGTCAGATTGTATAATCATGCACTTTAACACCAACAGTTGCAAGACTTACTAGCAGATACTATGATGAAATTTTGGGGTTCTTGGAGACTTCTTTTGGCCTCAGACGGTTGGCTCTTGGGCTGAATTTGCTGGGATGGTCAGGCCAGTCGTTTGGAATTTGCGCCATTTTAGCACATTTTCCTTACAGTGAAATAATGTATTTCAGATAATTTGGAGATCTTTTTAAATCTCTTGCCAGACTCCTAGGCATCCACAACCTTTTTTCTGAAAGCCTCACAGAACTCTGTAGATCTCGGCATGATGACACCACACACCTCAATAACAAAGGGAACTCAGACACTAGATATGAGAGGGGTATAAATAAGACAGGTTCTACCTGCACTCCCTAAACAGGTTTTAATCACTGGCACCCAATCTTCACCACCTGATTAGAATTTTATGGATTTTACGCTGTGATAAATGTAAGATGTCCATGTGACTGATCTGTTTTTTTGTTCATTTAAATTGTGAAAATTACTACAAAATGTCAATTTTATATGTCATTTGATAGACATCAAAGGCACTGTTTCAAAGAATATCAAACGTCTGCTTGTCCAAATGGGGTGTAATTATTTTTTTACACATGACTCTACTGCAGGTATTTGGTGTGATGGAAAAAAAAATTGAGCTACACTCTTAAAAATATAGGACCTTTATGGTTGAATGTGAATATTCAGTATACTGAGGCAACAAGAAACATAGTTAAAGACCCCAGCGGTCTGTTTTTGAAAATTAGTTGTATATTCCATTTCATTTAGTTCAATCTCACAAAACACATCGAGATTAGGTTTTCATTATAATGTGCCATAGTCACAAAAATGGAGACAGATATTAAAATGTAAGCGAGAGAAGCACAAAGAGAAATGAAATGTACATATATAGCAGGAAAATGAAATAAAATACAGCAAAATAAAACAGATTGGGTCTCTAATTGGAAATGGTGCTGTTAGATTACTGGTGCTTTAGGGAATTCGCGCGGTGAAAATTGCATGCAAATTGATCAGAGAGCTCTGAGAAATAATCTCCGAGGAAACGGTGCTCTGTGTGGGTGATTAAATAAATCATGCAGCTCTGAAATTACTGTTCAGCCGTGGAGAAACACCGCTCTCCTGTGTCTGATGGAGGCATTACAGAGCTGAGAGAGAAATCTAGTGTACAAAATGTAATGCCTCAGTTAGCCTGGATACATCTTCAACTGGATTAATGATGTCTAGTGAAAGGAAGGATAGAAGAAAGGAATGAAGGATGGATGGATGGATTAGCCCATAATATTGAAGTAGGGGAAAAAGCTATAAAGTTTGTGATTTAGTTTCAAATGAAAAACAAAAAAGTTGTGCTTACATACATAAGTATTCAGCCATGTTGCTAAGAACCCCTAAATTTGTTCTGGTGCAACCAGTTCGCATCGAAAGTCACATGAATAGTTGAAAGGAGTAGACCTGTGTGCAGTTAAACTGTTAAAGTGCTTGTAAATGAATCACATGTTAACGAATCACATGTAAATGAATCACATGAAAATGAATCACATGAAAATGAATCATATGAAAATGAATAAATAAATTAAAAGCAAAAAAAGCGAAAAAAAAAAAAAAAAGTGCTTGTGATCTCAATATAAATACACCTGTTCCTGGAAGAACCCAGACTTTGTTAGCTCACATACTTAAACAAACAGCAGCATGAAGACTAAAGCGCTATATAAATAAATACATTAATAAATAAATAAATAAAAACCAGGACGATATTTTGGAAAAGTATCAATTAGGGTTTGTTTTTTTTATAAAAAATATTCCAATTGAACATCATGCAGTACAGCGTTAAGTCCATTACTGAAAAATAAAATGCAAGGAATAGGAAACAATTGTAATGCTATAAAAAGTCAGTAAGCAGGTACAGAGGACATTAGTCAGAGAAGGAACCAATTAGTGGTTAGCACGTTCGCCTCATACCTCCAGGGTCCGGGGTTCGAGTCCCGCCGGGGCCATGTGTGTGCGGAGTTTGCATGTTCTCCCCGTGCTGCGGGGGTTTCCTCCGGGTACTCCGGTTTCCTCCCCCAGTCCAAAGACATGCATGGTAGGCTGATTGGCGTGTCTAAAGTGTCTGTAGTGTATGAATGGGTGTGTGAGTGTGATCGCGCCCTGCTATGGATTGGCACCCTGTCCAGGGTCTACCCTGCCGATGCTTCCTGGGATAGGCTCCAGGTTCCCCGTGACCCTGAAAAGGAATAAGTGGTAGAAGATGGATGGATGGATGGATGGATGGATGGATGGAACCAATCAGCCAAGTGTAATTCTGTAAGAGCCATAAGATCCACACTTCAGAAGAGAGAAGTTCTTCACAAAACAAAGAGAGCTCAGAGATTGGTGAGAAGACAAAAAAAAAAGCCTTATGAGTTTGCCAAGAGGCATGGTGGTGGAAGCATCATGTTGTGGGGAATGCTTTTTGAACAGGGACTAGGACAGTGGTACAGGGAAATCCTAGCAGAAAACCTGCTCAAGTCTGCAACAGACTTGAGACTGGTGCAGAGGTTCACCATCCAACAAGGACAATGATTATAGGAGTACTGCCAAAGCTACACTTGAGTGATCCAAGAACCTGAAGATGTTAGAATGGTCCAGTCAAAGCCCTCGATCTGATTTGTGAATCTGTGGCAAGACTTAAAAATGTATGTTTACCAACTGTCTCTATCCAACTTGAGCTTGAGCACCGCTGCCAAAACGAATGGGCTAAAACATCAGGATCCAGATGTGCAAAGTTGATAGAGACATCCCAGAAGTAACTAGCTATGAGGCACCGAGGTCCAGCCCTCACTAGTTTCTGAAGAATTTGAGGTTGTTGTTTTTTTACTTCTCATGGTGCCAGTTGCCAAATTCAATATGGAAACAGTGATAAGCTGATAATGTCGTGGATGAATGAAGTCTACTACGCAGATAAAAATTGCTTTCCAAGACAGCAGTGTTGATTGGTTCTCAACTGACCTCAGAGCACCAGGATTAAGTGCTTACTGAAGCTGAAAATGAATACATACTTCTGATTAGAGAAAATATAGATGTTCTAAACTGTTAAACCACTAATTTCACTACACCAGGAAGAAGCCTTTTTACCTTGTTATTAGGGTGACCTACTTGATGCTACCTTTTCTTTTTTGTGTATCTTTATCTGTCACATATACAGTACATTATAGTACAGATAAATTCTTTCTTCACAAAAATTCTTTATTTGCATTGTTAGGACGTTGGGGCCAGAGCAGAAGGTCAGCCATGATACAGGATTAAGGGCCTTGCTCAAGGGCCAACAGCTTGAGGCAGATTGAACCCCCAACCTTCTGATCAGTAACCCAGAACCTTTGAGTCACTATTGACACACCACTGTCTCTATACCAGCCTCACGCCCAGTTTTCCCAGAACCCACCATGACCCTGACCAGTAGGACTGCCAGAGCAACGAGGGCGAGCTGGCATTTGATCTTGCACTTTTCAAACTACTGAGGCAGTGACCCAACACTTCAGGCAATAACAGACAGGTCTGACTCGGTTGAAAAACCAATCAAAACTTCCAGTTCATCTGGGGGGTGGGACATTTCTCCTAAAAGCGATCTCCTATGAGAGATAACTGGCTAATAATCGTATGTTAAATCAGTATCACTAACGTTTCAGTATTTCAAGTGACATATGCACATATTCTGTAATCTGAATTGATTATAGGAACATTCCTCAAATGACCTTCTTCATATAAAGTAAGCAAGGCTTGTTGGAAAAATGTTTAGCAAAACAGTTACGGGTCTTTCCATCTCAAGTGGTCCAATAATTGCAATGTTGGTTGCTTGACCACTTAAAAAAATTTTTTTGAGTGATTACCTCTACGTAATGTCATTGCAAAACCATCAGTTTTTTGTTTTTTTTCTTCTTCACTTTGTTTAACTACAACAGCCATCTCTGTGTCATGACACAACAAATTTTGGTTAAACAGCTGTTTACACAAACCTCAATATCTCGGCTTGGGATGGACCTAGCTCCTTGGAACAAAAACTGATCTCTAGAGCACATTACAAGGTACACATATAACCTTTTTGCATTCTCTTTTGCATTCTCGTTCCTTTGACTTAGAACTTAAGTCCAAATGTAATGCTCAAGATTGCTCACAGTTCCACTTTTAGGGTCAATTTATAATGGGAAGGGTTTGAGTTAATTTTTTTAAGGGGTACCTAGGCAAGTATAGTGTGCATGCAGAACATTTCAGGTTTGAGATTTCTCCTACCTTTTTTAATGGGTGAGAAAGTGAATTTTCTAGAAATTTCCCTCAGTTTCGGGTTGAATAGCTCTGGTTGGGGACAAGATACAAAACTGAAATTTTGACAGAAATTAGTCCTCTATAGTAGCGTTCCAGTGTAAAAATTGTGAATTTGAGGTTTGAAGTAAACTCTGTGGGACAGTGGACCTCGAGGGCCAGATTTGAAGAACCAGCCTGATCTATCATGTTGGTACAGGTGTACAGTTGGAATGCGTGAATAGACTTTATCTAAATATGGAAGCACAGTGTTCAGTTGGGTGTTTTATATAAACAGAGCTGTGGTGTTGTTTCTCCTGTGATAAAAGCAGTAAGTGACTACAGCTCAGAAGTCAGACCCTGGCTCCATATAATGCTAAAAGAAGCAAGATACACAATTAGTCTGTATGTTTTTATAGACACATGACAGATGTACCCCTTCTCTCAGACCAAAAATTTGTCCCACCACTTTTGGAGTAGTGGGACCACTCCTGCTGACCAGGATGAAGTGCTGATTGAACATGGATGACTAAATGAACTCGGATTGTTGCCCATGTCCAAAGTGTCCGTAGTGTATGAATGGGTGTGTGAAGGTGTATGTGATTGTGCCCTGCAATGGATTGGTCCCCTGTCCAGGGTGTACACCGCCTTGTGCCCGATGCTCCCTGGGATAGGCTCCAGGTTCCCCGTGACCCTGAAGGTATACAATATATTGATAAAGTGTAATCAATATTTGTAACTCACATTTGAATATGTTAATAAAGTATAATCAATATGTAGAACTGACTTACTTACTTACTTAGAAGCATAATTTAAAAGTATAATCTGACACTCTATATGTGTTAACAAGCATAATCTATATGTATAATCAATATTAAGAAGCATAATCTAAAAACGTAGAACACTTTTTAATCAAGTTATATTTTAAGTGTGTTAAGAGCTAGAAGACTTCTATGTTTTACTGGCCAGCAGGTGTTTTTCTGTATCTCTGCATTTCCTGTGTAAACTGAGTTAAGAACCTTGTATTTTGCCTACAGCAGCTTTACTCTACGGCAATAAATTAGCAATTACACATTCACCAAAACTGTGTTTCCAATCAAAGCCCTTTAAGCTTGCAAACCAGTGTCAAAATAACAGAGAAGACTTCCAGAAGAAGAGAATCAGGCAGGAACTAAAGCCAGAAAATCATTAAGGTATAAGGGTGAATTTTGGGGCAGATAAAAACTGTGACCTGATAAAACCTTTAAAAAAAAAGTCCAACTGAGAGCACCTACAGATAAGTTTACTGTTTCAGAAAAGTATATAAAGGTGTGTGTGTGTGTGTGTGTGTGTGTGTGTGTGTGTGTGTGTGTGAGTAAAATTCAGACTTTCTGCAGACTGTCTCACTTTTTTGTTTCAATAAAGTTTGATTTTTTTTTTTTTTTTTACATCTACAAACCCTTTGTGTATGAAGTTTTTTAACTTAGACTGGAAAGATTTTAGACTGGAAAGTTTCCACAACAAAGGATAAGCGGTATAGAAGATGGATGGATGGATGAATGGATGGATGGATGAATGAATGGATGGATGGATGAATGGATGGATGGATGGATTGTTGCCCTCTCCAAGATGGCGGCGACGTTGCCGATTCTGGTAGAATCAAAGGAGTCTGCGCAGGAGTTACGCGCTATAATTACGCAGGCCGGGACGCTCCCCCAGATTCTCCATGCTCTACGCCAGGAGCGTACGTGTCGTGTTGTACGTAGCCATATGCACACAGGGGGAGTGAGAGGAGCATGAATGGAGCAAAATGGCGGATCATGTGCAGGTAAGCAAAGCTTTATATTTTGTTATTGTGGAAGCAGGGAATTTAATCTTTGCTGAGCATGATCAGGGGATATGTACGGCTTTGTTCCGGCCTTGCGTTTATGATATGTTTTTAAATGGGCGATTTAAGAAGGTTACGTAAAACGATGGCGGACAGAGCGGCGTGGTTTGTTGGATGCGATTATCAGTGTGTTGTTGACTTGTGGCCTGTCATCATGTTGATTTGCCTCTGTGTGTGTGTGTGTTCCTAGATCTTAAGAAATGCAACGCTTGCTTTATTTATTTTAAAAAGTATAAAAACAGTTTTTATTTACAATACGCTTTGTGAGACTCTAATAGCGTTTGTTATTGGCATCCTGCATGCAATGCAATAATTTTAGCACATCATTAACCTCTGTATACGACAACTTTTCTCAAAATATTCAGATTAGATGGACAATTATTGGACGTTTAGCACTCGCAGAATTAAACCTTTGCATGTAGAGATACTATTATTATTGTATAACATAATTGACTTCTTAAAGTTGAAATTAATTGGTTGTTTATTTATTAGATGGGATCTTTTTTGCTGTCTGACTCACTGTAAACAAGCCACTATGAAATACATTGCAATAGTGTAATGTGATAATATGCACATTAAACGTTGTGTATATTTTCCAGATTAATATTTCAGTTAAAAATATGTGCATTTTTTAAATAATTTATTATCTTTGGTTAAAGATGTATAGATGTTTTTAATTCAGGCAACGTTATTTAATATAACGCGTTTAAGGGAACGCCCTGCATTTGCATAAACGTCTAATTTTCCATGATATATTCCTGATTATTATTTTTTTTTTAGCAATTTTTTTTAAAAAAGAAAACAAATATATTTTATTTCTCTAATATCAGCTGCTTCAGTCTGTGTACATCTTGCATGCATTGCTAGCAAACTTCACCTTAATGCTAGGTAGCTTTTAGCTTTATGCTTAGCATTGTAGTGTAGTTAGCATTAGCTGTGTAGTTAGCATTAGCTGTGTAGCCAAATTCTCCCGCGCGACTTTGTGAACCTACAAAATAACACACCTGCGAATTAAATAAAATTTAAACTGGAATTTTAACACAAGGTTTTTTTTGTGAAGAGATCATATGACACGCGTGTATTCGTCGCGGCAATTCATTACGTTCAATTAAACTGTATTATCCCTTTGAAAACAAAACGAAACCGGTTAGCTAGCTTGCTATCTTGGTACTTATTAAATAGCTTAGCAGCTAGCTAACCTGGCTTTATTCATATGTCCACAGAGTGCGCTTATAATATTAAGATAAAACATGTAAAGTACTTTAATTTGGCTCGTATTTCTTTTCTGTCAATGTAAGGGTTTAGCTTGCTAGCTTGCTTCCATGGACTGTATTGTCAAATGGATTTTAGCATGATTAGCATTACTTCTGCCAATATTAACAAGTGGGTGATCAGAGACTGTTCCAAAGTAGTCCAATTTCACAAAAACTACTAAAGCGTTTAATTATTATTATTATTATTTTTTTTATTAGAGCTGATCTATAAAGTTAAAACGAAATTTAAACGTTTCCTCCACAGTATCAGTATGCTCTGAGTATTTTTAAAATTTTTTTTTTTTAGCTAGCCAGTACTGAAACTTTATCATCTGTAATCCTGTTATATATCTCTTATCCTTTTATCCTCTTATGTATCTATTTATTTATTTTAATAAGTGTTATTGTTAACTGGCTTTAATAAAAAAAAAGAAGTAATTATGCCAAGTAAATAAATACATAAATAATAATAAATAAAATAAAAAAAACACAGTAATTGTAATGTGCCGAATTTTGTCATTGGGAATCAACACAGTTTGTCTGTGTGTGAAGTCTGTTTTTCCTCACAGTAATTTTTCTAAAATGTTTCTGTTCTGGGGGAAAAAAAAAAGCACAATATTGTGTTAAAGTTGTATACTGATGGACGTTCTGTTAAATAATTCGTTCAGACTCATTCGCCAATTCATTCAGTTTGCTCTATTATTCAACTGCCCTGCTGGAAAAAAAAACTATAGAAATGATGACAGAAATTCTAATGGTTTCCACTACAAATATCATTACAATCCATCAGCTAACCATTACCATTATTGGTCTTTAGACAAAACATGCCACATAGAGAAGACAACAAATTACCATTAGAGACCCGCAGGGATTGTTACAGTTTCCATTAAAACCAATACAATTCCCATTAAAACCATTACAAATTCGATGAGGGTTTCTATTGTTGAGGGTATATATTTTTCATAGAATATACTGTGAAATCTCCAGCTCTGGCTGAATGAATCGCTCAACTCAGTGGTTCACCTGATCTGCTGAATGAGAGGCGAACGAATCTCGGTCATGACCGGAATGATTCGCTGACTCAAGGCACGGATCAGGCATGGCGTACACACAGCTGTAAATTTGATTTACACAACTGATAGATGTTTCAAAAAAAACTCTCTCAGATTGAAAGAAAAAGTAATGGCTAGAGGATTCACTAACTCGCACACTGACGAGTGTTGAATGAGAGATGAACGAATCTTGTTCATGTCAGAAATGATTCACCGACTCAAGGACACAGTTGGAAATGCACCTTTGCATCAGTGTATTTCCGAACACGTAATTCTTAGAGATAAGCATATAACTTAAAATCTTTTTGATAATCAAGAAGCTGAATATCAACAACTGAATGAAAGAAGTGACACGGTGCGTGGCAGTGACCCATACTGATTCATTCGCCTTACTGACTCACTGAATTGTCGGTGAATCAATCCAGGCATGTGAATCCTGTCAGTGAAAAGTTATTGCATGATGCAATTTATCACAACGTTCATGATCTTGTATCTCCCAGAACTAAGCACTATAATGAATAAAAAGTCAAGCTGTGTCTAGTAAACTAATGCTACAGTGGTGTTTCCTGTTACTCCCCGTGTGTGTGAGAGAGATGAGGACATATTCCTTTTGCAGTAATGGATTATTCATTACTGTCTCTGCAACACACTCGGGCATGTTCGAGTTCACCACGCACACCTGAGCGTCTCATCGTGTGCTTATTCACTCTGAGTTAGTATAGATCTAGTACAGTATAACAAGCTCCACGTGTAACATTTAATGATAGGAAACACTTCAACGTTTCTAGTTATTTCTAGTCTCCCGGATGCATTTTTATACTTTTTAACCTCTTCTGTAGTTCACAGTGTGATAGGGTGCCAAAAATTTAATGTCTGAGAAGATTCTCTGAAGGAAATATTAGATACAAGGTATGGAGAAATAAAATCTGCTAATAGGGAAGTTTTTGTTTTTTATCATCACTGAGAAATGGATAAAAAAAAAATTTCTTACTTTTAAAAGTTTTTGCATTCTGGCTTTTCATATTGTCTTGTGTATTTTGCTTCTTCTCTTTTCCTTTGGTGTCCTAATCGATATATTAGGTTTATTTATTAATTATTCATTAACGTTCATGATTTTTGACCCTTTACAAAAACTTCCTGCACAAAGCACATGTGAAATGTCCCTTTTCGTAGCAATTACTTTCACTTTGTGCTGACGTCATGTAGCTGAACTTTGACCTGTGAATTCATGAGCCTCAGTCTCGTGAGGCAATAGAAGGTAAGAACGTGGGACCGTGAGCCGTTATCAGTCCGTACAGGATTTCGCACAGGTTTTTTTTTTTTTTTTTTTTTTTTTTTTTTGTGATTGTCGTGGCCAAAAATGCTTGAGTTTGATACTTTTTTTATTTTACTAAAATTTGCTATGCAACTTTAGTATTTGAATTGGCGAAATCGCAATCGCACGAAATAGTTTCACACGCTCTTTCACAGTGATGTTTGTTGGTAAACGAGCCCGTTTCGCTGTACTCATGTTCGACGCTCGTGAATTGGAGAGTTCTTCGGCCGAATGCGCAGTGTGACGACGACACATGATGCGTCTTTGACCACATCTGCGGAAAATCTGAGGTAATTGTGAAAAATTGCAAGCTAATTAATTTCTTCTGGAGGGACTGTCTTAAATTGATTTTAAAAAACAATAAAGAGGCTGTTTATTTAATTAAGCAGTGGTCACACTGGAAATTTTGACACAATTTCTTACTGTAGCTTGGTTGCTTGCTGAAAGCATGATACTTAGATAGTGTAGCAGCTCATTTTATTCACTTGTACACATGATTAAGTCATGTTATAAAGGTATTGAAGTTTTTTTAATTTGGCTAATGAGTGGCGTAAACAGAAAAGCTTTCGCTCTGTTGTCTGTAGATTACGAGTTCGAATCCTTACACTGCCACAGCCATTTGTGGCCATTAGGCCAAGCAGCAAAATTAGTCGTGCTCTCTGGTTTGGAGGGGTAATGCTCTCATTCCCCTGTCAGTCACCGTGACACTAATAATTCAGGGACATCTGTGAGGTCATGTTTTTGAAAAAGGGTGGGTAGCGTTTTTTCTGAGGGTGTTACCCCTCCACGTGATGCAGCAGTTTGCAAAGATGCGATTGGCTGGGAGGAAGGAAGCACCGGTTATTCTTAAAGAAGTTTAAAAATAACGGTGTTATTATTGTTCAATAATAACATGTTTAATTACTTTTATTAGTCTTAGGTTATGTGGAGCATCGGTTGTACAAGTCCATATAAATAAGCTGTTACTATAGAAACTGTGAGAGCTGCTGTTGAACGTTAATCCACACCTTCTGACCAATCAGATTCAAGAATTCAACAGCGCTGTGGTATACAGCATTTTAACCTCAAGTTTGTACTGTAGACTTTATTCCACACCCTTTTCACTGCATAGAGCTCTCTTTCTGGGACGTTGCAGTCTAACAGCATGACCGTCATGAAATCCCACGATGCATTGCAGTAGGTTAGCATCCGAACACAGGTGCAGGATAGTTCTAACGCTTTGCTGAATATTACAAGTTTATGAAAGTCAGGTTCATCCGTGTCAGTTTTGGTGTAACACCCTGAAAGTGTGCTAAATTCACACAGGCATCTCTTATCTTGTGCACACAGCTGTGTGTGTGCGTTTATCTTCTACGTCACACATCACATCTATATTCGAGGGTCTTCCTTAAATGCTTTTATATCACACCCTTGCATCAGCCACATATGAAGTCACTGTATTGGTTAAGTGTGTTAGAACGTGTGCAAGTTCCCGTAAACGGATCGAAAACTAATATTAAGCAGCAAGAATGAAGAAGCTTTTTAGGGAATGAGCTATACTTGTATTGAAGGACACACCCTGTGAGTGTGTGTTAGGGGTGTTCATTGCTTCGTAGTCTAAAAATATCACAATATCAGGATATTAAAGCAGCAATCCTCCTTTTTTTTTTTTTTTTTTTTTTTTTCTTACTTTTTCATTTCTTACATGTACAAATAACTTGGAAAAAATGTAGAACAGGATTTAGAACAGTAACCGTGTAAGCAGTGGCAACAGCACAAATGGCTGAGAAACCCATTTTGAAAACTGACTTTCTTGTTCACGTTTAGATGGGCCCCCTGGCAGGCAGTTGATCGACCGTTTACTCTCTGGGCCGCTGTAGATACCCACCTACTTAACCATTAATCTTACCTAATGCACCTTTAAATGACCATTTAAGTTAAAGGAAATATTTTTCTCATGAAATCTTTGTTGCACATCTTTGTGTGTGTGTGTGTATACAAGTAATAAATACAAGGAATATGTTAAGCCAATGTTGATCCGAATACGTTGAGCAAAATCTGCAAAAATATATGATGCAGCGGCGGCGAAAATGCGTAGTGCGTAAGCGTGAACATATCAAGTATATGTTGTAGGTAATAATTCCAAAAAAAAATTAAACAAATGCCTGTACCTGTGCTAGGACCTCGGTTTATATTTCCTACGAACAAGTACCTTATTGCTCTGTGTTTAAACTCGGTCAATACGTGGTTGTTTTTGTTTGGGTTTATGATGGGAGCGAGAGCTTTTCAGAGTGTCTAACCCCCCCCCCCCCCCCCCCCCCCCCGGGAAAAAAAACAAAACGCTCTCTTACATTCCCTCCAGCATGAGGCGATTGCAGAAGTAACACAAAATCAAGCAAACTTCGCAATATTTTTACAAATTACAGCAGATTATCTGCTGATTTGGGCCAAGACATGTCACGTGACATCACAACACGCATTCAGTTAAAGCCGTTCTTGATTCACTTGCGTTGCATGTGAGTACAGCTAAAAGGTGTCATTTAACCAACATTTACAGTACTTATAGCGGAATCCGCATGACCCCGAAAGTCTGAGAGTGACTAGTGAAAATGCTTTTATTTTGCATTATTTTCTTATTTAACACAACAGTTGTTATATTATTGACGACACCCTGAGTGAAAAGTAGAATCTTAGAAATATTTACGTGAATTACAGAGTTTCATAGTATTTCGTACGTCACCTTTTTGCTTTAATGACCGTGTGAACTTGAGCTGGCATGGACTCCAGAAGTTTGTGCAAAAGCGTATGGTGCAATTTTAGATCAAATCCATCGAATTGTTCGATAGAAGAGACTAGGCATGAGGAAAATCTGACCTTTTGTACAAAGCTGTTATCATGGACAATATCATGTGGTTGCTTACATTTAAATAGAGACCTAGAAACTGTACAGAATCTTTAATATTAGTCGGTCTGCACGCGGCACGGGGGAGATTTACTCCTCACGTCACTTCTGTTCAGAAAACACGCTTCGGAGAGCAAATACTAAAGTTGTGTCCCAAATGAAGTACTGTACACTTACAGTATGCACCAGTGTCAAGTGTGTGGATTTTATAAAGGTAATATTATCTCAAATATAACATTAGCGTTTTTTGTTTTTTTTTACTAACCAGAAGTATAAGCCACTTCCTAGTTGACGGCGCATGACGTCATACGCACGTTAGCATTAGCAGACACCCGAGTCACAGACTGGCTTTCTTCAGTTTACTTTCTGTCAGCGTTATCTTTTATTCCCAACATGACCTCAGTCTCCATCAGACGGAGGCGAAATCAAGTGACTGAGGAAGAAAGTCCTCTAAAGCAAGGGAGCATTTTATATTAAACACCGCGGAGATCAAACAGTGCTGCACGAGCACAAACATGTTTATATCCAAATTGCTCCACTGTGTGTAAGGGGCAGCGGAAACTGGTGCGATTTGCTTAAAAGGTTTAGTTTAATTCCAGTTTATTGTCATTATATGCTGTATTTGCATGCTTGCAGTGTAAATTCTGCTGTTTATTATAACGGAAGTGATGTGTTAGTAACGATTATTTAGTTAGTTTATATTATATATAAGTACTTATGCATTATTTTTTTATGGATGCACAAAAAGCACTGAATTAAACTACAGTCCTAAATTAAAAATATATATTCTGGTTTGTGTGTGTGTGTGTATTGGGTTCTTTTCTGTTTTGGACAAACAGTTGTGTAAAGTTTTAGTCTGACGTTTATATTTGTAACACTCAGTTTGTGGACTTTATTTTAAATAAACAACAAAAAGAAAGGCACTGAAAGTTTGCCCCGCCCCATCCGATTAATCGAAAAAATAATCGGCCGACTAATCGATTATGAAAATAGTCGTTAGTTGCAGCCCTAGTCAAGATATTGAAGTTTTAATTTCTCTGTTTTAAATATTTAAAAATTCTAAAAAAAAAAAAAAAACTTCTAAAAAAAAACAGATTTTTCCTTGCGGTCTCAGGCTTTTCAACTCCACAGTTTTGTTTTTTTCCTATTTATTATATTGTCATTATAAGCTAAAAGGGTGAAAAGCATTTTAATCTGTATTTTGAAAAAAGGGAATGAACTATGAAGTAACTGTCCAATCATTAATCATGACTAATCATTAAGCCATAATAACCTGTGGTTTGTGTTTTCAGCTCTTAAACATTTAAATTAATTAAATGATGTCCACATAATTTTCAAAATACACAAGAATGTGAGGAGTATTTGTGAGATTTACAGAGTGTCCCGTAACACTAGCAGAACATAATTCGGTAATATAATTCCCCCTGAAATTAGAGATAAGATGAGTATCACAGTATCATGTTTTTTTTCAATATTTGGATTTGTGCTTGGTCTGCGTTTTTAAAGCCTACACTAACGCTGATTTGAAATCAATTGATACTAACCACAAACTCTTCTAAAGAAATGCCCAGTAGGCTAATGGCAAGTGAGTATGCTGAGTCATCTATTACAGTGCACAGTGAGGCATATTTAAATCAAATTATCTCGCTGCTTGTATAGTCAAATAACAGCACATATAAAGAGTAAAACGGGTTATATTGGGTTGAGCCGAACAAAAAATTAACACTAATGAATGGAAAAAAAAAACCCTAATGAATAATGACTTAAAAAGAGGACTTGTTTTAATTTTTCTTTTAATTGACATGGAAGTTATATATTAAGGTTATAATGATCATGGTAGTAATAATGAAATTTTAATTTCACATTTGATTTGTTTAAAATTCATATAATTAATGAAATGTCAAAAATATACTACATGAAACGCATAGATTTGGCTTAGCCACGTAGCCACGTCTAGAGGTCGACCGATAGTGGATTTTACCGATTAATCAACCGATTAATTTTTAAAAAGGATAAAGGGAAAAAATGAAGTGGGGGAGGGGTAAAACATTGCTGAACTTTTATTACAAAAATGAACAGTACTGACTGTACCATGAAAATGTACTGTACTTTTTTTTTAAATGAAATGAATATATATTAACTATTAATAAATATTTATGTAAATAGACGCTATACATCCAACCTGAACTGAAAAGTAACACTCCAAAAAGCAAATAAAAACAGAGACGTCCAAAATCGATTAAAAATAAAAATAAACACTTCAAATAACAGAACAAAATTTGTCGGTGATGTTTTTTTTTTTTTGCCTCTAGAGGCCGCTCTCGTACTGTATAATGACAGCGGACCCTTCTCAGCCGCTCCCGCGACAGACGCAAGCGGGAGAAACTATCGGTGTGGATTTCTGCTGATAGTTCCAGCAAAACCAATCAATCGTTGGACCTCTAGTAAAAATCCTCTACATACGCACACTTTTGATCACATTATATTACGCGTAAATTTTAAGTCTGCCTAAACACACCAGGTTGGAAACAAATAAAACTTCACCCATTGTTCTGTCCATATGATACCCTAATCATTGTCCGTTATGTTGCTTAGCAACCAAAACATACTGTTCATGGACTACACTGTTATGTACAAATAATCGGCCAACCAGTCAGATTTGAGAATTCAGCCTGATGCCTGATGTTTACTGATGCTGATTGTGTATAATTGTGTGTGTGTGTGTGTGTGTGTGTGTGTGTGTGTGTGTGTGTGTGTGTGTTTCTAGCAGTAGAGTATCTGTGTGACTTGATTATCTTGAAGAGTGGTCCATCTAAGGAGATTCATCATGTGTGTTTCAGAGCCTAGCCCAGCTAGAGATCCTGTGTAAGCAGCTGTACGAGACGACGGACACGAGCACGCGACTGCAGGCCGAGAAAGCGCTCGTGGAGTTCACCAACAGTCCAGAGTGTCTGAGCAAATGCCAGCTGCTGCTGGAGAGAGGCAGCGTGAGTGTTCACCATCCCACACACACACACATTCCTTTCTGATTACTGCTTCCATAGTATCTTATTTTTAATGTAGACATCATCCACTGAACACTCTTACCACGGTGTTAATTGTTGTTTCTTTAAAACACACCTCAGACAGGCTCTGTCTCAAACGGTGGACAAATGGTAAATCTATTATCAAGACCAAGGGGCATGTGAAAGCTCAAGTGTGCTTCCCAGTGCCCTGGAAACCTGAGTTGGCTAAAAAAAAAATTGCTAGCCAATGCAATTCGTTGGGATTTGTAGTTTGTGTGAAGTTGCGGTATTGTTTGGCCGGGACCCTGATCACTATCTTAGTTAGGTGTGAAAAGAAAAAAAAAACTTTACATGAGTGTGTGTTATTTTTCCCACCCACCCTGATCTATTTCTAGGTTAAAACGTGAGTACGTATGTTGTTGAGTCGCTGATTCCTTTATGTAGAGTGTTAATGCGGTTTATTTAAGGTTTATCGCTGCATGGTAATTTCCTTTAGGAGTATGTTCCAGTTCTGTACGCTACACATGAGCTTGTATTCAGAAAAGAGTGAGAGGTTTGTGTTTCTGTTGTGTTTAACACTCCTCTCGTGTGTGTGTGTGTGTGTGTGTGTGCGCATATGTCTGTGTGTTTGGGCGTCTGCAGTCGTCTTATTCTCAGCTGCTCGCAGCCACGTGCCTCTCCAAGTTGGTGTCTCGCACAAGCAACCCTCTGCCACTGGAACAGCGAATCGACATCCGTAAGACACACACATTCTCTCTCTGTCTCTCTCTCTGTCTCTCTCTGTCTTGGCTTTACTCCCACCTTTCTCTCTCTGTCTCTGCTTCACCCTCTCCTTGGTCTCTGTCTGTCTCTCCTTTTTTTGTCTCTCTCTCGCACTGCCTCTGTCTGTTTCACTCTCTTGATCTTTTTTTCCTCTCTGTTTTTCTCTCACTCTCTCTGCCTGTATCTCCTCTCTTTCTCTCTCTCTGCTTCACCCTCTCCTTTGTCTCTGTCTGTATCTGTCTTTCTCTCCTTTTTTTGTCCGTCTCTCTGTCTGTCTCTCTCTGACAATATCTCTGCCTGTCTCTCTCGTGCACGCTCTCTCTCTATCTCTCTCTCTCTCTCTTTGTCCGCCTCTCTCCTTCTCTCTGTCTGTCTCTGACAATATCTGTCTGTGTCTCTCTCTCTCTCTCTCTCTCTCTCTCTCTCTCTCTCTCTCTCTCTCTCCCTGAATCTCTCTCCCTTTGTCTGTCTCTCTCTGACAATATCTGTCTGCCTCTCTCTTTCTGTCTGTCTCTCTCTGACAATATCTCTGCCTGTCTCTCTCGTGCGCGCTCTCAATCTCTCTCTCTCAATCTCTGTCTCTCTGTCTGCCTCTCTTTCTCTCTGTCTGTCTCTCTCTGACAATATCTCTGCCTGTCTGTCTCTCTCTCTCAATCTCTCTCTTTTTGTCTGCCTCTCTCTTTCTCTCTGTCTGTCTCTCTGTCTTGCCTTTGCCCCCGTCTTTCTCTCTCTCTCTCTCTCTCAATCTCTCTCTCTCTTTGTCTGCCTCTCTCTTTCTCTCGGTGTGTCTCTCTCTGTCTTGCCTTTGCCCCCCTCTTTCTTTCTCTCTCTCTCAATCTCTCTCTCCCTTTGTCTGCCTCTCTCTTTCTCTCTCTGTCTCTCTCTGTCTTGCCTTTGCCCTCTCTCTCTCTCTCACTCTCGCTCTGTCAAAAGGTTGCTTTATTGGCATGACCAATATTAACATTTGTATTGCCAAAGCTTGGGTACAGACAAAATAAATAAGTAGAAGCAAATGTACGTGCATTCAACAATCCAGTCAGACAGAAACACTAAGAATAAAGTAAACTCTAAGAATAAAGAAAACAAAGAAAGAAACAGGCTAAGACGGTCTCTGTTTCTATCTCCACTTGCCTCAGTCTCTCCTTTCTCTCTCTGTCCATGTCTCAGTCTCTGTATGTTTCACTCTGTCTTACTGTCTGTCTCTGTCTCTGTCTCTCTCGCCTTCTTTCTGCCTGCATCTCTTTCTGTATGTCCGTCTCTGACGACACGCAAATTGAAGATTTTCTGAACCGAAGTCTTCAGACAGCGAACACACAGATGTGCACATGCGTAGTATATTTATATTTAAACACATGGTATACACCAAAGAGCTCTCTCTCTGACCGAGGTTCCCTGTGGTTTTTTCATCAGGTAATTACGTGCTGAACTACCTGGCGACGCGGCCGAAGCTCGCCGCGTTTGTCACTCAGGCTCTGATTCAGCTCTACGCCCGAATCACTAAACTCGGCTGGTTCGACTGTCAGAAGGAGGATTACGTCTTCAGGAATGTCATCGTGGACGTCACAAGATTCCTGCAGGTATAAATCCGACCCCCGAGTTAGCCGGATTGGAGAGCTGATGAAATGACATGACCGAGGATTTGTCCATACTAATCCCGTTCTCAGGTGCTCAAAGTAGTGATTAGTAAATCTGCTGTACGTCGTCTTCTCTTCCAGACTGGGCCCCTTGGTATTTTAGTTCATACATAATACACACACAGTAGAAAGGCTGTGATTTTACATTTCCGTATTTACCATTTCCACCTTTTTATATTTGTGTAGCTAATTGGGTTGGTGTTTTTTCTTTCTTGTGGTTTCAGGACAGTGTTGAACACTGCATCATCGGAGTCACGATTCTTTCCCAGTTAACCAATGAGATTAACCAAGTAAGTTCCTCCGCCATCTTCCATGATGTAAGTGTTTTATTTTTATCTCTATTTTTGTGTGTGAGCACTGCTACATTAACTATGCTGTGCTTTGCTGGTAAGACTCTCATAGCTTTTCAAATTCCTTTTCAATCAAGGGGAAATTTTTTATGTTTTTAAATAACTTTTAAGAAATGATAAGTTTTGTACACATCATAGCAAATCGCTCATTACCTGTCTCCTATCTTAAACTACTGGTCTAGTAGCTGCTAGGTATGTACTGACATGAAAGGTTTACATCAGCCACGTTTAGTTACAGTTTCTAATATTATCAAAGTGTTTTATTAACTTTTTTTTTAAAATATATAACAAGGACTTTCTGATGTGCCTCACTTTATTCATTTAATACAATAAAATGTATTTTAGCATAAAGATCCACTGTGTTTTTTTTATATATATATATCTCTCTGTGTGTGATGTATAATACCAGAAACGTAGACCATGAAATGTCAGTGACTTATAAACACAAACATTTAAATGTTCATTTAAATAAGAAAAGTAACAGTGAAAATATATCATAAATAAAGAACTTCTTATCAAATATGAAATACAGTTCTAAAATTATAACAATATTTTCGAACATTAAGAAAACAATACAAAACAATAATGACTAAAATTAACATTAACATTATTAATAATATTTCAAAAACTACAGAGTAAACAATCATTTCCAGTTTAAAATGTTTGAGCTTTGCCTTTAATATGGCAGCTATGCAAACTCACAACCCCAGCTACTCTTCCTATATTAAAAAAAAATAATAATGTGTGTATATATATATTTTTTGTCTTTAATTGTGTATTGAGAATGTTTCATGTGTGAAACTCGCTGTTGTTACTCTCACCGTTCCGTCTTTTCTTGTATCCAGGCCGATACGACGCATCCGCTTACAAAACACAGGAAGATTGCGTCATCGTTCAGAGACTCTTCTCTGTTTGACATCTTCACACTCTCCTGTAATCTCCTCAAACAGGTGAAGATCCACGATTTCAGAAATACGGCTTTACAATGCTCGAAAGACGACTTGTACCGTATGACGCTCCTGCAGAAATGATCCAAAAACGTGTGGATGTGTTCCGTATGTACTCCAGAATGGGACATGAGGCTTGTTTATTATACTCGGAAGTAAACAAGATAAATGTGATCAGTTTGTTGTTGTAGTTTATACAGCTGCTTTGAATTTAGTTAGCGATTTATTCCTAGTTTTTCAGGTTTTACGTTGCGGCAGCATCTCTGAATTATAATAATTAAATAATATTTCTTTCTAAATGTATTCCTTCTTTCTTACACACAAGGACAATTTACAAACAAATGAAAACTACTGGATGATTCAGCACTGTGTTAAGTCAGTTAAATTGTTGTTTAATTATAGGTTATTAAATAATTATAATTTAGTCCTGCTATTATTGTTCATTTTGTTGTTGTATTATCGTGCTTCCAAATCAGAATAATTTATTTTTCCCGGTTTTCATATTTGTCTTTGGGGTTTTGATGTTTTCACTGCCATCAGATAATGTTTAAATGTGGTAAACCTACACGTGTGTGATTGCAGGCGTCAGGAAAGAACTTGAACCTGAACGATGAAGGCCAGCACGGTTTGCTAATGCAGCTCCTGAAGCTTGCGCACAACTGCCTCAACTTCGATTTCATCGGCACGTCCACAGACGAGTCCTCAGACGACCTGTGCACCGTCCAGATTCCCACCAGCTGGAGATCAGGTGACCGCCACCACGTCTCCATATTTATCCGTCATCGAGGAGTTTTTGTCTTTCAGAATACTGGAATTAATAGCATCCTATTAGAGGTCTGATTTAATAGTTTTTTTTAAAAAAAAATCTATTTAACTGAATTCTCCGTTCTGATGTATGGGTTTAGAAGGTGTTGATTCGTTTTTCATAACAGCAGCTCTGACAGTGGATCCGGCTCAAAGACGAATCACGGGATTATATTAATACGCTTGCTCTGATATGTTATCGTTTCTGTAGTAATTGTAGCTGTTTATGGACGTTTTTAAAAACGGTGCCGTATTTTTAGTCAGGTGACCCATTCAGTTCAAAACAAACAAGACGTTGGACTATGTTGTACTGCAGTTGTTATCTGCTATCCAGTTTGATAGTGTTGTTAAAGATTAATATCACTTTCAGGTTCATTTTTTTTTTAAATAAACGCCTGATGGAAATGACGCAGGTGAATTTGTTTTACGGATGTTCCATAATGACGGTTAAATGAACTGTAAATGGATAAGAAGACACTGCATCGTTCTTTATATATATAACATATAAAGGGGCAGTGGCTCTGGGTTACTGATCAGAAGGTCGGGGGTTCAAGCCCCAGCACTGCCAAGCTGCCACCGTTGGGCCCTTGAGCAAGGCCCTTAACCCTCTCTGCTCCAGGGGCGCTGTATCATGGCTGACCCTGCACTCTGACCCCAACCTCCTAACATGCTGGGGTATGTGAAGAAAAGAATTTCACTGTGAATGTATATGTTTAACACTTATTTATTTATTTATTTATTTTGCAGCCTTTCTGGACTCGTCGACGCTGCAGCTGTTTTTCGATCTCTACCATTCCATCCCTCCATCCCTCTCTCCCCTGGTAAGTGAAAGACAGAACACACAGCTCCCTGTTTCAGGTCCACCAACCATCTATATAGGTCACTTTATACAGTAGACATACACGTACACTGTAGTTAGTGGCTGTAGCTCATCTGTAGAGTTTCTCCTTTGTATTTTTTATTGTTGGGTCCGTCAGTGGAAAGGAACAATCATATCTCTGACTAGATATTATTTGGGTGGTGGAGCATCCTCAATATAACAGTGGCACAGACATGATGCAGTTTAAACACTGTACAGTTTATTAACACGGCTCCACCTTAGTATCGTATTGAACTGTATTGAACACAGAAACCACTAGGGGGCAGTCCTTCATATCAACTGGAGGAATCTGTGGCGTCTGCTTTTGTTGCATGCCTTTGTATTGATGCCGTGCAACAAAATCAGCAAGTGCGACATTTTTCCAGTCTTCAACGCTCCAGTCTGGGAGAATCTGCGCCCACTCTCGCATCCGATTTCTGAGTGAAATCCAATCATAGGAGTGAAATCCAACGTAGTCTTCTGATATTCTAGCCAATCCTCCTTAAAGATTTGCTGTGTTGTGTGTTCTAACATGCTTTTCTGCTCACCACGGTTGTAAAGAGTGGTTATTTTTGTAGTCACAGAGACTTCTCGTCAGCTCAAACCAGTCTTGCCGTTCACCTCTGAGCCCTCTCTCGTCACCAAGGCTCATCTGCCCGTCTTTTGTTTTTTGCACCATTCTGTGTAAACTTAACTTAAATATCCCATTTCGTTTCAAATCGACTTCCCGACTCCAATCCTGCCGCAGTCAGTAACTGTAAACTCGCACGTCTGGAAAGTGAGTTCTGTAGTTGGACCTGATAAACTGTAAACACAGTCAGTGATATTAACTACACTGTCCTGAACTAACTCCATCTCTGTCTTTCTCAGGTTTTATCGTGCTTAGTTCAGATCGCGTCGGTCCGGCGTTCACTGTTCAACAACGCTGAGCGAGCAAAATTCCTTTCTCATCTAGTCGATGGCGTTAAGAGGATATTGGAGAACCCACAGGTCTGTGTGTGAAACAGAATAATTGGAATAACAGATGTGTGTGTGTGTGTGTGTGTGTGTGTGTGTGTGTGTTTTCCCGACTTTCCATGTCTTTTTTTTGTTGTTCTTTCTTTCTCGTTATAACATTTACATGTTTGTGTGCGTTATGATAGAGTTTATCGGACCCAAATAATTACCATGAGTTTTGCCGCTTGCTGGCCCGACTGAAGAGTAACTATCAGCTCGGCGAGTTGGTGAAAGTGGAGAATTATCCAGAAGTTATCAGACTTATTGCGAACTTCACTGTCACCAGCTTGCAGGTGAGACACACAGAGGTGGAGGCCATCTGAAGCCACACACACGCTCACATACATACAATGCAACAGTGCAAGACAAAAGTAAAACCAGTCACGTGAGGATAGCGTGAACAGAAGTTTGAATGTTGATCATATTAACAAAATGGACACTATGTTTAAGTTACTAAAAATGTAACCAGTATCATTTGAATGTAGTTTTACATTTCGATTAGTCCATCATTTGGGGAAATTGCTCTCCTAAATAATCACACACACACACACTGACTCAGCTTAGTTACTCACTCAGTTATTTGTACATTTTCATAAAATAACAGAATAATTCATAAATCAGATATGCAAATCCAATTGGATCAACATTATTATAATGTGTTTATTTTTGTAGATGGTAGATACTAAAATTCATAACTCATAATTCGTCAAAAATAATGTTTATTCTTTTAAATGCAACACTTGCTGACTATTTGTTGGTTCCTATTTATTGGGATTGTGATCTTGTGTCTGTAGAAATGTCTTCAAATACCGTCCGTGATATTCTTGTCATATCGCCCACCTCTGGAATTTACAACATTGGTTTTAGTTAAATGGATATTTACTGATATGATCATTCATGAACTCGGATAAACTTAGATTAGACAGATATATCTGTTTAGAAATCACTTTAAGGAACTTCAGCGATACGTGACTATTTCAGATTTTCTCATCATGGTATCATAACTGCTGTATGTTGCCTGTGTGTAGACTGATTTTTGATTTGTGTGTGTGTGCGTGTGTGTTTCTGTTTGTAGCACTGGGAGTTTGCGCCCAACAGTGTTCACTACCTGTTGAGTCTGTGGCAGCGTTTAGCCGCGTCCGTGCCCTACGTTAAAGCCACAGAGCCTCACATGCTCGAGACGTTCACACCCGAAGTGACCAAAGCTTACATCACATCCCGTCTGGAGTCCGTGCACATCATCCTGAGGTAAAAACATGCATTAAATGTCATTTTGAATTTTTTTAAACGGTGACATATTTTATATATATATATATATATATATATATATATATATATATATATATATATATATATATATATATATTTATATTTATATTTATATTTATTTACGCACACACACACAAATCGCAGAAACTCACATTACACAATAAAATAGGTTTATTATATAAACTTAATCCCTTACCCAATCACCTCCAGTCCTTTAGAAAGCAAAAACCACCCTTCTTTAACACATCACAGTTAATTTCATACTATTTTATTATACATCCATAAATATTCTTGGAATAAAAGCGTCGTTATTACCATGAATGCTGTACACACAGACCCACACATCTAAAACAAGTGAATGATACCTATAACATTAACACTGACCATCTCAATCCTCTGAGGCAGTCAGTAAAACTGAAATAATTCAGATAGGTAGTTCTTTAAAGCTTGTGAAGTATGGCAAGATGGGTTGCCATGTTTTACGCAGGTCCCCTCAAGGAAAGCTAAACTCTGCTCCTGCAGACAGTGGAGTGGCACAACAAAATTATCCTATGGGTGGCATGGTGGTAATAGTGTCAAACTGATTAGCATTTAAAATTAAAGATTCATTTTATATTGCAATTTAGAGGCATGGCCTTTGGAATGTACCTCTGGAATAGTTTTTAACAACCATTGTCCAGTAATTGTCAGGATGTTGACAAGACCTAAGATCAAGTGTTAAATTTTCTGGAGGAACGGTCCATCTTTCACAGCTAGCATCTGCGCTAGGAGACATGCCCGCAAGCCTGGCTTTGCTTAAATGAACACGATGTATAACACTTTAAACTGAGTAAGTCCTAGTTTCTAGTACTTTCTCTTGTACAATAATCTTCTTGTTTAAATTTAATACCCAGTTTCCCATCCCATTAGACTTTATTTTTCTTTACATCATGATGACTTGAAGATATGACATGAGAGTGTAGCACTGAGATCAGACCTTTATTAACAAATATGAGGCTGAGCTCTTCCCGGGTTGTCGCACCTGGGAAAGTGGGAAAGGTAGGAAAATGAAGGGTTTTAACAGAGGGTTAAAGAAAGTCTTGAAGATATCTAAAGAAACGGTTATATGGAAGACCAGATTTTCTAGACAAATGATTAAAAGTGCCGTATGTATTGTCAATAAATAAATCTTTCATGTAAACACTAAATAAATATTGATGTGTAAAATTAAAACAAAAACCTAATGTAAATAGCTTTAATGAGTGGTGGAAAGTGTTAATTCTGTGATGTTGAAGATCTCTTCAGCTATGTTGCGGTGTTTAAGTGTGTGTGTGTGTGTTGAGGGATGGGATGGAGGACCCTCTGGATGACGCCGGTTTGGTGCAGCAGCAGCTGGATCAGCTCTCCACCATTGGCCGCTGCGAGTACGAGAAAACTTGTGCCCTGCTCGTCCAACTTTTCGACCAATCAGCTCAGTCCTACCAAGAGCTCCTCCAATCAAACTCCAGCACCATTGACGCTGCCGTGCAGGAAGGTGAGCCCTGGAGATGCCCATGTTACACTTCATACACCTGCTGGCTGTGATCTTAAACTATGAATATCGGAAGTAGTCGGAAGAAACGTGTTACTGTTGTGTGTTCAGGTCGTTTAACGTGGTTGGTGTACATTATCGGAGCCGTTATCGGGGGCAGAGTTTCCTTCGCCAGCACAGACGAGCAGGACGCCATGGACGGAGAACTTGTGTGCCGGTGAGAATTTACTGATATGTTTCTTCATATGTCTTTATTGTTACATATACATGCTCAGTGGTGGTGATTAGTTTTAGTTTTTTTTTTTAAATGTTGACGCTCTAATTATTCGCGTTCTTTTGTACTGGATTTTAGCGTTTTGCAGCTGATGAACCTGACAGATTCTCGGCTCGCGCAGGCTGGGAATGAGAAACTGGAGCTCGCCATGCTCAGCTTTTTCGAACAATTCCGCAAAATTTACATTGGAGACCAGGTGCAAAAATCCTCCAAGGTAATTACAACAGAATGGCGTTTATACCACTTGCCTTCGATGACTGGTTTTACGCCACCGTGATGCTGAATTCTCTATTCTGATTGGTCACTTGTTTTAAGAACGTTCACCTTTACTTTGTTTAACGTTTCCAGAAGTCTCCAGTGTCGGTGTTTTTGCAGCTGTTGCACCACTTTTAACGTATCTACAAATGGATGCAAGCACAATGTGTCGCTCTTTAATAAATATATAAAGCGTAATTGTTACTAATACACTGAATTACTTTTGTATAAGAGGAATAAATCCATTCAGGACATGCTCTTATTGAGGTGGTCGTGGTAATGACGCTTACATGTTACATCTGACAGGATAGATGTTTAGTTTTAGTGGAAATTATATTCAAACGTTAAAAGTAGGCAGGAGACACTACCTACTCCTCCAGAGGTTAAAGAATGAATATTTTCTAAAATAATTTATAAATAAAAAAAATTCACTGGAATAATAGTACCTGAAATGTATCATTCAACTCCATGGACTAACGTGTGTGTGTGTGTGTGTGTGTTCTTTAGCTGTACCGGCGGCTTTCAGAGGTGCTGGGACTCAACGATGAGACGATGGTGCTCAGTGTGTTTATCGGCAAAATGTGAGTGAGACAATGTTCACAAGACAGACGTTACAGCACAATGAATATAAACATTAGTCACTCAGCTATTTTTCAGTAATGACCAGCAGAAAAATGATTTGCGATGGATATGCCAAAAGTCTGATGTTCCGGGGTTTTCCCGTAGGTTTTTAGAGGACTTGGGTGCTGTCTAGGTTCCGGGGGGGGGGGGGGTTTGAAATTATTAAAAGGAAATTAAGTTTGTGTTGTTTTTTTTTTTTTTTTTTTTTTTTCATGTTGTTTTCGACAATTATCCTTACCATATTTGTGAAGGAAAGCTGGCAACAATATTCATTCTATGTTTGAGATTTAATGAAAGTATATGTGGACCCATTACGATATGCATCACCTTGAAATGATGCATATACAAGGCAAGTCGCACTACATGACTGATGAGATGAGGACTTGCATCACTGTGTGTGACTGGTTCTCAAACTACACTGCAGGAACGGGGGGGAGAAAACTCTTTGTGTCGGGGACGGTCGTAGGAAAAGCCGCACGACCCGCAAGTGTTTGGTGAAGAAGCTACCTAAGATGTGTTCACATGTAACTTTACGAGTTTATGAAAAAGACTTTACGAGTGAACACTGCTTAACTTTGATTAGCTACCAAACCACGTTAGATACTAACGTTAGTTCAGCTGAGGTATCTTTATCTAACATCAACTAACTAGCAAGGCTGGCTAACGTAACTTAATTCAGTACATGAATATATATGCAAGTTAGCTAGGTTAGCAATTTCCATAGATGTTTATCATTATAACATTTAGCTGTATATTTTTGCTATGCTATCTCTGGCTATCGCTAGTGTGATGTTGCTATCGCATCCACAAAAATTACTCCCTAACAAAAAGAAACATTTATACTTCATTTATTCTTTGTAGAGACTTATCGATGGTTTGCAACTTTCTTATCTGAGTCCATCCCAAGCTGACGGTGCAGAGAAATATCCAATCAGCTGTGCAAGCATCTGTCACACACCAATCACACAAACGTTCGTCCAAACTCCGATTGCTCATTCCTCTTGCCAGTTTACCTTTCTCTTTGAGATCAAGCCATCTCTCCATTTTTTTTCCATTTTTTTTTGTCCGTGCATAGAACTCTCACCGTTGTTTTTACATTCATTCTGATATGTCGCCTAAATGCCTTTTTTTATTTATTTTATTTATTTATTTTTTAAATTTCATTCAGCTTAAGGCACGCCCAAAGACATTTGGGTCCTGCGCCTAAGCCTTTCTATGGTAGGGAAAGCCATGATGTTCTAACATGAACTAATGTTCTAATGTTTAAGATCAGACACTTATTACTGATTAACTGCCGTGACATTAAACACTGAATCTGCAGCTAGTATGAAGTTATATTTGGATGTTTTTGTTTTAAATGTGTTTTAGAATCACTAATCTGAAGTACTGGGGACAGTGCGAACCAATCACATCCAAAACACTACAGCTTCTCAACGATCTCTCCATCGGATATCCTTCCTGTACACGCTTCATGGCTTTCACGTTTTTACACGCATTTTTAAAGTCCGCCTCTGAACACACCTACGCAGGTAGTAAAGGGCTGATCGCTTGGTCGAGCACAACTTCAAAAAGAGAGAAAAAAAAATCACTGCTAATCATTTACTTGTGCTAGAAATGGATTTTTTTTTTTTTTTAAATTAAAAGTTTACCCAGTAAATTTGCAAACTTTACAGTTTTAAATACACTAAAGCTTTTTTCATAATGCTGGGAAAAAGGTTGATTATTTTCCTATATCAGCATGTTCTGAACTGTTTTATCTGTCTTATACCGTACCCCGTTTGCCACGTGTTGTAATTATTTATTAATTACAGAATAACACACAATTTATCAGTTTATAGTTGCATTTAAAGATGCAGAACACCTGAGCAATATGTTTGTGTTATCACTCATGTTACAGCAGCTATAAACAGTCGTTCCATTACTTTCACTTGAAGGTAATAATATAAATAAATAAATAAATACATAAATGCCTTTTCCGTGTCTAGTTACAAAGCACTGATGCTGGAGACTCCTTCCTAACTTGCTAAACAGCTTACAGAAAACTTTTAACAAAAATTGTTCTCCATTTGTCATTCATGCTCATTTAGTCTGTTTATTATTAGGCTTAGATTAGGTTGAGCATCCTCCATACAAGTCCCTATGAATGAGGTAGGAGTGTGAGTGTATTGCTGTTTGTCTGCTGCTTCACACCAGCTAAATTATGGACTTGTGATTTGTGTTTCGTGAATTCTTTAACTATGAGGATTATCTAAATGAAATGTCAGTTAAGCGTTCTTGCTTTCGCAGCCAGTTGCATAAACCCCTCAGTTTTTGTGTTGTTGTGAGTTTCCTTAACCTCTGTGGTGCACGTATAGCAGTGTGAGGAAACTGGTGAAGCTCAGCGCCGTCCAGTTCATGCTCAACAACCACACGGTACGTTGTTTTGATTTGTAAATGAATAAGAGATACCCTGGAAAGCAAGTGCACATGCTGTTATGTATTGTATGATACGTAGTTTGTATTTTTTTTTTTGTTTTTTTTTTTATACGTGTTGATGTAGTGGAGATGTGTTTTTTGGACAGAGTGAACACTTCTCCTTCCTGGGTGTGAACAATCAGTCCAATCTGAGTGATATGAGATGCAGGACCACATTTTACACAGCATTAGGACGCCTGCTCATGGTCGATCTAGGTATGGTTCTCTTTCTCTGTATTAGTTACCAAGATAAAAATCTTAAATAATATTTGACTTTCAGAATCAGATTTATTATTTTTTTTAATCGTATCTGTCTTTCTGTATTGTGTCCTCTGCTTGTGTGTGTATGTGTGCAGGTGAGGATGAGGACCAGTTCGAGCAGTTTATGCTTCCTCTGACTGGCGCGTTTGAAGCCGTCGCACAGATGTTCAGCACAAACACTTTCAACGAGCAGGAAGCCAAGGTGAGCTGGAGGCAAATACGCGCAAGGCTTGTGAAGGCATCACATGATTGATTTATCATGTGGCACCTATCACAACAGTACTCATCTGGATGAAACTATAGGTGTGCTTCAAGAAAAAAGTCACATTGGTTTTTTTTAATGCCCATAATCATTAATGTAACAGTCAGGAAAAACACCTAAACCTGTGTAGGTTTAGGCCACGCCCACTTTAACCTTAACTCTGATTACTGATACAGATGATGTCTTTGTTACACACTTGGTACATATAAATAAAAGCAGTAAATGCAAGTATTGAACCTGCACTTAGGAATGATCTTTCTGTACTTAGAAACTCATTTTGTCCTAAGAAGCATTTTGTGAATCAACTGATGAAGAATGTTTTATAAAAGGAGAGATGTTTGTTTTTGTTTTCTTTCTAGAGAACATTGGTGGGTTTGGTGAGGGATTTGAGAGGCATCGCCTTTGCCTTTAATGCCAAAACCAGCTTTATGATGCTCTTTGACTGGATGTATCCTTTCGGGCTGATTCATTTACCCCCTGAGGTTTTTTTTTTTTGACCCCCCCCCCTTCCCCCACCACCAGGATTAATCAAACTGCACTACTCACTTTGTTGTTTAGTAAAGTTTTTGTGTTCTTAACTGAAATGGAACAGCTACCCATCGTATATCCCAATCCTACAGCGAGCTATAGAGCTGTGGTATCACGTTCCAGCCTGCACAACACCTGTGCTCAAACTCATGGCTGAGCTCGTACATAACAGGTAACGCTGTGTTTCTGAATTACAAGTGAAATTTGATCATCCTGTTTCTGTCACTTTCTTTCTTCTCTTTGATTCGGCAAAGATGTATGTCTGTAATGTTCTTTAAGTATACGTAAAAAAAATCTTTTGAGCTTATTTTCTTGCCAGGTCTCAGAGGTTACAGTTCGACGTGTCCTCGCCAAATGGCATCCTGCTGTTCCGAGAAACGAGCAAGATGATCACGACATACGGTAAGTTTGGATGAGCATGAGCAGAGCTTAAGTCTGTAGGAGCTCAGGCTCTGAGAAGCTTTCCAACTGGAGCACTTTTCAATATTCAGAAGAGGGGGTTAATTGAAAATGGATGGAAAGATGAATGGGTGATATCCATTGGGTGGGTAAGGGTGACAAATTAAGGTCACAAAGATGGATGAAGAGGTAGGTGGATGGATACCTGATGGTGATGGATGGGAAGATGAGTTGGCTGGATAGATGGAAACGGAGATATGTGGGAATTATTAAATGGATAAGGAGATCGGTGGGACAAGTTGGAAGGATGGATGGTGATATGAGTGGGATGGATGGATATATGGGGGGATGAGGGGGATAGATGGATGGGTAGATGTGTGGAATGGATGTGGAGATGAGTGGGATGAATTGGATGAATGGATTGGAAATAAGTGTGGCTTATAGATGGGGAGATGAGTAGAATGGATGGATAAATAGAAGGGGAGATGTGAGATGAATGGATGTCTAGATCAGTTGGATGGATGAGAGATGAGCGTAATGAATAGATGGATGGATAGGGAGATGAGTGGCAGGAGTAGATGGATGATGGGGAGATGAGTGGGATAAATTTATGGATGGATAGGGGGATGAGTGAGATGAATGGATGTGGAGAAACCTATAGATGGATGGATGGGGATATGAGTGGGATGGATGGGGAGATGAATGGGATGAATAGAGGGATGGGGAGATGAGTGGAATGGATGGGGAGATGAGTGGAATGGATGGGGAGTGACTGGGATGAATAGATGGATGGATGGGGAGATAAATGGGATGAATAGATGGATGGGGAGATGAGTGAGATGGATGGGGAGTGACTGGGATGAGTGGAATGGATGGGGAGATGAGTGGAATGGATGGGGAGTGACTGGGATGAATAGATGGGTGGATGGGGAGATAAATGGGATGAATAGATGGATGGGGAGATGAGTGAGATGGATGGGGAGTGACTGGGATGAATGGATGGATGGGCAGATGAATGGATGGATGGGGAGATGAATGGGATGAATAGAGGGATGGGGAGATGAGTGGGATGGATGGGAGTGACTGGGATGAATGGATGGATGGGGAGATGAATGGAGGGATGGGGAGTGGGATGGATGGGGAGATGAATGGGATGAATAGAGGGATGGGGAGATGAGTGGAATGGATGGGGAGATGAGTGGAATGGATGGGAGTGACTGGGATGAATAGATGGATGGATGGGGAGATAAATGGGATGAATAGATGGATGGGGAGATGAGTGAGATGGATGGGGAGTGACTGGGATGAGTGGAATGGATGGGGAGATGAGTGGAATGGATGGGGAGTGACTGGGATGAATAGATGGATGGATGGGGAGATAAATGGGATGAATAGATGGATGGGGAGATGAGTGAGATGGATGGGGAGTGACTGGGATGAATGGATGGATGGGCAGATGGATGGATGGGGAGATGAATGGGATGAATAGAGGGATGGGGAGATGAGTGGGATGGATGGGAGTGACTGGGATGAATGGATGGATGGGGAGATGAATGGAGGGATGGGGAGATGAATGGGATGAATAGATGGATGGAGAGATGAGTGGGATAAATGGATGGGTGGGGAGATGAGTGGGATGGATGGGGAGTGACTGGGATGGATGGATGGATGGATGGGGAGTGACTGGGATGAATGGATGGATGTGTGGGGAGATGAGTGGGATGAGTAGATGGATGGATGGGGAGATGAGTTGATGGGTGGATGGGGAGATGAGTGGGATGAGTAGATGGATGGATGGGGAGTGATGGATGGATGGATGGGGAGTGACTGGGATAAATGGATGGGTGGGGAGATGAGTGGGATGGATGGGGAGTGACTGGGATGGATGGATGGATGGATGGGGAGATGAATGGGATGAATAGATGGATGGAGAGATGAGTGGGATAAATGGATTAGTGGGGAGATGAGTGGGATGGATGGGGAGTGACGGATGGATGGATGGATGGATGGGGAGTGACTGGGATGAATGGATGGATGTGTGGGGAGATGAGTGGGATGAGTAGATGGATGGATGGGGAGATGAGTGGGATAAATGGATGGGTGGGGAGATGAGTGGGATGGATGGGGAGTGACTGGGATGGATGGATGGATGGATGGGGAGATGAATGGGATGAATAGATGGATGGAGAGATGAGTGGGATAAATGGATTAGTGGGGAGATGAGTGGGATGGATGGGGAGTGACTGGGATGGATGGATGGATGGATGGGGAGTGACTGGGATGAATGGATGGATGTGTGGGGAGATGAGTGGGATGAGTAGATGGATGGATGGGGAGATGAGTGGGATGAGTAGATGGGGAGATGAGTGGGATGAGTAGATGGATGGATGGGGAGTGACGGATGGATGGATGGATGGGGAGTGACTGGGATGGATGGATGGATGTGTGGGGAGATGAGTGGGATGAGTAGATGGATGGATGGGGAGATGAGTGGGATAAATGGATGGGTGGGGAGATGAGTGGGATGGATGGGGAGTGACTGGGATGGATGGATGGGGAGTGACTGGGATGAATGGATGGATGTGTGGGGAGATGAGTGGGATGAGTAGATGGATGGATGGGGAGATGAGTTGATGGGTGGATGGGGAGATGAGTGGGATGAGTAGATGGATGGATGGGGAGTGACGGATGGATGGATGGATGGATGGGGAGTGACTGGGATGGATGGATGGATGTGTGGGGAGATGAGTGGGATAAATGGATGGGTGGGGAGATGAGTGGGATGGATGGGGAGTGACTGGGATGGATGGATGGGGAGTGACTGGGATGAATGGATGGATGTGTGGGGAGATGAGTGGGATGAGTAGATGGATGGATGGGGAGATGAGTTGATGGGTGGATGGGGAGATGAGTGGGATGAGTAGATGGATGGATGGGGAGTGACGGATGGATGGATGGATGGATGGGGAGTGACTGGGATGGATGGATGGATGTGTGGGGAGATGAGTGGGATGAGTAGATGGATGGATGGGGAGATGAGTTGATGGGTGGATGGGGAGATGAGTGGGATGAGTAGATGGATGGATGGGGAGTGACTGGGATGGGTGGATGGATGTGTGGGGATGAGTGGATGGATGGGGAGATGAGTTGATGGGTGGATGGGGAGATGAGTTGATGGGTGGATGGGGAGATGAGTGGGATGAGTAGATGGATGGATGGGGAGATGAGCTGATGGGTGGATGGGGAGATGAGTGGGATGAGTAGATGGATGGATGGGGAGATGAGTTGATGGGTGGCTGGGGAGATGAGTGGGATGAGTAGATGGATGGATCGCAGCACAATGTGGAAAGAGACCAAATTAAGTTAAAGAAACAAAATGAGAGATGAAAGGCTTTTTATATTAAAAATCTCAAAACCATCTGTGTTGCACATGATGGAAAGATCATTTTGGACCAAGTGACTGAATTACACAAACTTACACTTATTTCATCATTTCTAATTTAAAAAATCAAAAGAATCTCAAGTCTCTCTCTCTCTCTCCCTCCCTCCCTGTCTCTCTAACTAATCTTTACTGTAATTCTGTGTTCTTAATAACTGAAAGCACTACTGATGATCACACAGAAGTGCTTGTATCAGAAGAGTATCAAGTGTTGGTCGTTAAGAAACCGCCATAACGATCACGTCGTTAGCAGTGTACATGTGTTATGTCTGAATAAAATGATTGAATAATTAATATTCACTGAATACAAGTTTGATGAATAATAAAATATAAATGTTTCTTCTCTTGTGTGTAGGCAACCGTATACTGACTCTAGGTGAAGTGCCGAAGGAACAGGTGTATGCGCTGAAGCTGAAAGGAATTTCCATCTGCTTCTCCATGCTGAAAGCCGTACTCAGTGGAAACTACGTCAACTTTGGCGTTTTCCGTCTCTACGGCGACGATGCACTCGATAACGCACTCCAAACCTTCATTAAACTGCTGCTGTCCATCCCACACAGCGACCTACTGGTGAGAACTACTGATGGCAATCACGGCTGTATTAAAGTCAGCACAAAAAATGGGAAGGGAATCAACTGAAATAATTATGAGGCGTGTCTTTTACACACTCGCTTTATTGTGATGTAACATTTCCAGAATGAATTTTTCGCAAGATTGCTGCCATTTGAGAACTTTTAATTTTATGATTTAATGTAACAGTGAGATCAAAGCTGATCTGTGGTGATCAAGTTAAACTATTGGAGTTGTTTGCTGTTTTTACCTGATCTTCTTTGCGCTTGTTTTTCTTGCTAGCATTTTGTATTCATATATTTTTGCAGGACTATCCAAAGCTCAGTCAGTCATATTACTCTCTGCTGGAGGTGCTGACACAGGATCATATGAACTTTATCGCCAGCCTCGAACCTCACGTTGTCCTGTACATTCTGTCATCCATTTCAGAAGGACTCACAGCTCTTGGTGAGAGGAAAAACATACTGTATATACAGTGCTGTGAAAAAGTCTTTGCACCATCCTGATTTCTTCTGTTTTTGTGTATTTCTCATAATAAATTGTTTCAGAAATGAAAACAAAATCTAAGCTAAAACAAAGGCAACTTGAGTAAAGACACAATACAGTTTTTAAATGATAATGTTATTTATTGAAGCAAAAAAAAAGTTATCCAGTACCAGCTAGGCCTGTGTGAAAATGTATTTGCACCCATAGGTACTAATTCCTCAAATCTATGAAACTGCATTTATAATGGGGTTCAGCTGGACTAGACGCAACCAGGCCTGATTACTGCAAACCCTGTTCAATCAAATCAATACTTTAAATAGAACTTTTTCAACAGCATGAAGTTGGTTAAAAGGTCCTACTCAGTAACGCACTATACCAAAATTGAAAGAAATTCCAGAAATGATGAGGAAGAAGGTGAATGAAATGCATCAGTCTGGAAAGGGTTACAAACCTATTTCAAAGGCTCTGGGACACCAAAGAACCACAGTGAGAGCCGTTATCTCCAAATGGAAAAACTCAGCACAGTAGTGTACCTTCCCAGAAGTGGCCGACCTTCCAAAATTCCTCCAAGAGCACAGCAACAACTCATCCAGGAAGTCAGAAAAGAGCCAAGGACAACATCAAAGCAACTACAGGCCTCTCTTGCATCAATAAAGGTCACTGGTCATGACTCCACTATCAGAAAGTGGAAATCAAAAGTGGCATATGTGGAAGACTGTACACCTTGAAAACACACCTTGATGATGCTTAAACCTTTTGGGAGAATGTTCTGTGGATTGCTGAGTTGAAAGTGGAGCTGTTTGGAAGACAAAGGTTCTGTTACATCTGCCATAAAAAACAAACACACACTGAATTCCACAAAAAGAACATCATACCCATAGTCAAGCATGGTGGTGGAAGTGTGATGGTGTGGGGATGCTTTGCTGCTTCAGGACCTGGGCAACGTGCAGTAATTGAGGGAAACATTAATTCTGCTCTCTACCAGAAAATACTAAAGGGGAATGTCTGGTCTTCAGTCCATAAGTTGAAACTCAAGTGCATCTGGATTATGCAGCAAGATAATGATCCAAAGCATAGGAGTAAATCCTAATCCTGATCCTGAAAGATTGATCCCCAGTTATTGGAATTGTTTGTTTGCAGTTATTGCTGCTAAAGGTGGCACAACCAGATTTTAAGTTTAAGGGGGCAATTAGTTTTTGACATTGGTGATGGATAACTTTGTTTTTTTTTTTTTTGTTTTTTTTTTTGCTTCAATGCAATAAGTAAATAAAAACGGTTATGTGTTTACTCAGCTTGCATTTGTTTTATGTTGTATTTCATTTGAAGATCTAAAGCTATTTAGTGTATGAGAGACAAAAACAGAAGAAATCAAGATGGGGCAAATACCTTTTCACAGCACTGTATTTTACTTTTTCCTTTCCTATATAGTCCCATTGTTTCTTATGTAATGTGTACTTTACTGTTTATCAAAATGTCTGTATGAGCAGAAATCTTTTGTTTGCTTAGATATAGGTAGCACATTTAACATGGCCTGATTCTTGGGCATTTGCTGAAAATCACTTATGTGGTATGTAAGGAATAAAACACTTGGGGACATGCTGTTGTAGGAAAGTAATCAACAACAGGATGATGAAATGAGGCCTGGCATGAAGCTACTGATACCTCCCCAAAGTTCATTATTTTCCCATAACGACAGGTCCCAAAGTGTTTTTATTTTTCATATCTATTTATAGTTACATTGAGTTTTGTGGAATGTCTGTGAAAGTTAGTTGCTGTTCTCTCTTACATTATAGCAGCTACACTCTTCTCCTCACCAGCTTCTCTTCTCCTCCCTTCTCTCTCTCTCTCTCTCTCTCTCTCTCTCTCTCTCTCTGAGTTAAAACGAAAATGCAGCTTGTCCTGTTGGAGGAAAAACTGCATAGCCCTCTATCCGGAAGTTACAGCTTTATCTGTTACAGTGTTACAAAGTGCTGACACTGGAGACTCCTTACAAAAATGCTAAACATCCCATAGAAAACATCACTTCATCAACGATTGCACACATTTTTAAAGATGTTTATGTTGAGCATTTGCCATACAAGTCCCTGTATGAGTTGTTACTATAACAGTGATAACGGGCACCTTAATATAAACCTGTAATCTGTATAGAGCTGCTCTTATAGAAAAGTGCTCAACATATGCTGACCAATCAAAATTGTTATAAGGTGCGAAATGTAAATCTGTAATCACAGGTCTCCCTTCCTAGTGAGTGCGGTTTGTAAAATATAACATTGTGCTAATGGAAAAAAAAAAACAGTAAGAAAAGTTTAAGCAGATATTATAGTGTGCAAGGAAACATGTTTAATCTGGAGCGACGTAGTCCTAGGACGTCATATTGATCCTGCTGAACTATTTTAATAATTTTAAGTTCTTTGTCTTCTGTTATACATATTCATGAGATGCTCCTGTAGTAAAATTATAAAACTACACTATGATTAAGATGAGCTCAGTATGATCTGTATGAAGTTTTTTTTTTTTTCTTTTTAAATCAGACTTTAACTTCTTTTCCTCAACTCTCTGGCAGATACAATGGTGTGTACAGGCTGCTGTTCGAGTCTCGATCACATAGTGACGTATTTGTTCAAGCAGCTGTCGCGCAGCACCAAAAAGAGAGCGGCTCCCATGACTCAGGAGAGCGACCGCTTCTTCCACATCATGCAGCAGCACCCAGAGATGATCCAGCAGGTCAGCGCACTGCCTTTTATCCTGTTTATTAATATTGGTTACTCTATGTATTATTTATTGACTCACTCACGTGTCCTAGATGAGAAATGTGCTAGTTCTCACCTGGTTTCCCACTAAAGCTAAGCAGGGTTAAGCCTGGTCTGTACTTGGATGGGAGACCTCATGGGGAAAACTAAAGTTGCTGATGGAAGTGGTATTAGTGAGGCCAACAAGAGGCACTCACCCTGTGGTCTGTCTGGGGGCCTAATGCCCCAGTATAGTGACGGGGACAGTTGTGTTGTATGTTATGACGGGGACAGTTATGTTGTATAAACAGCACCGTCTTTCGGATGAGACGTTAAACTGAGGTCCTGACTCTAGAGTAGGGGTATAACCTAGTGTCCTGGTGAAATTCCCCCATTGGCCCTTCTCTATCACGGCCCCCTAATAATCCCCATCTCTGAATTGGTTACATCGCTCTCTCCTCTCCACTAATAGCTGGTGTGCGGTGGGCGTTCTGGCACACTATGGCTGCCGTCACGTCATCCAGGTGAATGCTACTCACTAGTGGTGGTTGAGGAGAGTTCCCTCAATGTAAAGTGCTATGAGTGTCTAGAAAAGAGCTATATAAATGTAACTGTAAAATCAGTAATGCAACATAGTGCAATATTCAGCACACACAAGGGCAATTCAAAATAGTGTCACGTCCCCTGTATTCTAATACTGAGGAGGTATGCCTGCGTAAGCAGCAGCAGTTTAATCTCAGTAAAGTCAAGACAGTTTTCATCATGGGGAAGAAAATACCGTTTTTATGCCTCCACCACTAAGTGTTGGAAGCATTATGTTTTTTCAGGTTGTCCATCAGTCCGAGATTCTCAGTAGTGTGAGAATTCGATTTTGAAATTGACCCAAACGGGTTCAAGGTCACTGCAAGGTTAAATGCCTTCAGTAGCTTCCTTCCTGTTTGTCATACACAGATTCTACTTTATACGTTCATGTTCAGGAACTCGAGACCCTTTTTTTTTTGGCTAGTTGCGATTTTTGCCATTGGTCCAGCTGTGTGTTCTTGTTAGTGTGATATGTAAAGAACGAGTGGTTGAATGTTCGTAGGATTTATATGGAATGATCATTGTAACCAGCAGATGAATTTATGTGAGCCAAACAGGGTCAAACCACAGCAGGGTTAATTATCTGAAATTGTTTTTCTTCAATAGCTTCCTATATGTTTAAAGTATATTTTTTTGGGTATTCCTGGCATACAAATTAGTAATAAGAAGGACAAGACTTGGTGGCGGAGGTATCCCCATTGACTCTCCATTGGCAGAGTTCTTTTTTTTTTAAATGCCTTGAATTAATTTAAATTTGGCAAACATTTAGCTTAAAATGCCTGTTTTTGAATATTTCTTCCTCTCTGTCTTCTGCAGATGCTCTCCACTGTACTGAATATCATCATTTTTGAAGACTGCAGGAATCAGTGGTCCATGTCCCGGCCTCTGCTCGGTCTCATCTTACTAAACGAGAAGGTGAGAATAACAAATGGAGTTTTAAGACACTTGCAAGTGATCATACAAGTGTGAATACATCAGTCTCATATATATATATATATATATATATATATATATATATATATATATATATATATATATATATAGATATATATATATAGATATAGATATATAGATATATATATAGATATAGATATAGATATAGATAGATATATAGATATATATATATATATAGATATATATATATATATAGATATATATATATATAGATATAATATAGATATAATGTGTGTGGCAGCCAACTTTTGCATTCATCTGGAAACAAGAAACAATACAGGAAGTTGGTTTTCAGTGCTGGTTCTAATACTATCGTTTGGATATAGTAACAACTTGGCAGATCCTCCATATAGTTAAAAAAAAAAAAATGTGTAAAAGGTATAGCTATTTGAGATTTCAGCATATACACGATTCGTGTTATACCATATGCTGCATTGCGTAAAGTTAATAGTTTTCTTCACCCAATAACCGAACCCTCACACTGTCCCTGCACTGTTATATGGCATTAATGTGTCATTTAATGCCTACTTTGAAAATGGAAAGCTGTAATAAAACACTGTGATGCACAAAAATCTCTTCTAAACTTGTGTGTGTGTGTCTTTTAGTATTTTGCAGATTTAAGAAACAGCATTGTGAACAGTCAGCCTCCAGAGAAACAGCAGGCCATGCACTTATGCTTTGAAAATCTAATGGAGGGTATCGAGCGCAACTTACTTACTAAAAACCGTGACAGGTGAGCCTTCCCTCACTGAATAGGACTACAGTACTATGGAACAAGCAGGAACTTATTCAGGAAAAAACAACAAAAAAAAAAACATGGAAACTGTTGTGAATATAGTTTATAAGCTGCAGTTCCAGGAACCTTTTTTAGGTTCTGTTCTAGATCAACTACTTTTCTGTGGAAAAAGAACCGGTGCGATAGAGCACTTGACATCCTGAACAGTGCTGAATGGTCAAACTGCAGCATTACACTGACCCTCTTACCAGATGTTTTAAAAACCTGCTTTTAGCCAATGAGCTGTTAAGCTGTTTGGTATTCATGGCAGTTTCAGTCTAATGACAATTATAGTCTTTATTATTACTTCTATGATTTACCTTTTCTTCATTTATTTTGTATGAGTTCACATTTTATTTTTTAATTGATCAAATTTTATCTTTCTGTGAATATATGCAAAATGTTTCTTGTTGAATTTAGTTTTTTTCCAATTCATTATTTATTCATTTTGTTCAGTAGTACTTTTCAAAAATTTAATATTGTTTCAATTATTTTTAATAATAATTAGTAGTAGTAATTATTAGTTTTTTATTTGTTGTTCATCTTCTTGTTCTCGTTCTTCTTCTTTCATCTTCTCCTCCACCTTCTTGATCTTTGTTCTTCTCCGTCATCTTTCTTCATCTTCTCCTTCTTCACCTTCTTGTTATTCTTCTTCTCCTTTATCATCTTCACCTTCTTCTCCTTCATCTTCTCCTTCATCATCTTGTTCTCCTCCTTCTTCATCTCCTTCTTCTCCTCATTATTATTGCTACTATTATATTATTAACACGTTTTCGTGTATCTGTGCACACAGGTTCACGCAGAATCTTTCAGTCTTTAGGAGAGAAGTGAACGACTCCATGAAGAATTCCACGTATGGTGTCAACAGCAACGACATGATGAGCTGACATTCCACTCTGCTGCAGGCTCCGCCCACTCAACTAGACCCCACCTCTGGAGCCCACAGGCCCCTTCCTCTCTTCCCCCCACACACTCCACTCTTCCTTCCTCCCTTTTTATATATACACATATAAATATATACATATTTTAAAGCCAGTTTCCAGAACCCATGAGCGTGAGGAACGGTGTGTATCGGGGATGTGGAGGGGGGTGTGTGTGTGTGTGTGTGTGTGTGTGTGTGTGTGGATCGGAACAGGGTTGGGTTGGTGTGTGTGTGTGTGTGTGTGTGTGTGTGTGTGTGTGTGTCTGAGAGAGAGAGAGAGAGAGAAAGTAGTGTATTAAATGCTATGATATGGAGTAGATTGGCATCAGCTCGTGTTTAGAGTGTGTGGTGTGGTGTTTTCAGCTATGTGGGGTGGGAAAACGTGTGGGGGTGTGTGAGAGAGTGTGTGTGTGAGTGAGGGGGAAGGGGGCGAGCTGCTCTGCTTCTGCCTGCCTTGTATAGAAACACGCAAGAGGAGACAAAGTGTACATTTTTTGTCATAACAATTTTTGATGATGTTTATAATGATTACAAAATTAAGGACAAAAAACATAAAATACAAAAATGTGTGATTGGGTAAAAACCAGATCTTTTTACAGTGTAGTTAGTGCAGCTGTGCTGAAAGTGTGGCTTGTCTGTGTGGAGAGACAGAATGACTGAAGGATTGGATCTGTCTTTGTGTTGAGAATTAGGGGATTTACAGGTTTTAAATGGTGTACATTTTCCTCAAAATGAACCTGAAGAAGGAGCAAAAACGCGCCGGAGACTGTAAATAAATATTTTTGACGTGCAGCAATGCCTGTTCATGGCCACAAGGGGGCACTTGTGTGGCAAATCAGTTCGCTAAGGCAATGTATTTCAATAACAGTTCTTAAAACAATCTATTGAGTTTGTGACATCTTTATTTAAGGTCTGCGTACTGCTTTTAGCCACCCGTGTTGAGTTCCCCTGCTGACTCAGAAGTGTGTTGTTGATATTTTTCAGTACTTGACTTGAGCAGCCGAATTCCATTAGAGAAATATCCATTTCATTCCCACTTTGTCATCCTTGTCCTTATTAGCTAGCAGGGTAAATTTCAGATATTGTGTGAGGAATAAAAATGAATTTGAACATGGACAATCAAATGTTCGCATTATTTCTGAAATGTTTATTACTCCTGTATACGCTTATAAACAATTTCATCACTCAGTTATTAAAAAAGGGATCCAGTCAGATTGAAATTCCTTCTGAACTCTCCAGTAAATTTGATCCCCCATCTAAGAAGCTATTGTTTCTGTTGGAGCGGGACTCAACCCAGGGGAAGTCAACAAGGGCGTCTTAAAAACAAGAATGAGACGTAGGGCGAGATTTGGCCATCCGATTCTTTATCTAAGGTCTTTTGAGGACTGTAAAATACAAAATGAATCATGATTGTAGAGGAATTAGATCAGCCTGCACTTTGTGTTCTCACAAAATCATTTTAAATTTTTTTTTTTATTTAATTTTTTTTTTATATATAATAAACACAGACTGGTGCCCTCTTACAGGTTGCAACTGTCTTCTTAAAAAAAAAAAAAAAAACGCAACTTGGTACTAAACATTGATAAAGCAAGAGCTGATCACACTTGCCAGTTTGCCTCTAGCTTGCCCCTCACCCCTCTTTAAAATTTTTTCCCCCTCTGAAGAATTCCAGTTGTTTTTTTTACGCGGCAAAGAGATAATGGTAATGATAATGTCAAAAATATGGTAGATTTACAAAAACAGAACCAGAATGGAATATTTTAGCAACTTGTGCTACTTCTCAACATGCTGCTGCTAACTGTTTGTGAAGAACTAGCTCATCTCTTTAACAATGTCCAACACTCATTTAAGTTTCGTTCTTTTTCTTTTTTTTTTGTTCCCTGATGTGAATGTGTCTCTGTTTGACAACTGTGTGTGTGTGTATGTGTGTGTGTGTGTGTGTGGAGTCATTTGAGTGATAAGGTAGCTGGTTGAAATGTTTGGATGTCTGCTACATATAGTGTAAGCATTGTGACTGCAAAATAAACGTCAATGGTTTGTACTAGCGTGCAGATATTTGTGTGTTATTATGGAGAGTTCGCATTGTAACAGTCTGATCACATCGGATCCACACAACTAGACACATGCCGATATTAAATTGGTGAAAAATGGCTTAACGTTTTATCACGCTACACAGTCAACTATTGCACCAATTGGTTTTACTGTGTATCACGGTATTCCATGCACTGTATAGCCAAAAGTTTATGGATACCTGACCATTTTCTTGCACAAGAAAGTCTTCAGGACAGAGAAGTTTCTTGGTAAGATGGCAAACTGTGTTTTTTTTTTTTATTTTTTAATTTGTCTTATCCGCTTCGAGAGAATGCAGGAGAGGCTGGTGAAGGAACAACTGGTTATAAGCAGGAACTGGCTTGTCTCAAGAATGTTCCATGACATTTAATGTAAATACAAAAAGTTAAAAAGCCCAATATGTCATCCATTAAGAAGTCAAACATTTTAGTAGTAAATTGCTATGGTAAAAGCAGGATAACACACTTTATACATTGCTGTTGCATGTAGAGGTGGTAACGTATCACACCACTCTGCCAAGGATTCATTTTGTATATCAGCACAGTCTGTCTTTGCGTAACGTCAGCTCTGTAATTGTTGAAAACCTTTATAGATATTTTCACTAAATGAAAGGTAGATGGAAGCTACAACCAATGACTGCCAAAAGTTTGGCTAACTTGAAGAAAAAAAAAAGTCATGATTATGATTAACTCTACAGGACACTGATAACTAAATCCAATTCAATTCCTCTTCAGAAATTGATTATTTTTTAAAATAAAAAGTATAATGTCACTTATTTGTTAGTTCCTCCATGTTGATGTGCTAACACTTCCTGACAGAATAATGCACAATTTACTTAAATATGACATCATATTTAATAAAGCAATTTAATTCCACTGAATCAGTTCAAGGCTACGGTATGTTGGGTGTCGAAGCTCAAACAGGAGAGCCATTGTGGGTTTCAGCTTAATTCATTTATTCATTATTATAACTTGTTTCCAGAATCTATAGTGGTGTGGATACAATTAAGAGATACTCAAGGATACAAACAGTGCAGAGATACACAGCAATGGCAGCATTCTACACGTCAAACTTGAGAAATCATTCATGTTGAAACTGAGAAATGCACAAAGATGGGCAAAAACATTAGGAGATGGCGCCAATCTGATACCCAGGAAGAAACCTAATCAGAAACATGAGAACGCAACAATGTAAAGGATGTGATAACCATAGCCACGTGGCCTAATGTTAACAACTAATCAAAGCAAATGTGTTGGACTTATTCTCAATTCATGTCAGGTGTGTGGAAATACTTTACACTAAGGAACCCTCTTTTTTTTTGGGGGGGGGGGGGGGGGGGTGCGTTTTATTTTATTTTCAAGTTATTTTTTGTACCTGGAAATGTTTACATACAATGAGACTTGATTGTATTTTTTGTTAGGATTGATTTTTATTATATTGATATCTAAATGTAGGTAATTTTTTGCGTGAAAGGGTTTAACTGAATTTTACTGCGGTTTTGTCTCGGCTATGTATTTTAGTGTCAGTTTCAAATAGTTAATTTTAAAGCTTAATAGTTTTCAAAGAAAGAATATTGCATGGGTATCGGTATTTGCCGACATGCAAGGTTTTAGTATCAGTATTGGAAAAGAAAAACTGGTAACGTGCCATCTCTGTAATGGACATCAAGTTCTTTAACACACACTCTTATGTGGAACAATTTACAAACAGTTGAAGGTGCAACAATACCAAGTAATCTGCATGGATTCATAAGCTGAGAAGTAAACAGATCTAAAATGTATCCTGGACACAAAATATACAACAAACAGGATTGCTCACATATGGTAAACTATGGCTCAGAAATGAATCACTTGATAAGAATTATTTATTATAAATGTACAATATAAAATGATGAAAAGTATAGTTTTTTTATATACACTTTTTTTTTAAATACTTCTTAATAGTATTGTCCTGAGCAGTTGACAGTCTAGTTAAATGAATTACATTAATTATTCTCATTTCATTAGCATTGAGGGCAACAACAAAAGTAAATAACTAGATTTGCTTAATGTATAATTACTGTTAAATAAGTTCTTACATATACAGATAAAACTTCTGGCCACATTAGTTTAACTAAGCTAAATAATTCTGTATGAGTCGCTTGAAGACGAGGGATAAACGTCACCTTGGGATACATGGTACACATCTGCAAAAGAGACCAGAATGTTAGTGGCAATGCAAAAAAGATATTTAAGTGACTCGTACAAAATCTAATTCGAATGACTTCTCATCCATTTTAAAATAACTGCAGTGTAAGTACATAGTACATACAATAGCAGTGTTTGATATATCAGCAATTAAGTTCGGTCTATTTAAAAAAAAAAAAAAAGGTATTGGCATGAAAAAAACTATTTTTTTCACATAAGTTACAACCAATTAGTCATGCTGTACTTTATTTTGTTCCACACCACCAGGACGGTTTCCTTCAGAACTGGCTTCCTTGCCAAAATCCAATAGTAAAGTCATCATCTTGTGACTTGTGACCCCACATGGGTAGCCTTTAAAAGGTTTCTGCCACATCATACTTGTCCTTTTTTCCATTCTCGTTAATTCAAATACTGCATGTATGGCAATTTAATCCTTTGACAATAGCCATAATCTTATTATTAAATCTGCACCGGCATGGGTGACAGTAATTCTAGTATTACAGTCAGTACTATTTTTGGTCACAGTCGACTGTGTCACCAGAACAGACTTGGTCTAGGGTTGAGTTGGTGTGTTGCTTATCTTATAGCTTTCATAAATCCAACAATTCGTAACTTGTGTGAATTATTGAACTTCATAAACTTTCCTAGACCACTTGTAGTTTCAGGGCATGATGGTGATCTGTTTGTTCCGCCATGTCCTGATGGAGCTGTATGATAGATATACAGCTGTATGATTTGACCATCTGTGACGAGCACTTACAGGACCATATACTAACTGCGTCATGATGCTGATAGTGATGCACGTAGAATGACTTGCAGGCTGTAGAATTACTGCTAGCTATTCAATACATCCTTCTGTTGCTGTGGCAACTCAACAAAGAGATGAAACAAGTAGCGGGTATGGTTGCAGTACCAACTGGGAAGAAAAAGGTAAGCTCTTTTGGTGTGTTGTAACTGCAAGAATGGAGATGGGTGGAAGACTTATCTGATCAGTCCCATGGACTAGGAAGAGTGAGTGCCTATACTTTGTGTCAGGCATTGACCAAATGCAAGAGCTGTTTACTACAATACAGCTCAATGAGGTGCAGAGCTTGGAAAGCTTAATACAGCCACCTTGCATAGAGAGAAAGTCTGTGATGTGCCCTCAGTATATAAGTTTGAGACCAGAGCATCTGATGATCAGAGTGGAATGCAGGAGTGTAGCTCAGCAACAGCAGCAATTATGCTGCAGACTGATATTAATGTTGTTGAATGTAATGTTGAATCTTCAGCTGGATCAACCACTTGGCACAACTGACTGAATGCCTAATCCAGTTAGTGGTATAGTCATTCCAGTGCTTGGGCTATTCCAGAATATATCAACTGCAACATCGCTTATGCACACTCAAAAGCACATTCAAGCTGTGACCTGAGAAAATGGCATGCATACTGGCTGCAATGGTACATGCAGAAGCACTAAAGTCAAGATTAATGCCTGCAGTAGAGATGATGATAGTCTCACTAGTGGTACAGGCTGACGAAGCGCTGCATGTAAATACATGCATCATGCAGCTGAATTTAAAGGGGCTGACAATGGTTTGCAAATATGCTAAGTGTGCATCCCTAAAATGGGGCACAGTGGATCCTGGCCTTTAATGAGATAATGCCCATCATGGGTACAAAAATGCTACAGGCAACACCAATCAAGTAACGAGAGACATAGCAGTTTAGCATGGTAGGTCACTGGAATTATTAATCCAGATTAGAAGGCATGTTATCTGGCTACTAAACACAGTACCACCTGCCACTTATTCCTGTTGGTCTTTGAAGCCCAGGCCTGGGAAGCACTAGATCATTGTCGTCTTCTTTCCAAAGCTTGAATTGAACATTTTGAGGCAGAAGGCTACCTTTAGACACCCTTGACCTCCATCATTAACGTTGAAATTCTTGTTCAATTAAGTCATTTGAGAACACAGAGTTAAATTATTCTTTCAATTTCCTAAATGTCCAACTTGATCATGCAGCCCAACACTACTATTGCATATCCATGAATATGAAAATCTCCAGCTTGGACTATTTTGTGACCACAGATCTGAAAGATACATATCTACATTTCTATTTCTGAGTGATAGAGACAAATACTCCATCAGTGGAGTGACGGCCTTTTCCCTTTGGTTTAGCCTTGGCGCCTTAGTCTTCACAAAGTGTGTGATCCAGAAAACACCGTAATGACAGGGTCTGTGAACTCTCCTTGATCAACATGCTGCTGGGTGGACAGTCCTGGAGCACTTCTGATCTTGCATGAACTAAAAGTAAATCATGAAAAGGGTCATTTGACTCCTTTGTGGACTGTTTAATTGCATGAGGCTAAACCTGCATGCCATGCAAACCTTCTTGACAGAGGACAGTCGTCTCAATTATGGTTGCAGAGGATGCTATTATTTGCAAGTGAAACTGGATATGTTGCACTGCATTCCATTTTGATGTCACCCATGTCACAAATGCCAGTGTCAGTAGTGTCCAGCCCATATTTTCTCCCTGCAAAGAGGGAAACTGATAACAGATGCCTAATAACAGATGCCTTCCAACAAGGCTGGAGGAGCATGTTCAATGTCAAAAAAAAATCCAAGCTGTGTGGCTGGTGCGCCAACATTTTTTAGGAACCAACATGCTTGTGCCAACAGACAACCCCAATGTGGCATTGACGAGAATAGGTAGAGGATGAGTGCGACATACCAGGGACCATTTTATGGCTACCTACAGAGGTGCTTGAAAGTTTGTGCAACCTTTTCTATGTTTCTAAAAATTTCCAAATTTTTCTGCATAAATATGACCTAAAACATCATCAGATTTTCACACAAGTCCTAAAAGTAGATATGGAGAACCCAATTAAACAAATGAGAGAAAAATATTATACTTGGTCATTGAGGAAAATGATCCAATATTACATTTCTGTGAGTGGCAAAAGTGTGTGAAGCTTTGCTTTTAGTATCTGGTGTGACCCCCTTGTGCAGCAATAACTGCAACTAAACATTTCCGGTAACTGTTGATCAGTCCTGCACATCGGCTTGGAGGAATTTAACCCGTTCCTCAGTACAGAACAACTTCAACTCTGGGATGTTGGTGGGTTTCCTCACATGAACTGCTTGCTTCAGGTCCTTCCACAGCATTTCTATTGGATCAGGACTTTGACTTGGCCATTCCAAAACATTAACTTTATTCTTCTTTAACCATTCTTTGGTAGAATGACGTGCTTAAAGTCGTTGTCTAGCTACATGACTCACTTTCTCTTGAGATTTAGTTCATGGCAGTCCTGACATTTTCCTTTTATATTAATCAAATTCGCTAGTGTAATTCAGAATATTATATTTTCATATCATTTGTTTAATTGCTTTCCGTTTGTCTAATTTTAGTAATTGTGTGGAAAATCAGATTATGTCTTAGGTCAAATATAGAAAATTCACAAACGTTCAAGCACCGCTGTTCCTGTATTTGATCACATTTACAAGCTGATGACTATTGGTACTCTGGCAAGGAAATGAACAGTAAGCAAATGGGAATATTCCATTAGTTCTGAAGTAGTAGCAGTCCTCTTCTCAATCACAACCACAGTTACATATTTAGAATTAAGTCATCATAAGTCAGTGAGTGTAGTATAAAGTCTTCAAAATAGCCCCTGGATCTATGATGAGACCCTGATATTCAGTGATTAAAGTGAAGATGCAGGACCAAAGTATTCACATAATTTGTATTATTATTACTGTGTGTAATATACCTGATGTTAAACCAGCTGGGTTTAAAAATGATGTATGACTTCAGTAATCGTAAAGTTACTCTACCAGTATTAACTATAAGTTATGAAGTTATTAAGGTTAATCTAAGTATGATATAATGTTAATAATGCAATAATAATTTAATAAGCCTGAATTTAAAGTTGTGATGATATACATTATAGGTGTGGTCATACACAATGTACTAAAACAGTAATATTAAGAAAGAAGCATACATTTCCAGTGCATATTAATCAAATTTGAGTTACGTACCTCTCCGCCAAAACCTCTGCACGGAAATAAATCTGCTTGAGGATGATGGTCCTGCACTTGTGCTCTGAAGATTAAAAACTTCATTTTAAATGCCTAATTTTAAAGTCCAGGTTAAATGACTAAGTAGAAGGACTAAATAAAGAGTATTTACCCTGGTGTGATTAGAGCTTAAGTTCCTCAGAGCCAACCTTCCTGACAGTGCCTCTCGGACCTGCAACCACAAAACAAGTAAATATCAATGTGTTATTGTTTTTTTTCTTTTTTTCTTTCATTTTTTAAAGACCTGAGTGCTGAAATAAGGGAATATACCTTGCTATCCAGTAATGTTCCAAACAGCAGAATAAAGAAACCCTTTAAAGAGACAAATTAGATCAGTTTATGGATTATTTTCAGCTCAGTAAAATTAATAAATATCAGCTAAGTTCTGATATAATGTAGAAGATCTTTAGTATGTGTCATTATAATTACAAAGAGAATAACATTATTACCTGCAGTGAATTAAGGAACGCAAACACCACATGAATCCCAAAGTTTGGTGACACCATGGTGCCAATGCCGAATCCCCACGTTAGACCAAAGAGAGGTGCTAAAATCGCCACACATCTAGCAATGATCATTAGGGGATGTTTCTCATCTGGCTGAGTGGTGGCATTAACTCCTCTCCTCAACATCTTACACAGAACCACAATAAGCACCAGGAAGTTTATAACTACAGTAGCCAGAGCAGGAATCACAAATGCCAGGAGGGTCTTCATTTCATTCCAGTTCAGCCAACAACTTTCTTCTTTTTGAATGTATCCTTTGCTTCCAGCTGTAGATGCCACAGTAATGACAGCTATGATTAACGGGGCTCCATAGCCAACAGTGAAGGCTATAGCCATCATTGCTCCTTTGGTCATTCTAGAAAAGACCATAAGGGTGCGGTAGAGGAGCAAGAGTGCTGACAGCAACATCCAGAAGAAAAGAGCCAGATAAAAGAAGTGCATGAAGAATGTTGCTGTACTGCAGGGATCCACTGGTGTTATCTCTCCTTCTTTTACAACTGCTGCTCCAATGAGGAAGCATATGTTCGCAATCAGAAGAGAGACAGTGATGTTGACTATGGAGACATGGCGCATGAAGGATGTGTCATTTCGTGTCACTGATTTCCATATAAAGATTTCAATGATGAGGCACGAAACCAAGCTGGCCATTGAAATGGCCACACCAATGTAAGTTATATAGTCTAAGGCTATTGCCAAGTTTTTATCCATGGTAAATGGTGACATCAGGATTGAAAAAGACGTTGTGTGATTGCACTCACACGTAATTTTTTCAGTTTCATTTTCTATTGTCTTTTGTTGACATCCAGTCGAGTCCCATGCCCCAATGCTATTCAGAAGATTAAAGTTCCAAAAGACACACTGAGGGTTTCCCAGTGTCTTATTTTTGATGTCGAAAGAAAATGAGATGTTGTTAATTGTTGACTTTGGTTCAATCACAGCCACATCTCCATTGATGCTGGTGTTAATTGGACTGTTATTGTAGGCAAATCGAACAGGTAAGATATTGGCAAGTGCTGAAGAAACTATCATAGTTATGAAAGACTGTTTACTAATCATTGGAATATTTATAGAGGTTGTTGATGTATTACCAAATACTTCAAAAAATGGGCCAGTTATGTTGGCTCTTCTGAGATAAGTATTTTGTGTTATGATCACAATGTTTTCATCTGGGAGTCTGGGTGCAATGCTTTCAATAGACTTCAGAAGATCAGAACTGGCATTGCTGGTTGTACTGTTTTGGTTTAAGTTCGTCCATGCCCCCTGTGTAGCTGTTGACCCAATGACATCCATTGTTTGTAGGAAACCCTTAAAATTTAAATGATTATTAGAAAGAGCACATCCATTCAAATACAATATGGCATCACAAAATAGAAAAGTTTTGATTCTCTTACTTTATGAACAAAGAGCAGATAAGTTTAAAGACTGCAATGAGATTTGGAAAACAAATAACTGAACAAAAAGAAAAAAAAAACATGACTATACTTACATTCATAATGGGTTTACTGAGTAAAATGGCTTGCGAGATATTGGCAATGTCTTTCAGGATCTCAGCAATTGTTAATATGGTCGATGACGATGTTGTTATAGTTTGAGCATTTGTTTCAGTAATATTGCTGAGATCAGCCACAAATTGTGGGAGTTCAGTGGGCAGTAAGAGCTACAGAAAAAAATTAATTTAGAACGTCACATAATTTGGATAATTTTCTTTATCCTTTTTATTGGAAATAAAACTCTAAAAAAAAATATTAATTACCACAACTTTATCTTTTAGATTTTGAACGACTCGCAGGACACAGTTGTTATCTGTAATTTGCCACTGTCCAGTTGAATTACACTTAGCTGTTTGATGGCCAACCATGCCTTCATTACAGTCACCAACATGTACATCTCCCACATTTCCAGGTCCAAATACACCATCATTGCAGGTAAATACTAAAAGAATGTTACAGATTAGAAGATTTCAGACATTCCTTGTACACAAATCAATAGGAAAACTTTTGAGTAGAAGGAACCCTGGAAGTTAATTAAAAATTTCAATAATCTTCCCATGGCCATTCATACAAAATTTGATAGCACGTTGGACTAATTCTCACTTACTGGCATTTGTACTCTGATTTGTGTCTGTCTTCCACATTGGTCTTCCTAAATTTGGCATTGGTCTCAACCAAGAGTTTATCAAATGAATTTTTGAAATGCACAAAAAAAGCCAACGAGTTGAAGTAAAGGATTTGGCGGTTTTCAGTCTCACTGTCCTTTGAACTTAATCTTGACTTTGAACTTAATCTTGACTTCGACCCACTGAAATCTCTTTTTTTCAGCTCCTCAGAGAGTTCTTTGCCATGAGGTGCCATGTTGCACGTCCAGTGACCAGTATGAAGGAGTGTGAGAGCGATGACACCAAATTTAACACATCTGCTCCCCATTCACACCTGAGACCTTGTAACACTAACAAGTCACATGACACCGGGGAGGGAAAATGGCTAATTGGGCCCAATTTGGACATTTTCACTTACGGGTGTATTCACTTTTGTTGCCAGTGGTTTAGACATTAATGGCTGTGTTGAATTATTTTGAGGGGACAGCAAATTTACACTGTTACACAAGCTGTACACTCACTATTTTACATTGTAGCAAAGTGTCATTTCTTCAGTGTTGTCACATGAAAAGATATAATCAAATATTTACAAAAATGTGAGGGTGTACTCACTTTTGTGAGATACTGTGTGTGCATATATAAATAAATGAAATAAATGCTCAAAATGAGACATTAATTGCCAATAGAACAACACTATTTCAAGGTTGATATTAGTAAATTTATTAGTAGATCGATTAATACTATCTAAGTTAATCACTTTGGTATCAATATTGATATGGACTGATACCAAAATCATACTCTTACTCTGAGTATGAAAAATGGTATTGATGCATCCCTATTAGTAACCATAACATAATAAACAGATCCTAATAATAAGTAATGTATACATAGAAAGGCAAAAAGTAAATAATTTACTGTGTATCTCATAATTTTTAATTAATTCATTAGCATTTAAAATAGTCACCCAAGCTTATGATAATTATGCACCTTAATTAAAAGTTCTCTGATGTTCTGTATTTGCAGTTGAAAGAAAAATGTAACAAAAGAAATGAAGAATTACTCACTTCCACTGATTATTTTTATTGTGATGGTTTGTGCATCGTAATTACTTTTAGTAAGTTGACATGTGACCAATATATTCTCATTAGTCTGACAGTCCTGTGTTTTAATCTTATAGTCACATAATATGCAGCCTGTTGGTGGATCTGTACAAAATAATAAATGGTTAAACTTAAAAGTACAAATTAAAAACTATTTAAATGGTGTAGCTAAGTTATATATTTTTTCAGAGTGTTATTTGCATTTAATTTTGAACTGATTATGCAGTTGGGCTGTTATTTATGACCTAGTACATGAAATATAATGTAAACAGTTTGTGTGACCTGTTGAAGGTTGGATGCAAGCTGTAGGGTCAACGTTCCATTTCACTTCATAGCTCTCCTGAGCACAACACTGCAGCATAATTGTTGAATTCTCACATGTTACAACTTTGTCATTGGTCACTTGGATGTTGGGATCTGGAATCATAATCCTTTGCCAGCTAACAAAGGGTATTGAGTTCTCTGTTGAGCTACATTCATATTGTCCTGATAAGGAAAGAAAATAAGAAATAATATATAAATAATACAAAGTATATATAATTTGAGTAAAATGTTATGAGCTAAATTGTATTTCGGTATTTAAATGACTGCAATCTACATGATTGTTAAGCAAATATTGGAAATTATGGGAAATTTTGAGGACTGTCACAGGTAAAGAATTTGTTGGTGGCCAAGATAAGTTGAAGAAAAACTCCACACTGAAACATTTTAAATGCATTAACTGTATCTTGTAGCTATATTCTTTGGCAGTTTTACCAGGACAAAAAAAGGGTGAAGCTTAGGGAAAATTAAAACAAACAGACAAGCGGATGCTGCAACTGTTAAGAATTTGACCCAGACGTTTGGATGACTAATACAATTATTTCATAATTGAATATTTACACATTTATAATTGCATCCAACATTTACAATATTTGGGAACACTAATGTAACATTAATGTAAGGATGTATTCTACATAGAAGTCAATTTTAACTTACCGCTATCGTCGGGAGTGGTATTTTTCACAATGAGAACAGTTTGATTAATTATATACCTATCCGACTCCTTTAGTTCAATTCCGTTCCTCGTCCATTTAATGTTGTTATTTGCTGTCGTGTTACAGATCAGTGTCAGATTTTGCCCAGGATATATTTGGTCGTTGCTTTTATACAGCCCATCTGCCACTGAAACACAGAACCATGCACATGTCTGAGGTTTTATCACTTCTTTTTGTTTAATTTTCATCATCAGTACTATAGAAGTTGCATGAACTGTAGTTAACTATGCTATTAAATCCCCTTATATCAGGTGAAGGGTGGTGGGATAATGTGTTGGACTGCAAAAATGAAGTAGTTGTAGTAGTAGTAGTAATAATAATAATAATAATAATAATAATAACAATAATAATAATGAAAACTGCAAGCAGCATTTTTGGGGGCCAAACGGTCAGACTCTATGAGCCGCCCATTCACAGATGCACTACAATTGTTGCCTAAGCAGTCACAGGGAAGTAGAGTCGTAACTTTAGGCAAAGGGATTCAAGAGTGATTTGTATTTTCACTCATGATGTGTATGTTTTGACTACAGACAATGGTGGAATTCTCTGATTGTAGGAGGAAAAGTCTAGATGAACAAATGAGGAGCAGGGTGGCATTGCTGCTGCAGCTGCCACTACTGCTGTGACCTGTGGTATTGTTTGTTGATACCTTGACTGTGGTTGTATATACATCTCTCTCTCTCTCTCTCTCTCTCTCTCTCTCTCTCTCTCTATATATATATATATATATATATATATATATATTATCACCAGTCTGGACATTGTTTTCCCATTTTGTGCAAGTTTAGACAGGTCTCAAGATGTTGGGAGCCAAATTTGGCGAAGATTGGACAGAATTTGGAAGAGGAGCAGCAAAAATCACTCTTAGATGGAATCATTTTTGGAATGTTATTGTAACTTTTGACCAGTAAGTGGCACTGTAGCAAAATAGGTTGCAGAGCTTCCATTTGGAATATCAAAAAAAAAAATTGACAGCTGTTGGCCAGGTTGGTCTGAAGATGATGTATGCCAAATTTGGTGTTCATTGGAAATAACTTGTAGGAGGAGTAAAGAAAATAAACAGTTTTTGACAAAATCCAAGATGGTCAACAGAAGGTACACTTAAATTTCCAATGTTAGTGTGTGCTCACTTCAGCATACCCCAGGGACCTATATGAAAAAATAAATTTAGCACAAATTCTTTAAATGATATAAGGAAAAATTTAAGTTTGTTACAGTTCTTGACCACAAAGTAGCACAGTCATGAAACATCTTGTGTACATTCAGGGCCTGGTCCTGAAGATATTTATCAAGTTTTGTGATGATACATAGATGCATTGCTGAGATACACCCTCTCAACCTTTTTGTTTGTTTGTTTGTTTGTTTTTTGCAATTGCCAGCACATGAGAACAGTTTTGAATATAAAAATGCATAATTTAAGAATATAAGAATTTGTTGCATAGCCTCAGGTCATAGTCCTGAAGTTGCCTACCAAGTTTTGTTTCAGTGTGCAAGGTTATTGCTGAAATACAGCCTCACTTCCTGTTTGGTGTCTTCACTGTCAGATTCGTTGACCCATTAGGGACAAACCATTTGGACTATTCAAAATTATTTTGATACGTTTTGTGAGGCTTTCTCTGAAGATGATGTGTGCCAAATTTGGTGATGATTGGACAAAATTTGTAGGAGGAATAGCGACCAAGTCCAGCTTTTGACACAATCCAAGATGGCAAAAAATCTAATTAAGCAGAAATTGATGTCATAGTATATGTTAAATTCCTCTCGACCCAGGGAATCCAGGGATGCTTTAAAATTTTAGACACATGTTCAAAAGTTATGACCATAAAAGTACTTCCAAATTAGGCTCAAATTTGACCTAATGGTGGCGATAGACCATTGGCAGCTCTTGGTCCAAATTGTGGTCAGAATGTTCCTTAGACCCTTCCTGATCAGTGTGCCAATTTTTTAACTTTTTATCAGACAGTTCTATGGGCTGCCATAGACACCCTAACAAGAAGAAGAAGAAGAATCAATAATAAGAAGAGAGAAATAAATGTCCCTACCACTGTAACTGAATCCATCATCGCTTATGTTGAATCCCTGTGAACGGAGAGTGCTAGCAAGTTGCTGGTTTGCTGATACCAAATTTAAATTAACGCTAGTTGCATTAATACTGAAGTCTGCAATCACACTGCCAGGCCTGTCAAAACACAGAACATCGTTTAAGACATGACCTTTAGAAAAAACTGTTGACAAAATTCTACAACAAATCCAGAGATTACATGTTGTATGAGTAGTTTATGTAGTTTACCCAATTTCATTAGGTTTCATGAAAATTTGTAAAAGTTTGCAGCCAATAGATCCTCTAGACGTAGTGAGTACCACAGTGAATATCACATTTCTCTGATTATATATTTATTTAATTAATTTAACAGGATTTCTAAAAAAAAAAAAAAAATCTTAAATATGGACAACTAAAATATTAAACTAGTGACAATGCAATAAATAACATCACCTGAAATCATACACGTTTGCAGATTTAGCCTGGTAGCCAGGCACACTTCTGTAACTTTCATCAATCTGAAAAAAGACACATGCTCACTGCTCAGTATGGAAAAAAAATTAGGTTTATACTACAGCACTGCTGAATTCTTGAATCAAAAGGTGTTGATTTATTTTTCTATAACAGCAGCTCTGACAGTAGTTCCATCTTTAACTTCAATGACAAGCTGATATTAATGTGTGCTCATTCTAATATGTTATTGTTTCTACAGCTCATTCACAGTGACTTCTATGGTGGCGTTCCACATAATCTAAGACTAAAAATAAGCAGATGAAAGAAAAGAAGAAGAAAATGTATCATTATTTTAAAAAGAAATGCATATAATCGTTAGTACAGTTAATTGATCGGTTAGAGGAAGTTTTTATTATTATGGAAGGAGTCTCCAGTGTCAACTTTTTGTAACTGTACATTTTCCACCATGAGAAAGTCTTCGAGATATAGTGAAACTGGTGAAGGTATGACTGTTTATAGCTGCTATAACGTACAGCAAGTGATAACAGAAACTAATTTTGCAACATTAAATGTAACTATAAATGTATAAAAGCATGACATGTCAATCATTAATTACTAAAGATGTAATAATTGGCAAATTGCTGTGGTATAAGAGGAATAAAACATTTTGTGCTGTTGTATGAAAATAAACATCATTAGTGGTAACAGTACTGTAACTGCAGTTTGTGTCAGGATATATGACACCACCCTGGCATGGATTAGTTTCTGATTACATCACACCCAAGTGTTTTATTGCCTAATTGCATAGTTCTGTGTTATGAAGTATGTACTGCTACTTTTACTGTTGCTGTTACTACAACTGCTACTACTACTAATAAAATGGATTCTATCAGGAAAATTCATTATAGGTACATCATATTACTGTGTGCAACTTACTGAATTCTCAATTCTTTTTTTCAGTTCCATGAAGGCTTCACTTTTTTTATCAGTGAGTGCAGTATCAAATTCTCTGTTTATTTTCATTGAGAAACTTACAACATGGGTGTCTGTGGGTGAAGAAAAATGACAAGAGACATGAAATGTAACAGGTGTAAAATTTAAGCAGTTACCATTAATAGGGAAAGACAGAAAGACCAAGCACATAGATGGGAAAAGGAAGAGGGGAAAGGCTATACTTGTTTTATCATTTAAATACAGTTTAAATGCATTTACATACCTGCATTAAGCTTTAGCTCTTGTTATATATTTGTACACATATTTTCAGTGTACCTGGGTGATTATTTGTGGCCTCTTATTTTTAGTTTGTAGTATTAAATCAGGGTAAACCATATGTATTTTTATGGTACATAAAGGGGCGAGGCTTTGGGGGGAAAAAACTTTTAAAATTGCTTTGAAATATATATAAAAAAAATCACAAATACATTAGTCAACTATTCATAGTAATTATTGCACAATGCTATAAGTACCTAAAACATTCAATTGACTTTGTGTTGTGATGAACGAAAAGGCATGTCCCATTTGGCATGCTGTTTTGATATATTTCTTTAAATATGTATCTAATTATCAAATTTATGCGACAGCAAAGTATATTTAAAAAAAAAAAAAAGGGGGTAACATTTTGGCAACAGTTAGGTTCCACCACTTAAGTGAGCTCTAAATGCATAAGTAATCATATACAGTAGATAAAAATGAAAAATTATCATTTACCTTCAACGAAATTGAAAGGTTTGAAATCTTACCTTGGGTTGTAGCAACTGTGGTTGCATTGATTGTGTTTGCCTTGGCTGTGGACATTATGGTTGTTGTGGAAGTAGGTGTTGTGGTTGTGTTGGCTTTAGTTGTAGTACTTGTGGTTGTAGAGGTTGTGGTTTGGGCAGTTGTGTTGGCTGGGCTTGTGGTTGCTGTAGTTACTGATGGAGTGAGAGTGTTTTTTTTGTCTAGGGTTGTTGCAGCTGAGGTTTTTGCCAATGGTGTGTTTTTAGTGATATTGGCTGTCATGGCAGCAGTTATATTACGGGTTGTAGAGGCTGTGGTAGTGATCACTGAGGTCTGAAGTCTTGTGTTTGTGGTGTCTGTAGGTATAGTACTTATGGTTATATTGGCTGTAGTTGGGGCAGCTGTGGTTGTATTGGTTGCCATTGTAGTGGCTTTGTTTGTTTTGGCTATGGTTGCAGTAGTGCTGTCTATAGTTGTGGCAGTGATGGTTTGTGTGGTGTCTGTTGTTGTAGCAGTTATGATTGTCATGTCTGTGGTTTCGACTGATGTGGTTGCAGTGGTTGTAGTGTGGTCAGCTGTGTTGTCTGTGGTTATGTAAGTACAGTTTGATGCTGTGGTGTCTGTAGTTGCAGTGGTTGCAGTTACTGTGGTTTGAAGACGTGGGTTTGTGGTGTCTGTGGTTGTAGCACATATGATTATATTTGCTGTAGTTGGGGCATCTGTGAGTGTGGTTGTTTTAGCAGCCATTGGGGTTGCAGCTATGACTGGTGTGGTTAGGGTGACTGGGGTTGTGGAATCTGTAATTGTAGCAGCTGTGGTTGTGGGAACTGTCGGAAAAACTGTGTGTGTGGCATCTGTGGTTGTAGTGGTTGTGATTGTGGTGGCTTGGTTTGTTTTGGCTATGGTTGCAGTAGTGCTATCAATAGTTGTGGTGGTGATGGTTTGTGTGGTGTCTGTTGTTGCAATGTCTGTGGTGTTGGTGGCTGGAATTGTGATGGCTGTGGTTTGGAGAGTTGTTGTGGCATCTGTGGTTGTATCAGTTATGATTGTTGAGGCTATAGCTGGGGGTGTAGTGTCTGTGGTTGTAGAAGTTATCATTGTAGTATCTGTGGTTGTGAGTGCTGTGATTGTAGTGACTGTGCTGTGATCAGATGTGGTGTCTGTGGCTATATCAGCAGTGTTTGCAACTGTGGTGTCTGTGACTGCAGCAGCTGTGGTTGCAATTGCTGTGGTTCGTAGACTTGTGTTTGTAGTGTCCATGTTTGTAGCACTTATACTTATGGCAACTGTAGTTGTGGCAGCTGTGGGTACTGTGTCTGTTGTTGTAGCAGTTAAGGTTGTCATGTCTGTGGTTTTGGCTGATGTGGTTGCAGTGGTTGTAGTGTGGTCAGCTGTGTTTTCTGTGGTTATGTAAGTACTTTTTGAAGCTGTGGTGTCTGTAGTTGCAGTGGTTGCAATTACTGTGGTTTGAAGATGTGGGTTTGGGGTGTCTGTGGTTGTAGCACTTGTGATTATATTGGCTGTAATTGGGGCATCTGTGAGTGTGGTTGTTTTAGCAGCCATTGGGGTTGCAGCTATGACTGGTGTGGTTAGGGTGACTGGGGTTGTGGAATCTGTAATTGTAGCAGCTGTGGTTGTGGGAACTGTCGGAAAAACTGTGTGTGTGGCATCTGTGGTTGTAGTGGTTGTGATTGTGGTGGCTTGGTTTGTTTTGGCTATGGTTGCAGTAGTGCTATCAATAGTTGTGGTGGTGATGGTTTGTGTGGTGTCTGTTGTTGCAATGTCTGTGGTGTTGGTGGCTGGAATTGTGATGGCTGTGGTTTGGAGAGTTGTTGTGGCATCTGTGGTTGTATCAGTTATGATTGTTGAGGCTATAGCTGGGGGTGTAGTGTCTGTGGTTGTAGAAGTTATCATTGTAGTATCTGTGGTTGTGAGTGCTGTGATTGTAGTGACTGTGCTGTGATCAGATGTGGTGTCTGTGGCTATATCAGCAGTGTTTGCAACTGTGGTGTCTGTGACTGCAGCAGCTGTGGTTGCAATTGCTGTGGTTCGTAGACTTGTGTTTGTAGTGTCCATGTTTGTAGCACTTATACTTATGGCAACTGTAGTTGTGGCAGCTGTGGGTACTGTGTCTGTTGTTGTGGCAGTTAAGGTTGTCATGTCTGTGGTTTTGGCTGATGTGGTTGCAGTGGTTGTAGTGTGGTCAGCTGTGTTTTCTGTGGTTATGTAAGTACTTTTTGAAGCTGTGGTGTCTGTAGTTGCAGTGGTTGCAATTACTGTGGTTTGAAGATGTGGGTTTGGGGTGTCTGTGGTTGTAGCACTTGTGATTATATTGGCTGTAATTGGGGCATCTGTGAGTGTGGTTGTTTTAGCAGCCATTGGGGTTGCAGCTATGACTGGTGTGGTTAGGGTGACTGGGGTTGTGGAATCTGTAATTGTAGCAGCTGTGGTTGTGGGAACTGTCGGAAAAACTGTGTGTGTGGCATCTGTGGTTGTAGTGGTTGTGATTGTGGTGGCTTGGTTTGTTTTGGCTATGGTTGCAGTAGTGCTATCAATAGTTGTGGTGGTGATGGTTTGTGTGGTGTCTGTTGTTGCAATGTCTGTGGTGTTGGTGGCTGGAATTGTGATGGCTGTGGTTTGGAGAGTTGTTGTGGCATCTGTGGTTGTATCAGTTATGATTGTTGAGGCTATAGCTGGGGGTGTAGTGTCTGTGGTTGCAGAAGTTATCATTGTAGTATCTGTGGTTGTGAGTGCTGTGATTGTAGTGACTGTGCTGTGATCAGATGTGGTGTCTGTGGCTATATCAGCAGTGTTTGCAACTGTGGTGTCTGTGACTGCAGCAGCTGTGGTTGCAATTGCTGTGGTTCGTAGACTTGTGTTTGTAGTGTCCATGTTTGTAGCACTTATACTTATGGCAACTGTAGTTGTGGCAGCTGTGGGTACTGTGTCTGTTGTTGTGGCAGTTAAGGTTGTCATGTCTGTGGTTTTGGCTGATGTGGTTGCAGTGGTTGTAGTGTGGTCAGCTGTGTTTTCTGTGGTTATGTAAGTACTTTTTGAAGCTGTGGTGTCTGTAGTTGCAGTGGTTGCAATTACTGTGGTTTGAAGATGTGGGTTTGGGGTGTCTGTGGTTGTAGCACTTGTGATTATATTGGCTGTAATTGGGGCATCTGTGAGTGTGGTTGTTTTAGCAGCCATTGGGGTTGCAGCTATGACTGGTGTGGTTAGGGTGACTGGGGTTGTGGAATCTGTAATTGTAGCAGCTGTGGTTGTGGGAACTGTCGGAAAAACTGTGTGTGTGGCATCTGTGGTTGTAGTGGTTGTGATTGTGGTGGCTTGGTTTGTTTTGGCTATGGTTGCAGTAGTGCTATCAATAGTTGTGGTGGTGATGGTTTGTGTGGTGTCTGTTGTTGCAATGTCTGTGGTGTTGGTGGCTGGAATTGTGATGGCTGTGGTTTGGAGAGTTGTTGTGGCATCTGTGGTTGTATCAGTTATGATTGTTGAGGCTATAGCTGGGGGTGTAGTGTCTGTGGTTGTAGAAGTTATCATTGTAGTATCTGTGGTTGTGAGTGCTGTGATTGTAGTGACTGTGCTGTGATCAGATGTGGTGTCTGTGGCTATATCAGCAGTGTTTGCAACTGTGGTGTCTGTGACTGCAGCAGCTGTGGTTGCAATTGCTGTGGTTCGTAGACTTGTGTTTGTAGTGTCCATGTTTGTAGCACTTATACTTATGGCAACTGTAGTTGTGGCAGCTGTGGGTACTGTGTCTGTTGTTGTAGCAGTTAAGGTTGTCATGTCTGTGGTTTTGGCTGATGTGGTTGCAGTGGTTGTAGTGTGGTCAGCTGTGTTTTCTGTGGTTATGTAAGTACTTTTTGAAGCTGTGGTGTCTGTAGTTGCAGTGGTTGCAATTACTGTGGTTTGAAGATGTGGGTTTGGGGTGTCTGTGGTTGTAGCACTTGTGATTATATTGGCTGTAATTGGGGCATCTGTGAGTGTGGTTGTTTTAGCAGCCATTGGGGTTGCAGTTATGACTGGTGTGGTTAGGGTGACTGGGGTTGTGGAATCTGTAATTGTAGCAGCTGTGGTTGTGGGAACTGTCAGAAAAACTGTGTGTGTGGCATCTGTGGTTGTAGTGGTTGTGATTGTGGTGGCTTGGTTTGTTTTGGCTATGGTTGCAGTAGTGCTATCAATAGTTGTGGTGGTGATGGTTTGTGTGGTGTCTGTTGTTGCAATGTCTGTGGTGTTGGTGGCTGGAATTGTGATGGCTGTGGTTTGGAGAGTTGTTGTGGCATCTGTGGTTGTATCAGTTATGATTGTTGAGGCTATAGCTGGGGGTGTAGTGTCTGTGGTTGTAGAAGTTATCATTGTAGTATCTGTGGTTGTGAGTGCTGTGATTGTAGTGACTGTGCTGTGATCAGATGTGGTGTCTGTGGCTATATCAGCAGTGTTTGCAACTGTGGTGTCTGTGACTGCAGCAGCTGTGGTTGCAATTGCTGTGGTTCGTAGACTTGTGTTTGTAGTGTCCATGTTTGTAGCACTTATACTTATGGCAACTGTAGTTGTGGCAGCTGTGGGTACTGTGTCTGTTGTTGTAGCAGTTAAGGTTGTCATGTCTGTGGTTTTGGCTGATGTGGTTGCAGTGGTTGTAGTGTGGTCAGCTGTGTTTTCTGTGGTTATGTAAGTACTTTTTGAAGCTGTGGTGTCTGTAGTTGCAGTGGTTGCAATTACTGTGGTTTGAAGATGTGGGTTTGGGGTGTCTGTGGTTGTAGCACTTGTGATTATATTGGCTGTAATTGGGGCATCTGTGAGTGTGGTTGTTTTAGCAGCCATTGGGGTTGCAGTTATGACTGGTGTGGTTAGGGTGACTGGGGTTGTGGAATCTGTAATTGTAGCAGCTGTGGTTGTGGGAACTGTCAGAAAAACTGTGTGTGTGGCATCTGTGGTTGTAGTGGTTGTGATTGTGGTGGCTTGGTTTGTTTTGGCTATGGTTGCAGTAGTGCTATCAATAGTTGTGGTGGTGATGGTTTGTGTGGTGTCTGTTGTTGCAATGTCTGTGGTGTTGGTGGCTGGAATTGTGATGGCTGTGGTTTGGAGAGTTGTTGTGGCATCTGTGGTTGTATCAGTTATGATTGTTGAGGCTATAGCTGGGGGTGTAGTGTCTGTGGTTGTAGAAGTTATCATTGTAGTATCTGTGGTTGTGAGTGCTGTGATTGTAGTGACTGTGCTGTGATCAGATGTGGTGTCTGTGGCTATATCAGCAGTGTTTGCAACTGTGGTGTCTGTGACTGCAGCAGCTGTGGTTGCAATTGCTGTGGTTCGTAGACTTGTGTTTGTAGTGTCCATGTTTGTAGCACTTATACTTATGGCAACTGTAGTTGTGGCAGCTGTGGGTACTGTGTCTGTTGTTGTAGCAGTTAAGGTTGTCATGTCTGTGGTTTTGGCTGATGTGGTTGCAGTGGTTGTAGTGTGGTCAGCTGTGTTTTCTGTGGTTATGTAAGTACTTTTTGAAGCTGTGGTGTCTGTAGTTGCAGTGGTTGCAATTACTGTGGTTTGAAGATGTGGGTTTGGGGTGTCTGTGGTTGTAGCACTTGTGATTATATTGGCTGTAATTGGGGCATCTGTGAGTGTGGTTGTTTTAGCAGCCATTGGGGTTGCAGCTATGACTGGTGTGGTTAGGGTGACTGGGGTTGTGGAATCTGTAATTGTAGCAGCTGTGGTTGTGGGAACTGTCGGAAAAACTGTGTGTGTGGCATCTGTGGTTGTAGTGGTTGTGATTGTGGTGGCTTGGTTTGTTTTGGCTATGGTTGCAGTAGTGCTATCAATAGTTGTGGTGGTGATGGTTTGTGTGGTGTCTGTTGTTGCAATGTCTGTGGTGTTGGTGGCTGGAATTGTGATGGCTGTGGTTTGGAGAGTTGTTGTGGCATCTGTGGTTGTATCAGTTATGATTGTTGAGGCTATAGCTGGGGGTGTAGTGTCTGTGGTTGTAGAAGTTATCATTGTAGTATCTGTGGTTGTGAGTGCTGTGATTGTAGTGACTGTGCTGTGATCAGATGTGGTGTCTGTGGCTATATCAGCAGTGTTTGCAACTGTGGTGTCTGTGACTGCAGCAGCTGTGGTTGCAATTGCTGTGGTTCGTAGACTTGTGTTTGTAGTGTCCATGTTTGTAGCACTTATACTTATGGCAACTGTAGTTGTGGCAGCTGTGGGTACTGTGTCTGTTGTTGTAGCAGTTAAGGTTGTCATGTCTGTGGTTTTGGCTGATGTGGTTGCAGTGGTTGTAGTGTGGTCAGCTGTGTTTTCTGTGGTTATGTAAGTACTTTTTGAAGCTGTGGTGTCTGTAGTTGCAGTGGTTGCAATTACTGTGGTTTGAAGATGTGGGTTTGGGGTGTCTGTGGTTGTAGCACTTGTGATTATATTGGCTGTAATTGGGGCATCTGTGAGTGTGGTTGTTTTAGCAGCCATTGGGGTTGCAGCTATGACTGGTGTGGTTAGGGTGACTGGGGTTGTGGAATCTGTAATTGTAGCAGCTGTGGTTGTGGGAACTGTCGGAAAAACTGTGTGTGTGGCATCTGTGGTTGTAGTGGTTGTGATTGTGGTGGCTTGGTTTGTTTTGGCTATGGTTGCAGTAGTGCTATCAATAGTTGTGGTGGTGATGGTTTGTGTGGTGTCTGTTGTTGCAATGTCTGTGGTGTTGGTGGCTGGAATTGTGATGGCTGTGGTTTGGAGAGTTGTTGTGGCATCTGTGGTTGTATCAGTTATGATTGTTGAGGCTATAGCTGGGGGTGTAGTGTCTGTGGTTGTAGAAGTTATCATTGTAGTATCTGTGGTTGTGAGTGCTGTGATTGTAGTGACTGTGCTGTGATCAGATGTGGTGTCTGTGGCTATATCAGCAGTGTTTGCAACTGTGGTGTCTGTGACTGCAGCAGCTGTGGTTGCAATTGCTGTGGTTCGTAGACTTGTGTTTGTAGTGTCCATGTTTGTAGCACTTATACTTATGGCAACTGTAGTTGTGGCAGCTGTGGGTACTGTGTCTGTTGTTGTGGCAGTTAAGGTTGTCATGTCTGTGGTTTTGGCTGATGTGGTTGCAGTGGTTGTAGTGTGGTCAGCTGTGTTTTCTGTGGTTATGTAAGTACTTTTTGAAGCTGTGGTGTCTGTAGTTGCAGTGGTTGCAATTACTGTGGTTTGAAGATGTGGGTTTGGGGTGTCTGTGGTTGTAGCACTTGTGATTATATTGGCTGTAATTGGGGCATCTGTGAGTGTGGTTGTTTTAGCAGCCATTGGGGTTGCAGCTATGACTGGTGTGGTTAGGGTGACTGGGGTTGTGGAATCTGTAATTGTAGCAGCTGTGGTTGTGGGAACTGTCGGAAAAACTGTGTGTGTGGCATCTGTGGTTGTAGTGGTTGTGATTGTGGTGGCTTGGTTTGTTTTGGCTATGGTTGCAGTAGTGCTATCAATAGTTGTGGTGGTGATGGTTTGTGTGGTGTCTGTTGTTGCAATGTCTGTGGTGTTGGTGGCTGGAATTGTGATGGCTGTGGTTTGGAGAGTTGTTGTGGCATCTGTGGTTGTATCAGTTATGATTGTTGAGGCTATAGCTGGGGGTGTAGTGTCTGTGGTTGTAGAAGTTATCATTGTAGTATCTGTGGTTGTGAGTGCTGTGATTGTAGTGACTGTGCTGTGATCAGATGTGGTGTCTGTGGCTATATCAGCAGTGTTTGCAGCTGTGGTGTCTGTGACTGCAGCAGCTGTGGTTGCGATTGCTGTGGTTTGTAGACTTGTGTTTGTAGTGTCCATGTTTGTAGCACTTATACTTATGGCAACTGTAGTTGTGGCAGCTGTGGGTACTGTGTCTGTTGTTGTGGCAGTTAAGATTGTCATGTCTGTGGTTTTGGCTGATGTGGTTGCAGTGGTTGTAGTGTGGTCAGTTGTGTTGTCTGTGGTTATGTAAGTACACCTTGATGCTGTGGTGTCTGTAGTTGCAGTGGTTGCAATTACTGTGGTTTGAAGACCTGGTTTTGTGGTGTGTGTGGTTGCAGCACATATGATTATATTTGCTGTAGTTGGGGCATCTGTGAGTGTGGTTGTGTTTGCAGCCATTGTGGTTGCAGTTATGACTGGTGTAGTTAGGGTGACTGGGGTTGTGGAATCTGTAATTGTAGCACCTGTGATTGTGGGAACTGATGGTGTGTGTGTAGGTGAGATATCTGTTGTAGCTTCTGTGATTATGATGGTTGTGCCAGCTCTGGTTATGGCATCTATGGTTGTGGATGGTGCTGTAAATAATATTAATAATAATGATACATTTTATTTATGGGCACCTTACAAATAATAATATACATAAGCAATATATGAAGACTCAATATACAATAATATACAAAAGCTATATCAAACAGATTAACAGTCTGGTTGTTAGTACACCAGTGGTTTCTTTCTTTTCCAGGGCATTCCAAATTGTTGTATTGACTATGCCTAATGCGTGTGCAGTGGCTCTGATTTTCCTAATTTTTCAGATTTTCCAACTTTCCCACTTTTCTCAGCTTCAAAATAACTTGTGTTTCTCCCATAGACAGCTCTCTGGACTTCATTTTCGTCTATCCTTTTTAACAAAAAATTGCAGATTTCATACGTGAAACTAAAGGCTAAAACCAAGGGTAGATCGTCAACGCTATTTATTGTTTAAACAATCAATCTAACAGGGTACACCTGTACAACAAGAAACACCTGAAAAATCCTTGATCAGCCATAACATTAAAACCACCTGCATAATATTGTGTCCTGTTAGTTGCAAGGTGAGGAATCCATGGATCGGAGTTGTTTGTCCAGCACAGCCCACAGATGCTCAATTGGATTGAGATCTGGGGAATTTGGAGGCCAAGTCAACACTTTGAATCCTTTGGCATGTTCTTCAACCCATTCCTGAATTTTTTTTTTTTTTTTTTTTTGTGTGTGGGAGTGCACATTATCCTGCTGAAAGAGGCCACTGCCATTAGGAAATACCGTTGAGATGAAGGGGTGTACTTGGTCTGCAACAATGTTTTTGTAAGAAAGGGTTTCCGTCTAGCCACCTACCGCATAGACCAGACATGTGAATAATATGAGAGATGATTGTCACATGCAGAGAGTAACTTGTCAGATATTCCTGCAGCTCCTTTAATTTGTTGTAGGTCCTTTAGCAGCCTGCCTGGTAAGTTTTTATCTTGTCCTTTTATAAATGTTGGAGGGATGTCCTGTCCTAGGTGATATCACTGTGGTGCTCCATTTGGTCTATTTGTTGATGATGGCCAATGTTCCATTGTACATCTAATGGAAATTATTTTATACCCCTCTCTGATACCTTTCAATAAGTGAGAATCTTTATTTGGAGTTAAACAGAATAATTTAATTGATGATATCTGTGTGATAATTCACTTTGAAAAAGAGATTGAATGTTGGTTCATTCTGACTACAGCCACATCCCCAATTATAAAAGGGTGTGCATACTTATGCAACCAGGCTGTTGTGATTTATTTTATATTTTTCCTGTTTCCCCCTAAAATATTTCTGATTGTTTTTCACTTAATTCTTATATGTTGTAATTGAGGGTGGAAAAAGAATTTTTTGTTTGTTTGTTTCATTTTTGAAAAGCCTATCATTTTAGCAGGGGGTGGGTAGGCTTTTTATATCTATTGTAAGACCAGAAGCTAATACTTTAATGGAACAAATTAAATTTACAGTATGTCCTATATGTTTAAACACCACCATCCCAATGCACTACTCTTTGTTAAACAAAAAAGTATAACTTGACAATATTATGTTTTTCAGTTGATATCAAAGGAAGTATTTTTTCCTTGGAAATTTGTCAAATGTTATCATCCTTCAGATGTGCACATGCTTATATACTTTATTTATGTCATACATACGTGTCGTCTCATTGATTAGTTGGCAGGACTCTCCATCATTTGGAATAGCGTTGATGCAAACACACAAGCCATTGGTGACATTGTCACAAGACCCATACACTGTGCAATTTTCATATGGCCAGAAATACTGATCCTCACACCTGCACTGATATTCCGTACCATTCAAACTGCACACTGTGGAAAACCAGAAATAAATTGAGTTAGCGTCAAATACTGTTTCCATCATTTTAAATCTATTTTGAGATAATTATCAACAATCATCAAATATATCTTTTCCAGTTCCTAGTACTCCAAGTATGTGTGAACAATCAGTTTGGTGTTTCAAATAAATTCATGTACATTTTTAGTAAAGTTCCCCTCAAACGAACTAAAAGGTCAATTTTTCACAGTCTAATTCTTACCTGTTGTAATGTCCACCTTTGTAACTTTTATTATCTAATTGGAGTCTAGTATTTTGACAACATATGGCTGCTTGAATAATCCTAGTTATAATTATCACAATAATCATGGCAAATTTGGTTTAATATAACAATATAGCTTCCACATTAATTATTTGTCCGTTTATAAAATAGCACTTGATCCACAACATCGTATTATTTTGCATATTTATATTATACCTCCGTTTTGCCCTGTGCATGAAAATCCCATGCATCTATTTGAATAGCATCAAAGTGTGTCTGAGTTCTGAATATAATAATAATAATAATAATAATAATAATAATAATAATAATAATGCACAATTTTAGTTATTAAAGCCTCTCTCTATGGGTGTAACTTAACTCTGAACATGGCCTATTGTGATTGTACATTCCTGGAATTTGAACACTACGCTTTCTGAGAATTGTGTGTGCAATAAACAGTGGAAAGTACATCAATACTGTACATGAGTAGGCCCCAGGAGGATGCAATAGTATCCTATTATATTCCCTTATATTTAGTCACCGTTCTATAGTAGAAAAGTTCCTGAGAAAACACTAGCCTGCTGATGGCCATAAACCTTTTTGGAAAAGCATTCAGGAGACCGGAATCCAGTCAACTCTTCGCTATCATACGACAGCTACCAAATGGGGAGGTTGAAGGATAACAAGTGCTTTTTGGACAAGCACATTTTTATTAAATGCTTCTCATTACATGGCAGTATAACACCCTCTGAGGTAAGCGTTATCTGCTCTCTTCCCCATACATGAGCTCACAGATGCCCACTATTGGCTAGTATCACTGTGATTGACAGGAGAGTGAGAGTAAGCTCTCCCACCCAAAGAGCACAGCCAATTTTGCTCCATTGGCTCCTGGCCACAAATGGGTGTGGCATTGTCAGGAATCAAACTCACAATCTCCTAACGAGATTCCTAATCCTAACGAACACTTCTGGTGTGCCACCTTGGGAGCCTGGAGATGGGAATCTATTCATTGTTATGTTTAGTCATGATAAGTGATTTTTACTAGGGAACAGTGTGAAATTCCAGGCTCTGGTAATTCAGAAGGGTAGGTGGTGTTAGTGACTTGTGACACTTGTGGTATATTTGGTATTTCCATAGCCAGTGACAATTGATGCAACTCCCATAATTCAATTAAAATAAAAAACAACTAAATATCAAAGAACAACCGTAATAATAGATAAAGTTTACCTGTTGTAATGTTGAAACCACTGATTTCTGTGTTGTTGTCTAGTTGAACTGGAAAACTGATGTTCAATGATTTGATTTGTTCAATCGAAATCTGTTGTGATATATTAATCTCTACCTCTATGATGTATTCGTGTATGTTTGTGTTGGCTGTAAATAATAAACAAAATAAGCTATTTAGGTGACAAGTTCAAAAATACAGAGTAATGTACTGATGTGCCTCCAAAATTATTGCCTGTCTTCATCAAAATTATTATCTTTTTCTTTCTTTCTTTTTTTTCATAGAGGTGCATTATATAGTTTTATTATTATATGTATGTATGTATTTATTTATTTAAATAATGTAATTTTTTAAAAATATAAAATATTTTGTGAAGAGAATTCTGCTGAGAATAACTGAGTTAGGGTTAGGGTTACCAAAATTGGAGATCTTGCTCCATTACTTCATGCAGAGCATTTTGTTCTCCTTTAACTACTTAGGTTTGTGCATGTGGACATCCTCTTCAATTCAGACCACAGATTTTCAGTAGGGTTCAAATATGGATCTTGAAATGGTTATCGCCAAATATTTTGTGTTTCTTTAACCATGTCTGTGTTGAAGTCAAAGTATGTTTGGCTCACCATCTGAAAGCTCAATCCCCAAATCTTAACCTTCTGGCAGAGGCAATCAGGTGCTGCAGTAAAATGTGTTGGTACTTGTTAGTTTTTTAGTTAGATTTTTGCCTCATTTGTTTAATGATGGTTGGTGAAGTACAGATACTTTGTTTTGTGATATGATCTCTGGAGGCTTCTTTCTTGCAGTGCGCCCAAATAGGAATGAAAGTGACTGAAATTTTGAAACTGTGTGGGTTTTTTTAAAAAAATAATATTTATTTATTTATTTATTTTTACCTTTTTCACCATCTTCCTCAACATATGGGGGACAGTGAGCTCATGGGTCTAATTCCTGCAAATTTCCAACTGTTTCCGAAACTTTTCTTATGGTCATAATTGTGCTTAAGGGTATTTTTAGCTGCTTAATGTAAATATATATATATATATATTTTTTTTTATCTGATCTGTGGAGGTCAAGAACCGTCTGTTTCTTTTGTATTAAAAATACATTGTTTGTTTCTGCCATGGTAATGGTTGACAAAGGTTTTTTTTTTTTACATGTCTGCAGGCTCATATTTATTCCACAGGGAAACAGTACATGGTTAAAGGCAACCACATTAGAGACCGATGAAATGCAACAACACTGGGGAGTGATGAAAATGAAAACTAAATAAATAAAAAAGCTTTTCAAGAATGATTATTTGTTAATAATTCTGGAACGTATATATTTTTTTGAAAGAAAATATGATATATGATCTAGTTCCTATATAGTAAATTTAGCTCATTTAATGCATTTTAAGGCAATAAATCTGGAGGTCACCTTATATTAGTACTTTAAACGTAAATTATGTAATTATGCTTTTAAAATAGACAGAATTCTTATTTACCATCTCGTTTTTCTCTTACGTGATTCAGTTGTCCATCTGTATAGCTAAACTGGAATATTTTTTTTAAAGAGTAAAATTATTAGAGCATTGTACCCATTTACAGACACATGCCAAATATTTAGTTACTCTTCTCCCAATACAAATTAAATTATTTCAGATTTTAAGCTTAGAATGTAAGTATGGACGCTAATTAGCTTTTTGGCTGAAGTTAAAGAAAAGTAAAATTTACCTCAAGAACCATATCTGAAATTTCAGGAAGTTCCTGTGAGTTTACCACACACATAAGAATGAGGAAAATGGCCGCAAACCTCACGAAGTATTCTGATGCTTTCACTGTGCAATAAAGATAAGAAATAAACAGTGTGATTTACAAGCATGATCATTTTTGAATAGGCTAACCAAATGTTACTAACAAAGGAAGTTCATGACAATTTAAATTGATAAACAAAGAAAAGGGTGAGTATGTAAATTAGTGTACATTGTTGCCAACATGTGAGACAATAAAATAACATTTATTTGTAATTTTGGCCTGTCATAGCACTCCATATTGGAATAGAACTTATCTACATGTTTCCTTAGATGAAGTTATATCTTTACTGCCCAAGTAAAAAAAACTCCACTGTTTCTCAATACTTGAACACAGTGCACATGGTGGACTATCTTGACAAAGAAAATGCTGCAATTATGCGTACATTTAGTGTCATGTGGTAGGATGTGGGATTACAAACATTGGTGGGATTCACAGAAGAAACTATAAATTACTTCTGTAAATCACACTGTATAACAACACCTGTTTACCTTTGTTCTTGCTAAAAAGGTAAGACATTTATTTATTCTCTAATTTGCTGGGATGTAAGCGAATGATACTCAGCTGGCTTATCCTTGTTGTGGAATTTGTCTCATTACTCAGTTGTTCCGCTGTTTTAGCTAGAGAACACACAATGGCCGGCTAGTGGATAAGTGGGAATGATGGATGTTTTCATGTACTTCAAATAGTCGATCAAGATTTCTACTGATGTGTAAATTTAAGATTATCATATATGTGCCTAGTCATCCAGTCATTTTTAGGCAGTGAGCTAACAGCTAGCTAGTAATGAGTAACTTTTGTGTTTTTTTTCCTCCTGTAGTTTATGTTAAACTTGGTTATATTAGATAAAAATGAGTCAATTATGGGTCACATCAGCCCAACTATACAACTCCCCATCAGCAAAGGTCCCCCTCCCCCTGAATTCTGAATAGACACTGACTTACAGGACTACACATTTCCATGCCTTAGTGTCTGAGTTTTATTTTGAGTCTTGTATATTGTTAGTGATATACTCTCTTGTTTTGACCCTTACTTTGATTCTTGACTACTCATTGGATTCTACCATTTGTGTTGAGCTTTGTTAATGTTTTGCATTGGGCTTTGGTATTGGCAATACATCTTCTGCACATGGATACTCAACAATCTCACAAGTTCTGTATGTTACATTCTATATTTGTCACCAGTCTGTAGGGGTCTAGAAAACTGGATAAAGACTGGACAAATTGGTTGCCTGATAACAAATACATGCATTTTTTAATATACAAAATTAAAAAATGCATGCAGGGAGATTTAAATCAAATGCAGAAGCTCCATACAAGATGTGATAATAACACCAGAGACAAGGTTGAATGGTATTTTATTTAAATTACATTTGTTTTGGGGAAATAAGGAGGAATGGAATATATGTTTGAATTAAGATGCCCATTCCTCAAAAATTTCCTTAAGAAAAAATTTAAAGAACAGGTTTACCTCTGCCTGTTAAAAAGGGCTGATACTTTTTTTTTTTAAATGCCAAACCTACCTAATAGAAAACTTCACAATTTCAATGATTATATACTGTACAATCTGTTTATGTGAAGCATCCACCATACAAGTCCCTGTACAAATTGTTACTTTGGAGACAATAGCGTATTAGAACAAGTGCCTTACTATAAACCTGTTCAACTGGAAAGACTCTCCGAGATACTGTTACAGAAAATGAATCACCCCTTTCTGACCAATCAGAATCAAGAATTCAATGTAAATATTTAGTATTGTTGTAGGTTAAAAAAAATGTCTTACCTGCATTGGCCATAATGTTCACACAGATTTTAAGCTGCAGCTGGTCACTTCAATGTTTTTAGACAACCTACCAGATTTGCGAACATTAAAAAGTCAGTCAGTAACTCAAGTTAAATTTTCCTCACATCTTTTACTGTACTTTATCCTTTTACAAAAATACAGAATGGTGTTTTATTTAACACTACTGAGTCCCAGGAACTTAGAGTCCCAGTTGTCAATAGTGACTCCACCTTAACGACAATGCAATCTAATACAACGGCTGCTTAGCATTAAGGAAATTTCCATTTCCTCAAGTTTAGAATTACTTCAAAATTAAATAAAAAAAATAATAATTGAGATGTTTAAACAGTCACATCTAATAGCACTTTTCCATTACTGTTACGAACCACATTTAACCCTAAGCGGGGTTGTATGAAGTGCAACCAAAATGTGAAAGGCCATGTATATACAATTTTTTTTTTCTTTCTTCTCAAATCGGCAAACACTGGTACCCAATGGAAAACTCATAGTTAAAGGGGTACATAATTGAGCTCCTTGTTAGTGTTTCAAGTATTTGGTATTTTGTCTTTTTTTGTCTTGTTTACTTTTCATTTGGTGTTTGATTTGGCTCTATTATTTGTTTTCTTTTTTCCTGTATTTGCTCTCTGTCTTTTCACTTCCTCTCGCCTTCACTCTGTATTCATACTGTCACGAGCAAACATTTTTTACTTTGCTATTTTTACATTAATAATTAAATTGACTGTCAATTACTTTATTTTAAAACATTCTGTCACTAGGGATCTCTCTCTTTCACTGAAAAATACATGATAATAAGACTTTTTTGGGCATCCATATTGTCTTATTTCTTGTTTAAAAAATGCCTTAAAGTGGATTTTGTGGAACCAAATATAAAGGAACCACCAATGGTTTTCATAAAAAAAAAAATAATAAAAAAATACAATAGTATGAAGTAGAAGCTGCGGATGATTTCTTTTTTTTTAGATTCACACAGCCTATTGTCGATCACACAGAATGAAACGCCCCCCTAGCTTTTGTGTTCACTGGGGCTAATTTATTTAAGTCTGCTTCACTGATACATCCATAACACATCTGTTATTGAGAAGGCATACATGAAAAACAGTTTTGATTGCTTCATCATTGAAACATCATTGGCTTTTCAAAATGCCTCTGAAGGATGAAGTAAATAGACTAAGCACAAATTTTGGGTTTAAATTACAAATTACGAAATGTTCTGTGTTCCTTGGTTTGAATGTAAGAGCTGACTAATGGCAAGCACAGAGTTTCTGTTTATGATCCTTGCAATCAAAAATTGCCCAACTATTACTATTTGTGTGTTATGAATATGTATAATACATATATGTATTACTACAGTATACTGTAGTTTTCTGCCCACAATGAGATCCTGTACTATATATACAAAAATAATAATAATAATAAAAAAAACAGTCAAACTGGTTTCATAATAGTACCTCCAATCTAAGTGTTAGATTTTTTTAGCCTTTCCGTGCAATATAAGAAACAACTGCTACTGGGTCTCAATCTCTCAAAGGAAATGTATTATACACTTGTCAGGCACCTCTTCCTACTACCAAAGCACCATAACCTGCTAGCTAATGTTAAAACACATAGTTTAGTAAATAATGGTAATGTTGTTTAAACTGCATGATGGGCTGACTTCTGTTTTCTTGGTGCTTTATAGCATTAGAAAATGCACTACATAATCAATTAATACTTAGTCTTTAACTTTAGAGAAGAGAGCTGCCGGCTGTATTTTAATTATAAAACATGCATGTTGCTTGTAGTTTGGACTTCTGCCAAAGTTATTCTGGCTCACAGTACAGCATCAAATGTTCAGTGAAGCTCGAATGAGCACACAGAAGCATGGCCCCGTTACGTTTCGCAGAAAACATTTGTGCAGTACAATAAGCTTTGTGCTAGGCATTTTGGTTTCGTTTAAACCAAGCAATCGCAAAATGAAGGACTAATGGGAAAGTTTGCAGATTGCTGTCACTGTTCTTAGCATTAAAAGCAAGTTTTAGATAAAAGTAACATCAATAGTACATGTCAAAATATAAAACATATTTGTCATATAATCTTTTTAGAATATTACTATTTATTCTGACCTATTGAAAATGTGTCAAATTTGCATGTCATTAATAAATGCCTGTTTATCTCTGTATTTCTCTACATCAACAACTGTTTGGACAATTTAACATTTTTAGGTTACTATAGCATTTTTTTTTTTCATTTAAAATTCAGGACAAACTACTCGTTTATTTCAAACATACAATTCAAGAGAAGCAAGTAGTATAGGCTGCTACAATAGTTCTAATTCAAGAATAAAGAAGACACAGCAAATACTATGTAATAATACGTCATTTTGTAAAAAATAACAATAATCAGAATGAAGTCATGTATTGAATCTCTGTTTTTTTGTTATAGTAATTACAAAGTCTTACCTTTAAACACCAGGTGTGTAAATCACTAATCTTTAACAGGTTTGTTGAAAGTCTGTTAGCTTTTTTGTTGTCCTGGCAGCTGACTCGCAGAGAAGCCTAATAATCAATGAGCAATAATACACACTGTTACACACTTGCTAAACCAGTTCGATTTTTGTTTGCTTTTCTATATTTCTTCTTCCTGTTTCCTTGTTCTATTGTGTCATGTGTAGAATAGTGATTCTCAAATACACCTTCACACAAAACTCATAAAACCGGATTCATGCAATGAATGAACCCCCCCCCCCCCCCCCCCCCCCGCCATATAGAGACAAGATAGAAAGAACTTGGTTCAGATGTTTTTATTTAAAACACATAAAAACAAGAAAAAAAACAGGTTTTCAATACAACTGTCATTACATTACTGTCAAGCAAACATAATATTAGAAAAGGGGGAAAAATTTAATATGCTAAATAAACAATTGCTGTTTGTTGGTGATTTATTTTATTTATAACTTTAAAAAAGTATTTAACCAAACAAGCTAATAAATGTGACAGTGAAAGCACACATTTATAACCCTTTTTTTGGTCTGGAAAATTGCATTTCTCTGCATGAGCGACGCATGAACAGTCGGTGGAAAGCCAAAGTTAAAATAAACTTGACTATCAATAATAATGCAAAGACAAAATAAACTTGACCATCAAGAATAAAAGTAACAAATACAGTGGTGCTTGAAAGTTTGAACCCTTTAGAATTTTCTAGATTTCTGTATAAATATGACCTTAAACATCATCATATTTTCACACAAATCCTAAAAGTAGACAAAGAGAACCCAATTAAACAAATGAGACAAACACATCATACAATATCATTTAAAGGTGTCATATCTATGAAGGACCTGAATAATTTTTTGAGTGCACCCAAAATTCCGGTTTTTAAATTGTGGCTGTCTTTATCCAAATGTGATTCAATAAAAATCATAATTATGCGTGAACCTAATGAAGACACACCTATACATACTTTGGAGAACCAATATTGCAATAATTCAGAAATCAGTGACATGTTACTTACAATTTATAATGTTTATTATAAATTCTCAAATAATATGCTTTAAAAAGTTCAATTATAATTATTTTAATTTAATAATAATAATAATAATAATAATAATAATAATAAATAACTTACAATTACACTTGAGTTAGAAAATCGTTAAATTACACAGAGGCGAAACAGTGAGCATGTTCCAAGTTCATCCTGCATGTAGCTCGACCTGTTCTTTTGTTGAAGGATCTACTTACCAGAACCCGGGCAGAGAAAGCACAATCACTTCAAGTTAAAAAAGGAGGCATACCCCTCAGGAAGAATGCACTGAACGGAGATATTTGTTACTTAACACTTGCTCGGATTACTGAGCTTAACAATAGTCTGGTCTGATTTTACTGCACTTTCTTATAACAAAGAAATCAGCCCATATTCTATCTCTTAGAAATAAATAACAAAAAGATACATCGTAATGAACAAATAGAAATAAAATGGAGACATTTGGTTAACTGGACGTCTCTCTGAATTTTCTCCTGAGACAAAACACCCCAGCAATCTAACAAGAGGCCTTCTTTTCAGTGTCTTTAGAGATTTCATCAAAATAACACCATTCTCAGATCTGACAAGTTAATAATGCTTCAAATTAATTAAAATATACTATAAAGTTTACCACAACCATACTAATGTATATTTAGAGATATGCACAGTTTACTGTTGATGTCTAAGTACCAACAGAGGAGAGTATACAAGTGGTTTTTGTTTGTTTGTTTGTTTGTTTGTTTGTTTGTTTGTTTGTAGATGTACTACGACTATAAAAAGTATTTGAGTATGCTAAATAACTTATTTATTGTTATGATAATTTTTTTATGTTTTAATGTAAGCAAGTATTAATCCAATAATAATTATATTAATATGTTACAAAAATGTATTTATTAAACAATTAAAATTGTATTTGGAGAAAATATTTATATTCAGTTCTACTCAAATCTAATTTTAAATGATTTTGCAGCTCTTCGGTCAACACCAGAAAAATAACTCGAGCCAGTAAACCAACCAATGAAAAGTACACAGAATACTATTATTTTAAATATCAACTAACAATTCCAATTCCCTAGGCAGTGCAGTGACAATGTATTTACCTTGTGATCAGCAGTGTGTTCAAATCTTGCTGATACCAAGTATGACCCTTCTATCTATTTTAACTCCTCGAATATCAGAAAAATCTCTCGTCTCTTTTTTTTTTTCATTCTATTTCTCCTAAGGAAAATGCCATAATAATCATGATTAAAACAAAAAAGGCTTGAAATATTTCACTTTATGTGTAATGAATCTAGAATATATGAAAGTTCCGCTCTTTGAATTAAATCACGGGAAAAAACCTTTCCACGATATAAAAATTTTTTGAGATGCACCTGTAATTTCAGGGAACTTTGAAGCATCAGAAAGATTCAAAAGTACCATAAAAGTTTTATTTTAAAAATATTCTATCAGTGAATTGTCATGGTTCAGCCAGAAGCCTGTGCATTTTCCTGTGTTCCCTGTTTTTCCTTCCCCATGTTTCCATTGTTTTCTCTCCCTTGTGTTTCTGTTAGAGAGAGAGAGAGAGAGAGAGAGAGAGAGAGAGAGAGAGAGAGAGAGAGAGAGAGAGAGAGAGAGAGATAGAGAGAGAGAGAGAGAGAGAGAGTGTGTGCGTGTGTGCGCGCGTGCGCGTGTGTGTGTGCGTGCGGGCGCGTGTGCGTGAGGGGCACACGATGGCTTAGTGGTTAGCACGTTCGCCTCACTCCTCCAGGGTTGGGGGTTCGATTCCCTCCGTGGCCCTGTCTGTGCAGAGTTTGCATGTTCTCCCCGTGCTGCGTTGGTTTCCTCCGGGTACTCTGGTTTCTACCCCCAGTTACAGGTGTGTGTGTCCAAAGACATGCATGGTCCTCCCCAGTCCACATGCATGGTAGGCAGATTGGCATTTCCAAAAGTGTCTGAAGTGTATGAATGGGTGTATGAATCACTGCGTCCGGGGGCCATCTTCGGTCGTCTTGACTCAGTCTTGCCACTGGATCATGGTAGTCACAGGGAAGTGAGAGTGAGGCCGATGCTGCACAAGTCTTCCTCACTTTAATCCAATTCACGCACAAGTCGAGTTCCAGTTTGTGTTCTCCATTATGCAGAAATGCTCTTCGGTCTTTGTTGAAATCGATGGGCAAACTCCTGTGTGTGTGTGGGCATAGCGCTCCACCTCTCAGAATCATGATTTTTCTTGAATCAGCTCTTGAATCATGGACTCACTTGCTTCTCATCAGTTCATCAATCAGCAGTGTGTATAAACCCCAGTTCTTCAGCCCCTTGTTTACCTTTTGACTCATCCTTATTTTAACTTTAGGAATAAACACTCCTATACCAACATTTTGTTTTATTGGATCTTTGGAACTATCTGTATAAATTTGTGTGAATTAATTAAATTTCTCACTCAATAGTGAACTCACCATATTTCCATAATTAAATATCTCTTCTAAATTCCTTTGTTCTCCTAATAGCTTAAATCAACCACTGGTTCAGGAATTTTCCTAAAGGCACCATCGGACAAAATGACATATCGTCAATTCTTATATCTTTGGCCCACTGTCCACATTTCCATCCAAAGCTTTTGCATCCATTACATTTATATTCCCAACAGTCCTCCAAAACTCTGCAGGTAGGATGTGTTTCTTCCACACCTTGTAGACTCCCCGAGTATGTTATGTTTCTTCCTTCTTTAATCCAAAGGAATTTCACCCGTCAATATTCTAATTGCATTTACTGGAGATGTTCTAATTGCTCCACAACGTACTCTTAAAGCCTTAGCCTGTATCCTATCTAATTTCTTCGATATTGACTTAAATGCTGAATTGAAAATAACACACCCATAGTCCATATACGCTCAAATTAAACCTTGATACATGCATAATAGTGCATCACTACTAGCACCCCAAGAACATCAAGTTACTGCACATATACAGTTAATAATTTGTTTGCATTTTGTTTCTATTTTACTAATATGATGTTTCCAATTCAACGTCTCATCAAACCACAAGCCAAGATAGACCATTCTTCAACTATTCTGATTGCTTCCTGTACTTGTTTGACTACAAACTTAAGATTTCGATCTCTTCTCCATATAGCTCCACCATCAAAGCTATTCACATATCTGATTTTACATTATCAAATACATCATTAATCATTATATTAAAGAATAATGGACTTATTACACTACCCTGTGGCGTCACATTGATAATTAGATGTGAAGTTGAGAGATCTTCTCCAACTCTCACCTGAAAGGTATGTTTAAATAGAAAGTCTAGTCCCCAGTTATAAAAATTTTCCATTCAATTGCATCTTCTGTAGTATAATCAAAAGTCCTTCCTTCTATAAAGTATCATAAGCCTTTTCTATATATTGAAGAACACTGCAAATAAATATTCTTTCATCACTAATGCTTTCGTAACTTGATTCTCAAACACTATTAAAGCATCCATTGTAGATCTTCCACTTCTAAAACCACTCTGGTTTGGTGAGATAATTTCTGTCTTCTCCAGCATATAATTGAGCCTTCTCACTATGATTTTTTTCTATACCTTACACATGGTGGAAGTAAGCGCAATTGGTCTATAATTATTAGGTTTCGTTATATCTTTTCATAGTTTGGCTACTGGCAATACTATTGCGCTTTTCCAGTCTTTAGGTATAGTTCCTTCATTCCATATTTGATTGTATATTCTTAACAAAAAATTTAATGTTGTCATCTGTAGATTTTTAAATATTTTGTAACTTATCATGTCTCTTTCTGGTGTGGTATTTCTTGGTTGGTTAATTGATATTTTTAGGTTATCATTCTGCTTGAAATATTTTGTTTCACCAAAGAAGAAAAAGAAAAAGGGGTTGACTAAATGATGATAGGGTTTTGATTTTTGGTGAAATATCCCTTTAATTCAAAGGACCTTATTGTATTCTCAATTACTCAACAGATCTGTTAAATATTTTTCCAACTTAAGGGAATCAGCAAAGCCACCACCCACAATAGTTTTCATGGGGCTTCAAACCTCCATGATGAGAAAAGGGTTGGGGATTCGATTCCCCCCTGTGCGGAGTTTGCATGTTCTCCCCGTGCTGCGCGGGTGTCCTCCGGGTACTCTGGTTTCCTCCCCCAGACATGCTGATTGGCATGTCCAAAGTGTCCGTAGTGTATGAATGGGTGTGTGAATGTGTATGTGATTGTGCCCTGCGATGTATTGGCACCCTGTCCAGCGTGTACCCCGCCTTGTGCCCCATGCTCCCTGGGATAGGCTCCAGGTTCCCCGCGACCCTGAAAAGGATAAGCGGTGTAGAAAATGGATGGATGGATGGAGGGTTAAATTCACACCCTACAGTGTTTATATGAGTCCATTGGACTCATATAAACACTCTGGGTGTTAATTCAACACTAGGGATTTTACTGTGCAGTATAAGAATGGATGGTGTCAATATCCTGACAGAAGACATGGTTACAGAGGCACTGGAGGCATCTTATTTGTGATTAATGTTTTAATGCCAGTTTGTACACTAAATTATTTAATATTAGTCTTGAATGCTTTAACACTAAAATTAATTTTAGTGTTTGCATAGTGGTAATGATTAAAAAGATATATTTTTTCAATATTTGAGTGATGTTTGTGTCATTACAGTCATTGAAATCTACCCCATCCAAATCATTACCATCATTGAAACCTACCCCATCCAAATCATTACCGTCATTGAAATCTACCCCATGCTACTCTATTAAATATTATTTATTAATTAAAAATGTAATTCCATGTAATGTGTTTCAAGCTGCAGGCTTATTGAGTTTACATACAAGCAATTATACAGATAATTTTATTACATTCATTCCTTATACATCATTCTCAAATCATTTTTAAAATCATTCTGAAATCACTTTTCTGGGGCTTTAAAAGGGTGCTTTAAATGATACTTGTGCTTTTAAAATATATTTGACTTTTTTACTTTGTTAACAACAGCATTAGGCGTTAAATAGCTAAACTGTCAGTAACTGCATCTGACCCGCTTGAAGCTGAAGAAACAGGTAAAATGTCACTGTCTAATACATTGAACACATCTGCAAAAGACCAAAAGAAAGATCAAAATAGCAGTGCTATTCACACGTCAGAACAATGCTAACATACTTGGTGTATAATTAAGGTAACACAAAAGCTAAATGTAATCATTGTGCTGAAATAATTCAATCACGAAAGGGAACTCAATCTCCCTAAAATAGAATTAGGTGTAATCATACACATGGACATAAGAAAATGTATATGTACAATATTAAAAGAGCAAAACTGAAGAGAGTATTAAATTTGATAGCATTGTTAATTGGATGGAGATGAGGACAGGGAACATTAAACATTAGACATAATTAATCAAATATCAGTTCATTTACATACTTCTCTGTTATAACTTCGGATTGAAAAGAAGTCCACTTGAGGATGTTGGTCCTGCACTTATTCTCTGTAATGTAGACACATCAGTCATTGCATTGTAGTAGTATATTTTAAAGTCCACTTAAGAGTGAAAATAATAATAGTTTTTTTCCTTCTTCTTCATCTTAAGAACAACACTAGATCAATTATATTTACCCTGGTTTGGTTAGAGCTGAGGTTACTCAGTCCCAGCTTTCCTGCCAATGCTTGTCTGACCTGTGACCACAATACAAGTAAAGAAAAAGCATTCTGTACATGCTTTTAAACAAACAAAAAAACCCACCTTTGTTAAACCTTTCTCGCAGGGCAGCGGAATGGAAATCAACTTATCGGACATCAGTATAAAGAAATTCATTATTTTATCATCGCAAGTGAGATTGGTCAGGACATATTTGGGTTTCTGTGTGTAGAGTATTCTGACTCTGTGTTTAGCTGTTGGTGAGCAGGGCAATAGGAAAGGAAAGAGGTGTGAGCCCCCTGCTGGGCAAACAATTCCCAATTCTCCCCAATAACATTGATACAGAGATAAAACGGACAGTACAACTAAAGCTTTTTTGATAGTAAAACACTGTATACAACTGCCACAATAAAATTCTAACATTTAAACCTAGTAGGCTAGGTAAAAATAAATAAATAAATAAATATGAAAAACTGCACATTCTTAAACCCCTGAGAGTCTACTTTAACCACTACTGTGGAGTGTAGCATCACAAATAAATTCAATGCGGAACATGGGCACCCCCAAAACAGGCAGAAAAACAGTTATATAGAAAGCAGATATGTATGAATCCATAATATTTATTTATTTAGTTAGTTTTAATTGTGAATTAGGGGAGAGCTGGTACAATTATATCCATCTACTCTTGGTGGAGATAAGGGTTAAAAAATGTTGTGCGATATAGCAGCCTATCAGCCACACTTCTCCATCTAAATACCCATTATTTTCCCTAATGTTTGTATCTTAGGCTGGCAAACACTGACAATCAATTATAAAACGATTGCAAACAACGCTGGTAAATGCTAATAATTTCTGATGAACATGATAACAGCTGGCAACTGCTGATAACAGCATGGTCGGCAAATGCAGCTAATGCTAGTAAACGCTAGAAGTCTTCTTCAAGCTGTGGAGGTTGCTGGTGATGTCACTGAATGTTGTTTTGGGGGTTTTCCCCCTGCAGATCTCACAATGTTTCTGTCATCAACTGCTGTTGATTTCCTTGGCTGACCCATTAAATGTCTGGTTGTTAGTACACCAGTGGTTTCTTTCATTTATAGGGCATTCCAAATTGTTGTATTGCTTGTTCAATATCTCAGATTGATCTTCCCTCTTTCTTCAGCTTCAAATTGGCTTGTTTTCCTCCTATAAAGAGCTATCTGGTTGGTTTATCGTTTTTAAAAAACAAATGCAGGCTTCGCAGGCAAAACCCAGGGCTCAAACCAATAGTAGACAGCCAGGGCTATTATTTGTTTAAACAATCAATCAGCCAAACATACATAAGAAAAAAAACACTTGTCAGTCACATGTTCCAATATTTTTGGAAATATGAAATCTGCAATTTAAATCAGCATTGAGTAATTTAACATTTTAATTAAAAATTAAAAATTGTGCCAGCTCTTCCCTACTAGTGACAATAGTCTTCTTAGTAAAGAGTTGTGTAATGAAGCACACATACCTTACCATCCAGTAATGTTCCAAACAACAAAATAAAGAAGCCCTTTAAAGAAACAAATCAGACATTTTTACCATTTACCATAACAAGCATACATATTGGAATTATCAGAAATTCTAAAACTATTTTGTTTTTATTTCTAAAACAAATTTAAATTTGTGTGTGTGTGCAATTAGAATTACATTGAACATTTGATTGACATAACTTTCATACCTGCAGTGAATTAAGGAATGCGAACACCACATGAACCCCAAAGCTCGATGACATCATGGTCCCAATACCGAATCCCCACGTTAGACCAAAGAGAGGTGTTAAAATTGCCACACATCTAGCAATGACCACTAGGGGATTTTTATCATCTGGCTGGGTGGAAGTATTAACTCCTCTCCTCAACATCTTACACAGAACCACAATAAGCACCAGGAGGTTTATAGCTACAATAGTCAGAGCAGGAATCACAAATGCCAGGAGGGCCTTCGTTTTACTCCAGTTTAGCCAACAATTGTAATCTTTTTGAATGTATCCTTGACTTCCAGCTGTAGAGGCCACAGTAATGACAGCTATGATTAACGGGGCTCCATAGCCAACAGTGAAGGCTATGGCCATCATTGCTCCTTTGGACATTCTAGAAAAGACCATGAGGGTGCGGTAGAGGAGCAAGAGTGCTGACAGCAACATCCAGAAGAAAAGGGCAAGATAAAAGAAGTGCATGAAGAATGTCGCTGTACTGCAGGGACCCTCTCCTTTCTTTACAACTGGTGCACCAATGATGAAGCATATGTTTGCAATCAGAAGGGAGACAGCAATGTTGACTACGGAGACATGGCGCATGTAGGATGTGTCATTTCTTGTCACTGATTTCCATAAAAAGATTTCAATGATGAGACACAAAACCAAGCTGCCCAATGAAATGCCAACGCCAGTGTAAGTTATGTAATCTAAGATTATGGCCAAGTCTTTATCCAAGGCAAATGGTGACATCAGGATTGAAAAAGAGGTTGTGTGATTGCACTCACATGTAAATTTTTCTGTTTCATTCTCTAATGGTTTAAGTTGACATCCAGTTGAGTCCCATCCCCCAATGCCATTCAGCAAACTGAAGTTCCAAAAAACACACTGAGGGTTTCCCAGTGTCTTATTTTTTACATCAAAAGAAAAGGAAATGTTATTAATTGTTGACTTTGTCTCAATTACAACTATATCTCCATTGATCCTGATGCCAGATTCACTGCTGTCATTGTAGGTCAGATTTCGAACAGGTAAGGCATTTTCAAGGGCAGAAGAGATTATCACTGTGATGAAAGTCGGTTCCCTAAGTGTGGGTACATTTATTTGGGTAGTTAAATTTATACCGAATGTTTCAGAAAAGGGGGTAGTAAAGTTAGTTTTACTGAGAGAGGTGTAGTTTGTTGTTATGTTGAAGTTTTCATCCCTGAGTCGGCGTGCAAGGCTCTCAATAGACTTCAGAAGTTCAGAACTGGCATTCATAGTTGTACTATTTTTGTTTAAATGCACCCATGTGTCCCGTGCACCTACTGATCCAATTACATCAGTTGTTTTCAGAAAATCCTTTAAAGTGAAAGTGAATTATACATTAAATACATCATATCTGAGGTATCTAGTTAATCAATAAATCACTAAAAATGACAAAGCAGAAACAACTGTTTTGAGTTCTTTCAATAAAAAACATTGACTAAAATTATCGATGTTAGTTATTCCCACCTGCGTATTTACAATGCACTCCAAATACTATAGTTGTGATCAAAATTAGTCAACCCCCATTGCAAATCAGGTTTATTGTCACAATTTGCAATGGGGGTCTGCAAAAGTCTGCAATGAACAAATCAAACAAAAGCAATTGAAACAGTTCAACACAATGAATGCTTCAAGTGGTTTCCCCAAATTCAACTTGTAATGATTCCTCCAGTTTCAAAATTATTCAACCCCTTCATGACAAGCAGCTTTAGTACTTAGTAGAGCACCCTTTTGCTTTTATAACCTGCTGCAAACAAGATGCAGATCTTCTGGCAGCATTCCTGAGGAATCTTAGCCTATTCCTCATGAGCAATGGCCTCCAGTTCAGCAATATTCTTGGGTTTGCGTGCTGCAGCCGCCTTCTTCAAATCCCACCAGAGATTTTCGATGGGGTTCAAGTCAGGTGACTGGGATGGCCCTGTAGAATCTTCCAGGACTTCTTCTGCAACCAAGCCTTGGTGGAATTTAAGGTATGTTTAGGATCATTATCCTGATGGAAGGTCCAATGACGCCCAAGCTTCAGCTTCCTCACAGACGGCATGAAGTTTTCTCCTAGGATATCCAGATACTTCAATGAATCCTTCTTGCCTTCCACACGCTGCAGGTTTCCAGTGCCAGAGGATGCAAAGCAGCCCCAGAGCATCACCAAGCCACCACCATGCTTGACTGTGGACAGAGTGTTCTTTCTTCATTCTTTTCCTCCAGACATACAACAGATCCATCGTGCTGAAAAGTTCCAGTTTAGTGTCATCGCTCCACAGAGCAGAATCCCAAAACTTCCGTGGCTTATTTATATAATTTTGAGTTTTCTTGTGCTTTTGGGTCAGTAGTTGTGTATGTCTTGGAGTTCTGGCATGGAAACCTTCTGTGTTTAGTACGCATCTTACTGTGTTCACCGAAACTTCAGTGCCTCTTGCCACCAAGTTTTAATGCAGGTCTTTTGCATTTTCAGTTGAATTTGGGGAAACCACTTGAAGCATTCGTTGTGTTGAACTATTTCAATTGCTTTTGTTTGATTTGTTCATTGAAAACAGCTGAAAGTCTGTAAACTTTGACAATAAACCTAAATTTGCAGTGGGGGTTGAATCATTTTGATTGCAACTGTATATAAATGAAATGCAAAATACATATATAAAAGAATTGACTTACCATCATAACGGGTTGATTGATTAAAATTGTTTGTGAGAGACTGGAAATGATTGTCAGTATTTCTACAATTGTTAATATGGTAGCTGAAGATTGAATTATGTTCTGAGTCTCTTCTGTAGCATTACTTATGAAATTGCTCATAAAGTCTTGGATGCCTGTTACTTGTAAATTCTATTGCAAAAAAAAAAAAAAAAAAAAAAACACAGACAAATTGTTATGAAGAACCGAAGAGAAACCACATAACTAAAATGATTTTTTTCATTATCCTTCATGGAAGTAATCTTTAAAGAATTGCCTTAGCTTCATCTTTTAAATTTTGAATGATGCGCAGAACACAGTTGTTTTCTATGGGGTCCCAGAGGCCTGATGAATTACACTTAGCCTTTTGAGACCCAACCATGTTTCCATTACAGTCACCAATGTGTTCGTCTCCAAGATTTCCAGCTCCAAATACACTATCAGAGCAGGTAAATGCTAAAGAAAAGAAGCATGGGTTTACCAGGGTTGGGAGGGTTACTTTAAAAATTTATTCCATCACAGTTACAAATTACTTCATAAAAAAATTAATTAGTAACATAATCCAAGAATCACAATATGAAAGTAATGTAATCTGATTACTTTTGGATTACTTTAAGGTCACATATGCAAATAAAATCAAGTGAAAATCAATATGATCTACATACTTTTATTTAGAGCTTATTTTAGAGCTTAAAAACATGATCAGTGTTTGGATTTGTTTTAATAAAATAAATACATTTGTTGCTCATGTAAGTCACAACTGGCAAGAGAGAACCAGAAATATAACTATGCAGCTGTCTATATTGTGTTGTGTCAAAAGCAGGGCTCCATACAAAAAAAAAAATCTATTAAGGAGCCATTGGCTCCTGTAATTTTTTTTAAATAAACAGGCACCAAATAATTTTTTGTAAGTGCCACATAAGACTGAACTTATGTTTCATTTTTTAAAAATACTTACTTTCAGTCATCCTGTCATGTGGCCTCCTTTTACAGTGTCAGCATTTTCAAGCATATTCACTTAAAGTGGGAACTGAACGTCTTTTCCAACTTGAGAACTATATACAGTCACAAAGAATTGTTCTTTACACAGAATCTGCGCCAGTGTCACTGACCATAATTATGTCAGCATCACTTGGCCATTGAGTGTAGTTTGGCCTCCTCCTCTGTTTTGCAGAAAGCCAGCGTTTGACACATGGTTCAGGAGCAAAATGTTTAAGTGATGTGCCCTCAGGATGTGCTCATCCTGATCAAGTCTTCGAAGGTTGAATTGCATACTTTTTATCCTGTTTTGAGCTGAAAAGCCACGTTCACACTGAGCAGCCAAAATTGGTAAGACAAGCAATATCTCAACAAGATGCATTCTGCTCAGAGCACATGCTGTGTCATTGTCTTGCACGCATCCAGTCAATTTTTCTTCATTAGTAATATCTGAGAGGTAAATTTGGTGAAAGGCAGCTCTTCACATGCAATCATATAGGCAGTGTTGATTTTTTTTTAGATTCAGCCTGGTCATATAGTTCACATTCAAGAGACACTGCTTGTGCTAACTGTGTTTTTTGTGGAGCACTCTGCAATTACATCGTCACAAGCATTTTTATGCTTTTGACCATCGCCTGTTTTCTCACAGTCTCTTTCTTGAAATGGTTCATTTCGGTAATTAAATCAATTCCCTTTCAAAGGGAACTGAACGTTGTGTGAGCTCCATGCTGTGGGAAGAGCCCTCGTGCACCACCAGTATCTGAAGTCTGTGTGAAATCACGCCTATTTACAGGCCTACTGTGGTCAGGTGACGTGGCATTTCACATATACCATTTACAGCACCTGTAAACCACCTCATCAGCCTTATTATCTTCAGTGAAAGACCGCATGTTGGTTGTTTGTGTGAATGCTCCTAAAAACTCTTCACTCCCTCTCTATTTTTAAGAAAAGAGTGTATATTATATATATATATATATATATATATATATATATATATATATATATATATATATATATATATATATTTGCGAGTATGAGGCAGAGAGAGAGTTCAGGAAGTGTGTTACTCCGTGCTCCCGTTTTATTTCGGGGATGGATGGACACACTTTCTGTGTGAAGTGTTTGGGGGTGGAGCATGCTGCACTTGAGGGGGCTGACTGCACGCACTGTGAATGCTTCACAATTAGGCAGCTCCACTCTCGGCTCGCTCACTTCTCAGCCGAAGGAAGTTGGGTTTTGAAGCCTCAGGTCCCGGGGATCCCATATGGAGCTGGAGGAGGAACTGGAGACGACCGCTGCTCTATCTTTTGCTCTGTCCTCTGGATCCAACTCTCCGCTTCCAGGTTTTGGAGCTCGCGTCACAACTCCTCCTTCCGGTATGGAGAGTCATCCCACCCTCTCTGACTTCAAGGAACCAGAGGGGGGAGCCAGTGTACGAAAAATGGAGAGCAGCACACAATCATATAAAGAGTAGATTGAAGTGATCACTAGGGCTGTAGAAAAGTTTAATTTAGACTGGCCCAGGGAAGAGGAAATGGCTCGTAGCAGGCTGGACGAGCACTTTCTCCAAAATGAAATTAAAAGTCCCTCACACTGCAGAAAACTTCCCTTTTTTCCAGATGTGCATGATGAACTATCGCACTTCTGGGGAAATCCATACACCAGCCGTATTTATCAATCCGTTATGCCCGATTATTTGGCCATCGTGGGGAATAAGCAGTATGTGTATTTGGCTATGCTAAAGATGGAGGAGGCACTTGTGAGCTACCTCTCTCCATTGACGGTAGGGAATTTAGGGGGGCCAGCTTTGCCATAAAAGCCATGTAAGGCCACCTTGGCACTGGTTGGCAAAGCCTATGCAGCAGAGGGTCTCATGTGTTGGTCACTGCATAGAATGGCAGTGTTACAGGCCTACCAAGCAGACCTGCTGAATGAGCTTGACAGCGGGGAGGGAATTGGGCCCAACACAGTTAGCTGCGCCACGGACTTGTCTCTTTGGGTGACCAAGCAAATGGCCCGTCATATCGGCCATTCAATGTGTAGCTTGATCGCGGCAGAGAGGCACCTATGCCTCAACCTCTCAGGAATGGGGGATAAGGATAAGGTCTCCATGCTGTACTACCCTGTTGAATCTTCCAGCCTGTTTGGCGGTGCGGGTAACGCCATCGCCGACAGGTTTCGTGAGGTTAAACAGCAAATGGTGGCATTCAGCCAGTTACTTCCCTGTCATGTCGAGTTCACTAGCACTAGTTCGAGGGAGGCACAAAAGGCGAGTGTAATGGCCCGCCTCCACCTGCGGAAAGTCAGGGGGACCAGGTGGCCACAGTCGCAGTGGTCCTGATGGGCCGTGGTGGGAGGTATCAGGGGACATGAGGTTGTTAGGGCAGTTAGCCTACAGATTCAGTTTGAGGACTGGTTTGTGATGATAGATCTAAAAGACACATATTTCCATATAGAAATATTGATCAGTCACAGGAGGTTCCTGAGGTTAACGTTTGGAGGCAACGAATACCAATATCGTGTTCTTCCCTTCGGTCTAGGTTTATCCCCTCGCACCATCGTAACGTGCATGGATGCCGCTTTGGCACCCTTGTGACTTCAGGACATCTGTGTACTAAACTACCTGGATGACTGGTTAATTCTAGCATGATCCCGGGAGTTGGTGACAAATGAGAAGCTTGGGGCTCAGGTTTCTCCAGTGCAAATGATGACTTTTTTAGGGGTTTAGGGGATTCCACTATGATGAGGGCGTATCTATCCCCAGGGTCAATCCTATCAACATTGAGCAAGATAAAGTTGGGTCTGGGCATCTCCTCCACTCTCTATGAGAGACTGTTGGGGATTATGGCAGTAGCAGCCGACATCATACCATTGGGGCTATTGCATATGAGACTGTTTCCGTGGTGGCTGAAAAGTCTAAGAATAATCAGTATCATACATACGTGCTCTGAGAATTTGGAGGTGTCCCTGGTTTCTAGTATCGGGTCACACTCTAGAGGCATCCCCTTATCGCAAGACGGTAATGACAGACGCCTCCCTCACAGGCTGGGCGCGGTCTTAGATGTCCATCCAGCTCACGGTCTCTGGAGTGGCCCTCATCTAAAGTAGCATATAAATTGCCTTTCCCCCATTCACTCTGCTCCCACAAGTTCTAGTCAGAGTTCACCAAAACTGTCTAAATCTGCTGCTAGTAGCACCTTATTGGCCAGCTCGAATATGGTTCTCGGAGATAATATCCCTGCTAGATGGCACTCCCTGGGAGATTCCCATTCACAGGGATCTACTGTCTCAAGAGGGTTGATTTATCACCCTCAGCCAGAACTATGGAAACTGTAGATCTGGCCCCTGAAGGGCACCAGTTCGTAGATTCTTGTCTCTCAACCGAGGTTGTAGAGACCATGTTTAACGCCAAAGCACCATCCTTGAGAAAATTGTATGCTCTCGTGGTGTAAGGAACATCAGTTAGACCCAGTAGACTGCGCAATAGCTACAGTTCTGGAGTTCTTACAGGAATGTTTCTCAACGGGATTGGCTCCTTCTCCAATTAGGGTCTACAGTATGTGGCCACCATTTCGGTCACCCACGCCCCTATTGATGGAACCTCTGCTGCTCAACATCCTCTAACATTGAGGTTTATGCATTGTGTCAGGAAGCTGAGGCCCATCTGCAGACCACGCATACCTTCCTGGGATCTTTCTGTGGTCCTGGAAGGTCTGTCAGGCACCCCATTTGAGCTTCAGAGAAGCCTCTGTCTCTAAAGGTGGCTGTTCTGCTAGCCCTGACATCTCTCAAGTGAGTAGGAGATCTACAAGCTCTCTCTGTTGCCCCTTCCTGCCTTAACTTTTCCCTAGAATTAGCCAAAGCCTTCCTATATCCTAGGCCAGATTATATTCCTAAAGTGCAGGCTTCCTGCCCTGGCTCACTCCACTAAGGGGGTTGCCTCCTCGAAGGCTTTATCCAAAGGGGTACACTTTCAGGATGTGTGTGTTGTTGCGGGGTGGTTTACGCCACACACATTCATTCTATATTACAGTTTGGACATGGATTCCACCCCAGCCTCAAGTGTCTTGTAGTGGCCCTCAGGCTCGGAACCATTGAACAAGCCATACCCTCAGTATGACAGAATGGGTATACTTGTTCCCACAGTGTTAAGCTCACACAACGTTGAGTCTGGGTTATGTATGTAACCCTGTTCCTTGAGAAGGGAACGAGACATTGCATAGCTTTGTCATACTGGGGCATGCCTTTGAATCGTGTCTTCGGTTCAGATAATAGAGGTTGATGACATGGTTTACAGGTGCCGTTTTATAATCATGCAACGTGTGAAATGCCATGTCACCTGACCATGGCAGGCCTATAAATACGCGTGATTTCACACAGACTTCAGATACCAGTCACATGTGAGGGAACTTCCCACAGCGTGAAGCTCATGCAACATCTCATTCACTTCTCAGGAAACATGGTTACATGTGTAACCCAGATGGTTTCCCTGTTATTTCTCTGCCCCTTTGGAACAAAAGCCACAAAACATTTTCTATGTGCGATGATCATACCTGAGCCATGCAAACTCTTGAGTCCAAGAAGTCTTAAAATGCCTTTCTGCACTTTTATTTGGGCGTTCATTGATTGACACGGAAAGATGATCCTGTGTGTCTCCGTCGTTTTCTCTCTCTCTCATGCTGGCACAACTGGAGCCTGCTTTTTATTAGCAGGTGTGCCATCAGCATTGGTACTTGACAGAGATGAGGATTGTTTGAAAAAGTCTGATATTTTTCGTTTTGACATGTCTTTCTGACACTGAAAGCTGATCCTTGCTTTCTCCGTGTGAATTTCCACTCAAACTGCTTTTTTTTACCCACTGAAACTTTCATGTGTAGCATCTCATTTTATTATGTCAACACAACAAATTGTAAAAGGCTACTCCTCACAGAACACACAATTACAAAGACATTACATGCAATTTTTAAAATTATAACATGTAAATTTTATTCTCACCACTGGCAATCTCAGCAAAAATATAATTTGCAAATTAATATTTTCAAATGCGACCATTTTAGGCGCAGTCTGGAGCCCTGCAAAAGTTTCATTTCTTTGGTTTTAAATGAAAAAAGTTGTAATCCTGATAGTATTCCCATTTTGTACAAAATATACCTGTAATCTGATTACTTTTTTGATATATTACTTTTTTGACATAACTGTAACAGATTACAGTTACCAGTTTTTTTGTATCCTGATTGCATAACACCGTTATATGTATTCTATTACTCCCCAAGCCTGGAGTTTACCAATGTCACTGAGTAATGTGGTTGTGTAATATTTACACTAAACACTCAAATTGTTCAAAAAGTGAGCTGATCCCATTAGTCTGTCAGAATTTCCTGAACTGAAGTCAAAAATCTAGTTGGTTGAAATTGAATTTCCCTTATGAGTGTGCAATGTAAATATATAATATAAATTCAGATGGTAAATTTGCATATTCAATTGTGCATTTGCATTTTTTGTTCCCAAAAATATTAAATGTTTGCCAAAATTAAAATGCAAATGCAAAGTTCATTTGACAATCCTTCATTTAATAGTACTTTATTACTATAATATTACTATAATAAAATTCTTTCTCTCGTTCCAACTTGACCATAAAATATGTGCCTGCAATTGAGTTTGCCTTGTCAATGAAATGTCCAGTATGGAACTTTGAATTGGTTTTGAAGAAAGTGACAGAATTGTTAAATTAATATTTAACTCACTAATGTCTTAAAATGGTCAGTATGGGTAATGGGTCTCTTATCTAATAAACTTTGTTATTAAAACAACTGTTATGTATGCTACACATACCAGATATGCACTTTCAGTTTAAATGCAGTCATAGATATGAATTTTTAAAGATACAAATACAGATGACTGTTACACCCCTACTGTAATAACAATACAAATAAATGATTACTCACCCCCTTTTATGACATCTATTTTGATGCTCTTTGAATTGTAACTTTGAGTTGTACTTTCACTGATAGGTGATGTGAGTTGACATGTGACCAGTATTACTTGGTCAGTAGACTGGCAGTCCTGCTTGTTAATTTTATATTCACATAATGTGCAGCCTTTCAGTGGGACTGTGCAACACAAGTAAATAGTTAAAAGCATTAAAAATAGAACTAGCTTCATTATATATATATATATATATATATATATATATATATATATATATATATATATATATATATATATATATACCACTGTATATGTAAAACAAAAACATGTGTGACCTGTTGAAGTTGAGTTGCAAGCTACAGGGTCAGTCCATTTCACTTCATAACTCCCCTGAACACAACACTGCAGTGCGATTACTGAGTCCTCGCATTTTACAACTTTGCCACTGCTCACTTGGATATTGGGGTATGGCTGAATTGTAATGGTTTGCCAGATAACATAGGGTATTGAGTTTACTGTTGTTGTGCATGCATATTGACCTGAGAAAGCAGAGAAATTGAGAATAATATATAAAGAGATTAATGTGTGTAAAACATTTGAAATGGCATTAAAATAGTTGAATATATATATATATATATATATATATATATATATATATATATATATGTATATATACATATATATACATATATATATATATATATATATATATATATATATATATATATATATATATATATATATATATACAATGTTATGTATATTTTTAGGGATTTTTGACACATGTAAGAATTTCACTGCATTACAACATGTTACAACATTATAAAACAACATATCATATGGCATTTATTTTACACTAGCACAAGCACACTTTTCAAGCAATTATAAAAATGATAATGTTTAATAATATAAGAATAATAGATAGACAAAAAAAAGTTATTTAGGCTTATTCTGGCTGTCGCAGTTAATCCACAGTTAATGTGGTTACTCTGCTAGGCGCACCTGCACGAAACTGAAGCTGGTTAAAGTAATGGCAAAAATGACTAAGAAGAAGGAAGTATGTTTTGATAAAAGGTCATCTGTTTGCTCAAAGAAAGAGCACTCTATTCACCAGATCAGAAAAAAAGCTAAATCTTCCTTCCTTCTCAATCAGATTGTCTAAAATTGTGTAAAAAATAAAGTTCAAAGATCAATGATTTGTAAATGAAAACAGATGAAGTAGAAAATACATAATTGTGAATAAAATCAAGAAAAAACAGGTGAGAAACAGCAGCAAGTATTGCTTCAGATATTAGAGTTACCCGAAACAACTTAGTGCACAAACTATTTGAAACAGGATCCTGTTTGAAATAGCTTAGGAGTAATATGACAGAAACTATTCATCAGCCTCAAGAATAAGAAAGCAAGGGTGAGGGCTAGAGTGTTTGTGTGGTAAATGCCAAGAAAATAAATTCAACCAAACTGCATCAAACTGGACAAACATATAAAGCATGGATGTGGCCGATGCTGTTTTTCTGACAGTGGTGATGGTGAGCTTGTGTTCATTGATCATGAACTCAGAAGTGTACAGAAGCAATTTGGATATAAGCTTGCAAAAATCAGCAAAGAAATTATTCACAGAACTGTATTTTTCAGCAGGATAATGATCCAAAGCATACCAAATGCTGTTTGAAATAAGACTTCAAACAGATACACTACCAGTCAAAAGTTTGGACACACTCATTCTTTATTTTTATTATTTTATTATTTATATTTTATTTTTATTTTTATTATATATGTATTTTTCCACATTTAGTCATCAAAACTCTGGAATAACACTTTCTCAATTCAAAACTTACTCTGCAACTCTGAATTTGGTCAACTCGCTTTGTGAAACAGGCCCTTTGGCTTCTTAGTTTTTGCTTTTGGATTGTCCTTGTTATTGCTGTTCGTACATCTCCTGACCCTTGCCTGTTTGTGGATTACATTTTGAACGTTTTGGATTTGTCTGCCTGCCTCTCAATAAAAGCCTTTTACTGCACTTGCATCCTTCTGCACACCCAAGCTCTAACATCACGAATGAGTATCTAAACATTTGTCCACTTATAAACAGTGTATCTGTACTTTTAGTATTTTTAAAAACAGTCTACTTTGGGGGAAAATGTTTTACTTGAAAAGTGTGCTTGTGGTATTATTATTATTATTATTATTATTATTATTATTATTATTATTATTATTTTAAATAAAAGCACTTGTTTTAAATAAAAGCACTTGACATGTTTTCTAATGCAGGAGAAATTCATGCATTTGTGGCTTATTGGTGGCATACAAGTGTGGCTTAAGTGTCCAAATACATTTTGGGGCCTCTATATTGTATTGTACATTACTGTACTATACTGAAAAAGTATTACATACTTTTACAAACACAAGCTCTTTAGGGAATTAAAAAAAAAAAAAAACCCTTCACATATTTATTGTTATTATTTCATTAAAACCTGTTTTTACTATTGTATATCATCATATTTTCATGTTTTGTAATAATATTCATAAAATTATAGCAAATAAATTAATGATGGAACACTATTTCATTAATATACTGTATTTTTAAAATTTGCTTTTTACACCTGACCAATGTAAGATGCAGATATAACAGAATTCCTTCTGACTTACCATTGTCACTGGGAGTGACATTATTCACAGTGAGTCCAATTGTATTAATTACATACTTATCCGATGGCTGTAATTTATTCCCATTCATGGTCCATCTTATGCCTTTATTCACTGGAGGATTGCAAGTCAGGATGAGATTTGTTTCAGGATATATATTGACATTGCCCTCATATAGTCCATCTTTCACTGAAATGAAGAGCCATGTACATCTCTAAAGTGTTTTTGCAGTTCCAGTTTACACATGTACAGCACAAAGTTACCAAAATAAAACTGGTGTGAAGAATGATAGGTTAATAAACAGGTTAACAGGTTGCGAAAAGGAAAAATAATAATAATAATAATAATAACAACAATATTCCCCTACCACTTTGACTGAATGCAGTTTCGCTCACATTAAATCCCTCTGAATGGAGATTGATAGCAAGCTGTTGGTTTGCTGATACCAAATTAAGGTTATCACTTGTTGTTTTAATAGTAAAGTCTGCCATCACACTTCCAGGCCTGTTAAAAATACAGCACATCATTCAATACATAACATTTTTAAACTGTTGATCAAACCTTTACAACCCCCTAGGTTTTGGATTAACAAAAATACTGATTAAAGTTTGGATCATGGGTCAGTTTGATTGGAAAAGTAAAAATAAATAAATAAATAATAACAACAACAGTGATAATAATAATAATAATAATAATAATAATAATAATAATAACAACAACAACAACAACATCACCTGAATCCAGTCACCTTCGCAGAGTTGGCCTGGTAGGTAGATACATTTCTGTAACTACCATCAATCTGAGGGGAAAAAATGGCAATTATATCATTATCAGGTCAACTCTGGTATCAAACTCAGTTTCCCAGAATGCACCACAGCCTACAAACATGGCCTCCTCTGGCTACACTTCCCAGAAAGCACAAACTCACATTCACAGTCATTAGACATCTGATCACACACCTGTTGCCAATCCCACCCAGCACATATATAGAACTTTCACACACACACAATGCGAAGTAAAGCACAGTGTTTAATCACCTGGCCTTACCAAGCTGTTCATTCTATGTATTGATATTCTGCTTTTGCTTTTGCTTGATACCTGGTTTTTGGATTTGCCCTGTTATTGTGGTTTGCTGATATTGCCTGGGTACTGTTTACATCTTTTTGCCTCACGATTTGGATTTGTTTGCGAGTTCTTTTAATAAATGCTAACTACATTTGCATCTGCTTCAGTCTACCTTTCATGACAGTCATATTTAATTTTAAGTGACAATAAAGGTACTATATGCCACAACAATACTACTACTACTACTACTACTACTACTACTACTAATAATAATAATAATAATAATATGCCCACATTATTATGCTCAAATTAAATCCCTCTGAATGCAGATTGATAATTGTTGAATAATAAAGCATATTATATTGTGTTACACTTACTGAACTTTCAATTCTTGTTTTATATTCTTGGTATTTTGCACTATGTTGATCAGTGAGTGCAAAGTCAAATTCTTCATTCATAGCCAGTGAGAAGCTTAATACATAAATGCCTGTTGAAAAGAAAAAAAAAGAACAAAAGTACATACATACAAAGTACATACATTATCATGGTACTGTATAAACTGCTAGGGTGATATCTTTGTAAAAAAAAAAAAAAAAGAAAGAAAGAAAGAAAAATAAACCAAGTACATTTAAAATGCATTAGGATTGACTTAGGAAAAAAACTAATTAAAATAATACCTGCGGATGTAGTGGATGTGGTTGTGGTGGATGTGGATTTGGTGGTTGTTGATGGTGTTGCAGTAGTTGTTGTTTTGACTATGGAAGTGGTAGGTGTATCAGTTTTGGTTAAGGTTGCAGTAGTTGTAGAGTTGGCTGTGTTTGTCCTAGGTGTATTTGTGTTGGCTGTTGTGGCAGCAGATGTTATGTAGGCTGGGGATGTGGTTGCTGTATTTGTGTTGGTTGTTGTTGCAGCAGTTGTTGTTGTTGTTGTTTCGGGTGTAGTTGTCTTGGTTGTCATTGCAGCAATTGTTGTATTTGCTGTGGATGTGGTGGTTGTAATTGTGTTGGCTGTTGTGGCAGCAGTTGTTATGTAGGCTGTGGGTGTGGTTGCTGTATTTGTGTTGGCTGTTGTTGCAGCAGTTGTTATGTAGGCTGTGGATGTGGTTGTTGTATTTGTGTTGGCTGTTGTTGCAGCAGTTGTTATGTAGGCTGGGGATGTGGTTGCTGTATTTGTGTTGGTTGTTGTTGCAGCAGTTGTTGTTGTTTCGGGTGTAGTTGTGTTGGTTGTCATTGCAGCAGTTGTCGTGTTGCTTGTGGATGTGGTGGTTGTAATTGTGTTGGCTGTTGTGGCAGCAGTTGTTATGTAGGCTGGGGATGTGGTTGCTGTATTTGTATTGGTTGATGTTGCAGCAGTTGTTGTTGTTGTTTCGGGTGTAGTTGTGTTGGTTGTCATTGCAGCAGTTGCTGTGTTGGCTGTGGAGGTTGTAATTGTGTTGGCCATTGTGGCAGCAACGGTGTAGGCTGGGGATGTGGTTGCGGTATTTGTGTTGGTTGTTGTTGCAGCAGTTGTTGTTGTTTCGGGTGTAGTTGTGTTGGTTGTCATTGCAGCAGTTGTCGTGTTGCTTGTGGATGTGGTTGCTGTATTTGTATTGGTTGTTGTTGCAGCAGTTGTTGTTGTTGTTTCGGGTGTAGTTGTGTTGGTTGTCATTGCAGCAGTTGCTGTGTTGGCTGTGGAGGTTGTAATTGTGTTGGCCATTGTGGCAGCAACGGTGTAGGCTGGGGATGTGGTTGCGGTATTTGTGTTGGTTGTTGTTGCAGCAGTTGTTGTTGTTTCGGGTGTAGTTGTGTTGGTTGTCATTGAGGCAGTTGTTGTGTTGGCTGTGGATGTGGTGGTTGTAATTGTGTTGGCTGTTGTGGCAGCAGTTGTTATGTAGGCTGTGGATATGGTTGCTGTATTTGTGTTGGCTGTTGTGGCAGCAGTCGTTACATAGGCTGTGGATGCGGTGGTTGTAATTGTGTTGGCTATTGTGGCAGCAGTTGTTATGTAGGTTGGGGATGTGGTTGCTATATTTGTGTTGGCTGTTGTTACAGCAGTTGTTGTTTCAGGTGTAGATGTGTTGGTTGTCATTGCAGCAGTTGTGTTGGCTGTGGATGTGGTGGGTGGAGTTGTGTTGCTTGTTGTTACAGCAGTTGTTGCGATGACTGTGATTTCAGCAGACTGTGTCAGTGGGGTGGGTAGAGGAGGTACTGTGGTGTTTAAACAAAGCAAGTGGGGAAAATGTTAATGAGTTCAAAACTCAGAACAGCAATTTTAATATCATGTAAAACACAAAGTGATAGAAGAAATAGTTCATTGTTACTAGAAGTTGTTTGATTCTTAAACCACAAATACATTAGAAACAATATCTGAGGAATCTATGTTTCAGTTCAAAACTATAATTAAAATGAACAGATTGTGGTATATCCTTATATAAGTTAAGGTAAATCCTTAACCTCACTTTAACATGTAAAAATTATATGAATTTAATGTGTCAAACAATCTTTTACAAAAGATCAATCCCCAAATACTGTGCACTTTTCACTGATACTGATCCTCACACCTACACTATATTCAGTATCATTCAAACGGCACACTGTGGAACAGAGAATCATGACAATTTATTTGGTACAATGTTTAAAGACAATCTCTAAAATGTTTTACCTGTGGGTGTGATAGCTGGACATGTAGAGTTATCTAAAAATTAAAACCAGAAGTACAATTTTAAAGTGCTAATAAATACAGTTTATTTACCATACTCTTACACTGAGAACAGTGTGATGAGAAAAATATCTTTAAATGTGTTGAATGCAATGCAGAGTTAAATATTTACAGCATATATTCATAGATTCATAGTTATTAGGCCTTACATTTAAATTTGGTCATTTTTTGTTGTTGAACAGGGTTTAAAATTTAACCACTAAAACACACACGGTTCAGAAAATGATAAAAAACTGACAAATGCATACTGATGAAGTATTAGAAGTCCATTCATCAGACATGTTTATTTTTCATATTACATATCATATATACTAGACAGCTCACTGATTGGTTGGCAGAAGTGTCCATCATTTGGAATAACATTGATGCAGCCACATGAGGCATTGTTGAGTTCATCACAAGACCCATATACTGTGCACTTTTCACATGGCCAGAAATACTGATCCTCACACCTGCACTGATATTCAGTACCATTCAGTCTACACACTGTGAAATAGAAAATCATGACAATGTTGTTGTTGTTGTTTTTGTTTGTTTGTTTTTGGTAAATATTGTAAAATATTGTCACTACATATCTATTACAATAGATCAAGACAATCTTTAATGCTATAACTCCTATGACAAAGGTCTAAAACAGTAACACGGTTTGAATGAGTTTCAGCAGACAGAGTAAAGTCAGTTACCTGTAGTGATGTGTATTTCAGTGATATTGATGTTAATATTTATTAAGGGTAAACTGAATGTCTCCAAAAGGTTCCTCAGTAGTTCCAACATTTTCATATCTACTGTGTCAGTCTCAATCTCGAACAGATATTCAGCTGAAGGAAAGGTGAAAAGAAATTCTGCATACAATACAATATTACTGTAGTCTAAATTGCAACATAAAAGGAAACAGGTGAGAATTCGCACATATCCTGGTAGTTAATGGAGTATGTTGGTTTTACCTGTCGGTGTTACATCAGGACATGCAGAGTTAGCTATAAAGTACAAATAACAGCATGATTACAAAGGACTAATAAATACAATTTATTTAACGTACTCTAACTTAATTGTGTATTGAGTATGATAGCTTCAGACAAGTTGAGTGGTATAAAAAGTTAAATATGTACAACTCTTTGTACCAATTCTTATTCTGTTGCCTTAATTTTACATTCGGTCAGTTTTTATTATATATTTGAACAGGTGTTTAAAAAATTACCGACAAGACAGTCATTGTTCAAAAAAGGACTAACAGTGACCGATGTATACTGATGAAGTATTTAAAGGCCATTCATCAGATATCCTTTTTTTCATGTTGCATATCATACATACTAGACAGTTCACTGATTGGTTGGCAGAAGTGTCCATCATATGGAAGAGCGTTGATGCAGACACACGAGGCATTGGTGAGTCCATCACAAGACCCATATACTGTGCACTTTTCACACGGCCAGAAATACTGATCCTCACACCTGCACTGATATTCAGTACCATTCAAACTGCACACTGTGGAAAAGAAAATCACGACAATGTTTTTTTTTTTTTTGGTAAATATTGTAAACTATTGTCACTACATATTGGTTACAGTGGATAAAGACAATCTTTAATGCTATAACTCATATAGCACAGGTCTAAAGCAGTAACAGGGTTTGACTGAGTTTCAGCAATCAGAGAAAAGTCAGTTACCTGTAGTGATGTGTATTTGAGTGATATTGATGTTACTATTTATTAAGGGTAAACTGAGTGTCTCCAAAAGGTTCCTCAGGAGTTTCAGGACTGTTATATCTACTGCGTCAATTTCGATATCAGTCAGATATTCAGCTGAGGGAAAGGGGAAAATAAATTTTACTTAAATATACTATGGTATTCTAGTCATAATAAAGGAACACAGGTGAGAATTTGCACATCTTCTGGTAGTTATTGTAGTATGAGGGGTTTACCTGTGGGTGCTATAGCTGGACATGTAGAGTTGTCTATAAAGTAAAACCAGCAGTGTGATTAAACGTTGTAATTAATACAGTTTATTTACGCTATTCTCCTTTATAGAACTGTGTATTGAGAATGATAGTTTCAGACAAGTTGAATGCTATACAAAGTTCTATTTCAACAGCAAACAAACTGATTTTAACAATTGTTATTCTGGTGCCTTAGTTTTACCTTTGGCCAGTTTTTATTTTTCATTTGAACAGGTCTTTTTAAAATTACAGCTAAGACACACATTGTTAAAAAAAATTATAATAATTAAAACTGACAATTGTACAGTGATGAAGTATTAAAAGTCCATTCATCAGACATGCTTATTTTTCAGATTACATATCATACATACTAGACAGCTCGCTGATTGGTTGGCAGAAGTGTCCATCATTTGGAACAGCATTGATGCAGCCACATGAGGCATTGTTGAGTTCATCACAAGACCCATATACTGTGCACTTTTCACATGGCCAGAAATACTGATCCTCACACCTGCACTGATATTCAGTACCATTCAGTCTACACACTGTGAAATAGAAAATCATGACAATGTTGTTGTTGTTTTTTTGTTTGTTTGTTTTTGGTAAATATTGTAAAATATTGTCACTACATATCTATTACAATAGATCAAGACAATCTTTAATGCTATAACTCCTATAACAAAGGTCTAAAACAGTAACACGGTTTGAATGAGTTTCAGCAGACAGAGTAAAGTCAGTTACCTGTAGTGACGTGTATTTCAGTGATATTGATGTTAATATTTATTAAGGGTAAACTGAATGTCTCCAAAAGGTTCGTCAGTAGTTCCAACATTTTCATATCTATTGTGTCAGTCTCAATCTCGAACAGATATTCAGCTGAAGGAAAGGTGAGAAGAAATTCTGCATACAATACAATATTACTGTAGTCTAAATTGCAACATAAAAGGAAACAGGTGAGAATTCGCACATATCCTGGTAGTTAATGGAGTATGTTGGTTTTACCTGTCGGTGTTACATCAGGACATGCAGAGTTAGCTATAAAGTACAAATAACAGCATGATTACAAAGGACTAATAAATACAATTTATTTAACGTACTCTAACTTAATTGTGTATTGAGTATGATAGCTTCAGACAAGTTGAGTGGTGTAAAAAGTTAAATATGTACAACTCTTTGTACCAATTCTTATTCTGTTGCCTTAATTTTACCTTTGGTCAGTTTTTATTATATATTTGAACAGGTGTTTAAAAAATTACCGATAAGACAGTCATTGTTCAAAAAAAGGACTAACAGTGACCGATGTATACTGATGAAGTATTGAAAGGCCATTCATCAGATATCCTTTTTTTCATGTTGCATATCATACATACTAGACAGCTCACTGATTGGTTGGCAGAAGTGTCCATCATATGGAAGAGCGTTGATGCAGACACACGAGGCATTGGTGAGTCCATCACAAGACCCATATACTGTGCACTTTTCACATGGCCAGAAATACTGATCCTCACACCTGCACTGATATTCAGTACCATTCAAACTGCACACTGTGGAAAAGAAAATCACGACAATGTTTTTTTTTTTTTTTGGTAAATATTGTAAACTATTGTCACTACATATTGGTTACAGTGGATAAAGACAATCTTTAATGCTATAACTCGTATAGCACAGGTCTAAAACAGTAACAGGGTTTGACTGAGTTTCAGCAGACAGAGAAAAGTCAGTTACCTGTAGTGATGTGTATTTCAGTGATATTGATGTTAATATTTATTAAGGGTAAACTGAATGTCTCCAAAAGGTTCCTCAGTAGTTCCAACATTTTCATATCTACTGTGTCAGTCTCAATCTCGAACAGATATTCAGCTGAGGGAAAGGTGAAAATAAATTTTACTTAAATATACTATGGTATTCTAGTCATAATAAAGGAACACAGGTGAGAATTTGCACATCTTCTGGTAGTTATTGTAGTATGTGGGTTTTACCTGTGGGTGCTATAGCTGGACATGTAGAGTTGTCTATAAAGTAAAACCAGCAGTGTGATTAAACGTTGTAATTAATACAGTTTATTTACCCTATTCTCCTTTATAGAACTGTGTACTGAGAATGATAGTTTCAGACAAGTTGAATGCTATACAAAGTTCTATTTCCACAGCAAACAAACTGATTTTAACAATTGTTATTCTGGTGCCTTAGTTTTACCTTTGGCCAGTTTTTATTTTTCATTTGAACAGGTCTTTTTAAAATTACAGCTAAGACACACATTGTTAAAAAATATATAATAATTAAAACTGACAAATGTACAGTGATGAAGTATTAAAAGTCCATTCATCAGACATGCTTATTTTTCTTATTGCTTATTTTCATCAGATATCCTTTTTTTCATGTTGCATATCATACATACTAGATAGCTCACTGATTGGTTGGCGGAAGTGTCCATCATTTGGAATAGCATTGATGCAGCCACATGAGGAATTGTTGAGTTCATCACAAGACCCATATACTGTGCACTTTTCACATGGCCAGAAATACTGATCCTCACACCTGCACTGATATTCAGTACCATTCAAACTGCACACTGTGGAAAAGAAAATCATGACAACGTTTTTTTTTTTTGGTAAATATTGTAAACTATTGTCACTACATATTGGTTACAGTGGAAAAAGACAATCTTTAATGCTATAACTCGTATAACACAGGTCTAAAACAGTAACAGGGTTTGACTGAGTTTCAGCAGACAGAGTAAAGTCAGTTACCTGTAGTGATGTGTATTTCAGTGATATTGATGTTACTATTTATTAAGGGTAAACTGAGTGTCTCCAAAAGGTTCCTCAGGAGTTCCAACATTTTCATATCTACTGTGTCAGTCTCAATCTCGAACAGATATTCAGCTGAAGGAAAGGTGAGAAGAAATTCTGCATACAATACAATATTACTGTAGTCTAAATTGCAACATAAAAGGAAACAGGTGAGAATTCGCACATATCCTGGTAGTTAATGGAGTATGTTGGTTTTACCTGTCGGTGTTACATCAGGACATGCAGAGTTAGCTATAAAGTACAAATAACAGCATGATTACAAAGGACTAATAAATACAATTTATTTAACGTACTCTAACTTAATTGTGTATTGAGTATGATAGCTTCAGACAAGTTGAGTGGTATAAAAAGTTAAATATGTACAACTCTTTGTACCAATTCTTATTCTGTTGCCTTAATTTTACATTCGGTCAGTTTTTATTATATATTTGAACAGGTGTTTAAAAAATTACCGACAAGACAGTCATTGTTCAAAAAAGGACTAACAGTGACCGATGTATACTGATGAAGTATTGAAAGGCCATTCATCAGATATCCTTTTTTTATGTTGCATATCATACATACTAGACAGCTCACTGATTGGTTGGCAGAAGTGTCCATCATATGGAAGAGCGTTGATGCAGACACACGAGGCATTGGTGAGTCCATCACAAGACCCATATACTGTGCACTTTTCACATGGCCAGAAATACTGATCCTCACACCTGCACTGATATTCAGTACCATTCAAACTGCACACTGTGGAAAAGAAAATCACGACAATGTTTTTTTTTTTTTTTGGTAAATATTGTAAACTATTGTCACTACATATTGGTTACAGTGGATAAAGACAATCTTTAATGCTATAACTCGTATAGCACAGGTCTAAAGCAGTAACAGGGTTTGACTGAGTTTCAGCAGTCAGAGAAAAGTCAGTTACCTGTAGTGATGTGTATTTGAGTGATATTGATGTTACTATTTATTAAGGGTAAACTGAGTGTCTCCAAAAGGTTCCTCAGGAGTTTCAGGACTGTTATATCTACTGCGTCAATTTCGATATCAGTCAGATATTCAGCTGAGGGAAAGGGGAAAATAATTTTTACTTAAATATACTATGGTATTCTAGTCATAATAAAGGAACACAGGTGAGAATTTGCACATCTTCCGGTAGTTATTGTAGTATGTGGGTTTTACCTGTGGGTGCTATAGCTGGACATGTAGAGTTGTCTATAAAGTAAAACCAGCAGTGTGATTAAACGTTGTAATTAATATAGTTTATTTACCCTATTCTCCTTTATAGAACTGTGTATTGAGAATGATAGTTTCAGACAAGTTGAATGCTATACAAAGTTCTATTTCCACAGCAAACAAACGGATTTTAACAATTGTTATTCTGGTGCCTTTGTTTTACCTTTGGCCAGTTTTTATTTTTGATTTGAACAGGTCTTTTTAAAATTACAGCTAAGACATACATTGTTAAAAAAAATTATAATAATTAAAACTGACAATTGTACAGTGATGAAGTATTAAAAGTCCATTCATCAGACATGCTTATTTTTCAGATTACATATCATACATACTAGACAGCTCGCTGATTGGTTGGCAGAAGTGTCCATCATTTGGAACAGCATTGATGCAGCCACATGAGGCATTGTTGAGTTCATCACAAGACCCATATACTGTGCACTTTTCACATGGCCAGAAATACTGATCCTCACACCTGCACTGATATTCAGTACCATTCAAAATGCACACTGTGGAAAAGAAAATCACGACAATGTTTTTTTTTTGGTAAATATTGTAAACTATTGTCACTACATATTGGTTACAGTGGATAAAGACAATCTTTAATGCTATAACTCGTATAACACAGGTCTAAAGCAGTAACAGGGTTTGACTGAGTTTCAGCAGACAGAGAAAAGTCAGTTACCTGTAGTGATGTGTATTTCAGTGATATTGATGTTACTATTTATTAAGGGTAAACTGAGTGTCTCCAAAAGGTTCCTCAGGAGTTTCAAGACTGTTATATCTACTGCGTCAATTTCGATATCAGTCAGATATTCAGCTGAGGGAAAGGGGAAAATAATTTTTACTTAAATATACTATGGTATTCTAGTCATAATAAAGGAACACAGGTGAGAATTTGCACATCTTCCGGTAGTTATTGTAGTATGTGGGTTTTACCTGTGGGTGCTATAGCTGGACATGTAGAGTTGTCTATAAAGTAAAACCAGCAGTGTGATTAAACGTTGTAATTAATACAGTTTATTTACCCTATTCTCCTTTATAGAACTGTGTATTGAGAATGATAGTTTCAGACAAGTTGAATGCTATACAAAGTTCTATTTCCACAGCAAACTAACTGATTTTAACAATTGTTATTCTGGTGCCTTAGTTTTACCTTTGGCCAGTTTTTATTTTTCATTTGAACAGGTCTTTTTAAAATTACAGCTAAGACACACATTGTTAAAAAAAAATTATAATAATTAAAACTGACAATTGTACAGTGATGAAGTATTAAAAGTCCATTCATCAGACATGCTTATTTTTCAGATTACATATCATACATACTAGACAGCTCGCTGATTGGTTGGCAGAAGTGTCCATCATTTGGAACAGCATTGATGCAGCCACATGAGGCATTGTTGAGTTCATCACAAGACCCATATACTGTGCACTTTTCACATGGCCAGAAATACTGATCCTCACACCTGCACTGATATTCAGTACCATTCAGTCTACACACTGTGAAATAGAAAATCATGACAATGTTGTTGTTGTTTTTTTGTTTGTTTGTTTTTGGTAAATATTGTAAAATATTGTCACTACATATCTATTACAATAGATCAAGACAATCTTTAATGCTATAACTCCTATAACAAAGGTCTAAAACAGTAACACGGTTTGAATGAGTTTCAGCAGACAGAGTAAAGTCAGTTACCTGTAGTGATGTGTATTTCAGTGATATTGATGTTAATATTTATTAAGGGTAAACTGAATGTCTCCAAAAGGTTCCTCAGTAGTTCCAACATTTTCATATCTATTGTGTCAGTCTCAATCTCGAACAGATATTCAGCTGAAGGAAAGGTGAAAAGAAATTCTGCATACAATACAATATTACTGTAGTCTAAATTGCAACATAAAAGGAAACAGGTGAGAATTCGCACATATCCTGGTAGTTAATGGAGTATGTTGGTTTTACCTGTCGGTGTTACATCAGGACATGCAGAGTTAGCTATAAAGTACAAATAACAGCATGATTACAAAGGACTAATAAATACAATTTATTTAACGTACTCTAACTTAATTGTGTATTGAGTATGATAGCTTCAGACAAGTTGAGTGGTACAAAAAGTTAAATATGTACAACTCTTTGTACCAATTCTTATTCTGTTGCCTTAATTTTACATTCGGTCAGTTTTTATCATATATTTGAACAGGTGTTTAAAAAATTACCGACAAGACAGTCATTGTTCAAAAAAGGACTAACAGTGACCGATGTATACTGATGAAGTATTGAAAGGCCATTCATCAGATATCCTTTTTTTCATGTTGCATATCATACATACTAGACAGCTCACTGATTGGTTGGCAGAAGTGTCCATCATATGGAAGAGCGTTGATGCAGACACACGAGGCATTGGTGAGTCCATCACAAGACCCATATACTGTGCACTTTTCACATGGCCAGAAATACTGATCCTCACACCTGCACTGATATTCAGTACCATTCAAACTGCACACTGTGGAAAAGAAAATCACGACAATGTTTTTTTTTTTTTTTGGTAAATATTGTAAACTATTGTCACTACATATTGGTTACAGTGGATAAAGACAATCTTTAATGCTATAACTCGTATAACACAGGTCTAAAGCAGTAACAGGGTTTGACTGAGTTTCAGCAGACAGAGAAAAGTCAGTTACCTGTAGTGATGTGTATTTGAGTGATATTGATGTTACTATTTATTAAGGGTAAACTGAGTGTCTCCAAAAGGTTCCTCAGGAGTTTCAGGACTGTTATATCTATTGCGTCAATTTCGATATCTGTCAGATATTCAGCTGAGGGAAAGGGGAAAATAAATTTTACTTAAATATACTATGGTATTCTAGTCATAATAAAGGAACACAGGTGAGAATTTGCACATCTTCCGGTAGTTATTGTAGTATGTGGGTTTTACCTGTGGGTGCTATAGCTGGACATGTAGAGTTGTCTATAAAGTAAAACCAGCAGTGTGATTAAACGTTGTAATTAATACAGTTTATTTACCCTATTCTAATTTAGAGAACTGTGTATTGAGATTGACAGCTTCAGACAAGTTGAATGCTATACAAAGTTCTATTTCCACAGCAAACAAACTGATTTTAACAATTGTTATTCTGGTGCCTTAGTTTTACCTTTGGCCAGTTTTTATTTTTGATTTGAACAGGTCTTTTTAAAATTACAGCTAAGACATACATTGTTAAAAAAAAATTATAATAATTAAAACTGACAATTGTACAGTGATGAAGTATTAAAAGTCCATTCATCAGACATGCTTATTTTTCAGATTACATATCATACATACTAGACAGCTCGCTGATTGGTTGGCAGAAGTGTCCATCATTTGGAACAGCATTGATGCAGCCACATGAGGCATTGTTGAGTTCATCACAAGACCCATATACTGTGCACTTTTCACATGGCCAGAAATACTGATCCTCACACCTGCACTGATATTCAGTACCATTCAATCTACACACTGTGAAATAGAAAATCATGACAATGTTGTTGTTGTTGTTTTTGTTTGTTTGTTTTTGGTAAATATTGTAAAATATTGTCACTACATATCTATTACAATAGATCAAGACAATCTTTAATGCTATAACTCCTATAACAAAGGTCTAAAACAGTAACACGGTTTGAATGAGTTTCAGCAGACAGAGTAAAGTCAGTTACCTGTAGTGATGTGTATTTCAGTGATATTGATGTTAATATTTATTAAGGGTAAATTGAATGTCTCCAAAAGGTTCCTCAGTAGTTCCAACATTTTCATATCTACTGTGTCAGTCTCAATCTCGAACAGATATTCAGCTGAAGGAAAGGTGAGAAGAAATTCTGCATACAATACAATATTACTGTAGTCTAAATTGCAACATAAAAGGAAACAGGTGAGAATTCGCACATATCCTGGTAGTTAATGGAGTATGTTGGTTTTACCTGCCGGTGTTACATCAGGGCATGCAGAGTTAGCTATAAAGTACAAATAACAGCATGATTACAAAGGACCAATAAATACAATTTATTTAACGTACTCTAACTTAATTGTGTATTGAGTATGATAGCTTCAGACAAGTTGAGTGGTATAAAAAGTTAAATATGTACAACTCTTTGTACCAATTCTTATTCTGTTGCCTTAATTTTACATTCGGTCAGTTTTTATTATATATTTGAACAGGTGTTTATAAAATTACTGAAAAGACAGTCATTGTTCAAAAAAGGACTAACAGTGACCGATGTATACTGATGAAGTATTGAAAGGCCATTCATCAGATATCCTTTTTTTATGTTGCATATCATACATACTAGACAGTTCACTGATTGGTTGGCAGAAGTGTCCATCATATGGAAGAGCGTTGATGCAGACACACGAGGCATTGGTGAGTCCATCACAAGACCCATATACTGTGCACGTTTCACACGGCCAGAAATACTGATCCTCACACCTGCACTGATATTCAGTACCATTCAAAATGCACACTGTGGAAAAGAAAATCACGACAATGTTTTTTTTTTTTTTTGGTAAATATTGTAAACTATTGTCACTACATATTGGTTACAGTGGATAAAGACAATCTTTAATGCTATAACTCGTATAGCACAGGTCTAAAGCAGTAACAGGGTTTGACTGAGTTTCAGCAGACAGAGAAAAGTCAGTTACCTGTAGTGATGTGTATTTGAGTGATATTGATGTTACTATTTATTAAGGGTAAACTGAGTGTCTCCAAAAGGTTCCTCAGGAGTTTCAGGACTGTTATATCTACTGCGTCAATTTCGATATCAGTCAGATATTCAGCTGAGGGAAAGGGGAAAATAAATTTTACTTAAATATACTATGGTATTCTAGTCATAATAAAGGAACACAGGTGAGAATTTGCACATCTTCTGGTAGTTATTGTAGTATGTGGGGTTTACCTGTGGGTGCTATAGCTGGACATGTAGAGTTGTCTATAAAGTAAAACCAGCAGTGTGATTAAACGTTGTAATTAATACAGTTTATTTACCCTATTCGCCTTTATAGAACTGTGTATTGAGAATGATAGTTTCAGACAAGTTGAATGCTATACAAAGTTCTATTTCCACAGCAAACAAACTGATTTTAACAATTGTTATTCTGGTGCCTTAGTTTTACCTTTGGCCAGTTTTTATTTTTCATTTGAACAGGTCTTTTTAAAATTACAGCTAAGACACACGTTGTTAAAAAAAATTATAATAATTAAAACTGACAATTGTACAGTGATGAAGTATTAAAAGTCCATTCATCAGACACGCTTATTTTTCAGATTACATATCATACATACTAGACAGCTCGCTGATTGGTTGGCAGAAGTGTCCATCATTTGGAATAGCATTGATGCAGCCACATGAGGCATTGTTGAGTTCATCACAAGACCCATATACTGTGCACTTTTCACATGGCCAGAAATACTGATCCTCACACCTGCACTGATATTCAGTACCATTCAGTCTACACACTGTGAAATAGAAAATCATGACAATGTTGTTGTTGTTTTTTTGTTTGTTTGTTTTTGGTAAATATTGTAAAATATTGTCACTACATATCTATTACAATAGATCAAGACAATCTTTAATGCTATAACTCCTATAAAAAAGGTCTAAAACAGTAACACGGTTTGAATGAGTTTCAGCAGACAGAGTAAAGTCAGTTACCTGTAGTGATGTGTATTTCAGTGATATTGATGTTAATATTTATTAAGGGTAAACTGAATGTCTCCAAAAGGTTCCTCAGTAGTTCCAACATTTTCATATCTATTGTGTCAGTCTCAATCTCGAACAGATATTCAGCTGAAGGAAAGGTGAAAAGAAATTCTGCATACAATACAATATTACTGTAGTCTAAATTGCAACATAAAAGGAAACAGGTGAGAATTCGCACATATCCTGGTAGTTAATGGAGTATGTTGGTTTTACCTGTCGGTGTTACATCAGGACATGCAGAGTTAGCTATAAAGTACAAATAACAGCATGATTACAAAGGACTAATAAATACAATTTATTTAACGTACTCTAACTTAATTGTGTATTGAGTATGATAGCTTCAGACAAGTTGGGTGGTGTAAAAAGTTAAATATGTACAACTCTTTGTACCAATTCTTATTCTGTTGCCTTAATTTTACCTTTGGTCAGTTTTTATTATATATTTGAACAGGTGTTTAAAAAATTACCGATAAGACAGTCATTGTTCAAAAAAAGGAATAACAGTGACCGATGTATACTGATGAAGTATTGAAAGGCCATTCATCAGATATCCTTTTTTTCATGTTGCATATCATACATACTAGACAGCTCACTGATTGGTTGGCAGAAGTGTCCATCATATGGAAGAGCGTTGATGCAGACACACGAGGCATTGGTGAGTCCATCACAAGACCCATATACTGTGCACTTTTCACATGGCCAGAAATACTGATCCTCACACCTGCACTGATATTCAGTACCATTCAAACTGCACACTGTGGAAAAGAAAATCACGACAACGTTTTTTTTTTTTGGTAAATATTGTAAACTATTGTCACTACATATTGGTTACAGTGGATAAAGACAATCTTTAATGCTATAACTCGTATAGCACAGGTCTAAAACAGTAACAGGGTTTGACTGAGTTTCAGCAGACAGAGAAAAGTCAGTTACCTGTAGTGATGTGTATTTGAGTGATATTGATGTTACTATTTATTAAGGGTAAACTGAGTGTCTCCAAAAGGTTCCTCAGGAGTTTCAGGACTGTTATATCTACTGCGTCAATTTCGATATCAGTCAGATATTCAGCTGAGGGAAAGGGGAAAATAAATTTTACTTAAATATACTATGGTATTCTAGTCATAATAAAGGAACACAGGTGAGAATTTGCACATCTTCTGGTAGTTATTGTAGTATGTGGGGTTTACCTGTGGGTGCTATAGCTGGACATGTAGAGTTGTCTATAAAGTAAAACCAGCAGTGTGATTAAACGTTGTAATTAATACAGTTTATTTACCCTATTCTAATTTAGAGAACTGTGTATTGAGATTGACAGCTTCAGACAAGTTGAATGCTATACAAAGTTCTATTTCCACAGCAAACAAACTGATTTTAACAATTGTTATTCTGGTGCCTTAGTTTTACCTTTGGCCAGTTTTTATTTTTCCTTTGAACAGGTCTTTTTAAAATTACAGCTAAGACACACATTGTTAAAAAAAAAAAAATTATAATAATTAAAACTGACAAATGTACAGTGATGAAGTATTAAAAGTCCATTCATCAGACATGCTTATTTTTCAGATTACATATCATACATACTAGACAGCTCGCTGATTGGTTGGCAGAAGTGTCCATCATTTGGAACAGCATTGATGCAGCCACATGAGGCATTGTTGAGTTCATCACAAGACCCATATACTGTGCACTTTTCACATGGCCAGAAATACTGATCCTCACACCTGCACTGATATTCAGTACCATTCAGTCTACACACTGTGAAATAGAAAATCATGACAACGTTGTTGTTGTTTTTTTTTGTATGTTTGTTTTTGGTAAATATTGTAAAATATTGTCACTACATATCTATTACAATAGATCAAGACAATCTTTAATGCTATAACTCCTATAACAAAGGTCTAAAACAGTAACACGGTTTGAATGAGTTTCAGCAGACAGAGTAAAGTCAGTTACCTGTAGTGATGTGTATTTCAGTGATATTGATGTTAATATTTATTAAGGGTAAACTGAATGTCTCCAAAAGGTTCCTCAGTAGTTCCAACATTTTCATATCTACTGTGTCAGTCTCAATCTCGAACAGATATTCAGCTGAAGGAAAGGTGAGAAGAAATTCTGCATACAATACAATATTACTGTAGTCTAAATTGCAACATAAAAGGAAACAGGTGAGAATTCGCACATATCCTGGTAGTTAATGGAGTATGTTGGTTTTACCTGTCGGTGTTACATCATGACATGCAGAGTTAGCTATAAAGTACAAATAACAGCATGATTACAAAGGACTAATAAATACAATTTATTTAACGTACTCTAACTTAATTGTGTACTGAGTATGATAGCTTCAGACAAGTTGAGTGGTACAAAAAGTTAAATATGTACAACTCTTTGTACCAATTCTTATCCTGTTGCCTTAATTTTACCTTTGGTCAGTTTTTATTATATATTTGAACAGGTGTTTAAAAAATTACCGATAAGACAGTCATTGTTCAAAAAAGGACTAACAGTGACCGATGTATACTGATGAAGTATTGAAAGGCCATTCATCAGATATCCTTTTTTTCATGTTGCATATCATACATACTAGACAGCTCACTGATTGGTTGGCAGAAGTGTCCATCATATGGAAGAGCGTTGATGCAGACACACGAGGCATTGGTGAGTCCATCACAAGACCCATATACTGTGCACTTTTCACATGGCCAGAAATACTGATCCTCACACCTGCACTGATATTCAGTACCATTCAAACTGCACACTGTGGAAAAGAAAATCACGACAATGTTTTTTTATTTTTGGTAAATATTGTAAACTATTGTCACTACATATTGGTTACAGTGGATAAAGACAATCTTTAATGCTATAACTCGTATAACACAGGTCTAAAACAGTAACAGGGTTTGACTGAGTTTCAGCAGACAGAGTAAAGTCAGTTACCTGTAGTGATGTGTATTTGAGTGATATTGATGTTACTATTTATTAAGGGTAAACTGAGTGTCTCCAAAAGGTTCCTCAGGAGTTTCAGGACTGTTATATCTACTGCGTCAATTTCGATATCTGTCAGATATTCAGCTGAGGGAAAGGGGAAAATAAATTTTACTTAAATATACTATGGTATTCTAGTCATAATAAAGGAACACAGGTGAGAATTTGCACATCTTCTGGTAGTTATTGTAGTATGAGGGGTTTTACCTGTGGGTGCTATAGCTGGACATGTAGAGTTGTCTATAAAGTAAAACCAGCAGTGTGATTAAACGTTGTAATTAATATAGTTTATTTACCCTATTCTCCTTTATAGAACTGTGTATTGAGAATGATAGCTTCAGACAAGTTGAATGCTATACAAAGTTCTATTTCCACAGCAAACAAACTGATTTTAACAATTGTTATTCTGGTGCCTTAGTTTTACCTTTGGCCAGTTTTTATTTTTCATTTGAACAGGTCTTTTTAAAATTACAGCTAAGACACACATTGTTAAAAAAAATTATAATAATTAAAACTGACAAATGTACAGTGATGAAGTATTAAAAGTCCATTCATCAGACATGCTTATTTTTCAGATTACATATCATACATACTAGACAGCTCACTGATTGGTTGGCAGAAGTGTCCATCATTTGGAACAGCATTGATGCAGCCACATGAGGCATTGTTGAGTTCATCACAAGACCCATATACTGTGCACTTTTCACATGGCCAGAAATACTGATCCTCACACCTGCACTGATATTCAGTACCATTCAGTCTACACACTGTGAAATAGAAAATCATGACAATGTTGTTGTTGTTTTTTTGTTTGTTTGTTTTTGGTAAATATTGTAAAATATTGTCACTACATATCTATTACAATAGATCAAGACAATCTTTAATGCTATAACTCCTATAACAAAGGTCTAAAACAGTAACACGGTTTGAATGAGTTTCAGCAGACAGAGTAAAGTCAGTTACCTGTAGTGATGTGTGTTTGAGTGATATTGATGTTACTATTTATTAAGGGTAAACTGAGTGTCTCCAAAAGGTTCCTCAGGAGTTTCAAGACTGTTATATCTACTGCGTCAATTTCGATATCAGTCAGATATTCAGCTGAGGGAAAGGGGAAAATAATTTTTACTTAAATATACTATGGTATTCTAGTCATAATAAAGGAACACAGGTGAGAATTTGCACATCTTCTGGTAGTTATTGTAGTATGTGGGTTTTACCTGTGGGTGCTATAGCTGGACATGTAGAGTTGTCTATAAAGTAAAACCAGCAGTGTGATTAAACGTTGTAATTAATATAGTTTATTTACCCTATTCTCCTTTATAGAACTGCGTATTGAGAATGATAGTTTCAGACAAGTTGAATGCTATACAAAGTTCTATTTCCACAGCAAACAAACGGATTTTAACAATTGTTATTCTGGTGCCTTAGTTTTACCTTTGGCCAGTTTTTATTTTTGATTTGAACAGGTCTTTTTAAAATTACAGCTAAGACATACATTGTTAAAAAAAATTATAATAATTAAAACTGACAATTGTACAGTGATGAAGTATTAAAAGTCCATTCATCAGACATGCTTATTTTTCAGATTACATATCATACATACTAGACAGCTCGCTGATTGGTTGGCAGAAGTGTCCATCATTTGGAACAGCATTGATGCAGCCACATGAGGCATTGTTGAGTTCATCACAAGACCCATATACTGTGCACTTTTCACATGGCCAGAAATACTGATCCTCACACCTGCACTGATATTCAGTACCATTCAAAATGCACACTGTGGAAAAGAAAATCACGACAATGTTTTTTTTTTTGGTAAATATTGTAAACTATTGTCACTACATATTGGTTACAGTGGATAAAGACAATCTTTAATGCTATAACTCGTATAGCACAGGTCTAAAGCAGTAACAGGGTTTGACTGAGTTTCAGCAGACAGAGAAAAGTCAGTTACCTGTAGTGATGTGTATTTCAGTGATATTGATGTTACTATTTATTAAGCGTAAACTGAGTGTCTCCAAAAGGTTCCTCAGGAGTTTCAGGACTGTTATGTCTATTGCGTCAATTTCGATATCAGTCAGATATTCAGCTGAGGGAAAGGGGAAAATAAATTTTACTTAAATATACTATGGTATTCTAGTCATAATAAAGGAACACAGGTGAGAATTTGCACATCTTCTGGTAGTTATTGTAGTATGTGGGGTTTACCTGTGGGTGCTATAGCTGGACATGTAGAGTTGTCTATAAAGTAAAACCAGCAGTGTGATTAAACGTTGTAATTAATACAGTTTATTTACCCTATTCTCCTTTATAGAACTGTGTATTGAGAATGATAGCTTCAGACAAGTTGAATGCTATACAAAGTTCTATTTCAACAGCAAACAAACTGATTTTAACAATTGTTATTCTGGTGCCTTAGTTTTACCTTTGGCCAGTTTTTATTTTTCATTTGAACAGGTCTTTTTAAAATTACAGCTAAGACACACATTGTTAAAAAAAATTATAATAATTAAAACTGACAAATGTACAGTGATGAAGTATTAAAAGTCCATTCATCAGACATGCTTATTTTTCAGATTACATATCATACATACTAGACAGCTCGCTGATTGGTTGGCAGAAGTGTCCATCATTTGGAACAGCATTGATGCAGCCACATGAGGCATTGTTGAGTTCATCACAAGACCCATATACTGTGCACTTTTCACATGGCCAGAAATACTGATCCTCACACCTGCACTGATATTCAGTACCATTCAAAATGCACACTGTGGAAAAGAAAATCACGACAATGTTTTTTTTTTTGGTAAATATTGTAAACTATTGTCACTACATATTGGTTACAGTGGATAAAGACAATCTTTAATGCTATAACTCGTATAGCACAGGTCTAAAGCAGTAACAGGGTTTGACTGAGTTTCAGCAGACAGAGAAAAGTCAGTTACCTGTAGTGATGTGTATTTCAGTGATATTGATGTTACTATTTATTAAGCGTAAACTGAGTGTCTCCAAAAGGTTCCTCAGGAGTTTCAGGACTGTTATGTCTATTGCGTCAATTTCGATATCAGTCAGATATTCAGCTGAGGGAAAGGGGAAAATAAATTTTACTTAAATATACTATGGTATTCTAGTCATAATAAAGGAACACAGGTGAGAATTTGCACATCTTCTGGTAGTTATTGTAGTATGTGGGGTTTACCTGTGGGTGCTATAGCTGGACATGTAGAGTTGTCTATAAAGTAAAACCAGCAGTGTGATTAAACGTTGTAATTAATACAGTTTATTTACCCTATTCTCCTTTATAGAACTGTGTATTGAGAATGATAGCTTCAGACAAGTTGAATGCTATACAAAGTTCTATTTCAACAGCAAACAAACTGATTTTAACAATTGTTATTCTGGTGCCTTAGTTTTACCTTTGGCCAGTTTTTATTTTTCATTTGAACAGGTCTTTTTAAAATTACAGCTAAGACACACATTGTTAAAAAAATTATAATAATTAAAACTGACAAATGTACAGTGATGAAGTATTAAAAGTCCATTCATCAGACATGCTTATTTTTCAGATTACATATCATACATACTAGACAGCTCACTGATTGGTTGGCAGAAGTGTCCATCATTTGGAATAGCATTGATGCAGCCACATGAGGCATTGTTGAGTTCATCACAAGACCCATATACTGTGCACTTTTCACATGGCCAGAAATTCTGATCCTCACACCTGCACTGATATTCAGTACCATTCAAACTGCACACTGTGAAATAGAAAATAATGACAATTTGTATACTTTTTTTTGCTAAATATTGTAAAATATTGTCACTACATATCTATTACACTAGATAAAGACAATCTTTAATGCTATAACTTCTATAACACAGGTCTAAAACAGTAACACGGGTTGACTGTGAGTTTCAGCAGTCTGCACAAAAACATACTGCACAATTCTCTTAGCAGATGTCTCTGACACTTATTTCTCCCAAATAGACTTCCACAAGTCCAATGGATCCCTGACTAGCCAGCCATACAGTAAATCAAACAGGGAAAATACTGTAGAAGGTGCCCCACCTTCTTATAAGCAAAGAGTAAGAATGGTAACCATTTGTCCCACTCCCATCCTTTATTGGCCACAAACTTCCAGATCATTGACCTGAGGGTCTGATTGAACTGTTCCACCAACCCATCAGTTTGTGGAAGGTAGGACATTGCTCTGAGTGCCTTGATACCAAACTGACAGCGGAGCTGTCTCACCAGTCTGGATGGGAAGTTTGTCCCCTGGTCCATGAAGATCTTCTCTAGAATACCCACTCTGGAAAACTGCTGGACCAGGGCACTTACTAATTTTGCAGTGGTTATGGAGCATGGTGGTATGGCCACAGGAAATCTATTGGCATAGTCACATATGACAAGGATGTAAGAGGTACACATTCAGACTGATGAAGAGGGAAAACATTTTGACAAACTGCACATGTCTTGCAGAAGGTTTGGATGTCAGTTTACATGGTTGGCCAGAAGAACCAGGTGCCCAACAGCAGATAGGTTTTTTGTTGTCGCAGGTGCCAAACAGGGGTTTCAGTATCACATCCTCCTTTTGTAACCTAACAATATCCTGAGGCACTTCCCAATCCACTGATAAATCCCTGGTGTCTTCTTTTGGCTAAGGGCACCCCATTAGCTTTTCAAGGAGCCCCCTGCAGCATGTTTTCCTAGGCCCCTTTATGGATTCAACTATCACATTATCTGACAGATGACAGATGGTGACTGCACCCCAATCAAATCCACAAGGTTGGAACAGCTCATCCAAGGATAACATAAGAAGGCAGGTTTGTTACCACAATAGATCTTAGCAAGTACTTCTGTCTTTGTATCTCTAGAATCAGCTCAGACTGAGGGTATTCTTTTTGATTTCCATGAACGCATTGGATGAATTTTGGATATCCATAGTTAATGGTGTTCAAAAGAGCATGGTATTCTTTAATTAGTGTAACAGCATTGAGTCTATCATGGCCATCAGAGTGTCCTCATTAACCGTCACAATCTGGTGGATAGGACCAGTCTGTTGTTTAGAAGGTAGCTTTGCAGCTTCCTCTCTTGGGCCATAGCAATATCCTGTCAGCTTAGACTTCTTAAGGGGACACATTGATGCCTTATTCCCAGGTTGTTGGCAGTAATAACATATAAGGCTTTTGCCCTTACCATCAAGTTTGCCTGTCTCCAACCTACTGCTCCAGGTACTTCCCATTGGGATGACATCTTTGGCCTCTCTGCTGGGATGGTAGGATAGTGCTGATGCTCGGGCTGGGCCACCCTAATTTGCATTGAAGTACTGTAGTACAAGTTTTTCCACTGGTAGAACTTGCAATAGCTGCTCTAAGATAGAAGTTCCCCAATCTGTTCCTTAGTTCATTGTTCTGGTCATATTTAATGCTGGTATAGCCCCCTCAGCCACTAGTTAGCCTCCGTTGGTGACTCCCTAGCAGATGTTGTTGTTGACCAGAAGCATTGTCTGTACATCGCAGGAGATATGTCCAATTTTTGTAACAGTGCCTCCTTGACGTCCCAGTAACTATTGAATCTGTCTTCATCCATTGACCTATACACTTCTAGCACTTTACCAGTCAGCAACAGCACCAGCTGGCAGGCTTACTGCTACTGGGCAATGCCATGTCTTGGCCATGCGTTAAAATTGCAGTAGAAAGTTTGTAACTGTAGTAGAAAGTTTATTTGTCTATTGATGGCTGACACTCACAATACAAAGGTGCTCACAATGTCACAATCAACCATCAGCTTAACACTATGTATTTGACAATGTGGGGTGATAAATAGAACAGTATTAATGAAAACAAAATTTGTATTTGAAGGAAAAGATATCTTACACATGTAAAAGATTCCCGTTTGCTCATTACTCACCAACATTAGTCACATTCCATGACATAAATATGCACAACATTAGATAACTTGCTATCCATGTTATTATTTGATCCATATTAAAACTAGACAATTTATGACAATACATTTATCATACTCACATAATTCTACATAATTCAAATTAACAATTTGAAACGTGCTTACATTTAGTATAGGCAACAAAATCATGTTTTGATGAGAAATTAAAGATTTTTCAGGTAAATTATACATAATATGGTCTCATATATCTGACATACCACATATTCCCTTTTTCAATGTACATCATATGAATCCTACTGTACATGTTCCTTCATTTAGGTTATCACATGCATCATAAGTAATACAGTTATAGTATGACCAAACATACTGATCCTCACAGATGCACTGATATTCAGATTCATTTGGCTGGCACACTGGTGAGAATAAAAAGCATTTCATGACTGAAATTATAAACATGTCCTTGTCAGCAGGAGTCTCCTTTCCCAGAGTTTTAACCTAGTACTGCACTTTCTGGTTACTTTCTGGTAATAAAGGCTATAAGGCCAACATATGCATGGCCTTGTGAAGTCTTGCTAACCTTTGCATTCATGTAAGTTATGAGCTATGCACACTATGATTGCTATTCCTGTGTTGTGACTCTTGTCTTGGCTTTTGACTACTTTTTGGATGTGCCAGCTGTTTAGCTATATCATGCCTTTTCTGCATTTCTCTATTGCTATCATTATGCACAGGTTTTAGGTTGTAAAGTCTTTTTGTTTTTTAGTTCAGTCACTCTGAAGACACAAAGGGTTGGATGTGATAGAAAATACAGAGAAATTTACTTGATAAAACCTCATAAATGTACATAGGGTTTTTTTTTAACAGAAATAACAAGGGCATATATAACTAATTATTTATATAATTTAGCGAACACAAACACAGAATTCATATGCAACAGGTTTAATAAACACAATATAAGAATGGAAAAATAAATAAGCCTGGTCATACCCTTGAAATACTGTGAAAAATATGCTTTAATTAAACATTCCTGACACTGCCAGAAATTTGTTCTCAGTTGTCTGTGGTCACAATGGCACTATATCAGCCATCAGTGAGTGTCAAGTTATGCTAATTGGCAATTTTTTAATATTATTATTATTATTATTTTTACAAAATGTGATTTTTGTCTGTGACAACAACAACCACAAGAAAGTATAAACCCACCTTATGGACCCACCCAAGTTCATAAGAGAAGAACACTTTTTTTTATATAGTGTAAGAATTCCCCTCTCAGGGCTCATAATGAATGTGAAGATCAAGTGGGACCTTCATAACACTTTTATAGTCATATTTATATAATGTAAGTTATTCCCATTGTGAGATTGCAAGTAAATAATTTAAGTACATGCATAATTAATAATTATAATATTATAATATCATAGTAATATAATTTACATTGACAAAAAACCTAAATGAATTATGTTTAAACATAAACAAATTAGCTATAATAATAATAGAGCTTACCTGTTGTAATGTTCAACCCATCAATTTCTATGGTGTTGTCTATTTGTAAAAGACTTATAGACTCCAGTGATGATTTGATTTGGTCAAACAAAATCATCTGTGACACATTCACCTCTATGATCACAATGTATTCTAGTACGTCCGTATTCACTGGAAACAATAATATGATTTTGATTATTTTGGTGACAGATATAAAAAGAAAAAAAAACAGACATAGATATATTATACTGTATAAGTTTACTTTAAAATAGTGCAGCGGGATTATTAATTATAACATCAGAATTTTTATTTACCATTTCGTTTTTCCCTTAAGTGAGTCATTTGTCCGTCTGTATAATGAACCTGAATTTGGAGAAAAAAGTTATTACTCAGATAAAGCATAATACTTGTTAGTGTTATGTTATAACACTAAGTTATAACACAAGTTATATACTTGTTAGTGTAAAACAGCTAAAGACCCACCTCTTCCGTGAACACCTAACCAACTCATAAAAAAAAAAAAAAAAAAAAAAAAACACCCTTATATATATTTGCACTTTCCACCTCTACTCTGTGCACTTTGCTTCTTCTGGAACTCAATTAATGGATCTTCTATGGTAGCACTACTTGTATTGTTCTCTGCTAGATATATCGCTTTGCTTGTACTTTTCTCATTTGTTAGTCGCGTTGGACAAAAGCGTCTGCTAAGTGAATAAATGTAAATGTAATGTAGTGTAGCTTAAAGTGTATTTATGTTTATCAGAGTTTATCACATATAAGAATCACAGTCTGGAGGGATGGGTGGAGGGATGGATAAATAGATGTACTTTATTGATCCACCTAGGGGGCAATTTGAGTGCTACACCAGTCAAAGACATTGATACAATTGAAATGACATGCTGTACAAATAAATAGAGTTAGATATTTTACATATATTACCAAATTACAACACATAATATTGATGTTAATGTCTAAACTTTACCATTATTTTAGGACTATATTCTAACATAACAATTAAATAAAACAAGACTAGGGAATGTGGAGGTCTCATGTCAGTGCCGGATTCGGCCATGCACTCTGTTTGCCTCTGTTTACCAGAATCCACCACAGCACAGCTGATCTGACTACATTTCCCAAAACCCATAGTCACAAAAACATTCAAGAGCCCCTGATTACTAATTGCACACACTTGAACTCAGCACATACAATCTCAGTCATGACAACCAAAGCTTTTGTATTTGTGTGCCCATAATCTGGTTTTGACCATGTTCTGTTTGCCTGTTTTTTTATTCTGTTTTTTTGTCTTTGAAAATCTGTTTGCTTATCATCTGACCCAAGCCTGTTTTTGACACTGATTCTGCCTTTCACTTTGAATTTATTAAAGTGTTGCAATAAAGACAGCCTGCACTTGCAACTGTCTCTTCTGTCTGATAGAAGATTTCATTGTAACCTGGATAGAGCAGGCATGTATGATTTGAAACAGCATCCAAATGGACAAAGCACTCACTAGAGTTACAGCATCACTCTCTTCCAAGAGTATTTGAAAATTGGCGAACAGCTCCCAAGTTAAATGTAGCAACTCAGAGTATGTGCTAGAATTCAGAACACTTGAAGCATGGAGCAGATGGAATGCATAAAGCAGCATATCCCCTAGGGCTCAATCCTGATGTAATTACCAGACTTGCATACCATGACAACTAGGTTTCCCTGGACTCTCTCTCATTGTTTTCTCCATTCGTCTGGGTCAACTATTGCAGAAACAAAGAGGAAAGCTCACAGAGATGTCACAGAGTGGATGTCAAAGTCATGAGCCTACCTGAACCTAGGCAAAGACACCATGACAGATGCTCCACTATGGAAAGAAAAAACACAGATGAGAGAAATCCAGCTTCTATTGTGGGAGCCCCATGCACCAAGCTGCTCAGTCCCATTCACTATCACAACACAATCATGAGCAAGTCAACTCAAAAACTCTGCAAGTCAATGCCATGCATCGTGAGAACATTTAATTCCTGGTGATGTACCCCATCATCCTAGGATTCCCCTGGATGCAGAAATAATCCTTATAATACTTAAAAAATAAATAATCAGCCCAGTGCCATTGTCGCATCCACCTCAGTCCTGAAATGGATTCCAAAGTGAATATTCTAGTTTCCAGTTTCAAGGAGTTCAAGGAAGTATTCAGCAAGGCCAAGACGAGACGTCTACCATCTTACAGACCATATTACTGTGCCAAAGAGCTCTTTGCAGGTGCTTGAAGAGCTCCAAGATGCATACCTTTGTTTCCAAACATGACCTGCACAGTGCATAGTTTTTCATCAGGATCAGAGAAGTGAATGAGTGGAAAACAACCTTGCCACCTCTGGCCACTTTGAGTACTGTGTCATGTCATATGGGCTCTCTTGCACACAATCAATATTCCAGTGGCTCATCAATGATGTTCTTAAAGACATGCTGGGAAAATTCATCATTGCCTAAAACAACATCATCCTCATCTACTTGCTCTTGTTTGAAATCCATGCAAAACATGGATTAGGTGCAGGCCAAGAAAGAAGGTTACATTTCATGTAACCCAGGTCTCATTCCTCATATACATCATCAGAGTAGTGTAAATATGATCCAAGCAAAAGTCTCAGTTCTCAAGTAATGGCTTGTCCCAAATAATGGAATAGAACTACAAAAAATCATTGGTGTTGCCTATTTCTACAGGAAGTTCATCAGACGATTTAGTTTCATTGCTGGGTCCCAACATTTTTTAAAACAAAACAAAATTTAAAACATCACAACCCCTCACAGCCACTCATAGTTAAGGTAGACCATCCTACAACACAAGTACTAGTGGCCAAGTATGATAACATATCAATAAATTCATCTCATCATGCTCCTCATTTGTGCAAGCTAAGGTTCCATGAACTCTCCCTGCAGGTAAACTCAGGCCTCTGCCCATACCTCGACACCCATGATCACTTCATAGACAAACTGTCCAAGGTTGAAGAGACAGCCTCCCAAGCCAAGTTCTTGTCCGAGGTCGATGAGATGGCCTCTCAAGCCAAGTTCCTTTCCGAGGATGAAGAGACAGCCTCCCAAGACACGGTTCTGTCTGAGATCAACTATGTGACCTCCCACTCCAAGTTCCAGTTTGAGATCATCTATGTGACCTTCCATGCCAAGTTCCTGTCTGAGGTCGAAGAGATGACCTCTCAAGCCATGTTCCTGGCCGAGGTCAAAGAGATGACCTCTCAAGCCAAGTTCCTGTCCGGGGTTGAAAAGAGGGCCTCTCAAGCCAATATTCTGTCTGAGGTCGAAAAGAGGGCCTCTCAAGCCAAGTTTCTGTCTGAGGTCAAAGAGACGACCTCTCAAGCCAAGTTCCTGTCCGAGGTCAAAGTGACAGACTCTCAAGCCAAGTTCCTGTCCGAGGTCGAAGAGACAGCCTCCCAAGCCAAGTTTCTGTCGAGGTTGAAGAGACAGCCTCCCAGGCCAAGTGCCTGTCCGAGGTCGATGAGATGGCCTCTCAAGCCAAGTTCCTTTCCGAGGATGAAGAGACAGCCTCCCAAGACACGGTTCTGTCTGAGATCAACTATGTGACCTCCCACTCCAAGTTCCAGTTTGAGATCATCTATGTGACCTTCCATGCCAAGTTCCAGTCTGAGATCGACGTTGTGACCTTCAATGCCAAGTTCCTGTCTGAGGTCGAAGAGATGACCTCTCAAGCCATGTTCCTGGCCGAGGTCAAAGAGATGACCTCTCAAGCCAAGTTCCTGTCCGGGGTTGAAAAGAGGGCCTCTCAAGCCAATATTCTGTCTGAGGTCGAAAAGAGGGCCTCTCAAGCCAAGTTTCTGTCTGAGGTCAAAGAGACGACCTCTCAAGCCAAGTTCCTGTCCGAGGTCAAAGTGACAGCCTCTCAAGCCAAGTTCCTGTCCGAGGTCGAAGAGACAGCCTCCCAAGCCAAGTTTCTGTCGAGGTTGAAGAGACAGCCTCCCAGGCCAAGTGCCTGTCCGAGGTCGATGAGATGGCCTCTCAAGCCAAGTTCCTTTCCGAGGACGAAGAGACAGCCTCCCAAGACGTGGTCCTGTCTGAGATCAACTATGTGACCTCCCACTCCAAGGTCCAGCTAGAGATCAACTATGTGACCTTCCATGCCAAGTTCCAGTCTGAGATCAACGATGTGACCTTCAATTCCAAGTTCCTATCAGATCGCCTGACCCATTGCCTGTTTTTGACCATGCTATTGTCTCATGATTTGGATTTGTCTGCCTGCCTCTCTTTATTAAAAGCTCTTATCTGCACCTGCATCCGTCCTAACCTCTGTTACATCCAAAACGTCACACTGGGGGAGAGGGGGTGTCTGAATGAATGGCAGAGTCAGTAGATTGAGTGGTAGGGATGAGCATGCACCTATTTACTGTATCAACTATTTTAGTAAGCAGTTGCAAGTGTATATTGTGAGCACCAGGTGTGCTGATTGGCTTGGAAGCCAAGCAGTGAGAACTGAGCTGAACTGTATGTGTGTGTCTTTGTGCATGATGTCAAATTGAGACAGAAAATTGCACTGAAAAGTGCTCAAAAGAAAAAAAAGGGAAACAATAAAGAGCCCTCTCTAGCCTGCTTCATGTTTCCCCAACTACCCCCAAACCCACAAGACTGCTATAATCCTGTTCTGGTTTTTGATTCTGGATTTTGTCTTTGAAAGTCTGTTTGCTGATTGCCTGACCCAAGCCTACTTCTAAGTACAGGACAGCTAATGAAGTAATTTTCTAAAATCTGTTCTAAAATACTTTACATTTAGAAATCTTTTGTTTGTAAATCATATTTCAGATCTATTTTTGTTTTAAACTTTACCTCTACAATCATGTCTGAAATTTCAGAAAGTCCTTGTGAGTTCATAAAATGCATATGCATGAGTATGATGGCAACAAATCCCAGGAAATATTCTGATGCTTTCCCTGGAAAATAAAGTAAAGAAATGGAACATTTAGCATTGCAATGTAATTTTCACATACAGCTATCAAACCTTATACAAACATAACAAGTGGCTGTAGTTTCAGACAGTGGATGCTTTATTTAGGAGCAGCTGTGTCCATAGGCCTGACTTTATTTAGAATCCCAAATCCACCCTTCTTTAATCCATCTGTTACTGATCATGCGAATAAATCAACAAGTTCTAGCAATGAATGAACAATAGCCTGATGTTCTTAGTGCTCATGCAGCTAGTCTTTCATTACATTCTTTTTATAGATTCTTTATCCAATCACAGAAGAGAATCTACAAGGAAGTGGGGCTTTCAACAAACATTAGTGGTGTACTCACACTACACCTGGTTGCTTTGTACCGTGTCCAAGCCTGATTGTTCCCCCTCCCCACTCCCCCACTGACCTGCACTCACATTACAGTTAACGTTCTGGACATAAGCACACTTATGTCATTACGATGCAGCTTTTTTTGTTTTGAAGAAAAGTGCTCTCACACAGCACAATGGAGTCCATCATCGTGACGTAACTTATCTTAAAACAGACTTTTTTTAGGTTAGATTTTACTTGCCTTTTGGAAAAGAAAAAAAAAGACTATTGGTATGTACACTTGTTTTTATGATTTGTATCCATACATGATTGTGTTTATATGTAAAGTGCCTTTACAAGCTACTACTAAATGCACTATATCAAATAAAGTTTTTTTTATTATTGTGGCTTGTTAGGAGTCAGTTGGGGCATGGTGACACACCGTGCTCTCACATGCCTAATAGATTGCCTAATAGATTTATTACTTATTTAGTGCAGTGACTTTCACTTAATCATGCAACACATATCAGAAGATTTTTATTTATTTATTACAGAGGCAGCTTACAGTTGTCTAGCGCACTGTGCCCGAGTTCAACTAAACCGTGCCTGAGCCAACCGCTTCAAATGACCATAATATTCAAATGAACTGGACTTTGGGGTTAAACATGCTTGGGCACAATACAGATCACCTACTGAGTACACCCTGCAAAAAAGGAATTTCAAGAAAGTAAAAGAAAAGCCTTGTTTCTGGGGAAATTAGTCTTATTTTTTGTATCAAAAGAAAAATAGTGTGTGTTTAAAATCATAGGCTATACAAAACATATGTTCTGTTTTGTGGGTTTTTGTGAATACCATAGGGTGGCAAATAAAATTGAGAAAACCGATGGAGAAGAAAAGAAGAGATTTTACATTGTTGTAAACTGCAACATTTGTCTCTACGAATTTAAGTATCACAGAAGTACATCTTTAACCTACCATTTAAAAATGAAAACTGCAACACTGACAGGTGACTATTTTTAGCAACAAAAACTAACCTGTGATAATGGCCACTCCAGTAAGAAAATAAACAACATTGCCACAGAGTGTGGATCTCAGTCATGACAATATACAACAAGGGCTCTCCATTTCCCTGGAAATGTAAAATTTGCAGTAAACCCCATCAGCTTTCATTTCATATAGTCTAAATGGATTGCATGGAAGATCACCAGCTATGCAGATTGGTGAACCTCTGCCCATCTTTACTTCTGAAAGACTGCCTCTCTAAGATACTCTTTTTATACACAATATACTGGCAACATCTCATGAGTTTTGTTGTGCTACTAAGGCAGTAGAAGATGAAGCATGCTGATATTGCTGGCTATCGTTTATGGGAAACCATAGAGTATAAATGCCATAGTGCTCTCATATACCATCATCAAAATGTGGACTAGTAAATAATAATAATAATAATAATAATAATAATAATAATAATAATAATAATTAACACTATAAATAATGTCTTAGGAAGGTAGTGAGCCGCCACATGCTTCAGTGCACTATGGCATAGATTCTACAAGACTGGAACTTTGTTGGAGGGATAAACAATGGGGTTTTTTTTTCCCCAAAGGAACTAAAGCTATGTTTATTGTTATACACCTGATCGGATTAACTATAGACTTGGTATTTGAGCAAGACAGATTTAGAGTTGGTTTGATTTCCACTAGAAGGAAAAAATTGATCAAAACAAAATGTGGAATGTAAATCTTTTTCATCCTGTAGGTTAGTTATTACAACCCAAGCTACATAATTTTTATCGTTGCATTCCTAAAAAAATAAAATAATAACTTACCTTTATTAGCCATGATGCTCAGGCAGATTTTGAACGTCAGATGATATCACTTCAGTGTCTCTACATATAAACACAAGAGTTATTGGGCAAATTCAGAAGCTTAATAGTATAAACTGATAAAAGTAACTCTCTTTAAGTTGTCTTTCAATTGATTCCTATCATAGCAATTTTTATCTAAACCTTCCACCTAGTTTACCTTTGTTTGCTTGTTTTTTTTTGTTTGTTTTGTTTATGCCAGCTTTAATTGTCATCTGTCATACAAGTCCCTGTATAAGATGTTACACAATAAGGTATTAGAACAAGTGCATTAATATAAACATGTGATTTGCTTTGTATCCAGAACTACTGTCAGAGCAACACCTTCTGATCAATCAAAATCAAGAACTGAACAGCAATGTGGTCAATTTATTTTAATAAACATTATTTATTTGTATAAGTGAAGGCTATTCAATTACTAATTTAAGAATTGAGAGAAAGTGAAAGCATTTCATTTATCTATAGATTAAACATTATTAAAGGAAAAGTAATATTTGCTTAGTAAATGTATATTTTTCCTGTCTGTGTTTTAAGAAAGTTTTGTGAATTAAGTTGTCAGTCATAAGTGATGTGACTGATATGAGGTCTATCAGTTGTTATTTCTCATGAGGACAGTACACAACTGTGACATGTTTTTATAAAGAATTAAGTTCCTGACATTTTGAAATAATTACAAAACCATTACATGTCTGTAAAAGCCACATTTCTGTCAAACTGAAATTGAATTTGTCTTGTAAAAATCTACAAGGTATGTAGGACTGTGATTATCTTATTAAAATTCATACCAACCTTCCTAGCGTTTTAAAAATGGACTTTTATTTTGATCAATTTCTAGACTTTCTCAGCATTAATTTAAGCAAACTACATCAGAAATTTAATGCAGTAGGAGAGTATAGAGGCACCTGAATGTAGTTTAATAATTACTCACATCTCCTGGATCCACAAATGAAAATTACAATTAAAATAGGATTAGTAGCAAGTCATAAATCAAATAATATTCAGTGTAAAAAAATATACAACACAAATTTGAGGTTGTTTTTAATTGTTTTTTTGTTTGTTTGTTTTTTTTTTTTTTTTTTTTAAATATTTCATTATACTTAGTTGTGTTTGCAAGATTTAACTGACATGTTTTAATTGTTCTTTTAATGTCATTTGATTCTTTCTTTAGGCTTTGAATGCAGAGTTTAATCCCCCTTTTTAATTCTCCTCCATAATCAATACTGTTACAGATTATGACATACGAAATGTGATATTTCAAAGCTGCTGCTGTTTCTCAATTCAGAACTCAGGCCAAAGTACTTTAGGAATAATAAAAGTTCAAATTAAAAAGCAGTTGAGGAAAACCAATTATTTTAGAACAAGAAACTACAACTATAAGATCAAAAACATTCTTTCCCTCTCTTGGTAATATTGATTAATCATTAAAGACTGCTAAAACATGCTTTGTTTTACAAAAAAAAAGTAGAATAAAGAGAATATCAATGATATCAATGATATCGTGAAATTTTAGTTTTCAAGTCTTACCTTCACTCCAGCCAGCCCACGTTTGTCTCACCAAACATGAGTTGGTTTTCCAGAAACCTCTTAACTTTTCAGGTTATTATTTCTGACACCTGACCATACAGATGCTTTAGAATTAAAGACTAATCCTATTATGTTTTTCTACTTGCCAAACCAGTTTCAGACTTCAGTCTTTTTTTACATTCTCCTTCTTCCTGATCCCAAGTTATAAGGATGTTTAAGGTGAGGCAGGATTTAGGGATCTTACATTATATGGCCAAAATGAACACCTGACTATCACGCACATATGTGGGCCTTCCCCAAACTACTGGCACAAAGTTGTAAATATATTAATGAAATGAAAACATGCTTACCCTAGCTAACTAGTATCAATAATTCATCTTATAATAAAGTGAAATAAAAGTAAATTGAACAACTAGATGCGGGTTTGTTTGTCTTTAATTACCCTTAATTCATTCGTCATTATCTCCATCACTTACAGCTGTCATGTTTCTTATTTTCCTCCTCCTCTCATGTTCCCTTGAGCTTCTGGCTGCCAGATAGTATGGAGTTAAATTAGTTAAATTTATTTGTTTAGTTTTGGCACAAATGTAACTCAGGCATGACATTTTAGACAAAAACTAAAAAATATATAATGAGAGAAGGTTATGATATTGTGTCAAGTGGTTAATTTAAATTTCTCTTTGGAATAAGAAAGGAATAAATAAATAAAATAATAAAATAAAACCGAGTAAGGAATAAAATAGAAATTAAAAAAAATAAAATAGAAATAGAAAACAAATAAATAAAATAGAAATAGATAATAAATAAAATAGAAATAGAAAACAGGAATAAAATAAAGAAATTTCCAGAGAGAGGTTAATGTCTGAACTGGAATAAAAAATTTGATTAAATAGAACAGACTATGTAATATAAATAATAATTCATATGTTAAGATGTATTTATTTAAAACACAGCAACAGTAAAAAAAAAAAAAAACAAACAAAAAAAAACCACAAGCCCCAAATCCAAAATTGAGAGGTTTTTAAACAGACAGGTCAACGCTTGAAGAAAGACAGGCAACCAAAATGTAATCCAAGACACAAAGGTTAAAACAAAAATGCAAAACCAAACAGATCACACACACAAACCATGGCTCAGAAATGCACAGCAGAGAATAACTCATCAACCCTTTAGGCATTGTATTTTGAATGTGATTGGCTACAGGTGAGCGTGGGTTGGTCTTTGGTTTTAGAAGTCCAGGTTAGATGATGGAGTGTTCCCTGAGGACACTGTGACAGTAAGTAATGAAACAAACTGTGTGTAAAGTGGCAAGTAAATCTGGCAAGTTCTAATCACAATTTTTGGTAGCAACAGTTATTTCTCTTAGTGACACATAAACATCCATTTAACCATAACTAATTGCACATACTGTATCTGTATAGGACCAGCTTGTTAGTGGGATGTTATTTACAAAACAGGACCATGTTCAAATATTTCTTGCATTCTAGCAATGTAACATACCTGTGTGTGAAATCGTCAAAGTGAATAACTGTAGTTATGAAATTAATCAAAGTAAATGACAGTTAATAGAATGTAGTTAAGATATGAATTGAGATCCAGGCAATTAGTACACCAAACAGCTATATTTTAATTAATATCAACTAATGAGCATAAATAAGAAACCTTTTGTTAATAGTATTTTTGTCTTAAAAAACTATGTTTCTTGGTTTTATGTCCATGTGTCTGTCACGGATCCTTGTTAGCATAATATCTGAAGAATGTGGTTGAATATATTTGTGATTTATATGGAAATACCACTGTAAACAGCTGATGAACTTATAGAACAAGATATCAAGATAGCAAATTAAACTTTTTGAAGTATATTTTAATGGTATTTCAGGCATGCAAACTAGTAACAAGAAGGACTACACTTGTTTGCAGCAGAGGCATCCCTGTCGAGTTCTACTTGTTAATTCGATTTTTTTATTAATTCATTTTCATTTTCTTATATATTAACAACATCCACTTAATCAATGAAAAGTTTTTCTTATTTTGCATGCAAATGTACTGTATAATGTATGATGTTTGCAGTTAAAAAGACTCTTATAACATGGGCCTAGCAGCGTAGCTGTCAGTAGCTGTATCTGAGTTGCTTGAAGACATGTCGGCACTCGATACATTGTACACATCTGAAAAAGAACAAAATATTAGTGCCAAAACTATTCACATATCAGGACATTGCTTATACAGTATCTCACAAAAGTGAGTACACCCCTCACATTTTTGTAAATATTTGATTATATCTTTTTATGTGACAACACTGAAGAAATGACACTTTGCTACAATGTAAAGTAGTGAGTGTACAGCTTGTGTAACAGTGTAAATTTGCTGTCCCCTCAAAATAACTCAAGACACAGCCATTAATGTCTAAACCACTGGCAACAAAAGTGAGTACACCCCTAAGTGAAAATGTCCAAATTGGGCCCAATTAGCCATTTTCCCTCCCTGGTGTCATGTGATTTGTTAGTATTACAAGGTCTCAGGTGTGAATGGGGAACAGGTGTGTTAAATTTGGTGTCATCGCTCTCATACTCTCTCATACTGGTCACTGGAAGTTCAACATGGCACCTCATGGCAAAGAACTCTCTGGGGATCTGAAAAAAATAATTTTTGCTCTACATAAAGATGGCCTAGGCTATAAGAAGATTGCCAAGACCCTGTCACTGAGCTGCAACACGGTGGCCAAGACCATACAGCGGTTTAACAGGACAGGTTCCACTCAGAACAGGCCTCGCCATGGTCGACCAAAGAAGTTGAATGCACGTGCTCAGCGTCATATCCAGAGGTTGTCTTTGGGAAATAGACATATGAGTGCTGCCAGCATTGCTGCAGAGGTTGAAGGGGTGGGGGGTCAGCCTGTCAGTGCTCAGACCATATGTCGCTCACTGCATCAAATTGGTCTGCATGGCTGTCGTCCCAGAAGGAAGGCTCTTCTAAAGATGATGCACAAGAAAGCCCGCAAACAGTTTGCTGAAGACAAGCAGACTAAGGACATGGATTACTGGAACCATGTCCTGTGGTCTGATGAGACCAAGATAAACTTATTTGGTTCAGATGGTGTCAAGCGTGTGTGGTGGCAACCAGGTGAGGAGTACAAAGACAAGTGTGTCTTGCCTACAGTCAAGCATGGTGGTGGGAGTGTCATGGTCTGGGGCTGCAGGAGTGCTGCCGGCACTGGGGAGCTACAGTTCATTGAGGGAACCATGAATGCTAACATGTACTGTGACATACTGAAACAGAGCATGATCCCCTCCCCTCAGAAACTGGGCCGCAAGGCAGTATTCCAGCATGATAAGGACTTTTGCCTTGCTAAAGAAGCTGAGGGTGAAGGTGATGGACTGGCCAAGCGTGTCTCTAAACCTAAACCCTATTGAGCATCTGTGGGGCATCCTCAAACGGAAGGTGGAGGAGCACAAGGTCTCTAACATCCACCAGCTCTGTGATGTCATCATGGAGGAGTGGAAGAGGACTCCAGTGGCAAACTGTGAAGCTCTGGTGAACTCCATGCCCAAGAGGGTTAAGGCAGGGCTGGAAAATAATGGTGGCCACACAAAATATTGACACTTTGGGCCCACATTTTCACTTAGTGGTGTACTCACTTTTGTTGTCAGCAGTTTAGACATTAATAGCTTTGTGTTGAGTTATTTTGATGGGACAGCAAATTTACACTGTTATACAAGCTGTACACTCACTACTTTGTAGCAAAGTGTAATTTCTTCAGTGTAAGATATAAGATATAATCAAATATTTACAAAAATGTGAGGGGTATACTCACTTTTGTGAGAAACTGTATGTATATTTGTGTGTGCATATGTGTGTGTGTGTATATATATATATATATATATATATATATATATATATATATATATATATATATATATATATATAGATAGATAGATAGATAGATAGATAGAAAATGAGTTTATCATCAAAGTATTACAATGATAAGCCACATGCAAAGATTACTTTCCTAAGTAAAGTGGCTTCTTATGATAGTAATTTATAGAATTTAATTTGTTTTTATTTTGTGTGCATTCTGTAGAGCAGCCAGAATTGGAGAGAGGCCAGGGTTTCAGAGCGTGTCAACCAAGCAGAGCATCAAAGGCCATATCAACCTGAGCCAGGATGTATCATTCAGCAGCAGCTTGCAAATAAGAGACTTAATTTCCAGGATAGATGGTACAAGGACCAGCATATTATGCAGTTTATGGTATGTAGTAGTTTTTGTTCTAGTTATATTATAGTCTGTCTCTCTGACTGTGCACCCGAGTCTTTAAAATCTCCCCTCCCCAGTCTTGAGTATTTTCAATCTTCTGTCAATGTAAATACCCTCTTACAACCACACTAGTTAGTACATTCTGTTCCTAAAAGTCATGAGCATTTAAGTGAGCATTTAAGTGCTTTATTTAAATTAAAAAAAAAAAAAAACTCTTTTCAAGGGACCATGCCCCCGAACCCTCATAGCATTTCAGCATCCCTCCAGGTTCAAAATCACTCCTACGCCCCTGACAATACTACACTGAGCAGTGAAAATCTGAACTAAAACTACACAAATCCTATTACATTGTTTTAGTACAAATCTGAAAAGAGAGTTTGAGTTTAGTGTGTGAACATTATAATGAAATATGGTCAAACACAATTTGATAAAACAGCCTTAGTGAATAAAATGTGCATATTAATAATCAGCTCAGTTACATACTTCTCTGCCGTAACCTCTGAAAAAAAGGAAATCCACTTGAGGATGAAGGTCCTGCACTCGTACTCTGTAATTTAGACACATCCATCATCAACCATAATTATTAATGTAAAGTAAGTTGTTTCTTTTTTAACCAGTATATGTAGCATAAACTATATTTACCCTGGTACGGATAGAGCTTAAGTTACTCAGTGAAAACGTTCGTGCCAATGCTTCTCGAACCTGCAACCACAAAACAGGCAATATCAAAGCTTTATTTATATCTGTTTGTGTGTTTTAAGTGAAGAGTTGTGTAATGGCCTTAGCATAATCATACCTTACTATCCAGTAATGTTCCAAACATCAAAATAAAGAAACCCTTTAAAGAGACAAAAGAATATTTTTAACATTTACTATAAATATAATTACTTTAAATATGACTTATTATCTAGAATGTCTAAAGAAAAAAAATCTAAATGATTTGTAGATTAATATTAATTTATGTGTATGCAATTAGATTTACAGAGAAATTCAGATTAACTTGGCTTTAGTACCTGCAGTGAATTAAGGAACGCAAACACCACGTGAATCCCAAAGTTTGGTGACACCATGGTCCCAATGCCGAATCCCCACGTTAGACCAAAGAGAGGTGTTAAAATTGCCACACATCTAGCAATAATCAGTAGGGGATGTTTCTCATCTGGCTGAGTGGTGGCATTAACTCCTCTCCTCAACATCTTACACAGAACCACAATAAGCACCAGGAGGTTTATAGCTACAATAGTCAGAGCAGGAATCACAAATGCCAGGAGGGCCTTCGTTTTACTCCAGTTTAGCCAACAATTGTAATCTTTTTGAATGTATCCTTGGCTTCCAGCTGTAGAGGCCACAGTAATGACAGCTATGATTAACGGGGCTCCATAGCCAACAGTGAAGGCTATGGCCATCATTGCTCCTTTGGACATTCTAGAAAAGACCATGAGGGTGCGGTAGAGGAGCAAGAGTGCTGACAGCAACATCCAGAAGAAAAGGGCAAGATAAAAGAAGTGCATGAAGAATGTCGCTGTACTGCAGGGACCCACTCCTTTCTTTACAACTGCTGCTCCAATGATGAAGCATATGTTCGCAATCAAAAGAGAGACAGCGATGTTGACTATGGAGACATGACGCATGTAGGATGTGTCATTTCTTGTCACTGATTTCCATATAATCATTTCAATGATGAGACACAAAACCAAGCTGCCCAATGAAATGGCCACACCAATGTAAGTTATATAGTCTAAGATTATTGCTAAGTTTTTATCCAGGGTAAATGGTGACATCAGGATTGAAAAAGAGGTTGTGTGATTGCACTCACACGTAATTCTTTCAGTTTCATTTCCTAATTTCTTTAGTTGACAACCAGTCGAGTCCCATCCCCCAATGTCATTCAGAAGATTAAAGTTCCAAAAGACACACTGAGGGTTTCCCAATGTCTTATTTTTGATGTCAAAAGAGAGGGAAATGTTGTTAATTTTTGAGGTTGTCTCAATCAGTACTACATCTCCATTGATGCTGGTGTCAGTCTGATTGCTGTCATTGTTGGTAAGACTTCGAACAGGTAAGATATTGTTAAAAGCTGAAGAAATTATGACTGTGAGGGCCGTCTGTGTACCAGTTGCTGGAATATTTATTTGGGTAGTTGAATTTTTTCCATATGTTCCAGAAAAGGGAGCAGTAATGTTAGTTTTACTGAGAGAGGTAGTGTTTGTTGTTATGTTCATGTTTTCATCCCGGAGTCTGCGTGCAAAATCTTCCGTCGATTTCAGAAGTTCAGAACTGGCATTCAGGGTTGTATTTTTTGTATTTAAACTGACCCATGTGTTCCGTGCACCTTCTGATCCAATGACATCAACTATTTGTAGGAAATCCTTGAAAGTGAAATATTGATTAAATACAGCACATCTGAACCATCTTATACATCAATAGAAATATGTATCAGTGAATAAGCACAAAGCAGAAACAGTTTGAACTGTAACATTGCTACATAGTATAAAATGCTGATTTTAGTACAGATTACATAAACTAAAAGTCAATATTAATGCTATCCCCTTTATTAACAATGCACTTCAATAGCATATGAAATAAATGAAGTCATTGAAGAGAATCATTCAACTAAATCCATTTAATCAAGTGAATTTACTTACCTTCATAATGGGCTGATTAACTAAAACAGTACTTGAGAGATCAGAGATGGTGTTTAGGATTTCTACAATTGTGAATATGGTTGCTGGAGAGGCAGTTACATTTTGAGTCCCTACTGTAGCAATACTGAGGTTGGTCATAAATTGTGGAATGTCTGCTAGCTGTAAAATCTACAGAAAAAAGCACAAATTGGTATGAAGAAGCCAATAGAACTTAGGTTATTTTTTAATATCCTTCATGTAAGTAAGAAAAAAAATCAAATTGCCTTAGCATCATTTATTAAAGTTTGAAAGATGCGTAGAATACAGTTGTTTTCTATGATGTCCCAATGGCCTGATGAATTACACTTAGCCGTTTGATTGCCAACCATGTCTCCAGTGCAGTTAGCAATGGATATGGCTCCAGAATCCCCAGCTCCAAATATAGTATCAAAGCAAGAAAATCCTAAATAAATAAATAAATAAATAAAAATGTAAAAGGGGTGGGTGGGGGGGGATTACTCCAGCAGCATTTAATGATATTTGATTGCTAAGTCAAACATGTATTTGTATTTTATTTGTCTATTTTTAGAGCATGAATTATTTAATACATAACATAAATTCAGCTGTAAAACGTTGGGTATTTAGTTGTTTATGGGTTTGTTGGGTATTTACCTGTTGCATTTTTATGCACAACAATGATTATTCTGTCATATTAAAAACTGAATAACAATCCTAGCATTATTATACAGTATTATTATTGTAATATTACAATAATAAAACTGTGTTATTCTCATGCTTCAACATTTCCAAAATTTCTGCAATCCTTTTTGAACTGTCAATCAAATGCTCAGAATGGGACTTTGGAAACAACATTGTGGTGTTGCAAAGCAAGTGATAAAATTGGTATCATAATTGTTGACATATGTCTTGAAATGTCTTGTGCAATACTAAACATATTGAGTTAACAATTGCTAGAGCCAATTTATTGTTCTTCAATGGGGAAATTTAATTTCTTCTTGTTTCCAGCTGATTCTTGACCTGCTTGAATAGATCATGGCTTTTACAAAATACCAACATTACTTACTCCAACTTTGCTAATTTGACTGAAATAATTCACTGGCTCCAGTGTTGATAAACTTCACAGGAAAAAAAAATTATCATACCCACTTCCACTTTTAATCCAAAAACTGAACTTTTAACTTCTAAACAGACAGTGATAATGGCATTGCAATATACCATTACTGTAATAATAATTAGCAGTAAAAAAAATAAAAATAAATAATGATTACATACCTCTGTCTTGTACATTTATGCTGATGTTCTTTGAGTAAATTTGTGTTGTACTTCCACTGAGAGGCGTGAGTTGACATGTGACCGGTATTACTTGGTCATTATTCTGACAGGTCTGTTTGTTAATTTCATAGTCACATGATATGCAGCCTGTTGTGACTGTGCAGCAAAATTAAAAGGTGAAATGCATTAAAATAGAATTAGCTTCATTTTCAGCCAAACAGGGCAAATTATCATTCAGCTGATCATTGGTGAGGGCAAACCGATATATTTTTTGTAATAATGTGTTGTTTTGAGATTATGTATTGTTTTTTGGACTATACTGTATAGTCAGTTGGGTTGATATTCATGAATACATAAATCACATATAAAAAGCTGTGTGTGTTACCTGGTGTAGTTGAACTGCAAGCTGTGTTCCAATTCCCTTTATACATCCCCTGAAAACAACACTGCAGTGGGATTGCTGTATTCTCACATTTTACAACTTTGCTAAGAGTCATTTGGATATTGGGGTATGGCTGAATTGTAATGCTTTGCCAGATAACATAGGGCACCGAATTTACTGTTGTACTGCATTCATACAGACCTGAGAAAGCAGAGAAGAAATTAATAATAATTATATCCACATAGAAGAATGTGTTTGAAATGTCATAATCTTGAAATGCCTTTAAAATGTTTGCATGAGAAACTAGGATAGCACAGATTTGATGGATTCATCTGCAAATTATTTGCACAGTCATTTTCTGTCATCACCCCTATACTCTGAATGTTGTTCCAGAGAACATTATGTGACACAAGCTCTATGGGTGTTTTTAATAACAAACAAACAAATAAACAAATAAAATAACTTCACATGTATATTTATAGTTATTATTTTGCAAAAACCTTTTATTACGACTGTATTTCATCACATATTCTGTTTGATTAATGTTCTGCCTTTTTCTGTCTACTACTTTTTTGTTCATCTTTACACAATTCATTCATGATTGAACACAATTTAAATAATGAATTTTTCATGTTTACTTATTATCTATCGACTGGTTTTACAGAATTTTTTCTGACTTACCACTGTCAGCAGGAGTGACTCTGTTTACAGTGAGGATAAGGTTATCCACTGTATACTTATCCGAAGTCTGTAGCTTATTGTTATTCATTTTCCAAGTTATGCCATTATTCTCTGGAGGGTTGCAGGTCAGTTTGAGAGTACTGTCAGGATATATATAGTCAGTGCTGTTATATAGTCCACCATTCACTGAAATGAAAAGCCAAAGTTTGTTTTTTTTATGCAGTTCCCTTTTACACATGCACAGGATTACCACTAGACAATGTGTACAGAAAACAACTTTAACCTCATCTGAGCTCGACTTCCCGGAACATTCATAGCACTAAAGACTATTTAATTAACAAGTACAGGGGCATGCACAGGGGAGTGGTTATGTGGTCTGAGCCACTGCCCATATGCCCTCATAGGCTGAGGTGCTGAGGCTGAGGTGACCCTCTGGCAGGCAAAACTGCAGTGTAAACTGTATGAGCAGAGTGGAGCGGAGAGGATTTCTCCATCTCTGCTAAAAGCATGCTGTAATCACAGCTAAAGATCCGCTCAGTGGTTCCCATTTACCTGTCTCGCCCCATCAACAGGTAGATATTAGTTTTGCATTTTGTTTTTGTATTGCTGGTTATGTTTTGTTTTTGCTCCTGGTCTTCTAATAGTGCTAACAGTTGTATGGAATATCAGCATTCTTAGAAGTCCACTTGTCTAATCAAATTAGTGGACCCAATCTGATCTAATATAAACAACACCAAAATGGCTTTTGATACAATTTGTAGACAATTAATTCATGAAAAAAATGACAGAGAGAGAAAGGTCAAAGGGAGGCTGCCAATGGCAGTGCAACATTGCAGAGCTGGTTTCAAAACAGTCATTATATAGAATATTAAGCAAACAGTTCATCACACTGTCACTTCTGTAAAGTATATTTCCCATCGTAATCATTTGTCTTAGTTGGTGGTAATCTTTAACATATAACATATTTAGAATATTTTATGAAAACCATATTAATACTGGTATACATAATTGAAAACATTAATATACTATAAATATTCAAAACGATTTGTATCTTAGCATAATACGGATATATTCTGTTTAACCGTAAATTAAATTTCGAATACTTCCATTCAAGATGAGGCAGAGACAGGCTCAGAGAGTGACAGGTACTGGTAAGAGGGTTAAATTGGCAAGGTTCATGCTACTAAGAGTGTGATGAGAATAAAGCTAGATATGGAATTCTTTGAATGGAAGAGTTATTACAACAACATTAATTGAATTGAGCATTAAGCCTAACTATTTACAATATAAATGTAAAATGTTTGTTATTAATCCTCTATATTAAGATGATGACACAGAAGCAACTCAAGAGTCAAAGTGAAGGTCTTGGAACTAAGGTAGAGACAGGACATGGTACCAAATAGAAAGGTTTTGCTGTGAAATGAACAGGCAAAGATCAACATGTAAATAGTTTATCTTATTATCAGCAATTAATTCTATCAAAACTCTTATCTATAATAAAGTAGATAAATAAACCATTCTTTCCTTTTTGGATTCACGCCACTGCCCTTAAAATCTCTGTGCATGGTCCTGCCCAAATCCTTTATTAATAATGCAGTATGTGAACTGATTAGGAAATTAATGATTAACCTGACCTATTCATAATTCACTAAGCACTTGTTATATGGAACGTGTGTGCAGTTCTACCTCAAAATTGCAGAGGCTACTAATTTCAGATAAACAAAAAATCCTCACTGATCCATTTACTTAAATGAAAATTATTCAGGCGAATTATTATTATTATTATTATTATTAGTAGTAGTAGTAGTAGTAGTAGTAGTAGTAGTAATAATAATAATAATAATAATAATAATAATAATAATAATAACTAACAAGTTTGTTTAAATCACTAATTCATCTATGAACTTTTGGAACTATGAAGGCTTTTGGAAAGCACTAAGATTCATTGTTAATCAAACGCACACCCCTGAAGAATGATAGGTTAAAAAACAGGTTGATGATGTTGATAATAATAATAATAATAATAATAATAATAATAATAATAATAATCGAATACCTATTTGACTGGATGCATTATCACTCACACTGTATCCCTGTGAACGGAGACTGCTAGCAAGCTGTTTGTTAGCTGAATCCAAATTAAGGTTATCACTGGTTGCTTCGATAGTAAAGTCAGCTATCACACTTCCAGGTCTGTTGAAAACACAGAACATAATTGAAGACATGATCTTTTAAAAGAAGTTTACAACCTCTGTTTTAAATAATAAAAATATAGACTATACTCTGGATCTTTGGTTAATTTGACAAAAAAAATAAAAAATAAAAAAAATAAAAATAAAATAAAATAAAATAATAATAATAATAATAATAATAATAATAATAATAATAATAATAATAATAAAGGATTGATGAATTGGGTAATTAATTAATCTCAAATAATAATAAAAAAATGCTTGTAGCATTGGCCACTTGGGGCGGCTGTGGTTCAGGTGGTAGAGCGGGTTGTCCACTAATTGTAGGGTTGGCGGTTCGATTCCCGGCTCACATGATTCCACATGCCGAAGTGTCCTTGGGTAAGACACTAAACCCCAAGTTGCTCCCGATGGCAGGCTAGCACCTTGCATGGCAGCTCTGCTACCACTGGTGTGTGAGTGTGTGTGAATGGGTGAATGAGACACAGTGTAAAGCGCTTTGTAGAACCGCTAAGGTTAAAAATGCACTATATAAGTGCAGACCATTTACCATTTAAAAAGATTAATACTACATAAACAATAAATAAAATCACCTGAATTTAATCACGTTTGCAGAATTGGACTTATAGCCAGGTACAGATTTGTAACTTTCATCAATCTGAGGATAAAAAAAAGTCCTGTGTGACATATTTAGTTTTAAGTGACAGTGGAAGTACTATATGCCACAACACTACTAGTACTTCTACTACTACTATTACTAAATAATAATACTAACAATAACAATAATAACAACAACAACAACAACAACAACAATAATAATAATAATAATAATAATAATAATAATAGCAATAAAAATAACACCAATAACAATAATACTAACAACAACAACAACAACAACAACAACAACAATAATAATAATAATAATAATAATAATAATAATAATAGCACTTTATTAATTAAAACATCCATTTCTGGATTAAATCATCAAGCATATTAAACTGTTTCACACTTACTGAAGACTGAATGTCTTTTTTATATTTTGTGTATGCTGTAGATGATGTGTCAGTGAGTGCAAAGTCAAATTGTTGATTTATTGTCAATGAGAAGTTTAATAAATGGACAACTATGAAAAAAATAGAAAAAGTATATAAAAAACACAAAACAAAAAAAAATGGTTAAGGTAAAAGACACATGAAAACAGTAACTTGATCATCATATAATATTAAGAGATTATTTAGTTCCAACCCACTTGGAAGATGAAAATTACTATTATTATTAAAATAAAAGTAAGTAAAATCAAAGTGATTGTGGTCAAATTACATATATTTTCAAAGTGGTACAAAATGATCATGCAAAATCTTTGCCAATGAAAAAAACAATTACAGAGAAATTACGTTAGGTTTGGAAAAGGAAAAGAACAAGGAATAAAATCATACCTGCCGTTGTAGTGGTTGGGGTAGTTGCACGAGTTGTTGTTTTGGGGAGAGGTACTTCTGTGTATATTAAACAAAGCAAAAAAAAAAATACACACACACACACACACACACACACACACACATATTATATATATATATATATATATATATATAAATTTAAAACAGGAATGGTAAGATAATGTAAAATCAAACGGATGAAGTACAACTTATTAAAATAAATAGCTATCCAATGAAAGGTCATTGTTAGCAGAAGTCTATTCTTTCCTGTTTGCTTCATGTTCCTGGATTATATAAGCGCATCATTGAAAAGTCTTGCCAATTCATCCTGTTGTGTATGTTTTGAGCTGTGTTTATCCTGATTAGCCTTGTTGTGTATGAATATTCACCATCTCTTATCTGAATACTCTTTTGGTTTATGCCTACTTATGGGAAGTTTGAAGCATGACTGTGTTTGACCTTGTGCCTGCTTTTTGACTAGGATTATGGATTGTGTTTAAAAAAAAAACATCTGCACAAATAAACCTCATTTGGAAGTTAGGGCTAATTAAGTAATATTGTCATGAGCAAGAATGTGCCTATACTGAATATCAGCACAGCTGTAATCCGGTGCTGTGATTCGGCATAGGAATGAAGACACAGGCTTGGGCCCCATAGATAATCACAGCCGTGTTGTTTTTCAGTATAACTGCATGATAGTTCTATAAACAAGAAATTAATATTAACTAAGTTACATTTCGGACACAATATGGCCAAATTTTCTGTTTATTTTTGCCCAGCGAGTGGAAATAGATCCCGAAGAAGCTATATTCACTTTATAGCATGTTGCGATGATGTCGCTAACACTGCTCTGGTAACCATTTCAAAGTGGAGTTTTATGCAGTGAGTACAGATCAGCAGAGTGATACACACAGTAAAATGTCCCAGTGCAGTTATACTAAATATAAACACTCTTGCAATGCTGCTTGTCCAATTAAATTAGTGGAACGGAGCTAATTGTAGTAAAGTAATCTATACACACGTGCTTGGGGTTTAAGAGAATACAAATGCAATTTATTCTGATTGAACAGAAAATGTAACCTAAATGTATAAAAATACAGATCTAAGCTTGCCAAACAAAACAAAACAAAACAAACAAAAAAACAGTTGTACAAGCACAAGGTTTTTAAGAAGCTTATGGGGAAGGATACCAGGTTTCAGCATAATTCTCATGCCAACTACAACTCAGATCAGCACAAAAGACTTGAAACTATCTTTTTCCAGGGGAAACAAGTTAACAGTGGTGTGCAATTTAGATTTTTAACATATATCATGTACCTTAATACACAGACATCATATGTGAAACATGGCAACCCTGCTCATGGAAGTGTCATCATATAATTAAGAGATTGTTTAGTTCCAACCCACTTGGAAGATGAATTAAAATAAAAGTAAGTAAAATCAAAGTGATTGTGGTCAAAATACATACGTTTTCAAAGGGGTACAAACTGAAAAAAAGCAATTACATAGAAATTATATTAGGTTTGGAAAAGGACAAGAACAAGGAATAAAATCATACCTGTGGTTGTAGTGGTCGTGGTTATAGTGGTTGTAGTAGTTGTTTTTGTGGGAGTTGCAGGAGTTGTTTTGGGGAGAGGTACTTCTGTGTATGTTAAACAAAGGGTTAGGGTTAATATGGGGTTAGGGTTAGTACATGTATGTGCGCATATACACTATACGCAGATACACTTTCTGAGAAAAAAATCTGATGAGTGATTTTCTTTCTTTTAAAAACATTCAATATAGTGCCATATATAAATAAATATAAACTAAATAAATATTCTTACAAATTTTCTCTTACCATTTTTTGACACACAAATCTGGCCATGACTGGGGATGGCATTGATACAAGTACATGTTGCTTCATCTGGGTTATCACAGGCATTATAGGTAAGACAACTATTGTATGGCAAAACATACTGCTCGTCAAATGTGCACAGGTATTCAGATTCATTTTGTTGGCACACTGGGGAAAAGAAAAATTTGAAACTTGATTATTTACTTATATAAATTACACATACACCTCCCTGTCAGCAGGGGTATCCCTCTATGTTCTAACCCAGTAGGCTACTTCCAACATATGTATGTCCTTGCAAAGTCTTTGAGCTTTGATGTGAATGCATTTAGTGAATTTTGACCCTTGCCTTGGCTTTTGACTAGTCTTTGGATTTGCCTGCTTGTTGTGCAAGTCCTGTATGTTTCAATATAACACTGACTGTATGTAATTATATGAGTTGAGATATATCACTAAAGAAATAACCTTTTTAATGCAGTCCTTCTGAAGAGTAAATACTAAGGGTTCTATGTGCAATGGAGAGTTATTTAAGAGAAATATCAAATGCATAGCCAGCTAATTATTTAGAGATTGTAGCAAGGAAACCTTATTTCACTGAAGCACTGATTCACTTTTATTAACTATGGGTGCAGAAAGGGGGCTAGTGTTCGTACTAGACTAGCACTGTCCTAGTCATAATCTCTGCCACTGGAGTTTGCAGAATAAATGATGTTCAATGATGCTATGATACAAATGTTCCTTTTTTTCAATTAGTGTATGTAGAACACCAAATGGAATGACTAAATAACAGGACTCTAGCCACATAGTATGCTTTAATATATAAATTTAGAAATTTTTGCATTCTGCATTCAGTTAAGGACTATAAATTGTATGAGATTAAAGCAGGTACAAGAAGACACCGCCAGAACTTTGTCATCAGCTGTCTTTGTCACAATGGCAGTAAATCAGCAATGGGTGAGTACATCATTGTACATTATGCTCATGAACAAAAAATTTATTCACAATGTGTGATGTTTGTCTGTGATAGCAACCAAATACAGGCAGAAAGTCATACAGTGTAAATCTAGCTTTACATCCAGTTCAAGAAGACTTTTTTTCAGTGCAAAAATTCCCCTCTCAGGGATCATGATGAAAGGTCAGGTGGGATTAATGCCCCCCCTCTATATATATATATACACACACACACACACACACACACACACACACACACATGTAAATATATTTGTATGTACACACACACACACACACACACACACACACACACACATATATATATATATATATATATATATATATATATATATATATATATATATATATATATAAAGCTACACAAATTAACTCAAAAAATTTTTGCTTACTTGCTGTAAGGTTCAAACCATCGATTTTTGTGCTGCTGTCTGTTTGTATTGGACTGTTGGATGCCACTAATGATTTGATTTGGTCCATCAAAATCACTTGTGGCACATTCACATCTACGATAAAAATGTATTCTACTATGTCCGTGTTCACTGAAAATAATAATGTGATTTTGATTAATAGGTGAAACAGACTTAGTTATAATATATAGATTTGCTTTTAAACATAACATGTAAATTATTATTTACCATCCCGTTTTTCCCTTATGTGATTCATTTGCTCATCTGTGTAGCTTAACTGAGTATAAAAAAAAAAGTTATTGCTTAGGTAAAGTTGCATAATAATTATTACTGTTTATAAAATAATTATCTATATTATTCTGTTACCTTTGCGGGTATATAATATACCCATACTTACAGTGCCATTAAAGACAAATTTTCACAGCCTTCTTTGCTCATACAGTGCCTTCCACTAATATTGGCATGAGGGTTGAACAAAGTAAAGAAATTCCTCCATTTGTACACAGTCTATCTGACTGTGGATTGGTGGAGTCCAAACTCTTTAGAGATGGTTTTGTAACTTTTTCCAGCCTGATGAGCATCAACAACTTTTTTTCTGAGGTCCTCAGAAATCTCCTTTGTTCATGCCATGATACACTTCCAGAGACTTTGATAGATCCCTGTTTTTTTTTTTAATAAAACAGGGTGCTCACTCACACCTGATTGTCAGCCCATTGATTGAAAACACCTCACTCTAATTTGATCTTCAAATTAACTGATAATTCTAGCGGTTCACATAGTATCCTCCACTAATATTGGCACCCTTGGTAAATATGAGCAAAGAAGGCTGTGAAAAATTGTCTTTATTGTTTAACCAAGGGAATTTGGCCTTTTTTTTAATCCAAACAATTCAATTAACAAAGCTTTTTTATTTTAATTGTCTTTCTTAACTCATTTACATTTCAGAAGTGTTTTTTTTTTTACTTTACCTCTGATATTTATATTCTATATACTTTACCTCAATATATATTCTATATACTTTACCTCAATGTCTGATATTTCAGGGAGTACTTGTGAGTTCATCATTTGTATATGAATGAGCAGGATGGCAACAAATCTCAGCAAATCATCTTTTGATATTTTCCCTGTAAAGTATATAAATAAAAATGTTTTGTTTTTTTTAATGTCTTGCAGGGTAATTTTCATATACACTTTATGCAAATATGACAAGTAGTCTATATTTTATTTAAGAACAGCTGCATCTGTAGACCTGACTTTATTCATAGTCCCAAATTCATCCTTCTTCAAGCCCTCTTTTGCAGACCTTTCATATAACTCTGTTGCTGAATAAACTCAACATCATTAGGTCAGAAATTTGCCTTCATAATTATAAACAGTTGTGTACTTGGGACATAGAAATATCAAACTTGTGCAAATTCAGACCCCAGACAAACAGTAACTGCAGATTTTAATTCTATTCGACCTTTTGTGTGAGGTGGAGTTTGCTGAAAGCAGAGGTGTATCTCAGTTAAGCATGATTCTGACCATGGATTATTTTAATGCTTATGACTGACTTATTAACATTTACATTTACTCATTCAGCAGACGCTTTTATCCAAAGTGACTTACAAATGAGGAAATACAAGCAAAAACGAGGAAGTTGTTTTTCTTCTTGAAATTACTTGAAGTTGCTATTGATGAAAGTCTGTTGCTTTCATGTTACATTGTATTCCATTTTACAGTAAAGAAAAACAGAGTTTATGGTGTTTCGAGAAATTATCTGGAAGTAAATCACATCAAACCAAAACTAAAAATGTACTGTCACAGACTCATCTGACAATTTCACCCCACACCACCAGATGTTCCCATCACCAGAACACTAGGCCAGTCACGGTTCACCTGAATTGATACTCACTGCAACCTAATTTACTCACTGGTATTATAATCCCAGTTTTCATAAGCTCATTGCGAAGTATTGCCTTCTTACTGATTGCATTTGTTTTTTGAGTGTTATCTATTTCTGTATTTTTTTTCTGTTTGCCTATTACTTTTGTTTTGATTGCTGATTGGTTGCCTGTTTAGTTTTGACCCTTTTGCCTGCCTTTAGACTATGATTGTGAAACAAACCACAGAGGACATTCCATTACAGCTTGAACCATCTGATGTTTTGAACAGTAACCACTGGAACAGCATCATAACTGAACTGGTTTTTATATTCACCCCTCCCAGGTATGAATAACAGCTCATTGTTTGTATCTGTACCAACTTGTATCTGACAATGGTATCCGTAAAGTTTAAAAGGTTGTCCAGGCAACAACATTTCATAACCAAACATTGTATAGCAAATATTATATATCCGAACACCTATGTAAGTTTAACATGCTACAGCATTTCCATTATGTTACACGGAAATCCCCAATGCTGACCTGTGGTGAAGAAGTAGCCAACATTAAGCAACAATACTATTAAGACTGGATCTTGGTCATGACAAGATACAATATGGGCTGTGTGTATGCGTGAAACTGTTAAATTTCCAGCAAAACAAATTCATTTCATTTCATTTCATTGAGTCTAAATGGATTGCATGGTTGAAGGTTAGCAGTTCCTCTTCAACATGACCTGCATATGGTACTAAAGTACATGTGGATCAGCACAACAATCACAGGCTTTATCAGACCAGTACAAACTAATAACATGGGTCCCAGCTATTACGCCCTAACATTCACCCCCAGCATATGGCTTACAGGCACAAGTAGATGATGAGGATTGTGTTAATAAAGGAGTCAATTTACAGAGAATATCTTTAAAACTGCTTGTCAAGATACCTCTACCAAGAGGCAAATACAAACCAAGTATAACATCAACATAATCTGGATTAAAAAATGATAACTGTACTGAATATGGGCCTGATGTTTTGACTAACTACAGTATATTGTCTCTAGTGTTAGAAATTCATATGGTGTTTTGTATTCACTGGGATAGATTTAGACTTTATCAATAGTTAATCACTGACCAGTTATACATTAAGTACCATTACTGAGACATCATTAGAAAAGAGATTCATTATCTTCTAGACTGTAAACTAGCCCTAGATGATCTGCTTTATAGGCAAAGAGGGGTTTGTTCGATTGTACAGATATAGTAGACCCATCAAAAATATGAATAACATAACAGTGTCTGACAGGACTACATGAGCAAGTCTCAAAAAAAAAAAATCCACCTGGCCGCAAAGCTTGTTCAGACAATTGTTGTACTTAATTAAGACCTAAAACACTGCTGCCACTACAGATTTTTAAGTTGAAGAATTATTTATTTAGATTTTTTAAAGAACAGCATGATCTGAGTTACTATCTATTAAGAAAGCTATAACTGGGTAGGACCTCACTTTACTGTGAATTCTTAATGGCATGGATTCCACAAGCTGTTAGAAACATTCCTTTGAGCACTGCTGGGCAACAATGACTCCTTTTCCTGTAAATTACATAACTCTATCATGTGACCTGTAAGCACTCACACCTGTATTGTGTTTTTTGTAATCAGCAGGCCTATACAGGTTCTCTGTTGTCTGTGTTTCCATAATTAGCTTTTATTGTATATCATCTGGTTATGCTTGGTCTCATGCATGTATTGTGTTGTATTGTACCATATTGTTTTTGCCCTTTCTTCTTGCTTCCATTTTGTTTGTTTAGTTTGGGTTTTCTTTAATAAAAAACCTGCACTTGCATCTGCCTACCAATTTCTGATACATAGCTGGTACATGCTGCCGATTTGTCAGCTGCATGTTCATGCTGTGAATCTTAGGATCAAAAATAAATGTGGAATGTAATCCTTGTGCTTGTTTTATTAGCCAGGTAAGTTAAATTATGACTTACCTTTAGTAGCCATGATGCTCAGGCAGATTTTGAACTTCAGCTGGTATCACTTTGGTGTCTCTATACATAAAATACAAGAGCACATTTAAAAGACATCAGGAAGTAGTAAATAGCTTTTACTTTCCTTACAGGAAATGAATCTATTAAATAGTTACACTTATCTGGAGTAATAGTAATTCTGTTCAGGTTGTCTTTTCTTTGATTCCTGATCATTTCAGCTTTTAGCTAAAAGTTTTCCACTTGGTTCCTTTGTTTTTTGTTTTTTTCTTCTTCGTTTGATTACATAGAATATCTACCATGCAAGTCACTGTATATGTGTAAATTGTTACTGTATAGACACAATCAAGTATTGCGTAGTTTGACCGCATTAATATAAACCTGCGATTTACCTTGTAGCCGGAACTATTGTCAGAGCTGCTATTAAAAAATATTATATTAAAGAACACTTTCTCATCAATCAGAATCAAGAATTCAACAGCTCTGTGGTAAATGTATTATAATAAACATTAATATTTCAATCAGATTTCCAGACATATTTGTAGGTTTTAAGTATGGATGCTTTGCCCTGTCATTAATGTGAACTTTTCAGTGATGGTCATTCAAATAGTAATTCATGAATTCACAGAAAGTGAAAGCATTTCATTTATGTATAGATTTGGTATCATTATAGGAAATTAAATATTTGCTATGATGTATATTTACCTGTCTGTGATTTAAGAAAGATTTGGTAATTTGTTGTCAGTCATTATTATCATTATGACATGGGTGCCATCTGTAGTATTTAACTGAGTCATAAATGGCTTGTTTTTATAATGCTCTAATATACTACAGCTGTTCACTTTTATAATAGCATCTGATTTCTGAACACAAACAGTATTATTGTTGGTGGTAAGTCTGTCATTTGTTATTTATTATGAATACATTACACACCTGTGATGTGTTTTTATAAAGCATCAATTTCTTGATATTTTAAAATGGAAAACTTTTACATGTATGAACAAAAGTCCATTTCTGTACGATTGAAATTTAAATGTGTCTCATAAAAATCTACAAGGTGCGTAGGACTAATATTTCTGAATGTTGCTTTTAATTTGAAAAAAAGGTTTTGATTTTCCTCAGTGTTAATTTGCGCAAACTACATACGTCAGTAGTTGTATGTAACAGGAGAATTATTTTAGTTATTTATTTATTTTTTGTCGATACGATAGAGATGTATGTGAGTGAGTATGACCTCACATCATTTTTTCACATCACATTCACCATCAAAGCCTTCCATATTATATTGCAGAATTCAAAAGCAATACATGACTTCAACTTTAACTGCATGAATGTGCAGATGTACAGGTGTTCCTAATAAAGTGGGCAGAGTGTAGATGAAAATATTTTACAAACCTCAAACCTCAAATCTCAAACCTCATTATTGTTAGTCTTTTGAAATACACTTGATGTTTTCTACTTTTAGGGAAGAACTCCTCAACAGAGCCACATCACAGTACATCAGTAATGGTAAAGGCTTTCACATGTATAACACTGATTCAAATTTTCCACTTTTGTATCTAATCAGATGGGATTTGTAAATGCATGGATGAAACATACATGATGCTTAATAACACTCTTAAAACAGGTGTCAAGGGAAATAAGACAAATATGTTGCCTGTGTACTTATTGATACATATGAATTAGCCTACTGTTGGAACAAAAATGACTTAAAAATATTTTTATCACGTTACAGACGATATATATATATATCTTTAAACTGCTTTTCATTTTATTTTTATTAAAATTATATGTAAATTAAACCATGACAAGGTCAGTGGACAAAATTCCATATTAAAAGAATTTTCAGAACCTTTGTTGGAGTTTATTGGGATCATATGAGTTACAGTGATGGGAATACTCCTGTGACAAGACTAGATCCTTTGTAATGTGTATGACTGTTTTTATTGAAGGTGTTTAGGGAGCCCCAGTTGAAGACATCAAGGACTTACAGATGCTGGCCTTAACCTTTCAGCCTGGACAAACATCTATTCAGTCCTACCTACATCATACCAGATTTCACTCTGCCTTGTCTGGATGGCTGACTAGCACCAAGTTCTCTTCAGAATTAGATATATGGAAATATAAAAAAGGGACATAACCAACTCAATATTGCAAGTGCTAAGAACTTGCCTTACTTCAGAAATAAAATGTTAATTGCAAAGGAAAACTTTTTATCCATTATAGTTTTCTCTAGTGCTCTACTTACTATGTGAGGTATAGTTTTACAAATCCTGTCATCTACTAAGACTAATGTTGTCCACACCTGTATGTCATTCTTTTATGGAACACAAAAGGAAACTGAGTATTCACTCTCACTCCCCATTAATTTATTTTATAGAAAAAATATGTAGTGATAGTGAATGGTAACTGAGAGTATCAGTCTCTTCTGTCGTTCTGCCTTACACCTCCTTTTGTGTCCCACTGACATAATCATACAGGTTTGAAACAGTTCATACAGGTTTGTTCAAGTCAGCTCACTGTTTTTGTAGCATTGACATTGTGCTAAATGTAATCTGCAATGTAAACCAGGTTGAATTCAGATGTAATCTCATGTTATACTGGCCAAACGTGACATATAAATGTTTAATTAAAATGTTAATGTGTATACAGTTGCTTTATGTTTATCATTTGGTTTCATTAGATATATTAACCTCGAGTAAAGTACTCCTGGATTAAAGGGTAACTACAGTTTTAAAAAAAATAAGTAAATGTAACATTTAATTTGATAATTAATTAAAAGTCCAGTATGAATTAAATTCACTTAAAACATTTAGTAAATGTAGTAAAAATGTACATCATAGTTTAAGTTTTTAGAGTTCATTTTTAGGTCTTACCTTGACTGCAGCCAGCCCACGTTTATTTCACTGAACATGAACAGGTTACCCGGACACTTCTCAGCTTTTGACTTCACTAATTTATTTCTGATACCTGACCATCCAGATTCCTAAGAGTTGAATAGTGTTACAGTATACTTGTCAGAACAGTTTAATATATTGTGTTTCCTCATACCAAGTCATAGGGATGGTTAATGCGAGGCAGGTTTTAGGGGCCAAGACATTATATGGCTAAAACTATGTGGACACATGACCATCACATCTACAGTGAGGGAAAAAAGTATTTGATCCCCTGCTGATTTTGTACGTTTGCCCACTGACAAAGAAATGATCAGTCTATAATTTTAATGGTAGTTGTATTTGAACAGTGAGAGACAGAATAACAACAAAAAAATCCAGAAAAACGCATGTCAAAAATTTTATAAATTAATTTGCATTTTAATGAGGGAAAAAAGTATTTGACCCCCTCTCAATCAGAAAGATTTCTGGCTCCCAGGTGTCTTTTATACAGGTAACGAGCTGAGATTAGGAGCACACTCTTAAAGGGAGTGCTCCTAATATCAGTTTGTTACCTGTATAAAAGACACCTGTCCACAGAAGCAATCAATCAGTCATATTCCAAACTCTCCACCATGGCCAAGAACAAAGAGCTCTCCAAGGATGTCAGGGACAAGACTGTAGACCTACACAAGTCTGGAATGGGCTACAAGACCATTGCCAAGCAGCTTGGTGAGAAGGGGACAACAGTTGGTGCGATTATTCGCAAATGGAAGAAGCACAAAAGAACTGTCAATCTCCCTCGGCCTGGGGTTCCATGCAAGATCTCACCTCGTGGAGTTGCATTGATCATGAGAACAGTGAGGAATCAGCCCAGAACTACACGGGACGATCTTGTCAATGATCTCAAGGCAGCTGGGACCATAGTCACCAAGAAAACAATTGGTAACACACTACGCCGTGAAGGACTGAAATCCTGCAGCGCGCGCAAGGTCCGCTGCTCAAGAAAACACATATACATGCCCGTCTGAAGTTTGCCAATGAACATCTGAATGATTCTGAGGACAACTGGGTGAAAGCGTTGAGGTCAGATGAGACCAAAATGGAGCTCTTTGGCATCAACTCAACTCGCCGTGTTTGGAGGAGGAGGAATGCTGCCTATGACCCCTGGAACACCATCCCCACCGTCAAACATGGAGGTGGAAACATTATGCTTTGGGGTTTTTTTTCTGCTAAGGGGACAGGACAACTTCACCGCATCAAAGGGACGATGGACGGGGCCATGTACCGTCAAATCTTGGGTGAAAACCTCCTTCCCTCAGACAGGGCATTGAAAATGGGTCGTGGATGGATATTCCAGCATGACAATGACCCAAAACACATGGCCAAGGCAACAAAGGAGTGGCTCAAGAAGAAGCACATTAAGGTCCTGGAGTGACCTAGGCAGTCTCCAGACCTTAATCCCATAGAAAATCTGTGGAGAGAGCTGAAGGTTCGAGTTGCCAAACGTCAGCCTCGAAACCTTAATGATTTGGAGAAGATCTGCAAAGAGGAGTGGGACAAAATCCCTCCTGAGATGTGTGCAAACCTGGTGGCCAACTACAAGAAACGTCTGACCTCTGTGATTGCCAACAAGGGTTTTTAAACCAAGTACTAAGTCATGTTTTGCAGAGGGGTCAAATACTTATTTCCCTCATTAAAATGCAAATCAATTTATAACATTTTTGATGTGCGTTTTTCTGGATTTTTTTGTTGTTATTCTGTCTCTCACTGTTCAAATAAATCTACCATTAAAGTTATAGACTGATCATTTCTTTGTCAGTGGGTAAACATACAAAATCAGCAGGGGATCAAATACTTTTTTCCCTCACTGTATATACTTTTGCCCTAAAGTTGAAGACATGCAATTGTCTAGAATGTCTTTGCATGTTGTAACATTATGATTTCCAGTGACCTGAACTAAGAGCCCCAAACTTGTTCCAACATGACTCTCAGCACATGTCATAGGCCCATGTGTCATAGCTCCACTGCTCTATGTGTTTATTTTTAGTTCATATCATGTTTGTATACAGTACAGTCATGTCTGTTTCGTTTGGGTTGTTGTCTCCACCCCTGTCTTGTCATTATTTCATGGTCATATTATGTTATGAATATTCTCAATTGTTTTCAGTTCTTCTTCAGTGCTGCAACCCCCATACTTTACAGTTGGGATGGTGTTCTTCCGATTAAGAGCCTCGCCCTTTTTCCTCCATACATAGCACTGATCATTATGGCCAAACAGTTTTTTTTTTTTATCTGACAGACACTCCTCCAAATGATTGCCTGAGAACTCAATTCTGGCTTTTTAATGCCATTCTTGGAGTAGGGGCTTCTTCCTTGCAAGACAGCCTTTCAGGCCATGGTGATATAGGACACTCTTAATGGTGGATGTACATAATTTGGTACCTGATGCCTCCAACTCCTTCACCAGTTCCTTTTTTGTTGGTGTAAACATTAAAATAAGTCATGCAATATGGAATTGGTCCAGCAGAAGATCAAGGGGGGCAAAGTATGAGCCTCCAGGGCCCCCTCCACAGCATCTCACAATGAGTCCACCCACCCCCAGTACCGCAGGTGGGCCCATCCCACTGCGGCCCATCAGAGATATAATTCTAGACCAAAAGATTTGCTTAATGAGTCTGAAGGCTTCAATCAACGTACATATTTTTTTAAAATAAAATAATAAAATAAAGTAAAACAACAAAAACAACAGCAACAACAACAACAATAATAATAATAATAATTATTATAATAATAATAATAATAATTATAATAGTAATAATAATAAATACAAATTAGGGCATTCGGCTAATAATTACAATGAAGTATCATAATAACAATGTTAATAACAAGGATATGCACAGCAGCAATCTCTATAACAACAATATCGATATTGATAACATCATTAATAATAATAATTAATAAAGTTGGTAAACACTTGAACTGTTTCCGTGGATGATTTTAACAATTTTCGTCCCATTTCAAATTTTTCTGTTTTTGGCAAAAATACTTGAGTGTGTTGTTGCCTCTCAACTATGTACGCATCTTACAATTAATAACCTCTTTGAACCCCTTCAGTCAGGTTTTCGTAAACTTCACAGTACTGAAACGGCATTGGTCAAGTTACCAATGACTTGTTGATGACCTCTGATTCTGGAGCTACATCCATTCTTATTCTTCTTGATCTTAGAGCTGCTTTCAATACTGTGGATCATGGTCTTTTACTTACCTGCCTTCAAAGTGTTTTTGGTGTGTCTGGGACAGTTTTAAACTGGTTTAAATCCTATTTTACTGACCGTTCCCAGTTTATTTCTATGGGTGGCTATTGGTCTGACTCTAGCTCTGTGCTCACTCGTGTTCCTCAGGGTTCAGTTTTAGGCCCTCTACTCTTCAATGTTTATCTATCGCCACTTGGGCATCTGCTGTGATCGTTTGGCCTCCGTTATCACTTTTATGCTGATGATACCCAAATCTATATTCACTCAAAATCTGGTGAAAACCTTGATGTTTGTTTTCTTTCTGATTGAATTTCTGAGATAAAAACATGGATGAATAATAACGTTCTATGCCTGAATAGCGGGAAAACCAAAGTCATGCTTATAGGCTCCCGTCATCAAATTCGCAAACTGCTCCACTGTCTCTGTTTGTTGATGGCTCTATTCTAGAGACCCAAAGTAAAATGAGGAACCTTGGAGTAATTTTTTATACCAGCCTCACATTTGATTTTTTTGTTCAGAGCACTGTGAAGGCATCCTTTTTTCACCTCAGAAATATAGCTAGACTGCACCCAATGCTAAATTTCTCTGTGGCTGAAAAACTGATAAACTCATTTGTTGTCATTCGGCTGGATTATTGCAACGGCGTTTTAGCCGGAGTTTCTCAATCCACAATCAACAAATTGCAATATGTTCAAAACTCTGCCGCCAGGATCCTGACAGGAACCAGGATATGTGAACATATTACTCCTGTTTTGGAGTCCTTACACTGGCTCATGGTCAGGTTCCGTGTTGATTTTAAGATCATGATGTTGACATACAAGGCACTACATGGCTTGGCTCCGCATTACTTATCTGGTTTATTAATCCCTTACAGCCCAAATCACAGACTACACTCCTCACAGTGCAATTTGTTAACTGTTCCACAAACCCGCCTAAAATATATGGGTGACAGGGCTTTTTCTGTCTATGCTCCTTCACTTTGGAACTCTCTTCCTCCTGAACACAGGGAAGCTCAGACTTTTGGCATTTTTAAAGCTCTACTCAAGACACACTTTGCATTTGACTGCTGATGTCTTTTTTTATGATTATTTTATAATTATTATTATTATTAACGTTGTTTTTGTTCTTATTAACTTTTATATGTTTTATTTTTCTGTGTACTGCTTATTTTCTGACCAGCGCTTTGTGAAGCTGCTTTTAAAGGCGCTTTATAAAATAAAGCTTATTATTATTATTATTATTATTATTATTATTATTATTATTATTGAACAAGTATAATATCCTATTATTTGGCAGAGTAAAATTTAAAAGAAAGGAAAAAAAAACTGGGATGTACGTGGCATCAATCTGTATTTGTTTTAAGTTTGAAATTGTTTAGGAATGGTTTCCAGTCTCAAAGGGCGGCATGCAGCTTTTATGAAGAGCTGTGATTTTTGCCATGGATATGTACTCTATTATTAGATTATTCCACTGATTTTAATTGAGCAAGTGCTTTGACTTGCTTTCTTCGTGATGGTTAAAGAAATCAGCAAACTGGCCTTGTGTTTGGCTGATATGTTGATCAGTGTAAGGTCTCCAAGCAGACAGATGGATGGAGATAGCCAGGATAGCCAAAGGTTTTTGTATGACTGACAACCAGAATGTTTGAACTGGTGGACATGCCCATATTGCATGTAAGAAATTATCTGTGATGCCATGGTACATTGTAAGTGTAGTGGGGTGTGTGTCGTGGTTAAAATGTCGTGTTAAATGTACTTTGGGATCCCGGAGGATATTGTGAGTGATCGGAGCCCACAATTTACGTCCCGAGTCTGGGCCAATTTTATGGAGAAGATGGGTGCCACCCACAGGCTAATGGGCAAGTAGAGCAGGCCACTCAGGAAATGGGTAGGTTCCTCCGGACCTTTTGTGCCACGAACCCGGAGGATTGGTGCTGATTCCTCCCGGGGGGCGGAGCATGCTCAAAACTCCCTATGCAGCTCATCCCCTTCCAGTGCATCTTGGGCTACCAGCCACCATTATTCCCATGGAACGCCAACCCCACTGACTCGCCGTCAGTCAACGAATGGTGCCACAGGAGTGAGCAAGTTTGGGAACACGCACACCAACACCTACTGCAGGCCACACGCACCTCCAAATGAAAGGCAGATCGTCACCAGAGAGAACACCTTAACTACCAACCTGGTGACAGAGTGTGGTTCTCCACTAAGAACCTGAAGCAGCCATTCCCATGCAAGAAACTCATCCACAGGTATATCGGACCCTTCCAAATTAGTAAACAAATCAATGAGGTCACGTACAGACTAGAGTTACCCAAACACAGCCGTATCACCCCATCATTTCATGTCTCACGCCTCAAACCAGTTATCCCGGGTCCATTAGCCACGGCAGTGCAAAGTGACTCACCACCTGGGCCATTAGACATAAACGGCCAACCAGCCTGCCGCATCAAGACCATCCTTAACTCCAGGCGCAGGAGAGGTAAGTTGGAGTACCTGGTTGACTGGGAGGACTATGGCCCACAGGAGCAGTGCTGGGTCCCATCTCAGGACATTCAGGACCCAAGCCTGTGTAAGGACTTTTATGCCGCTCACCCAGCGAAACCAGGACCCCGGAGGAGAGGTAGGCCTAGAAAGGACTCGGCTCCCGGAGTGAGCCCATTGGGGGGGAGGGGGGGGGTGCAGCGACTACAATTCCCAGAGTGCAACGCAAACTACAAACATGGCCGACGAGGACTATACTTCCCATACATGCACACCGCACATTCTCCCGAGTTCTGATCACAGACACCTGCACCCAATCTCACACACACACACACAGTATTTAGGTGATGGTCAGAGCATTACTAGCTCGTGAAGTGAGCGCTCAGCAGCCTCGTCTCTGTCGTGAACCAAGCCTTCTTGTTCATACTCGTTAACCCGGTTTTGGATATTGCGTTTTGTTTGTTGACTACGATTTTCTGCCTAAGCCTAGTACTGCCTGTTCACCTGATTATCTGACCACTGCCTGCCTTGTGACTACGCCTTCTGCCTGATCCTTGCATTAGGGAGTCATTCTTACCTGGCTGGCTTCCATTTCAGGTACTGTAATGAAACATAACCTTCTTTACGTGGAATTTGTGACAGAATACTAGGCCACACCATGGATGAAGCAGTAAGAAGGAGGAGACATCATGTCAAGGTAATAAGGAACACCCTACCAAGACTCAACTCCATCACGCTTCCTCAATGGGTTGCCATGGATCCCGCAGAGCCATATTATAGATTTTTTGGCCACCTTGAATATTTTTTGTTTTATTGCCAATTGCATCTTTTGAGCCTGGTGCACCCCATGCCTGACCAGAGGCAGTGGCTAGGGTTCATACTTTCCCGGCTCATTGGCCAAGCCTGCCAGTGGGCAGAGTGTCTGGCCCGTACAGATTCCAAGGGTCTGCACAATGTAACTCAGTTTGTGGGACTATTAATAAAGGAGTTTAGTCCTAATAAAATTAATAAAGTACAGAGTATGCTCCCAACCTGGAGGAGTGTTTGGGGAAGGCCTGCCTCATAGATATACCTGGCATGGCGTTCACCACCTATTAGGAGCAGGCAAACTGGGTGACCTCCTCCCCAAAGCTCCTGCCTAAGACCCACTATGTGGTCTCAATGTGGCGACCTCTTTCCCAGAGCTCGAACCTGAGACCCATAAGGTGGTCTCACCTGCAGAGGTCCAACCAGAGGTCAACGTGGCAACCTCATCTCCAGAGCTCCAAACTGAGACCCACGAAGTAGTCTTACCTGCAGAGCTCCAGCATGAGACCCACGAGGCGTTCTCATCC